>NC_090266.1:1057172724-1058372724 GCF_040414725.1 Anabrus simplex
ACAGTTTTGAGAATTAGTAGAGTGAGTACCAACATTATAGAGTATGGCCTTAGAGTTTTGCCTATATATTAGAATTTATTATCTTATTATATTTTTAAGAAGGAAGCCCTACTTTCCAGTCTCAATTTAGTAAAATGTAACACAAAAACTTTCCAGTCCGTTGAACACAGAGTACCAATATTATAGAGTATGGCCTTAGAGTTTTGGCTATATATTAGAATTTATTATCTTATTATATTTTTTAAGAAGGAAGCCCTACTTTCCAGTCTCGATTTAGTAAAATGTAACATAAAAACTTTCCAGTCCGTTGAACACACAACAATTTCAATATAAATTATAACACTATAAACATACCCATAAAAATACAATTATACAATGAATGACATGTTTCGTTCTACTAGAAGATCCTCAGATTGTATCAATCATTTAAAACATGCGTACGTATGTACAGTATTGTTTACGTTCCGTAAACTTGTTGGTGATAGAGAGTTAGGTAATAATATGAATAAGTATTGACAAATAATGATTTACAAGTATTAACATAACGAAAGAACTTCTGTACTAATCTAGATTTCCGATGCTAAGTCCGTTGTCTCCAAACACTATTTCAGGACTGTGGTTATGGATAGGCTAATAGAAAGTTTTGGGCATAGAATAATGTTCACGGAGACGGGAGGGAAAGCAGAGAGGAGCGAGTGGAACGTTGTGGATCCTTCCTATTGGATATTATAATCTAGAATACTGTACCATAGAGAGGGGAGAGGGAAGTAGGGGCGGAGTGAGTGGGGCGTTGTGAGTGGGGCGTTGTGGGACCTTCCTTCGTCATTGGAGAGGGAAGAGGGGTGAGAAGGTTATTAACCTTCTTCATAATATAGTGTATTTTATGTAATACGGATGAATGCAAGTTAATGATTTTAGCATAAATAAAGTGTGGAATTTAAAAAGAAAGTATTTATTAGCTGATATTTTTATGATAAACCATACTATAAAGGCCGTCAAGCGCTAATTGAAAGAGTAAGTGGTGTCCAGATGTTACGAGTAAGTAGAGCGAAGAGGGGAAATTTTTGAAATGTATATGGTTATTTAGGTTGGTTACGTTAGCTCTTTTGCGGTGCAACTTTCGATTGCTTCCTTTATATTCAAAGATTTACTTTTATTTTCGATGTGCAAAACTTTTAGATCTGTGGTGATGTCTGTGAAATGGTGTGAACTGTCGTATATGTGCTCTCCGAAGGCTGAATGCCGATTATATCCGATCGCGTTTTTCTGTTCTTTTGTATCTTGTGTGGAAAATACGTTCTGTTTGACATATATATGTGTCATAGCAGTTAGGATCTTGGCATTTGAGTTCGTAGACTCCTGACTTTGGGAATGGATCTTTTTTGCTTAGGTTGCACTTGCTGATGTGTCTTTACAGTGTGTTGTTCGTCCTAAAGGGTTCTGTTAGACCTTGTTATTGAAAATATTAACTACTTTTGAATGTGTTCTTCTTAGCATAGTTGAGAACCACGTATTTTAATACTAACAGTGACATCACTAATTGAACATATACATATTTTACATTAGTTTGCTTCTTCCACAGACCGAGTTTTTGTAGATTTTGGCTCATTAAGTGATTTATTTATGTGCTATTAGACATATTGTTTGAATGATTACTAAACCTGCAGCAGTTGCATTCTTTGATTGATTACTGAACATGCAAAAGTCGTATTCTTGTATTGATTCCTAACGTGCGTGACTGTATTTTATTGACTTTCTTCCTCATGCAGTGGATGTACTTAATGTGATTAGTTTTGTATGGTTCAGTCATCTTCATCAAACTGTTATGGAATAGTCATTAGTTGATTAACTGTAGTATTGCAATATTTCGAGTAGAATATCAACAATTTAACCTCTCTATTAGAAGACAGACTTATTCAACTGAAGTAAGAGCTTTTTGATGATCATTTAATGATTAATTATTTTCTCTTGCATAATTCTCATTTTATGAACCCTTAATGAGGATGTTAGTGAATTTCCACACAAATAAATTTAATTCTCATCTTGTTTTAGAGCCCATTAATCGAAAAATAACTATATGAATGTGAAACATTAAAATACCTGGAATAAAAATGTATTCCAGGTTATGTAGGGAAATATATTTATAACACCCCATTTGATTTAAATTATTAATTTTATATAGCAAGATACCCGTGCTTCGCTACGGTATTATACTGAAATTTATAATTGAATGCTTATTGTTTTAGATATATAATCCGCCGAAATTCGCGAACTGACTCGTTTTCTGCGAGAATCCACCAAAATTCCCGATCTGACTGGTTTTCTATTATTTCACGGCACGTTTCCTCCCATTTTTCAATCTTCCTTTCCAGCAATCGATTTCGTACTTCCCGGGCTAGGCTCAGGTATTCCTCCCGGTCAGTTGGGTCCGTAAATCTTTGCCATCTTTTCCTATAATCATTTTTAATATGGATAAAATCCTTCAGGAGATCCGGCGTGGTGTCATATTGGCTGCCTTGGCGGCACTGAACCCGCGGCCGGACTGCATTCTTAGTCATTTGTCCAGGAGCCGTTACCAGCGCGGTCCGCACATTTGACGACGGTCCGGAATATTATTATTATTATTTTTATTATTACTATTATGTGTTGCTGGAATGGCTGATGGCAGGGAAAACCGGAGTATCCGGAGAAAAACCTGTCCCGCCTCCGTTTTGTCCAGCACGAATGTCACATGGAGTGACCGGGATTTGAACCACGGCACCCAGCTGTGAGAGGCCGGCGCGCTGCCGCCTGAGCAACGGAGGATACTTATAAGTACATTAATAACAGTAAAATCAATTGGATACACCTCCTTCTACACCCCACCGCCGTTAAGTTTATTTACCGCCACCCACTCCCCCTCCCAAAAATATATTAGAATAATGCTTGTTTCTTTATGTTTAAGGGAGATTCCAAACACCAATGTTCACGTCTATTACCTTCAGTTTTGAGATATAAGTATCCCCATAAAAATAATTTACTTTTTTCACTTCATTTCACAATACTCCCCCCCCCCCCGAAGTGAATTTTCCCCTCAAAAAATACTTGTTTCTTTAATAGTAAAGGATCTTCTAAATACCAATTATCACGACTCTAACTTCTTCAGAGTTTTTGATTTATGTGTCCTCATGAAAGGAATTCAACTCCTTTACACTCCCGCCCTCCAAGATGGTTTCCCCAACAAATGCGTTTTTCTTTGTTTTTAAAGGAGATCCAAATACGAATTTTCACGTCTGTAACAACTTTATATTTATTAGATGTATGTATTCTCATAGAATTAAGTCAATTAATTTTTCAATTCTTTCACCCCACCCCCCCGCCTTCAAGGGATTTTCCGAGAATACGTGTTTCTTTACTTTTAAAGCAGATTGTAAATATCAAATTTCACGTCTGTAACATCTTCATTTTTGAGATATCAGTAGGCTAATTAAAAGAATTCAACACCATTTTCAGTCACTTTTACCCCCCCCCCTTCCACCCGAGTAGTATTTCCGGAAACTAAAAATACACGTTTCTTTATGTTTAATAGAGATAAAAAATACCATTTTTCATTTCTGTAACATGTTAAGTTTTTTTAGATATACTGTAAAAATTCTCATTTTAAAATTTCACCCCTTTTGAGTTCCCCTTAAGCGGAGTTTCCAAAAACAAATCACCTATGTTTCTTTACATTTACAGGAGATTCCAAACACCCACTTTTTACGTCTGTAACATTTTACGTTTCCAAGATATTCTGTGGATATAGTCTTTCAAAAAATTCACCCCAATATGTCACTCCTGTTTAAGCGCCATTAATTGGATTTTCCAAAAACTAAAAAATACGTGTTTCTTTATTTTTAAAGGAGATCCCAAACACCAATTTTCAGGTCTGTAATATCTTTCGTTTCTGAGATATATGTATCCTCAATAAAGGCATTCAACCCATTTTTCACCCTTTTACACCCCTCCTATTAGGATTTACAGGAAACAAAAAATACATGTTCCTTTATTTTTAGAGGAGATTCGAACTACCAATTTTTACATCTGTAAATTTTAAAGTTTTAAGTTGTAGACACACTCATTTTAAAAAATTCACCCCCCCCTTTTCACCCTCCAATATTTGGATTTTCCAAAAACGAAAAAAATACGTGTTTCTTTACTTTTAAAGGAGATCCAAAATACCAATTTTCAGGTCTGTAATATCTTCAGGCTCTGAAATATAAGTAGCCTCATGAAAGGCATTCAACCCATTATTAACCCTTTTACACCCTTCCTATTGGGATTTTCTGAAAACAAAAGAATACGTGTTTCTTTATTTTTAAAGGAGATCCTAAATACCAATTTTTACATCTATAAACTGTAAAATATTTGAGATATAGATACACCCATTTTAAAAAATCACCCCCTTTTCACCCCCCGCCATTAATTTGATTTTCCACAAACAAAAATATGTGTTTCTTTATTTTTAGAGGAGATCCCAAACACCAATTTTCAGGTCTGTAATATCTTCAGGTTCTGAAATATAAGTAGACTCATGAAATGCATTCGACCCCTTTTTCACCCCTTTTCACTCCTCCTATTGCGATTTTCCGAAAACAAAAAGATACGTGTTTCTTTATTTTTAATGAAGATTCTAAATACCAATTTTTACATCTGCAAACTTTAAAAGTTTGGAGATATAGAATCACTCATTTTAAAAATCCCCCCCATTTTCACCCTCCCATTAATTGGATTTTCCAAAAACAAGAAATAGGTGTTTCTTTATTTTTAAAAGAGATTAAATGTACCAATTTTCAGGTCTGTAATATCTTCAGGTTCTGAAATATAAGTAGACTCATGAAATGCATTCGACCCCTTTTTCAGCCCTTTTCACTCCTCCTATTGCGATTTTCCGAAAACAAAAAAATACGTGTTTCTTTATTTTTAATGAAGATTCTAAATACCAATTTTTACATCTGCAAACTTGAAAAGTTTGGAGATATAGAATCACTCATTTTAAAAATCCCCCCCATTTTCACCCTCCCATTAATTGGATTTTCCAAAAACAAAAAAAATACGTGTTTCTTTATTTTAAAAAAAGATCAAATGTACCAATTTTCAGGTCTGTAATATCTTCAGTTTCTGAGATATGAGTACCGGTATCCTGATTAAAGGCATTCAACCCATTTTCCCTTATTTTCACCCTTTTTCACACCTCCTATTGGGATTTTCTGAAAACAAAAAAATACGTGTTTCCTTAATTTTAAAGAAGATTCTAAATACCAATTTTTACATCTGTAAACTTTTAAAGTTTTGAGATATGGATACACTCATTTTTAAATTTCACCCCCCTTTTCACCCCCTTAGCGACGGAATATCCAAAAATCCTCTCTTAGCGAGCACCTACATCTTAATATGAATATATCCCCAAAATTTCATTTCTTTATGTCCAGTAGTTTTGGCTCGGCGATGATGAATCAGTCAGTCAGTCAGTCAGTCAGTCAGGACAAGTTATTTTATATATATAGATATATATATATTGACTTTTTATCGTTAATTATAGGGAGTAAATTAATGATAATTTTTCATCGTCGTAGTTAGCTAGGAGCAGGGTTTTTTGATTGATAAGGAATTTTGAAATTTATCACCAAACTTACCTCGTGTCTTTTTAGTTTGTTTTCCCTCCACCTATGCCTATGCAGTGCCCAAACGGGTAGGCGATCAGTATGTGTGTTTCAGCCGTAGTGACTTGGTTACGTCACGGGCCGTGAAGTTTAATGTGCAGTGAACGTTCATTTGAGTATTAAGGGAATAGTGTTACTTTTATTAATTCCAGGTGATAGACATCTTCTTTTTTAAGGATTTATTTTACGTCGCACTGACACAGACAGGTCTTATGGCGACGATGGGATAGGAATGGCCTAGGAATGGAAAGGAAGCGGCCGTGGCTTTAATTAAGGTACAGCCCCAGCATTTGCCTGGAGTCAAAATGGGAAACCACGGAAAACCATCTTCAGGACTGCCGAAAGTCTGGTTCGAACCCGCTATCTTCCGGATGCAAAATCACAGCTGCGCATCCCTAACCACACGGCCAACTCACCGTAATTTTCAATATTGCTTAAGTTGTTAGAAATTGGTTTTTTCTGTGCATTGCAGTTTACATATATTGATCGGATGCAATAAAAAGCTATAACCTCAAAATAGTTTTGTAATTTACTCAAGGGATTACAATTTTCACTATGATAGTCTAGGAGAGGTATGGTTTAGAAAGTCCGGCTCCTTGTCTGAATAGTGCCGATCTCAGATGTTTGGTAAAAGCCACGAAGAAAAGAGAAAGGGTATGCTTTAGGAATAGTTCTAACATAAGACAATACTCAGTGTGCGGTTTCTTGAGTTTAAATCATCTCATAAACTCACTAACAGTCCAGTCATGTTTACCGGGAATAACATGAATCATTCATTTCCATCTATACCTAAGAACATGATTAACACTCCTCGCCCACCCCGTTGGAAGAGAAAGAAGATAATAACAGCATTAACAATAAATTATAAATTTCCACATTTTGACGTTTTCTAATTCTATGGAAATTGTAACCTTGACTGTATTCCGGATCCGTACAGTCACCCTCATTGGAGGACGGGCGATTTGTTATTTCTTTAATAAATCTCTCTCTCTGTCTTTATTTATTTGAAGAGATACTTTAATCTTGGATAGAAAATATCTGTGTGTTCACTCATGACGAAAGTCACTCGCTTCTCTAGCGGCTAGCTATTATCATCAGACGTCTGATGATAAGTTTTATATACTACTAGCAAGATACCCGTGCTTCGCTACGGTATTATACTGAAATTTATAATTGAATGTTTATCGTTTTATATACAACCCTCCGATATTCGCGATCTGACTCGTTTTCTGAGAGATTACGGCAACGTTCCTCCCATTTTTCAATCTTTTTTTCCAGTAATCAATTTCGTTTCCCGGGCTACGTCCATGTATTCCACCCGGTCAGTTGGGTCCCTAAATCTCAGCCACGTTTTCCTATAACCATTTTTAATGTTGATCAAATCCTTGAGGAGATCCGGCGTGGTGTCCTCGTGGGTGCCTTGGCGGTACTGAACCGGCGGCCGGACTGCAATCGTAGTCCGCACATTTTGACGACGGTCCAGAACATTATTATTATTATTATTATTATTATTATTATTATTATTAGGGTGGGTGAAATTAGTTGAATTTAGGTACTATTATTATTATTATTATTATTATTATTATTATTATTATTATTATTGATGTTCTGGACCCCACAGCAAGATGCGAGACCTCTACTTGGCGGTAAATTACATCTGTTGCCATTGTCATAGATGACAGTATGACCAGCACCATTGTCGCCCGTAGGCAAGTGCGCAGGACTTCTGGCGACAGGAATGACATACTTCCGTGTATTATTGACCTTATTATAGAAGTGAACAATTGCATGGTCAATCTTATACCTATCGTTTATTTCAAATGTGTTTAAATTTTTATTTATATGCCAGAAGAATCTACTGTAATCTAAGAAGGTTCTCCAAAGGAAAATATGGCTCTTGAAAACGAACCCAGGAAAGATTAAAAATGATCGGTTTATTATCAGAATAAGTACATTGAAAATCCACAGGCTGTTTCCATTCATTCAACCGGGTCAGGAATGGAATGAATAAGCCCCCAGCTAGCGGTGGGGATAGGAATCGTGCCGGCTGCCGAAGCCTGTCGCACTCCTCTGGGGCAATGATTAAAGAATGGCAAATGAAATGAAATGATATTGGAGAGTGTTGCTGGAATGAATGATGACGGGGAAAACCGGAGTACCCGGAGAAATACCTGTCCCGCCACCGCTTTATCCAGCACAAATCTCACATGGAGTGACCGGGATTTGAACCACGAAACCCAGCGGTAAGCGGCAAGCGCGCTGCCGCCTGAGAGACGGAGGCTCTTATAAGTACATTAGGAACAGTAAAATCAATTTGTCTCACCTTCGTTTTCACCCCACCGCGGTTAAGTTGATTTACCCCCCCCCCCCCCAAGAAAAAAGAAGGCGTGTTTCTTCATGTTTAAAGGAGATTCCCAAATACCAATGTTCACGTGTGTTACCTTCAGTTTTGAGATATAAGTATTCCTATAAAAATAATTCACTTTTTTCACTTACTTTCACACTCCCCCCACCCCTACGTGAATTTTCCGGCAAAAAAATATTTGTTTCTTTAATAGTAAAGGATCTTCTAAATACCGATTGTCTTCAGTTTTTGAGATATGTGCCCTCATGAAACGAATTCAACTCCCTTTCACACCCACTCCCAAAGATGATTCCCCCCCCCAAACGCGTCGTTTTATTTTTAAAGAAGATCTAAATACCAATTTTCACGTCTGTAACAACTTCAGTTTTTATTATATGTAAGTACCCTCACACAATTAATTCAGTTAATTTTTCAATTTTTCACCGCTCATCCCCCCCCCCCCCCCCCGACCCTTCATTGGATTTTCCGAGAATACTTGTTTCTTTGCTTTAACAGGAGATTCCAAATACCAGTTTTTACATCTGTAACATTCTACGTTTCTGAGATATACTGTAGATATATAGTCTTTCTAAAAATTCACCCCGATTTGTCACTCTTCTTTATCCCCCATTAATTAGATTTTCCAAAAACAACAAAAATAATGTTTCTGTATTTTTAAAGGAGATTCCATATACTAACTGTCTGGTCTGTAATATCTTCAGTTTATGAGATATAAGTATCCTCATTAAAGACATTCAACCCCTTATTCACACTTTTCACCCCCCACCCTATTGGGATTCACAGAAAACAAAAAAAATACGTGTTCTTTTATTTTGAAAGGAGATGCTAAATATCAATTTTTACATCTGCGAACTTTTGAAGTTTTGAGATATAGATACACTAATTTTTAAAATGACCCCCCTTTCACTCCCCACTATTTGTATTTTCTAAAACCAAAAAAATACATGTTTCTTTATTTATAAAGAAGATCCCAAATACCGATCTTCAGGTCCATAACATCTTCAGTTTCTGAGATATAAGGATCCATATTAAAGGCATTCAACCATTTTTCACCCCTTTTCACCCCTCCTATTGGGATTTTCCGAAAACAAAAAAATACGTGTTTCTTTATGTTGAAAGGAGATTCTAAATACCAATTTCTACGTCTGTAAACTTTTACAGTTTCGAGATCTAGATACACTCATTTTAATAATTCACCCCCCTTTTCACCCCCCATTATTTGGATTTTCCAAAAACAAAAAATTATGTGTTCCTTTATTTTTATAGGAGGCTCCAAATTTAAATATTCATGACTGTTACATCTTCACTTTCTGAGATTTAAGTATCCTCATTAAAGGCATTCAGCCCCTGTTTCACCCCTCCTATTGGGATTTACCGAAAAAAATAAATGTTTCTTTATTTTTAAAGGAGATTCTAAACACCAATTTTTACATATGTAAACTTTTAAAGTTTTAAGATGTAGATACACTCATTTTAAAAATTCACCCACCTTTTTACCCCCCCCCCCCCATTATTGGAATTTTCCAAAAACGAAAAAATACCTGTTTCTTTATTTTTAAAGTAGATCCCAAATACCAATTTTCAGGTCTGTAATATCTTCAGGTTCTGAAATATAAGTAGCCCCATTAAAGGCATTCAACACATTTTCACCCTTTTCCACCCTTGCTATTGGGATTTTCCAAAAACAAAAAAAAATACGTGTTTCTTTATTTTTAAAGGAGATTCTAAATACCAATTTTTACATCTACAAGCTTGAAAAGTTTTGAGATATAGATACACTCATTTTAAAAATTCGCCCCCTTTTCACCTCCCATTAATTGGATTTTCCAAAAACAAAAAAATACCTGCTTCCTTATTTTTAAGGGAGATCCCAAACACCAATTTTCAGGTCTGTAATATCTTCAGTTTCTCAGATATAAGTATCCTAATTTAAGGCATTCAACCATTTCTTCACCCCTTTTTCACCCCTCCTATTGGGATTTTCCAAAAAAAAAAAGGTACGTGTTTCTTTATTTTTAATGAAGATTCTAAACACCAATTTTTACACCTGTAAACTTTCAAATTTTTGAGATATAGATACGCTCATTTTAAAAATTCACCTCCCCCCTTTTCACCCTCCCATTAATTGGATTTTCCAAAAACAAAAAATATGTTTTTCTTAATTTTTAAAAGAGATCAAACGTACCAATCTTCTGGTCTGTAATATATTCAGTTTCTGAGATATAAGTACCGGTATCCTGATTAAAGGCATTCAAACCCTTTTTCACCCCTCCTATTGGGATTTTCTGAAAACAAAAAAATATGTGTTTACTTATTTTTAAAGAAGATTCTAAATACCAATTTTTACATCTGTAAACTTTTAAAGTTTTGAGATATAGATACACTCATTTTAAAATTTCACACCCCTTTTCACCCCCTTAGCGACGTAATATCCAAAAATCCTCTCTTAGCGAGCACCTACATCTTAATATGAATGTATCCCCAAAATTTCATTTCTTTATGCCCAGTAGTTTTGGCTCGGCGATGATGAATCAGTCAGTCAGTCAGTCAGTCAGTCAGTCAGGACAAGTTATTTTATATATATAGATGTATAGAAACTCAATGAACAGGAAATAATAAATTACTGTGCAAAATCAAGGCATTAAACTTGTTGAATTATGTAAATGTATTACGTGTCACTTAATGAATAAAAGAAATGTTATTTTTCTTACTGGAAATTCTGTCATTGCCTACCAAGATATTGTAAACTGTAGCTTAAAACCCGTACCTTTGTACATAGTGGCCCTAACAAGAAAATTGTAATGTGTCAGTTTTCTTTGAATGTGCAAATAGAGGAAACTAAGACCATGTGCAAGAAGAGCTTGGTAGTCACACTTGAACGTCACTGCTCCCGTCCCAAGCCGAGTGTGTTCCCAACATTTTTTTTTTTTACTAGTTGCTTTACGTCGCACCGACACAGATAGGTCTTATGGCGACGATGGGACAGGGAAGGGTTAGGAATGGGAAGGAAGCGGCCGTGGCCTTAATTAAGGTACAGCCCCAGCATTTGCCTGCTGTGAAAATGGGAAACCACGGAGAACCATTTTCAGGGCTGCCGACAGTGGGGTTCGAACCTACTATCTCCCGAATACTGGATACTGGCCGCCCCACATTTTAGCACTGGGATGGTTTCAAGGTGCACCAAGCTGCATAACTCCCGTACGTTCTTTATCTGTCGTTCTCCTTCGCATATCGGGAGTAGTTAGCAACTGCTCTCTTCATTTAGTACTGACTCTTTCAAATTTTCCTAACTAGATATTGCAGTTGCAACATCGCACTCAAATAAGTTCATTGTGATATCAAACAAAGACTGGGTCATTAACTGAATGTTAGCAACTCATAATTTCTAGTACTATCTTCCTATTTGACTTTGACAAATGTGTCACTCTTAACTAGTAAAATCCTGTGCCGGACTGAATTGGGTCCAAATTGTCAAGCTCGATCGTGACCAAATCTGGTGGTAGTTAAATATTCTCAAATACGCCAGAACTACTTCTGGACAAAATTCCGGCACCGTGGTCTTTCCAAAAGACCGTAAACGTAGATAGTGAGACTTAAAACTAAGAGCAGTATTGTTGCGATTGATGTTTTCACGGCGCAGGTTATTAGACATGTCAACTTTTGGGTTCTTTTTGGGTGAAAGAGACAATTTATAGGGAAATTCTAAGTCTCGCGAAGAATTTGTTCGGTTTTCTCAGACGAGAAACTCGACTGACAACGACTGGTAATAATATAACAATTTATAAACGTTTAATAAATGTCAGACTCCTTGGTCAGCGTTGAGGCTTTCGGTTCTCAGAATCTCGGGCTCGATTCTCGGCCAAGTCGGGGATTTTAATCGCGTGTGACTAATTCTTCTGGCTCGGGAACTGGTTGTTTGTGTTTGTTTCAACACCTTCATCTTCACATTCAGACAACACACCTGTCCGGCTCCATGGTTAAATGGTTAGCGTGCTGGCCTTTGGTCGTACGGGTCCCGGGTTCGATTCAGGGCAGGGTCGGAAATTTTAACCATCATTGGTTAATTTCGCTGGCACGGGGGCTGGGTGTATGTGTCGTCTTAATCATAATTTCATCCTCAACACGACGCGCAGGTCGCCTAGGCCGTCAAATCAAAAGACCTGAACTTGGCGAGCCGAACATGTCCTCGGGCACTCCCAGCACTAAAAGCCATACGCCATGTCAACACACCATACTACCAACCACCGCAGGAACACGCAATAGTGATTACATCGCTCCCATTGGGTTGGCGTCATGAAGGGCATCCTGCCGTATAACAGAGTCAAATCCACATGTGCGAGCCAGTTTGCACCTGCGACCTCACAAGGTGTGGGGAAAGTGGTAGAAGATGAAGATAAATGTTAAATAAATAAACGTAAAATATTCCTGGAGTTTCAACTCTTTATACTGCAAGACCCCAAAATATACCGTAAAACCAAACCAAACCCCATGGCACTACAGCCTGACGGGCCTTGCCTACCAAGAGACCGCTGCTCAGCTCGAAGGCCTGCAGATTATGAGGTGATGCATGGTCAGTGCGACTAATCATCTCAGCCGTTATTCTTGGTTTTCTAGACGGGGTCGCCAATTCACTGTTATAGAGCACCTCAACAGTAATCACGTAGGCTGAGTGGACCTCGAACCAGCACTCACGTCCGGATAAAGATTCCTGACCTGGCCGTGAATCCAACCCGGGCCTCCAGGTGAGAGACAGACACGCTACCCCAGACATTATTATTATTATTATTATTATTATTATTATTATTATTATTATTATAATTATTATTATTATTATTATTATTATTATTATTATTATAATTTCCTGTGCCTCTTGTTGGTGAAATACCATAATATTGACGTATTGGAAACTAAATTAGAATAATAGATGTGTACATAACTCTGATATACCTTACACATGGTAATGATTGATGTGTCATCGTGGCCCATTGAGCCATCGAAACACAACGGTCAGTCCATTTGTACGCATGGGTTACAACTACTTCATTGTCGACATCATAACAACGTGGAGCTCCATGAACTGGCATTGCAAGTACATTGCAAGCGAGATGCAACATTTAAGAGTCGCCGAGCTGGGAAACCCTTTCAATAATTTAATGTTTTAAATTGTACGGGAGCTTAAAACGTGCACATGCATGAAACATTGAATTGCTTCTCACTGAGAGACGGGGAAGCAATCGATAATTACAGAGGTGTTTTTATGTATGGCTCACTTTGGATATAGCTGTTTGAATCATTTCAGACTTAGTGAACGGAAATGCATGTAAAAACAATTTTTCTGTTATAGCCAAATACAGTCTAGTACTCTGTAGTTTCAGGCAACAAATGATGCAAAAATTAGCGCAAAATATCATTTTATTTACTGATAAAAATATAAAATACACACCTATTGCAAAAGCTCACTTGTAAAATATTGTGGGGTGAATAGGATCACAGGTGGGGCAACTTGGGTCAGCCAGTTTCCAGCACATAAGATGTGTACAACTAGTAACATAAGCTTTCAGGAAGATAAGTGTCTTCATATAAGAGTTTTCCTTATCATTCCCAGATCACTAAACACATCTTCCGCAAGTAAATTGTTTGCGTCCAGCTGCTCCAACACAAACCTCATGGTAGCAAGTTTCACACATCTCACAACATA
This sequence comes from Anabrus simplex, assembly GCF_040414725.1. Lineage (NCBI taxonomy): Eukaryota > Metazoa > Arthropoda > Insecta > Orthoptera > Tettigoniidae > Anabrus > Anabrus simplex. Next base: position 1,057,186,469 of record NC_090266.1, read on the forward strand.
TCCATTCGCTTTTCTTGTACGATTCTGGGTCCAAGTACAGCATCAAGCAGAACCCACACGCTGAATTTTCTTCGTCAGCTGATGATTCAGATGAGGAACTTGATGAATCTCGAAGAGATTTCTTCCTACTCTTTCTTGGATGATTAGGCCTAGACCTAGACCTCCTACTTTTAGGCGCTGACTTACGTTTGCTGCTAGCAGCAGATTGTTCGTTCGAAAACTGCAGCTTTCTCTTTACCTATGCTTTCTCTACATGTTCAGGAGATATCAGGTGGCAGGCTGATAGCTGTACTCTGTTTACCTTCTTTTTCCAAGACAATTTTGTTCGGTGACCTTAACATAACGGATAAAGTTTCTGAAATAGACATAGGTAGTGGCTTTAGGCCTAATACTATCTGAACAGCTTTCTCTTTGTGAGGGGTACAGTGCAACAGAAGGGCGTGCAAGGGGAGCATTTTTGTTTCTAGATGTACTGGCTTCACCAGTAGGAGAGTTTGACGGTCCTGGATTTCCTGTTGGGTCATATAGCTAATTGAAATCATGGTTAACATTGCTGTTAAGATCGCAGGAAAATATGCACGAAGGAATAAATTTATATTCCGGTAATTGGTTGGGATTACAGGGATAGATACCTGTGCATTCAAACCCTTTCACTGCATTCCCTACAGTAGCACTCTTGCTCCATGCTCTTTTGAAGATAGGTCCGAACACAAATTTCGTAACTGAACTTGATGAGTTGCTGTGAACAAACACAGTTGCCGCCTGGTGATAAAATGCCTTCAGAGGTTTAAAGACCGTCCTATCGAGCGGCTGTAGGACATGAGTTGTGTGAGGAGGAAGACATAGGAGCTCAATACCGTTTCTTGCGCAGTATTTTAGACCATGGATGGAATGATGTGAAGCATGGTGGTCTAAAAGCAACAAGCGTTTTCCTTGAGATCGATGTCCATTAAAGTGTTCTAACCAAACTAGAAACAATTCTTCATTGATGTGGCCTATTTCTGACATCACCCCTAGTGTACCTGGTGGCATTCCTTGCTTGAATTCATCGCGCATTCCTTTCCTTTGAATATTACAAACGGAGAGATGAATGCTCCACTAGCACTGCAACAAGCTATCGCTGTTACATTTTCTCCACGTTCTAAATTCGTCAACAAAACAATCTCTCTTTTGCCTTTTTCTCCTACTACTCTACTGGGTTTATTGCACATGGCAACCCCACTCTCATCAGCATTGTATATTTTTAGGTTGAGCTTCCAAATTGAATTCCTCAATTACTTACTTTAGCAGAGAATAGAATTCCATTCACAGATTCCTGATTTACGCCTATTGCCCGAGCTTTTGAGAGGCCCTCTAGTTTCCTTAAAGAAATGTCACTGTGTCTATTCATGAAAGACGCGAACCAGTCTTTCTCCGCCATTTTTACTTCAGCACTCCAAGGAACGTCAATATTTCGAAGTTTAGCGAAAGTATATACAGCTCTTCCTACTAAACCCTTTGGTCCACCCTGAAGGATACCAACCTTCCTTTCCTATCAGCAAAATTTCATGTGATCTGTCTTTTGGGTCGTTTCGGGTTCTTCGTCACTTGCTGAGGTAAAGGTAGGGTTCAGTAATCCTAATCCATCTACTCAAATGAAAGGTCTACTCATAAAATATTTTATTTTATTTTTGGAAAAATTTACTGAAGAAACTAATATTTTGTAATCCATGTATAATTCGGACTCGGTCTTGTCCACTCCACCACAATCATTTTTACACAGATGGGCCGAACGCTGGTTTGAGCCTTTGACTTAACTACCTTATGGGCATCCTTACTAGAAACCATTGTCTCAATTATTAAATAAAGAAAGGAAAGTCTGAAAATCCTTAAATTCGGCTTCCATGTGAGACTACATGTACCATCATAATGATTCTTGATGGTCCAGCCCTCGTAACATGAACTCTGGACTCCGGGGATAATTAAGGCAGTCCAATCGGTGTGTGCCACACAGTGGTTATACGGCATGGACCCTTAATTGAATCGATGTGACCTGCGACTATGTCATGGGCCGACCTCTAAACTTCTAAGTTACTTTAAAGTCATTGTGGATGATGACCGCAAGGAAAATGATGCTACAGTGGCACATGGCCCTAATCTAAATCCCAGAGGTTGACGACTCCATGACCATCCAAGTTTCTAAGCTGAAGGCTAAACACAATTAAGTTACATCGGTTGATGACCATGGTTTCCACTTTACTAACCCCAGCACATTTACTGCTCAATAAATCAAAGGCAAATAATGCAACAACAACAACAACGCTCACAATACTTTGTGGCAATAAAATCCATTACCTTCGTATATGTTCCCTTAATCGTTACGTTAACATTTAAATATTCCCAGAAAAATAAACTAAGATTTCCAGAATGCATCTCCAAGTTATTCGCTTGCTTTAAAGTTATTTCACAAATACGGTTCCACTGAATTTAATAATTAAATAAAAAATTATTTAATGAAATCTTAATGAACAACAAATTCTATCTCCACGGACGAATGGTTTCTTTCACCAGTCCCTACTCAATGTTTGACGCAGTTATATTCATTTCAAGTTTAATGTTTATCATCTATCGTTATTTTGTAGCTGGAAAAAATTTACATCATTCATTTCCAGTATTATATCTTGTTTCATGACATGACACTTTAAATCTAATCTAACCCTAGCCATTATTAATACTTGGATAACCCTAATAATTACGTACAAACCAAAAGTAACTCGCCGTATAATGTAAGCCGATTACGATGTCATTTCTTGTCGTAACATTTCCTAAAGTTTTGTGCACCGCTCACAAATAAACAATCATCACTCTATATTTTGGACAAACCTGAAATTGGCTACCCTGGCTCATTATACTCAAACTTTAGGGTTTCAGATATACATTACAATCTCAATTAAAACAATTCAGAGTATCTAATAACCTACACGTTATTCCCAGATGAAAATGTCAACTAGATCCGGTAGTTAATGATCTCCGCTGCCAAGAATGCAATCTCGTTTCAATACGTAACTCTCTACACAACTTCCGTTATACTAACTGTCCCCTATCGATCAGCTGGCGGCACTGGGCATAAACCACCCTCGCTGTCAGTTTCGACATGAAACATATGTCTGTCGTTATACATGACTGGCCTCTAAGAATGAACCCCTTTGACTTCGCAAAATAGGACAAAATACGATATTCTGACCAGACAAACATGCACATAGATTTACTTTTAAATGTCCCACAATAATTGTACACGTCGCAAATTAATACTGGCGTGGATTCTCGTACTCTATTTTCCTTCCCAAACATTATAAAATCTTCCTCGGGCTCCCACGAAGTCCCGGCATCATCTACAGGCTTCCAATCACCTGATTCACAAATCCTATCTCAACTCATACGACAAATCTAATCTCTGTTCTCAAATTCGACGACTCTCACTAACAAAAGAACTGGAAGAATAAAAATCCTTACTAGAATCCACGACGCCTAATAACGCACAATACTTTAATAATGAACAACTTCGCATAAAATGATCTCGTATTTTTAAAACTGGATTTTCACGAAAATGGCTGACAAATTTTACTGTTATTCTTATCACTCGGACACGGTTTCAACGGGCATAGAATACGTTACACTTCGTGAAAAATTCACCGATCTGCATTACTCAACACTACATCCAGCGCTTCCATCCGACTGAAAATGGGTAACCACGGATCCCTTTGCACCAATTCCATCAAAATTCCAACTGAAAATTTTACGTCGAATAAACATCTTACTTTGACATCACAAAATAGAGGCAAAAACACACGGAAATGACGATCTACTTTGGACGTGATATCACGTCGAACCCTCATTAATAAATTTTTACAACATTTCACGGCACTCACAATACTTTAAAAATTTATCCAAGCAGACAATAGAACAGATGACCTTTTCGTCATATTCTGACATTCACAAAGAAACATATGGGTGACCAACTGCGTCATAAATACCCACTTCAAATACATATAAGTTTGACATCATGAAACCAGATATAGTAGGCGGTATGATGGCATGTCACCTACCTTAGGTCACGTCAGCGTTCATCTTTGGGGCTCACCGGCGACCCTCTGCCATTTATTTAGCCATTTTTACATTTTTGGCTTTACATAGAATTTTTATTATTTCTTTTTCCTGGAAATAAAGCATAAAAAACGAAATGCACTTCACTTGTCGTTTTTGTTGATCGCCACACGACTGATAGTATTTATTACCCGCACACCAATTACATTCCTTACCACACACAAATTTATAAATACTTCTTCGGTATCTTGACCGTCCTTTTTACGCAATTAATTTTGCTCAAAGAAAAACTCCACATGGAGTCAAGACCCCAGCAACATCGGCTAAAATCTGTTGGTTGTACTTAGTCTACTTTTGTCGATCGATTTTAGAACAGTTCAACCCTCTGTCTTCAGCGTCAACGATGCAAATGCAGGGGCTTCAACATGGCGTCCCTTCTATATTTATAGACATTACCCCCTCACTCCAGGCATTTTCCCTTTGCCGCCAAGAAAATTTGCGTAACTTTTTCGAATTTAGTGAACTGTATTTAAAAGAGTTCTTGATATAATCACATACTAGCTACGTTGCTAGCGGTAGTGTTCCTGAACATTTAAATTTTATACTTATTAAATTGACTGCTTAAATGACCTCATTTGATAGGCACTACTTTTTGTCGACTTAGCGTGGGTAAGCTAGACACGCGCGTCCATCTGAAATAATCCCCAGAAATGGCATAGCAGTCTCAAATCCGTCTTACTGAAGACCAATTGTCTTATAGATAAATACAGGACCCTCATTATATTGCATTCACCACTAATTCTTTCATTTAATTATATTTATTCAACATAAACTTTCTTCTGTATCCTTCCACTGTCGACACGTGCGAATGACGTTAAATCTCAGACCGTGGGATGGAAAGTAGGTACCTCCTTGCCACGTGTCACTCCCGTGATATATATAAAACTTCGAGCTTCATATTACAATTGACATGGGGCCTCCTGTGATAATTTTCATACTTAAAATTCTTAGGGCACAAAGGTAATTGGTTCAGTACATTCACTAGGGGTAAGGCCGAAACCACGGTTACACAAGCTTTTTAGTCTCTTTACAAGTTTATCTTCTTCTTCGACTGAAAAAATTCGTAGGATGACCTGCAGACTTTGACTGAAGATGAATTCTAACACCGTTTCAAAGTCCCTGGTTTAGTCGCACTGTCTTAAATTTTCCTTGCAGAGTAGCAAATGGTACTTTTTTGCTATTTGTTTTACGTCGCACCGACATAGATAGGTCTTATGGCGACGAGAAATTGTCCATTCTGTCCATTTTAAATAAACATCCTTCCGCTCGTATTTCCTCACCATCTGGGAAACAATGAGAGACATTAATAATTAATGTACCGGGCGAGTTGGCCGTGCGGTCAGGAGCGCGCAGCTGTGAGCTTGCATCCGGGAGATAGTGGGTTCGAATCCCACTGTCGGCAGCCCTGAAGATGGTTTTCCGTGGTTTGCCATTTTCACACCAGAAAAATGCTGGGCTGTACCTTAATTAAGGCCACGGCCGTTTCCTTTCCGTTCCTAGGCCTTTCCTGTCCCATCGTCGCCATAAGACCTATCTGTGTCGGCGCGACGTAAAGCAAATAGCAAAAAAAAAAAAGTTGTATTCTTCCTTCGGACGGTGTACGTATATATTATAGAATATTATCTTAACATAATTGATGCATAGCAAGCATAATTATTGTATTTCTAAGACTTCCCCGCATCCGGGAGATAGTAGGTTCGAATCCCACTATCGGCAGCCCTGAAGATGGTTTTCCGTGGTTTCCCATTTTCACACCAGGCAAATGCTGGGGCTGTACCTTAATTAAGGCCACGGCCGTTTCCTTTCCGTTCCTAGGCCTTTCCTATCCCATCGTCGCCATAAGACCTATCTGTGTCGGTGCGACGTAAAGCCCCTAGCAAAAAAAAAGACTTTTCCCAATAAACACTTACAGGTGCACGAATTTAAGCTCACTTGAGAACATGTCTTGTTAGTGTTTCGTAGTATCAAATACTAATGTAAAAGAAATTATTTCGATACGGAACACAAATATCCCATTGAAACGTTCTGATCCAAATAGCCCGCAAAAATGGATTCAAATAGCCTCATCTGCAACATTCTACTAAAATGTTAACAGTTCTTACTGTTACCAAGAGAATGCGCTATCTCCGCGAGACTTCACTACTTTCGAGCATTAGAAGTGTTGGCTAACACTTAGGAGAGGCCGTACTACTGTTACGTTTATTATTACCCCGGAAAATATTCCCCATTGTTTGGGGTGGACACTAATGTATATGAAGCCCAGTTTTACGACCAGAGATGCTCTTCCTGACTCATCCTGAGTGATGTTCTCTTTCGCAAGTTGATTTGTTGATTGTGGAATGTGTGTAAATTGAGACGGTATCAAGACGGATAAAAACACACAGCCCCTGAGGTTAAAGAATTAATCAGACGCTGTCAAAAACCCGGCGTGTCTAAGAATCGAATCCGTGGCCTTATGAACCGAATGCCACTACGCCGACAATTCAACCAAGGAGGTGGACTATTATTATTAAACCATGTTTGTCTGGGAAAATCACTTTTAACTAGACAAGCCAGCAAGCAACCTTACAGTTCTGCGTGTTTTACGTGGGTCTTCATTACGTGATTATCGCCAAGGGAACCGCAGTTTACCTGGACTTCGAACCATATTGCTTTCACCGTGATTAGATTCGTGGTCGCCTTGATGAGAAGCCAGTTGCTATATTACTCGGCTATCACAGTCCAGATTTGCTTAGCAATTTCTGTTTTCTCACAATGCCAGCTACGGTTCGAACCCGTCGAATGCATATCGGTAGTTTTGAAATCATCTATAATGATGTGCTATGCTGACTGGATAGTGCTTTGTAATCCCGCAGATTTATATCACTTTAAACCATGGAACTAAGGCCGACGAAATATGGGGCCACTGAAGCGATGCCATATAACGGTCATGCTTATAGAATCACTCTCAAAATGAAACCAACTTTGTCCATTTCAAAATATGCGTTCACCAACATGCTGCTAGTTTCTAACAGTGTTCGTACGTTAATCTGCAGGTATTATGGAGCCAAATTCATACTAGTAAAACAGTCCCTTAATCTTTACTCCTCTTTCACCATCACTCTATACCGTCGTCATGTAACTTTGTTGATCCATTAATTCGTACTCTTTTAGCCACATGCATAAGCTTTCGTCAGCGTCGTTTAATGAAGATATTGATAGCTTGGATCATACGACCGCAGTAACTGAGTTCTGGTCCGATTGATATTGTTCTCGGAAAACTTCATGGGACACTAGATGTACCTTTTCAAGCATTACATTTATAAGGCGTGATCAAAAAGTTTCCTTTTGAGGGCGTTGCTGCAGTAGACATGCAACTTAGCGCGACTCCGATGCAGGTATATGAGCGCGGACATGCAGGCAAAGGGATTAGTGCGGCAGACGTGTCATGCCGGGGTGCGTGCGTGAAATGCTGCCCCGTGAACTATGGCGACGTTATTACCAAATGCGTCCAGACAGGACCAACGAGCTATTATTCTGTTATTGACTGTCAAAGGACAAACACCGATAGACATCCATCGGAGAATGAAGACTGTGTATTGGGGAGCATGTCTGTCGAAAACCACCGTTGTGGAATGGTGCACCAAGTTCCGTGCGGGTCGCGTTTCGCCTCATCCATTACGGACAACGACAAGCGGGCGGTGGGTGAGGTGGTTAGGGTGGACCGGCGCTTAACCATTCGTGCACTAGCGATGGATCTTCGCTCCCCTGAAAGAAAGGGCCTTGAAGGGTCGATGCTTCCTGTCGGAGGAGGATGTGCAACAGGCGGCTATGGACTTCTTTACGCAGCAGGACACGGTGTTTCACAATACAGTGATCTTCAACCTGTGTGTTGGTGGGATGAGGGCCTTAATGCTCATGGCGTTTTCTGCCTGATTGGCATCCCGATTCAGGACTGTATAGTCGTCGAACGGAAAATTTTTGATCACCCCTTATACTTGCATAATCTTACTGACAAGTGAAGCTACCAGATCTGTCAACAACAATCTTCCTGCAACCTTCAGAGAGTAAAGCATTAGGAATGAAATAGAGTACATCGCAATCGCTTGCAAACTCTAAGACATGGCTTGTAAAGTTGGACGCATTGCATGGACTGTCGAACACTGGCTCATAGACTTTTCCTATTTTGCTAACTGCTAAGACATCACACTAGCAGTTTTAAGCAAACCTATGACCTTTAATGAATATAAAGTCAACCTAGTCTATGCACAATATCGTGTGGCTTTTCATCTCATCTGCACACGCTAACTCAAACACTGCTGCTACGGAAGTTGAATCTCAAGCTGGAGGAGATAATGAAGGACTTAGAATACAGTTATGATCGTTGCATATGTAATGCACATCAATATTTATGTGCGAATCTGAAGATGTATATCCTCTAACGCGGATACAGGGGCCTTTTACGCACAACGAAGCATGGTTGACATTGTATTTACACTCATCACAACTATCTACACTTTTATATATTTTGCACAACTTTGTACTGGGAAGAAAAATACACATCTAAATCCTAGCAGGACTATCGTACTCTAGCTGACAAGAGGTGTGATCACTGTGTGCAAATTCACGTTACGGAAGCCTTTGGCCAGAAAATTTTATTTGCTTGACCTGATCATGCGCCGAGTAACAAATATAATTCTTCCTTTTCTCCAGTACCTTATGCACCAAGAACAGTACGAGAGCTAAGGGAAGCATACCATTGGTGTTGCATTTGGCGGTTAGTTATGCTGGAATGTCCCTAAAACATGTTCGCCAAACTTACCACCCATTTCTGAAAGGATATGTACAGCTCCTTCCTTTCAGAAACGTCCTGACATGGCCCAAACCAACTAAATGTTACAGGAGTGAGAAGCAGATGCAGAGAATTACACAAGAACTTCTTTCATCTTCTCCCCGGTCCTTGATAGTTTCCTCTTTGTCGTGGTTTCGTATTCAAGTCGACTTTAGTTGGTATTGAATGCCATGTGGACACGAAGGTAGTCCGTAACTTCTCGTGGAAGCTAGAATGCACTTTCTCCACGTCGGTGCTCATTGTAGCATTCTGCCTGGCAACGAACCGTGAAATTTTGGGGGATTTCATTTAATAAGGGTGTAAGAATGGCAAAATGAGAAGGATTTAAAGCTAGGAATGCCCATCAAATAGCTCTTTTTTAATATGCATCCTGGAAATTATTGTACACATGCGGGTGAATTCGAGCGAATTTGTGTTTCATGATAATACCTGTCTTAAGGGCCGTTTCTATTGGCCATGCTTTGGTCGATGTCGTCTACGAGTTTCTGGTAGCAGCTTTAATACTTCTCCTGTTTTCACTGCCATCACAGCAGCATACACTATCATACGCACTGTGTATAGTTCAATGGAACCGACATTAATTGGCATGACGTGTGCTGGATTTCCCGGTTTATCGCCACGTCTAGATAATGATAGAACGTCAAAAACATTATCACGGGTGGCACGATCGCCGAGTGACATAGGGGCATAGACGACCTGTGGTTCGGATTCCACGTCAAGTTGGAGATCTTGCGGCCTTTATCACGACATTTTCAGCCACGTAAGCTCACAAATTATTATTACACGTTCTCAAAAAAACAAAGTCTGTCCTTCGAACACTACGACCGCTTCACTGGTATGCATCTTCAAAAAATGTGTACCAAGTTCGTGCAATGCCCCTTTCGTGGTGCGTTATAGCCGTGCCGTCCGGTTAGTTCATCTGCACAACTCATTACACCACTGTTTATATTATAGGGTGAGGATTATAAGCCAACCTTCTAAACACACCATATACGTATTATATACATACACAACATTTGTTAGGGTACGAAAGGTATCGTTTTCTGCAGCACGCTACACAACCAAGAATCATTCTTGTTCACTACTTGGGCCAACATATATGAATTGTATCACACAACGAAATAATGTTTCCTTTGTAAATGATATGTGTCATTTTATGGCTAAAAGCATTGTTGATACGCACCTGCTTTCATTAGCACTCTTTGAGGAATTGCGGGCGATTACGAAGTGTTGTACTTCACACTTGTTGCTTTGTTTGGATTTCTGTCTACCCCTGTGAGTTATCTCTAGCCTCTTTCGTCTACCTTCACTTTACGACCAAAGATAATTTGAGCTTATTAACCCATTCATAGTGCTTGTGATATATGTTGATCTCGAAAGTCCAGTCAATGTTGCAGTACGGTTATCGGACACCGACATTTATGACCCGTTCACACTCCGCTACATACTTTCACTTGCCGCTGACACTCACTCTACACCCGTTACAAGTACATGTGCGTTTAGTTGCTAATGGACCATAATATGGCCAATTTGCGGAATGGGGCGACTATATCCAAGATGATAATATCCTCTGGTAAAAAGATGGTTTCCCTATGAGAGTGGTTCTATAAGCTTGACCGTTAGCTGGTATTGCGTTAGTGGGCCCCATGTTTCCTCGGATTTAATCCCATGTTTTTGAGCATGAATGCTGTGTATACGACTTACATTATTATTGGGAATAACTGAATTTTCTCCTATCATCCTGAGCCAAGCAATAGAAGCGTAAAAGTTTCTAAGTATGCTATACATAGACTACCGTAAAGCTCAGCTGTCATGAATGAACGCCAGCCCTGCATCACTATGGAAAATGAACGCAAGAAATATGTCCATGAATACTTGTTAAGATAGTTCATGTTTTATATCAAAGAGAGATTTGACGCCTCATGGTCGCCGGCCCTGTATACTTAATGTCAGTCCAATAGGACCACGATTGGGAAAATATAAGATGATGAGGCTTTGATGTATTATCATAGAATTCCCCTGTTGTTATGTGAAAGCTACAGAAGATCGTTTCATGATGTTTGGTTGTGGGGCCACTCACCACGGCGACTCGTGTCTTAAGGTGCTAAGTTAGCTTGCTCTTTCATAACAGCTTCCGTTGTTCTGATGGGATTAGGACCTGACCTCGGTTAACATTAATACATTCAACCTTTAACCTTGGATTCATGTATTTCCTATGGGAAGTTCTTATATAGCTCTTAGCAACTGAAATACTGTAATCACACAGTTACAATGTAAGGTTAAAAGTGACTCACAGTTACTGTGTCAGAGTGGGTTAGATCTGGCTGTTGAATGGTTGGATATTCTTGTGCTTTAGAAACTTATCGTGTATTGCTTTAGAGTAAGTTGCTTAATCTTAGTTATCGTGGCGACATTTAAAAACTAAGCATACCGAATACCCGATCATTTAGGTTTGGATAGAATACCGTTATTACAAAATAGCTCTATCCATATATAACCGTAAAGGTGGAAACTGTTATTATTACAGATAAAGTACGTCCGGTTATTACGAAACGAGAGATTCAAGAGTAGGACAAGTTCACGAGCACATGTCACACTAGTAAGCCTAGCCGTACCGAGCGGAGTCGAAAAGGAATTAAAAAACGCAACAAAAATTGGTGAATGTTAAATCAAAGTCAACATTATATTCTAAAGGCTAAGCCTAGTCGCCGCAGCCGTAGATGTCTACCTTGAGCTAGTCTTTTCAACTCAGCGTAGGTCTTGCAGTTCATACTCTGAAGCAGATTCCTAGAATAGGGGCTGCCTGGCCGAGGCGGTAAAGGCGTGCTCGGTTCGCCCGGAAGGACGTGGGTTCGAATCCCCGTCAGGAAGTCTTGAAATTTAAGAAATGAGATTTCCACTTCCGGAGGTGCATATGGCCCTGAGGTTCACTCAGCCTACACCAAAAATGATTAGCAGGGTAATTCCTGGGGGCAAAGGCGGCCGGACGTAGAGCTAACCACTCTACCCCATCAAGTGCCGAGGATGCGGATAGTGGAAGCCTTTACCTTCCTCCCCTCCAAGGGCCTTCATGGCCTGTAGGGAGATCACTTTGCTTTGCTTTTAGATTCCTAAAATAGGACACTCTGGGTCGTCCCGTTCCTTCTTTCTCGGCAATTCATCCTTTAATGATGTTGCAAAGGAACTCCTCATGCCGCAGAACGTGACCAATAAATTTTATTTTGCATCTTTCAATTTGAGTTACCAGACTTCGTTTTTCTCCTATCTTTCTAAGGACTTCGGCATTGCTCTTCAGTTCAATCTAACTTATTCTCTGCATTCTCCTCTAGATCCACTTTTCATTTACCTCAAATCTCTTCTTTTCCTGCTCTCCTAATGCCCAGCTTCCGCAACCGTACAAAAACACGCTCCATACAAAGGTTTTTGCATAATCCTTCCGAGTTTGAATATTTATATGTTTGTTGGCCAGCAGATTATTTTTATCTTGGAAGGCCCTCTTTGCCATTTCTACCTTTATCGTGACTCCTGGTATGCTCCGATTATCATTTATGATTAGGGTTCCTAGGTAGTAAAACTGTTTCACATGTTCAGTTTTTAGGGCCAATTTTGATGTGTGTTATAGGTCTTTTCTTGGAAGAAAATAAATGTTCAGTTATATGTGGAAAGGCCTTGTGCCTTCACAAGAAATGAATGAAGGAAAAAAAAACCTGCAACCTGTTTTGCAGTCAGTGACTGGGTCAAGGATGGAATGAATTAAGCCGCCATCTTGCGGCGAGGATAGGAATTGTGCCAGCTGCCGAGATGGGATAGGAAAGGGCTGGGAGTGGAAGGGAAGCGGCCGTGGCCTTACTTACGGTAGAGCCTCAGCATTCGCTTGGTGTGAAAATGGGAAACCACCGAAAACCATCTTCAGGGCTGCTGACAGTGGGGCTAGACCCCACTATCTCCCGAATGCTAATTCACAGCTGTGCGCCACTAACCGCACGGACACCTTGCTCGGTAATACATAATTATAAAGTAATATAATATTTGACCATCTACGATAACCGTGATACATAATGGTATTTGCCACTTTATACTAACGCATTCATACCTCTAACATTTCACAGGTCGTTTGATGAATCAAGCAAGTACCTTCCGGTATCCACTATCTCCCGAATGCTAATTCACAGCTGTGCGCCACTAACCGCACGGACACCTTGCTCGGTAATACATAATTATAAAGTAATATAATATTTGACCATCTACGATAACCGTGATACATAATGGTATTTGCCACTTTATACTAACGCATTCATACCTCTAACATTTCACAGGTCGTTTGATGAATCAAGCAAGTACCTTCCGGTATCCACGCTAAAGTTATTAAGGGAAGTAATGTCCCTCGTATCGACAGAGGCAGAATTCCATAATCTGGTAGTAGAGATTGCCAAAGAGCAGTTGTAGGAGAACCAGATCGTGTATGGCTGTGATGACTTTTTGATAGGAATTTAAAGTGTGATGAAAGGTAATTTAGTTTATTTGAATTGGGTATTCTGTGAAGAATGGTTAATGAGTGAAGTTTACGACAGTCTTGCGCTCGAAGTCATAACCGTTTCCTATAATGAAGTGTAACGTCACTATCATAACGTAGATAAAAATCTAATGCGGCTGTTAAAAGTCTGTTCTTGAGTTATGTTCTTTAACACAGTGTCACATTAGTCACGGATAGGTAAGATGAGGGAGAGAACAAGTTGTATTTTAAGGCGTATTGGGAAAATAACTGATAACGTTTCAATGGAGAGAGGGATTTGTGAATGTCATTGCAGTCCAATTTAACATCTCATGGATTATAATATACACTGAGTGGCCAAAAGTCACGGAACGACACTGAATGTGATGTCAATAATGAGTTGCTCCTCCGCGAGCCATCAGAACGGCAGTCATACGGCGAGAGATCGACTGTACAATGTGTTGGAATCGTTCTAGAGGGATCTGGACCCACGCATCTTGCACTGCTACCTACAATTACTCTTGTGTGGTTGATGCGGGGTTCGTGGAACGTACACCAGCATTAACAGCATACTATAAATGCTGGATTGGATTGAGATTGGGGGATCTGGAGGGCCAATCCATGGTCGTAATTTCACTGGAGTACTCTTCCAACCACCTGCGTGCCACCACAGAGCGGTGACATAGCGCATTGTCCTGTTGAAACATGGCATCTTCATCAGGGTACTCTAGGCCCAGAAAGATATACAGATGGTCTGAAAGAATGTCCACAAAATCTGCACATGTCAGCGCTCCCTGCAGCCAGACAATGAGGTCTACTTGCGATCATGAGAACGCCGCCCAGACCAGAACTGAGCCACCTCCCACCTGAACAAAACCTTGCAGACCCGCAGGATCCATAGCTTCATAGGACATACGCCACACTCTCACGTGCCAATCAGCTCTATACAAGTGGAACCGAGATTCATGGGACCATACCACACGCCGCCATTGTTCCGTGCTCGCGGGGCCCAATGCACGTTGTTAAGCTCTGTGTCGAGGTGTCAGCAAAGGGACACGAGTTGGTCGCCGGCTGGTGACGCCTATGCGGAGCAGTTGCCTGCTTACAGTCTTGATAGAAATGGGTTCCTGATTCCAAACATTCAGCTGGGCGGTGATCTTACTCACAGTAGCCCACCAAGCGCCCAGTATGGTTCTGCGGAGGCGACGTGATGTCCGTTCGTTAAACACCCGTGGTCTTCCCGTGCGGCGGTTTACGCGGGTGGTAACATTCTATCTGCGAATCCACCCTCGACACTGTTGACCTCTGAAACCCAAATTCGCGTGTAATCTCCGCAATGCTATGAGCCATGCGCCGTGCGCCAATGATAATCCCACGTTCGAAGTAGATTAACTCGCGACGTGTTGCCATCTTCACGACACTGGTGTCTGACAGACTGCTCAGCTACGCCACAGCTAGCCGCAAAGCTCAGGGTTTATACACGGCACATTTTCTAATGAGACACCCATTCCCGTGACTCTTGGCCACTCAGTGTATAAGTTAGTCACAGACACGCAACTTTACTTAGCATAACTGTTGTAAAGAGAGGCACGTAACTACGTTTTGGCAAATTTAAATTTCATTACCAATACAAATGTATTATTATTTTGTTATTGGTTTTCCATCCTGCTAACTACTTCTGAGGTTTTCGGAGACACAGAGGTGCTGCAATTTTATCCCGCAGGGAATTCTTTTACGTGACATTAAATCTACCGACATGTGTCTGTCGTATTTGAGTACCTTCAAATACTCCCGGACTGAGCTCGGATCGAACCCACCAACCTGAGCTCAGAAGGCTAGCTCTCTACCGTCTGAGCTACTCAGCCCGAGAGATTGAGATGTATAAGAATTTATTAATAACCTGTTCATTATTATTATTATTATTATTATTATTATTATTATTAGTAGTAGTAGTAGTAGTAGTAGTAGTAGTAGTATATGGCATGTATCAGTCCATAAACCCCATAACTTCTAATGCCGTAAGTTTTACAAATTTCGTAAGTGTCTTTGTCTCTGGTGATTACAAGGCAATGCTTAAGAAGCAAATATACTAATACGTGGTGCCATTAAGGACGATTCCACAATGTGAGAGTTAAGATAAGCAGAACTGAATTTCCCTCATTTATTTCCTATTCTTCGGAATATATGATGAAGGACCCCACATTCACTGAATAAGTTCAATGCTGGTTAAAACCCTGCTGATGGTAATGCAGATCCAATGGTTCCTCGCACGCGTACTAACGAAGGAGTAAGCATAAGTTGCTATCGCGGATGCAAAGTAAATGACGGTTGTGTGAAGAGTATTGATGTGTATATTACGAATAAATAAAACCTTTGTACCATCGTCATTACGGTGTAAGTTGCAATCAGTTGATATTTCAACCACAAGCGACCACAAATATAGTGACAGAACCACAAATATCTTGACAGACCTATATAGGTTTCATTCCACAAATATCTTGACAGACCTACATAGGTTTCATTCCACAAATATCTTGACAGACCTATATAGGTTTCATTCCACAAATATCTTGACAGACCTACATAGGTTTCATTCCACAAATATCTTGACAGACCTACATAGGTTTCATTCCACAAATATCTTGACAGACCTACATAGGTTTCATTCCACAAATATCTTGACAGACCTACATAGGTTTCATTCCACAAATATAGTGACAGAACTTATACAGGCGTCATTCCACAAATATCGTGACAAACCGATAGCTGTCATTTCATAAATCGTGACAAACCTATGCAGGTGTCATTCCGCAGACATCGTGACTGAACTTACGTAGTCGTCATTCTACAAATATCGTGACAGAACCTATATATGTGTCACTCCACAAATATCGTGACAGAGCATATATATGTGTCATTCCACAAATACCGTGACATATCTATACAGGTGTCATTCCACAAATATTGTGAACGAATCTACATCGGCCTCATTCCACAAATATCGTGGCAGGATCTATTGGACCACCAAAGGTTCACTATATAGATGTCATTTCACAAATACCGTGACAGGACCTATATAGGTGTCATTCCACAGATATGGTGACAGACCTATATAGGTGTCTTTCCACAAATATCGTGACTGAACTTGTATAGGTGTCATTCTACAAATATCGTGAATGAACTTGTATAGGTGTCATTCTACAAATATCGTGAATGAACTTGTATAGGTGTCATTCTACAAATATCGTGAATGAACTTGTATAGGTGTCATTCCACAAATATCGTGACTGAACTTGTATAGGTGTCATTCCACAAATATCGTGACTGAACTTATATAGGTGTCATTCGACGAAAAGGAATGGTATATACACTCATAAGCAAGCGATCTGGAGATAGATGCAGTAGTGGGGAAATGGCGCTATGCTCGGCGCGTCGAATGTAGTAGGAGGGCATGGAATGTAACAGCGAGGACGTCAGAGCTCGCACGGACTGTAATATCAGTTGACTACAGGATGGGTAAGGCACTATATCTCAGCTCATTTGATCACGGCCAGATTCTCGGTGCCACACATATGGGCCACTTCATCTCTGAAGTCATTCAGGCTTTCCAAGGGCCACCGTATTAAGAACGTACCATAAGAACCCAGTGTCGTGGTGTGCGACTCGTTGATGACAGGGGTCGACATCGGATATCTCGAATCGTAAGAGTGGATACACGGACCAGAGTGCAGCAGTTCAATGCTGGACAATAACGATGTGTGAGCAGCCCTACCATCAAGGACCATCTCCTCGCCATGGGGTACAGAAGCAAGCGTTCCATGAGAGTGCCACTGCGACGTAAAGCAACTAGCAAATGTTTTTCTTCTGCAATGGTTGGTAACAAAATCTCGGCCTCATCCTAGGTGTTAATGACGTCGTCCTTTTCCATACGTGAACCAGTCACCGTTATAAGCAATGGACTATGGCGTCTAAAACAGTATTTTTGGTTATAAAAGTAAATGTACTTTTATGGTCCCTGGCAAGCGTATTGAACACATCTCTCTTCCACAAACATTTTACACCACAAAGGCTATGACCAGTACGGATTGGATGAAGGCAGACTATGAACTCAGGCACATAGTGACTAGATTAGCAACACACGGTCTTCATAACCGCGTGTGTGTTAACAAAACTTTTCACACCCCGAGAAAGAAATGTATACTGTATGTGTACTGGACGAGAAGACTTGCGACTTATTATGTTGTGACGTGTACTAAAAGACAGATGGGACTAACCAAATTCTGTTTAACGTACTTAGTCATGTAAACATATTTTAATGACCATTGGCTCCAATAAAATATTTATATTTAATATATAATAATAATAAAGTAACATGTCATGTAATAATCCTTGCGGATCTCTTTGTAAATGTCTACCCTCATTGTGCTCCCTCGCACTTCAACATTGTCGGTGGTCTTACTTCATGAAGTTTACACACAAGGTCAGCCCTGGTTGCAAGCAATGTTGCTTTTATTTGGTAACGTGAATAGCCCCATAAAATAAACCGTGGGATTTAAATCTGGCGATTTCGAAGGCGTAACCTGTTAAACCAAAACAACACAAGAATATATACGTAAGTTTACGATATTTAAGTCACAACATAATGTATGGCCAGGGTGCGCATTACTCACTTGTTCAGCGATCAACTCGCGGAAAACATCACGACGGGCTTGGTAGCATGCGCTGAGTTGTGCGCCATTTGAATAGATGTTTAATAATTCTTTGCACTTTAAAATGATTCATTCTCAATGTGCACGCCACAGCTCCGGTACTTGTATGAGGCTCTGCGCTAACATTTCTCTCACCATATCCACTTCCTACAGACTTTGCGGAGTGCGTGGACCTGGCCGAAACGTGCCTAAAACTTTCCTCATCCTGGGAGATGACGAGCAATTAGCAGACCTCGTCATCCGTTTTATGAAGGATAGTGGCCTGTTTTATCGTGCATAAAAGTGTATTTTCTATTCGTTATTATTGTTTATTTTATTCTTAACTACGTTTATTCTATTGACTCTGCTTTAGTTTGTCCTTGTGTATTTTAGAGTGTTATTTTAACTTCTAATTTAAATGCTATATATTATATTAATTCAAAGGCAATACCTTATTCAATTTGTCCATTCTTATATCATTTTATAAGGAAATAAGGCACTGCGCATTAGATCCACTGATTATTGTAAATTCATATTCATTCTTCTTTATAATTTTTTTATTCTAGTCAGTGGATAAATTTTAAACTTGTAATTATCATTACATTTCGTTTCATGTCGTACCATTATGGGCCGATGACCTACATGTTAGGCCCCTTTGAACAACAAACAGAATCATCATCATCATCATCATCATCATCATTATAATCACAGACGTCCTCAATGGACGAGTTGCCACTTGAAGCATATAGTCTCCTCTCTGCGATCCGGGACATACTGCGATCTGGACGTCATTCGTCTGGATATTGTTGTGCATAAAATGCAGCTGTTTTTCATTCATTGTGATGAAGCAATGTATCCACAGGTTCGTCATTCATATAATGTGGCCGTTCAATCGCAATGCATTTGACTAAACTGAACATTTAGGCGTTAGAGCTGGTTGTAAGCTGAGCAACGAACAGAACCCTCAGGAGGCATCTCAGCAAACCGAGGCTTTGGTTGGCCTGACACCGAGAGGCTGAAGGGAGCAGTAAAGAAGAAGAAGAAGAAGAAGAAGAAGAAGAAGAAGCACAAGCAGAACAACAACAACAATATGATGATGATGATTTCCCGATTAATCACGGGTCAAATCCTACCCACGCGCGGGATAACGGACACGAAGATGTCAGTAATAGTTTGGTATATACGGCAAAGTTCAATCCTCAGAGTGAATCGTAATTCAAGCAATGCTCTACAACAAGGACCTCGATATTTTGGGCTTCGGAAAATTCTGAGATTTAAAAAAAATGTAATTTTAATTATTAACGCGATATTCTCATTCTGGAAGGCTAATTTGTTGCCGAATTAGACAATACAAGGGACTGACGGAGATCTCACAAAGTAGCGCTGCTCATTTCATTCCCGCGCTAAACACAAGAAGCATCAATACATACATTTCCAATGTGCCTCGGCCAATTGAGAGAAAGCAATTCAAGTGGAGGCTATGCGTAACAATGGGAATAAAACAATGGATCATGAGTTTCATTAAGTGATGGAGAGAACTGTGGTGTAGTGGTTAGTGTGATTAGCTGCCACCCCCAGAGGCCCGGGTTCCATTCCCGGCTTTGAAAAGTGGTACTAGGGCTGCAACGGGGTCCACTCAGCCTCGGGAGGTGAAATGAGTAGATGTGGGTTCGATTCCCACCTCAGCCACCCTGGAAGTGGTTTTCCACTTCTCCTCCAGGCAAATGCCGTGATGGTACCTAACTTAAGGCCACGGCAGCTTTCTTCCCTATTCCTTGTCTATCCCTTCTAATCTTCCCATCCTCCCGCAAGGATCCTGTTCAGCATAGCAGGTGAGGCCTCCTGGGGGAGGTACTGGTCATTCTCCCCAGTTGTATCCTCGACCCAATATCTCACGCTCTAGGACACTGCCCTTGAGGCGGTAGAGGAGGGATCCGTCACTGAGTCCGAGGGAAAACCAACCCAGTTGGGTAATCAGATTAAGAAGAAGAAGATACAGGGGAAACTGAAACACCTATTGAAATATTTGAGTCCAGTGTTTCTGTGGGAAATGTGCGTAAAGAATACGGCATCACAAAACACGTTTGGTTGCAATGTAATGTCGAAACAAGAGTTTATAGTAGGAATCGCCTGAAGTTGCCATGTAACACAAACCTGAAAACGGCTGTGCACACTTCCTGGCACATCACTCACCATCACGCTCCTACAATAGGCCTAGGTCAAACGAATCATACTCTCATTAATAGATTTAATGCAGAAAGTCTGTATGCACTATGTAATAATTATAATTTCAGTACCGAGCTGTATTACTCGCTTTCCGTTACCAGGCATGTATTGATGGCCATGTCTCATTGAAGTTCAGTTATTGCTGTAGACAAAGTACAGTGTTAGTTCCCATTCCTTGTGCACAACATATTTCCCTCCGAAAACGCGGACTTTTCGTAACTCGGACAAACCTGCACCACCCTTTGCGTGAGTTATTAGGCGCTGTCAAGATCTTCTGGTAGAATAGGACTCGAGGATATCGAGAATCACACGAGAGCTTTATTCTTCAGTCGGCACATAAAATTCCTTAATTATGAATGTCATCCGTATTCTAGAAAATTTCTCCAAGAAAATTCCTAGTTCATTTTACGGCAGATACCGAAATCCCCTACGATGTGAATAAATTCGCTGCTCATAAGTGATATTTGTAATATGAAACGAGCTATCTACCCCAAGCCTTCATTAATAATGACGTAACATCGAAAAAGATATGCCGTGTGATTCAGCCGCCCCTTCCAATGTACCTATATGCTTTCTTTCTTTCTTTCTTTCTTTCTTTCTTTCTTTCTTTCTTCTTTCTTAATCTGTTTACCCTGCAGGATTGGCTTTTCCCTCTGACTCAGCTAGGGATCCACCTCTACCGCCTAGAGGGCAGTGTCCTGGAGCGCGAAACAGTGGGTCGGGGATACAACTCTAGGGAGAACCAGTACCTCGCCTCACCTTGTATGCTGAACAGGGGCCTTGTGGAGGGATGGGAAGATTGGACATGATAGACAAGGAAGAGGGAAGGAAGCTGCCGTGGACTAAAGTTAGGTACCATCCCGGCATTTGCTGGGAGAAGTGGGAAACCACGGAAAACCATTTCTTGGATGGCTGGGGTAAATCGAACCCCCCTTAACGCAGTTGATCCCCCGAGGCTGAGTGGACCCCGCTCCAGCCCTCGTACCACATTTCAAATTTCGTGGCAGAGCCGGAAATCGAACCGGAGCCCCCGGGAGTGGCAGCTAATCACGCTAACCACTACGCCACAGAGGTGGACCGTAGTTTTATGCAATCCGCAATATTAATTTCTTTCTGAAAAAACGTCTGCCCTGTCAGTATGCTCCTTTGTGAGACAACACAACCCGATATCTTGGTATTTACTGCCTCACCATGATAGGACGTCGTAATAATATACTCATATTAAACACTGGAAGGCGTGCGTGTACCTTCTAGATCATATGAACCTGACACGCCTGTGAAACACTAAATTGATATTGTGACCGCAGTAAACGTAACACATGCTATAATCTGCACAGTGTGCCACATGGAATCGTAGCGTACTTGGTAAAGGCGCAGCAGAGAGAGCTTACGTGTGAGGTGGGAAGTGCGAGTCCGGGACAAAGAATCCACATTTTTTAAAAATATTTGTTTAATACCTACAACACGTAATGTAAGTTCAATACCCGCTTTCATGCAAATTGTGTGTGATTGAACATGTTTGTCGCCCTAAGAAGGGCAGATTAGTTAGCAGGCTGGACACATACAGACCGGAAATAATAGCAACACAACTGGCCTGACAATGTTTTATCGCAACAAATGCTCGATCTGATGACCGTTTTAGTTTAAGCGTATTTGGACCCGGTGTCCGATAGATCATCTTGCGCGCTGAAGCATTCCAGGTGCAATTGTTCGGCAGGCGTCCGTGATGAGTTGCCGGAGCTGGTCGGGGTTTTCCGGCGCTTGAGTGTAAAGGACGTTCTTCAAAGGCCCCCACAAGAATAAGTCTAAAGGTGTTAAATCCTGTGATCTGACGAATAAAACAGGTCCTCCTCGACCTATCCATTTCCCTGGCAGTTCCTCGTTCAGATGGTTACGAACGGGTAAAGTCGAATGTGGTGGAGCTCCATCCTGTTGCAACCACATCGTCAAACGATCGTGCAAGGGCACATCCTCCAGCAGCAGTGGGAGATCCTGACGCAGAATGTGCAAGTAGCGTGGGCCCATCCAATGGCCCTCAAAGAAATAAGGTTCAGTCAGGCGATCCCCCAAGTTTCCACACTACACATTAACTTCCCATCGTACTTGGTGGGCCGCCTGTCGCACCCAGTGAGGATTCTCCGGACATTGCACAGTGCACGTTGTAGGGATTGACATTACCATTATTGTGGAAGCGCGATTCGTCCGAGAACAAGATGTGTGATCATTGTACAGCCTGCCTAATAGCCACCGACAGAACTCCATTCGAACTTCGAAATCCCACCCATGGTGCTTTTGGTGTAGCTCAAGATGGTATGGGTGAATTTTTTTTCATGCAGTATTCGCCAGACGGACGCGGGCTGGTGTTCAGCTGTTGTGCAGTCGCCCTTGTACTGATGTGTGGATTATTACGAGCTGCCTCCACAACGGCCTGTTTTTGTTTCACCCGATGGAACGGGCTTGCCGTGATTGCTTGGAAATCACGCCTGTTTTCTTCAAGCGTCTTTCAACACGGCGGCATATCGTAGCAGCGGGATGTCCCCTGTCGGGTTACCGTTCTTGGTACAGAAGTAGTGCATCGCACGCGTTTTGTCTTGCTTTCCCATAAACGAGTAGCACGTCGACGTATTCATCTGTGGAAAACATGCCGAAAGACAGCAGAGATTACATTCAAGCGCTAACCAGATTAGTATGTGCGGGACGCAATACAGTATAAATAACAGCGTCGTTCTACTCTTTGAATGTGGTAAACGTGAGCCTGTTTTACATATTCAAATATCATACCGATGCAAAAATATTTGAAAGTGCAGGATTCGAACTGCCGATGGCACATTCTGTCGATTGGTAGGCCAACGCCTAACCACATCCGCTACGCAACACAGCTGGGAACATGCTGTAGTTCGACGAGAGCAGAGTGCATACGCCATCCGGTTCGGTGTTTAAGACATCAATTACTGCACTGATCCCTTGGCACAGACCAGAGCAAAGTGTAGCTTTCACCGAAGTCCCTGTCTCATCCATGGCTGTGACAATATGGAAGCTGCTGGGGTATGAGTGGTCCTGAGTAATGACATTCAGAACACGACTAGTGCATCTGAGTGTTATGAAAGGTGTTGCTCATAGGGTCAGTCGTGCTGCAACAGCACTTTCTGACCCAGTGAGGAAAGCAATGGCAAACTACCTCACTCCTCGTCTTGCCTAGTAACCTCATTTTAGTGCTGCCATTGGTTTTTGCGGTTTCCTTATAACCACATAACCTTTGGTGGTGCTATTTGAGGATCCAACTAGCCTCTGGGCTGATGACCTAACAGACACACTGCACTGATCATCATCATCATCATCATCATCATCAGTTTACCCTCCAGGTTCGGTTTTTACCAAGGACTTAGCGAGAGATCCCACCTCTACCGCCTCAAGGGCAGTGTCCTGGAGCTTCAGACTCTTGGTCGGGGGATACAACTGGGGAGTATGACCAGTACCTCGCCCAGGCGGCCTCACCTGCTATGCTGAACAGGGGGCTTCTGGAGGGATGGGAAGATTGGAAGGGATAGGCAAGGAAGAGGGAAGGAAGCGGCCGTGGCCTTAAGGCATTCGCCTGGAGGAGAAGTGGGAAACCACGGAAAAACACTTCCAGGATGGCTGAGGTGGGAATCGAACCCACCTCTACTCAGTTGAGGCTGAGTGGACCCCGTTCCAGCCCTCGTACCACTTTTCAAATTTCGTGGCAGAGCCGGGAATCGAACCCGGGCCTCCGAGGGTGGCAGCTAATCACGCTAACCACTACACCACAGAGGCGGACTACTGCACTGTTACCAAGTTTTATGTATTGATTCCCCTATTCGTTACACCCGGTCACGAGGTACGACACATTGACAGAGTTACATGATCAAAGGACGTCGTTACATGATTTCAAGGCGTCATGTTTCGGGAGCGGACGATATAACCTGTCGGTAAGTTTCATATTAGTGTGCAAAATGTGCTCACTGGACATTAGTACCACGCAGTACGACTGCAAGGGAATAGCCATCTGATAACCGTGTCGCACGTTAGTTGGGTTGCATAAAACTACTTTGGAAGGGGCGGCTGAATCACACGGTATACTTTTCGGCAGCGTAGCCAGTATGTATGTGTGGTATATATTGAGGCATGATATTGTGCCGATAAACAGTAACTGTACACTATTCGCATTTCAGGAAGTTACCTATGTTCCTTTTGTCGCAGAACAGAAGACGTTCCTCTTCATGTCTGTGCCCGTGTTACGTAAGTTCCGCGGTATGTGACGTATGTCATCAAACGGACTATTCGATTCCACCATTTTCAAGTACCGCCGGAATAAATGAATTCCCCACCTTTAAGACGACTTCAGCTAATTTTCCATCTGTGCTAGTAGTAGTGATTGCAGTGTACGTCCATACAGTGTTAAAACCCCATGGGAAATCATAGTTTGTGTTCGGACATCCAAGGCTGTATTGGCCAAGTTTATTACTATCAAAAGCTAAAAGCCTTGGGGGAATAGAATATACTATTGTACACAGTAAAGGAGAACTTCTTTCTTTCTTAATATACTTACCCTCCAGGGTTGTTTTTTTTGACTCGGCGAGGGATCCCACCTCTGCCGCCTCAAGGGCAGTGTCCTGGAGCTTCAGACTCTGGGTCGGGGGATAAAACTGCGGAGGAGGACCAGTACCTCGCCCAGGTGGCCTCACCTGCGATGCTGAACAGGGGCCTTGGCGCAGGATGGGAAGATTGGAAGGGATAGACAAGGAAGAGGGAAGGAAGCGGCCGTGGCTTTAAGTTAAGTACCATCCCGGCATTTGCCTGGATGAGAAGTGGGAAACCACGCAAAATCACTTCCAGGATGGCTGAGGTGGGAATCGAACACACTTCTACTCATTTGACATCCCGAGGCTGAGTGGATTCCGTTCCAGCCCTCGTACCACTTTTCAAATTTCGTGGCAGAGCCGGGAATCGAACCAAGGCCTCCGGGGGGGGATCAGCTAATCACACTAACTACTACGCCACAGAGGCGGAAAAGGAGAAATTCCGCAGTGACAATAATATAAATACAAAAAAAATATTTTGTAATTTCAGTCTGTTTCCTTTTGTAATTCTCTTAGATTTCCGTTTGAGTTCATGATTCTTGTAATGTCGTAAGGTCAAATAAACACAGTCGAAAATAGGGCTGTAGCCTCTGTAAAAATCGGCAACTTCTCCGACTGTACGTTGCTGTGATTAGCGTACATTACATTGATACCTCGTACAGCAGACCAAGTAGACTACTCATAGTATTGAGAAATGTGTCCTGAAGCGCTCGCTACATGCTTGTTAAGTAGAATGTAATTGACGATGGCGCATAATGTGTACATATATGTAATTTATACGCCAAACAAGTCCGCATAACCGCAACTCATTGCAATCATGGTCGCGACTTGCACTAACTCCCTAGTAAGCATCACAAGAAATAAAATCAGGAGGAGCACAAGTATGATTCAAATAACCGCTGGCCATCTGCCTGGACAGCAGTCGTCTTAGCAAGCCGAGATCCGTAGAGAAATATATGTAACACGGGGGTATATGCTAAATATGGTAAAACGAAAGGTATATAATAAATATTTCCAACATAGACACAATTAATCATTAGTAAATATATTGAACCAAAGTATTTAAAATATGGTTAAAGCTTCAATATCCACGATTAGGCAATTTATTCATTTGATTCTTGCAAAGCTGAGTGACTTTTAAGATAGAGCACTTACATTCTGGACGCAAGTTGGCGGGTACGATCCCGGCTCAGTCCTGAAGTACTGAAGTTACACAAATACGCCAGTCTCGTGCCGCTGTATTCACTGGCAAGTAAATAAACTCCTGTGGGAAAAAGTCCAGTATCTCGCTATATCGCTATTATTATTATTATCCCTTTGTATTATTATTATTACTTTTATTATTAGACTATTATTGTCGGGCGGAGTAGCTCGGACGGTAGAGTGCCGGCCTTCTGAGTCCAACGTGGCAGGTTCGAACCTGGGTGAGTCCGGTGGTATTTGAAGTTGTTCAAATACGTCAACCTCGCGTCGGTAGATTTACTTGCACGTTACAGAACTCCTGCGAGACAAAATTCCGGCACCCCAGCGCCTTCTTCAATCGTAAAAGTAGTTAGTGGGACGCAAAATCAATATTATTATTATTATTATTATTATTATTATTATTATTATTATTATTAACTACATATTAGGTCCAACTCCCCGGCTGAATGGTCAGCATTTAGGCCTTCAGTTCAAAGAGTCCCGGGTTCGATTCCCGAGCGGGTAGGGGATTTTAATCGCGTGTGATTAATTCTTCTGACTCGGGGAAAGGTTATTCATGTTTGTCTTCATATTCAGACAACACACCACACTACCAACCGCCACAGAAACACGCAATAATGATTCTATCGCTCCACATAGGGTTGGCGTCAGGAAGGCATCTAGCCCAGGGTCAAATCTACATATGCGACCCCATTCGCACCCATGATCCAACATGGTGTGGGAAAAGTGGTAGAAGAAGAAGATTATTATTACATTTAAGAGTCCTCGAATGTGGCCATTTTAAGCTTTTTTAGAAACAAGTGTATGCCTACATTATTTTATTGGATTTTGTGAATTTGAAAAATACCTTACAAAATTGTAACATGCTTTGTAAAGAGTTAATCAAGTTTTCATCCACTAATGCCAAGTTTTTGAATGAGAGTAAATCAAACTGTAAATATGCATAATTGTTCGATTGTAGGTAAAGTACAAATTAGCAGTTTGTTTAATTTAAGAATAAAAACTTTCTGAATTCTGAAAAATATCAAAAATTTGAGGGGATTTTTTCAAAATCCCCATTAATTTCAATTCCAAAACCTGGCTACCCTGATGTGAACTGATATTGCACCTTCCGGTACAAAATGTCAAGTTCTCGCCAGAAGCATTGAGACCGAAATAAATTTGGGGATATTTTATCAAACAGAACTTGTTTCGGCCGAGTTCTTCGACAGCCTCGCATAATCGGTTCGATCAGACCCTGAGATCTCTTGCTGTCTTCGCTAGACACTTGTACAAGTAAAAATGCAATCAATTAATAACGAAGGGATACGTTACGTTGTGATGCAAGTACGTAATCGTAAATTCAGCATCACAGCACCGTTACATCATAACGATATGGCTCATGAGTAATTGTTTACACTACGGTCCCGCGTTTTCCTGAGTGCCTGGAAGCCGGAATTTAACTACTAGCAATCCAAGAATTCCTCAGTGAGGCTGTACTGCACTGGCCTTCAGACTCCAGATTAGTGGGTTCGGTCCCATCTCAATCTGGTAGTATTTGAAGGTACTCAAATACATCAGCTTCGTTTCGCTAGATTTTCCGGCATTTAAAAGAATATCTGCGGGGAAAAATTCCCCCACCTCGCTGTCTCCGAATATCGTAAAAGTACATTAGTTGTGTATGTTGGGTATTCAGCCCGAAGGCTGGTTTGATCCTATGCAGCTCCGCCAACAGCTGTTATAAATAGCCCGGCCGTCACTGAAGAGGCGTACTAGGGAAATGAGGAGTGAGGTAGTTTCCCGTTGCTTTCCTCACCGAGCCAGCCGCTGCTATTACATATCAGTCTGCCAAGCCCAGTGAAATGCATGCACCAACCGACCCTATGAGCGATATCTTCACACCATTCATAACAGGGACTGGCTGCATAAGCAACGGTATTACTAGCATCACTCATACCTCAGTCACTTTCATATTGTCAAAGTCAAGGATGAGACTGAGACAGGTCAATGAAAGTAACAAATTTGATATAGCCCATACCAGAAGACATAGTGCACTGTAAACACTACATCTCGCCTGCAAAGGCATAACATTAGTTATGTGGACGTATATTATTATTATTATTATTATTATTATTATTATTATTATTATTATTATTATTATTATTATTGTCCGACTCGTTGGCTGAACGGTCAGCGTACTGGCCTTCGGTTCAGAGGGTCCCGGGTTCGATTCCCGGCCGGGTCGGGGATTTTAATCGCTTCTGATTAATTCTTCTGGCTCAGGGACTGGGTGTACATGTCCGTCCCAACACTCTCCTCATCATATTCAGACAACATACTACACTACCAACCACCACAGAAACACGCAATAGTGCTTACATCCCTCCATAGAGGGTTGGCGTCAGGAAGGGCATCCGGCCGTAAAACAGGGCCAAATCCACATGTGCGACACAGTTCGCACCCGCGACCCCACAGGTGTGGGAAAAGCGGCAGGAAAAGAAGAAGAAAAGATTATTATTATTATTATTATTATTATTATTATTATTATTATTATTATTATTATTATTATTATTATTATTATTATTATTATTATTATTATTATTATTCCTATGGGTTTATAACGCTGCTTTATCTAACTTTGTATTCCAAATGAATCTTTTGTTCTGATCCTTTTTCAATATCGACACCGAAGTGTGCAGATATCTCGTTGATCCTTATTTTCAGGAAAGTAGGTGGTCGAGTTCTTATGTCTGATCCCGGCACAGTAAACCCTAAAACGTAAACATTATATGCACAGAAGAAAATGTATGATAAGCTTGTATTAATATGGGTTCAGTGTGAACAGATGTTTACTCCATGAGCCTTATCCAAACCTGGACTTTTTTTTGACATAATTAGTACCCCCAGCTAGGCGAGGGGCCACTGATCAGAGATACTGAGCCGGTGTTTATTTGCGGTAGGATGGCCAGTTCCTTTCCACTCTTTCTGTAATCAACAGCACGAGGCCTACCCATACAACTAGTGACCACACTCAATGTTGCCTAACCGGATCCGCTACGCTGTTCACAGACGTTAAAGAAATTTCAACTAAATGTTGACTAACAGTTCGCTTGTGGTACTGATTGCAATTGTCCCTGACAATGCCGATTAATTATGATCATAAGATACAACGATACTAATTACTCACTACATACATACATACATGAGAATGTATGTACTACAATACGCATTTTTAAAATGCTATTTATTCGTTTTCTTTTTAAATCTGCTTTACGTCGCTCCGACACACATAGGTCTTATGGCGACGATGAGATAGGAAAAGGCTAGGAGTGGGAAGGAAGCAGCCGTGGCCTTAATTAAGGCACAGTCCCAGCATTTTCCTGGTGTGAAAATTGGAAAACCACGGAGAGCCATCTTCTGGGCTGCCGACAGCGGTGTTCCAACCCACTATCTCCCGAATGCAAGCTCACAGCTGAACGCCCCTAACCGCACGGCCACCTCTCGGTACGCATCGTTGTAATCGTCGAACGAATATTAGTTTCTGTGCTGGTATGATGCCGTGCAGGTGGTTTGAACCCACGGAACTGGCGGTCAAGTAACGTACGGCGGAATGTGGGAGGAGATAGGTAATAGGGAAGGAAATGCGTAGAAATGTGGAAAGTATCTAACTAAATGGTGAAAGGAATATCCGTGCTGATGCTTTTCCGTGGACAAACCCATTTTGTGTGATAATGTGGCAATATCCCATTAAAAGCGCATTTAGGTGAAAACAGTTCCAACTATATTCAGCTTGTGAGACCAGGAAGTAACTCCGTGTGATAAACAGCCTGTCATAGACAATCGATTTGCTGGAATTCAGTTGGTGAAACAGATGACACATCACGGTACCGTGTTCCTGGATTCCTCCTGACAAGACTGAGGAGTATTAGATATCCTTAGCTCTCTGGTAAATCCAAGAACTACTAAAATGTTGATGATTGTGGTTACCACCTAGTTCATCGACAAAATTGCTAAGAATGATGTTTGAATAGCTCTCGGAAATTGAAACTTGGCTCAACGGAAGAATTGTTTTTGTTCATGTATGTTATTCTTTTGTTAATGTTGATTGTACTATTATTTTTATTGTTATTAATTTTGTTGTTATATCCCTTATACTGTTATTAATTTTGTTTTTATTGTTGTTTGAATTGTTGTTATAAAATTAAATTAAATGGCGTATGGCTTCTAGTGCTGGGAGTGTCCGAGGACAAGTTCGGCTCGCCAGGTGCAGGTTTTTTGAATTGACTCCCATAGGCGTCCTGTGCGTCTTGATGAGGATGAAATGATGATGAAGACGACACGTACACCCAGTCCTCGTGCCAGCGGAATTAACCAATGACGGTTAAAATTCCTGACCCTGCCGGGAATCGAATCCGGGACTCCTGTGACCAAAGGCCAGCACGCTAACCATGGAGCCATGGAGCCATGGAACCGGATATTGTTGTTATTATTTATATTCTTGTTACATAGAGTAATATGTTTTTTTTATCTGGCAAAGTTAGAGATAAGTTTATATTTCATTTCTTACACTTAACCAGTTGTAACCTAGTACACTATTACTAGTGACAATTACACTTAAATAATGCGAATAATAAAAGGGAAACCGGGCGAGTTAGGCGTGCGGTTAGGGGCGCGCAGCTGTGAGCTTGCAGCCGGGACATAGTGGGTTCGAATCCCATTGTCGGCAGCCCTGAAGATGGTTTTCCGTGATTTCCCGTTTTCACACCAGGCAAATGCTGGGGCTGTACCCTAATTAAGACCACAGCCGCTTCCTTCCCACTCCTAAGCCTTTCCTATCCCATCGTCGCCATTAGACCTATCTGTGTCGGCGTGGAAGTAAAGAAAAATTGTAAAAACAAAGTAGAAAATAAGAAGAGGAATACAATTGAATGGCTCAACCAGAGGGAGCCTGTTTTATGTGATCCACCGTGCTCAGAATAGGGAACCTTGGAGAACTGTCAACATGTTTTCGCTTTATGATGTCACCACATCCTTACGTAGGAGCAGAACACGAGAAAGATAGCTTGGAAACGTACAGCTCGCTGGTTGATTGGGTTGCATCGAGGCCCACGGTTCAGGACTGAGCATTTCAGTTTATTCCAATATATCTTCCTATACGTACAATACAACATAGTTTCAACCACTACAGAAACGCACAATATTGCACCACAAAGGGATGGCGCCAGGAAGGGCATCTGGTCATAAAACAGAGCCAAGTCTAGGTATGCGACACAGTTCACACTCGTGACCCCTGCAGGGTTTGGGCTAAGCGGTGGAAGGAGAAGTAAAAAAGCCAATAATTTGAATACACTGCAATATTCTTCATAGAGGAGTCGGGTATAGCTCTATTCGATCCGAAGGAGTCAGTCTCCTCAGCCAGCTAAAATCAACTGATTGAGGATGTATACGGATAAAGAATATTATAAATGTATGAGAAAGAATATAATACTTCCATACCCCAGTTTCGGATCATCTGAGACTGAAGAGGGAGGAATCATTTATTGTAATCCAAAATGTGTTTTGATACATGCATCTTTTTCCTATTACTACAATGAACATTACAATAATAAACTTATTACCTATTTCAATCCAGTTTCTTTTTTACAATTTGTAATACGTCACACCGACACAGATAGGTCTTATGTGGACGATGGTCTGGGAAAGACCTAGGAGTGTGAAGGAAGCGGCCGTGGCCTTAATTAAGGTACAGCCATAGCATTTGCCTGGTGCGAAAATGGGGAATCCACGGAAAACCATCTTCGGGGCTGCCGACAGTGGGGTTCGAACCCGCTATCTCCCGGTTGCAAGCTCACAGCTGCGCGCCCCTAACCGCACGGCCAACTTGCCCGGTATTCCAGTTTCTAAATTGCAGTTTTTTCTTGAAAGTTGAATTATATTTATTGTCCTATTACAGTCTAGGACAAACATCTATCTTACCCTCCCTAAGTTGTATTAGTGCTTACGTTTGTCTCATCAGTCTTTATAGGGTTATCCTACAATTAAAACATACCTTTTGAATGAATTGAATGACTGAAAGAATGACTGAGTGCCTATATGAATGAGTGAGTGAGTGAATGATTTCATGATTGAATTGTGCTCGTGTATAAATAAACACACTTGTCACCCATTCATGGATACCACCAACTTGGAAGAGAGCATTCATGATTGAGTGGATGAATGAATGTATGAACTATAAAAAAAAATAGAAAATCTTGTCACCCAGTCACGGATAACCACCAACTTGCGAGAGAGTTTCATGAATGAATGAATGAATGAATGAATGAATGAATGAATGAATGAATGAATGAATGAATGTTCTCATTCAGTTCACGTGCAATTTAATCATTAACTTAAGCAAAATGCATCACGACGCTAGAGTACAACAACTTATCTATTGCTACATTTAATATAGTATTTAAACCTACGAGTAATTATTTTCGTTAATGCTTGTTTTATTTTATTTTTCTGATTTTTTGCCAAACATTTTTAGAATACAAATATGTTGTTCTTCCCGGGGCAATCCATTCCTTTTTTTAATAATTTAACGATTGTATATTATATTAAAATGTATTCGAGTAGCTGGCAACCTGCACAAGTAGAAAAACGCCACCACCTAACCCGGTCAAAGAACGTAATAGCAGTGTGAAGAGAGCTTGTCTCGTGATTCTTCTCTCTAATTGCAAGGAAACCTTAGTATGGTACAGGAAATTGAGCAACGCCCTCAGACACTTTCCTACAATCTAGGTTAGAACACATTTGTCTTCCCTTTCAGATGAGAGCTGTACCATCTGTGGGCTGAAGTGGTCGTTAAACGTGCAAGTAAATACGACTTGTCCGCCTCTGTGGTGTAGTGGTTAGCGTGATTAGCTGCCACCCCCGGAGTTCCGGGTTCGATTCCCGGCTCTGCCACGAAAATTTGAAAAGTGGTACGAGGGCTGGAACGGGGTCCACTCAGCCTCGGGAAGTCAATTGAGTAGAGGTGGGTTCGATTCCCACCTCAGCCATTCTCGAAGTGGTTTTCCGTGGTTTCCCACTTCTCCTCCAGGCGAATGCCGGGATGGTACCTAACTTAAGGCCACGGCCGCTTCCTTCCGTCTTCCTTGTCTATCCCTTCCAATCTTCCCATCCCTCCACAAGGCCCCTGTTCAGCATAGCAGGTGAGGCCGCCTGGGCGAGGTACTGGTCATACTCCCCAGTTGTATCCCCCGACCAAGAGTCTGAAGCTCCAGGACACTGCCCTTGAGGCGGTAGAGGTGGGATCCCTCGCTGTGTCCGAGGGAAAAGCCGAACCTGGAGGGTAAACAGATGATGATGATGATGATGATGATGAAATACGACTTACAAGTTACACTGGCGAATATCATGGTACATTAACTTACAGCCAGGGAGTTTGTTAGTTCGCGTGGAAGGAGACTAGTAATCAGCATATCCCTGACGTAGGCTATAATTTATAGATGTTTTCCATTTAAAACCCAACCTGGTATAATCTCTTAACTGTCGCTTACTTGCAGACGATTGCAGAAGAATTGTGAACGATATCACTATAAAACATTATGCTGTACCTCGTTACTCCAGCTACGAGGGTTGGATTATTAATAATGGCAACTGTGACTTACTACAGATATGGGATGGGACTCACTCACTCACTCACTCACTCACTCACTCACTCATTCACTCACTCACTCTAGTTTTTCTGCCCTTCGATGGACTGACCAGCGTTGTTGTGCGTACGTCGTAGCACAGTTTATTGTTAGCAAAGCTTAAATATGGTGCTCTACTGCCTAACGAATGTTGCAAATGGAATACTACGAACTAGTCACTTTGTCATAGGGATGAAGTTAAAATCATAAGGTGTTAAGTCAGGACAGGAAGGAGAATAGTAGAGCATTTCCAGCTCCATCGATCGAACAGCTTAACCACAGCTCGTGCAACATTCGATCGACCATTTTGATGCCAAATGATGGGTCAGCTTATGCAGAAAGTGTATTCATTTTATTTCTCAAAGCCAGTCACGGAGTATATTTCAAGAATTTAGTGATCAGCCAAACAGACGCTTTGCACTGGGTTCCCTATAATGTGGCCACGGTTTGAATCCTGGCCAATGCACCAGGGATTCTTTTATACACAATTGGCTTTACGTCGCACCGACACAGACAGGTCTTATGCCGACGATGGGATAGGAAAGGGCAAGGTACGGAAAGGAAGCGGTCGTGGCCTTAATTTAAAACCCCAGCATTTGCCTGGTGCGAAAATGGGAAACCACAGAGAACCATCCTCATGGCTGCCGAGAGTGGCGGTTCGAACCCTCTATCTCCCGAATGCAAGCTCACAGCTGTGCGCAACTAACCGCACGGCCAACTCGCTCGGTCAGTGATTTACGAAATGATAATTTATGTCCCTGTAGTTCAGATTCCATGTAAAACTGGAGGTCCTGTGGCTACGATCACAATATCAACAGTAACGTAAAACTACGAGCTTCCATCCTTCTTTCTTTCCTTCTCTTTCTTCCTTTTCCCTTCCTTCCTTCCTTCCTTCCTCCTTTTTCTTCCTTTTTCCTACCTTCTTTCTTTCCTTCCTCTTTCTTCTCTTCCTTTCTTCCTTCTCTTCGTTCCTTCTTTTACACTCTTCGTTCATTCCTCTAAAACCTTCCTTCTTTTCTTTCTTCTCCTCTTCCATTCCCTCTTTCCTTCCTCTTCCCCTATTCTTTCCTTCCTTCTTCTTCAACCTTCCTTCTTTTAGTCCCTTCCTTCCTTCCTTCCTTCCTTCCTTCCACCCTTCCTCTTGCATCTTTCTTCTTTCATTCTTCCTTCCTTCTTTCCTTCCTTCCATCCTTCCTCTTCAACCTTCCTTCTTTTCTCCCTTCTCCTCTTCTCTTCCTCTTCAACCTTCCTTCCTTCCTTCCTTCCTTCCTTCCTTCCTTCCTTCCTTCCTTCCTTCCTTTATTCTCTTCCTTCCTCTTCAACCTTCCTTCCTTTTCCTTCGAGAAACGTAAAACTATAACTAAACTTCGTTAGGAACCGGGGGACAGTTCCTTTCCTTAATGACCAGGATACAGAACACGATAACATTCTGTGTATCAGTCAAGTTCTACGACTCAGCTTAAAAAATATACAACAGTGAATACTCTTTATATACAGGTTGATTCAGTTAAGTTGTCCACCTCAAATATCTTCTGATTCGTTAAGATATATAAATTACGCTTTCAAATTCTTAAATTTTATTAAGGGGATTATGAAATACTGTTCAATTCCTGTCGATCACATACGTAATTACCGAGAAACCAGTAGCGACTTTGTTTTCTTAAATGGAACTCTACTAATTTCACCCAACAGAACAATTAAGAATGGAACGACAAATTCAGTGATGTGCTTATTTTTCAAATCCGACGAGCACGTTTTTAAGTATTAAAGGGTTTCAAATGTGTAGGCATTAGACAGAGACAGAGATATTTGAAACACTCTAAGATCTCCAAAAGTACTCGTCTGATTTACAGAGTAAGCACATCACTGAATTTGTCGCTCGATTCTTAAGTGTTCTGTTGGGTGAAATTAATATAGTCTCATTTACGAAAATAAAGTTGCTACCTGTTTCTCGGTAAGTACGTGTATGATGGAGAGGAGTAGGATATTATTTCATAAGCCCCTTAATACAATTTAAGAATTTGAAAACAGAATGTCTATACCTTTAATGGACCAGAAGGTACTTGATGTGTTGAGGTGGACAACTTAGCTGAATCACAATGTAGATATAAAGGGAACGAGGCTTTTCGAGGAATAAAAAGGACATTCCTGTTTCAAAAAATAATGACACACAAGTAAGTGCAACCAAAGTCAAAAACTGCTGGGACCCCGTGGTCGCCATGGAGGGTCTGGGACCTCTAAGTACACTTTGTTAAAAGACACACTCTTGCTTTTTCTAATAGACTATAAGGTCTCTGGATGCTAGTCATTACATTTTGATGGTCTGGACCTCCTTTCTGTATGTTTGTTTGAACTTTTCATCGATGCCCACGTTATTTCTGTCGCAGGTGCTCTTCTTGAATCTTTGTGCTCTTATTTTAATTTAAACTGCAGCTTTTGTCTATTAAACACTCTCTTCAGGTCTTAGCGCAGATGGTAGTGTAATCAGTGTCATCCTGAAGAGACACATATTTCTTACAAATTTCGTGAATCGAAAGTCAGAAAGCTTCTCTTTCTTCTTAGTTTTCTTCTCTTTTACTTCCTTACGTAATTCTGATTTTTTCATCATATCAGTCATTAACACTACACTGGATTTCCTGGAGGCCTTTACTGCTTTGTGTCTTGTAAAACTTTTCTGCTTCATTCGCATCTTCCCCTTCAATTAGCGAACACACGGAGGTGATCCTTACGCTTCTTCTCGTATGCATCAGCACAGTAAGGTAGCCAGGATCGGTCGATCGGTGGGTTATAGTTTGATGATAGAACACATTATAAGAACACTGATACAAGTGAATTATATTGATATTCAGATTGCAGTACACTACAACACCTTACATTAAAATACAGAACAAGTACGCCTACAATACGATCAAGGTCAACAGTTTTGCAACGAATGGTATGTTCACTTTACAATCTAAAATCCAATCTTCGAAGCTTCTTAGAAAATAGATTCAACAGATCTGTTGCCGAGCTGAGTGGCTCAGACTGTTGAGGCGCTGGCCTTTTGACTGCAGCATGGCAGGTACGATCCTGGCTCAGTCAGATGGTATTTGAAAGTGTTCAAATACGACAGCCTCATGTCTCTAGCTTAAAAGCTGATCAATTTATGTAAATTTGAAGTTGTAAGTCATAATTTATTGACTTTGGGGAGATCGATTGAAAAAGCGGTATAGTACTCCGATAATACCAGGTGGTCCACCAGCCCCTTGCGATCCATTTTTATGCATCCCTTCACACCCACTACAATTCTGGAAGACATGGGTCCCTCTCCCCAAACCGGGGCAATACAACGTGATGTGCGTCCACGGGCTAGAAGACACATGAATCGTCAACGCCACCGCCAATTTATCATGGGCACCTTGAATGAACCCAGATTTACTGGCATGTAAAAGAACTGCTGCGGAACTAAATTCCGGCACGTCGGCACCTCCGAAAACCTTAAAAGTAATTAGTGGGACGTAAAGCAAATAACATTATTATTAACAGATCGGTTGGTTCCACAATGTCTCTGAAATTCTATTTAGTTTATTGTAAGTTTCTGTAGGCTATATATTCTTTTCGTAAAAATTCCATGGGGTGGTGGCGTGGGGTTCTAACTACCAGTAACCCCCCTTGGCTACGCCCCTACATCCACACCACTGTATTCATTTACGTGCCTACTAAGAACTACTCTCAGAAACAGTATTAATCTGTTCTGTTACGACCGAGCTCGAAAGCTGCAGTCGCTTAAGTGCGGCCAGTATCCAGTATTCGGGAGATAGTGGGTTCGAACCACACTGTCGGTAGCCCTGAAGATGGTTATCCGTGGTTTCCCATTTTCACACCAGGAAAATGGTGGGGCTGTACCTTAATTAAGGCCACGGCCGTTTCCTTCCCAGTCCTAGCCCTTTCCTCTCCCATCGTCGCCGTAAGACCTGCCTGTGTCGGTGCGACGTAAAGCCAATAGCAAAAAAAAAGTTCTGTTACGCAGCTTATTATCTCCTACCTTTTATTCCTTCACTTCTCCCTCCTTGAACATCACTCATTAAAACTCAACCCGTCTCATCCTGTTCGCTGACGTAACTTTCTTCTTCTACAAGCTCCATTGATATTGATTACTCTCTGTCGAAAGTTCCTTTGCCGAGTCGGTTCCGAGAACCTCTTGCTTGTCAAGGGGAAACGGCACTGCGGCTCTCCCATTGGTTCGAGACTTATTGAGAGCATTCCTAGTTGACGTAGGCGAATGTCTCTTAGGTGGGGCGCAAGATGCTCTTACTGATATCATGGTGAGATGTGAGTGGTGGGACCCATACCACCCGGGCACAGTGAAGGTAATGGCCCGGTCAGTTTATATCGGGTTTAGCAGAACATCCCGCACCTCAGAAGTAATCATCATCACTGTTAAAACATTGGTTCCGCTGGGTAATGAAAACACTGTTCTTGAAAAATCTAGGCAACCAACTCAATGTTGAAATCCTCCTGGGATATGAGCTACGAATTTTATGTAAGGAAAATATAATAAAGCATGAGAATATATTCATTATTTATTCCTCAAAATTAAAATCCTTTTCTTATTCATCGTTATCCGGTCGATTAGATTAGCAGTTTGCCTTTTTCTACCATTACAAACATAATGCGAGTCAATGCATTGTTTCACTTAGGCACCACTACGAGCGCTAAAGTGAATCGTTAATAATATCATTGGCTTTACGTCCCACTAACTACTTTTACGGTTTTCGGAGACGCTGAGGTGCCGGAATTTTCTCCGGCAGGAGTACTTTTACGTGCCAGTAAATCTACCGACACGAGGCTGGCGTATTTGAGCACTTCAAATACCACCGGACTGAGCTAGGATCGAACCTGGCATGCTGAGTTCAGAAAGGCAGCGCCTCAACTGTCTGAGCCACTCAGCCCGGCCTAATGTGAATCAATGCAGAGTTTCACTTAAGCCCTTATACCCACATTCGGTGTGGGCATTTATTAAAACGCCTAAGGGTATTGGACTATAGAACACATTACAGACCGGGTGAGTTGGCCGTGCGTTTAGGGGCGCGCAGCTGTGAGCTTGCATCCAGTCCCAATGTCGGCAGCCGTAAATATGGTTTTCCGTGGTTTCCCATTTTTACACCAGAAAAATGTTGGGGATGTACCTTAATTGAGGCCACGGCCGCTTCCTTCCAATTCCTAGCACTTTCCTGTCCCATCGTCGCCATAAGACCTATCTGTGTCGGTGCGACGTAAAGCAAATTAAGAAAAAAACATTACAGAAAGAATTATGTAAGTAAGTTAATTTGGCTAGGATTTGAATAGCAAAGAAAACGAGCAAAGAACCAAGCGAGTTTAGGTTTTCTCCGGAACTGCATTTAGGCCGGAGGTGATTTTTCGAAATGTGTTTGTTTAGTTTTTTATAGAGCTATCCAAGACTCACAATTTGAAGCCATTCCGGGCCCTTCAACCCCTCAACTTTGGGGCACAATTGAGGAAATTGCTTAGTTTTACTTTTTTCGTAGTATGAGGACCGCTACTTTGTCTGCTAAGAATTTGTTCATATTGGCGGTAGGCTGTCTCTACTGTGACGGCCGCAGGGTTTTGAGGGTTTCGTAGACTTACTTATTCAATTGTTTTCGTTGTTTCAGCTAACCTCCAACTGAGCGCGCGGGTCAACACAGCGCCATCTCATAAAAGAGTATGCGTGTGACGTCACATATTTAGCACAAATTTTGCTTTAATTTGATGCGCTATTTCATAAAAATTACGTTCCAGATATCTTGCGACAGAAGCCTCACCTTTTATCTGTCAATTGAGACATTAAATATAATCGCAAGTGTAATACCTTCGGCGATAGACACGTTCCACCCGAACACTAAAGGCGTCTTAAAATGTTTCTTTCCATGTATCCGTTGTCGAAGAACGTAAGTCTACGTTAAAAGCAGGGGAGCTGTCGACGGAACCACATGTGTACCCAGTTACATACATCGTCGTCCAATGCAAATCGATGTCGACGAAGTCTTTCTTCAGCTCGAGTATGGAGCCATGATCAATGCACAACGCTATGTTGCAGTAATTGAGGCGTACCAATAAGTCAAAACGCTCGGCCATGCTATGGAGCGGCATTTTCCTTCTTCATAATAACCCCTGCCCCTAAACTGCAAACTCTGAGGACTACGCTTCAGAGATTTGGGTTGATAACTCTTGTAACGGACTCGTCACATCACCGGCATCTACCTCAAGGAAATTCGCCATGCACATAACCTTATTACTACTATGGACTCACCTTCATTACGATAACACGTCGTATTTTTCTCTGTAACTGGGACTCAATAACCTCATCGCAAATATTTATTGAAAATCATATACTCTCTACGTACTTCAGCTGTATTCATCATCTTCACTATTTGCTGTTAACTGACCACCTTCTTGCCTGCTCGCACTTCTGATGATGTCACACGATACTGTTTTGTTTGCTGCGCACGCTCCCGTAACATCTGGAATATTCCCGATGTATTTCTCCTCAATTGTTTCCCCTCTACTCAATCATATATAAACCAGGCTTTTCTCCGTGTTAATTGAGATGGACCTTAGCCTCTGTGGAGGGTGGAATGTCAAACATCGTCTCCGTCGTTATGGAGCTGTGCACATGAGTGCCTTTCCTGTGCTAATTCAACGAACGTCGAGATGTGGTATGACAAATATTTTTATTCTTTCTTTTAAATTTGCACTTCAGAAGGAACAACGTTTCCTTTGGTAATGTAATTTGGGAGCATGGCATTGCCTAACCAAGTCTTTACCTTCTTTTTATCTACGAATTATACCAAGTTATGAACTCAGGTGCAACTCTCTCTCGAGCTGTGCGTGTTCTATATCTAGTGCTTCGCGAGTCATATGCATGCTTAAGCGTGAACTGCGCTTCGGATTCATGTTTATAATTATGTGAGTTTGAATGTCGTGGAACAGCTTCCTTGCATAACTGTGATTTCGCCCTGGTCGATGTGGTGATTGACTCATAACAGATGCAGTTCCTATCTATGTTAATTTCTTTCTCATCGATCTATGGACTTCACTTCGGAGGACTTTTGTGTTGTATCCTGTGCTTGTAATTATGTAACATCTTTTTTTGTATTTCCTGCTACACTTATTAACTTCTCGTTAGCTAGGCATATTTTCCCTTTTCCTGCCTCCTCCTTTCCTTTCCTGTTTCTCTCTTGTAGTCTTTATCTTGCAACATGTTGCAAATTTTAAGGTTATTGGTTGGGAAAGTACCCTATTTGAATAGTTTCCTAGTCTTTTGAGAAAATGTGTTCCTGACTT
This sequence comes from Anabrus simplex, assembly GCF_040414725.1. Lineage (NCBI taxonomy): Eukaryota > Metazoa > Arthropoda > Insecta > Orthoptera > Tettigoniidae > Anabrus > Anabrus simplex. Next base: position 1,057,227,634 of record NC_090266.1, read on the forward strand.
GACACACTCAGCTATTCAATGCTCATATGCACGGTTTCCACTGGCGCTATCCTTTTAGGAGGGCGAAGGTGTCTTGCTATTTCGAAACTGCCAATATTATCACGGCCACTATTTACCCATCTGACCGGGCGAGTTGGCCGTGCGTGTAGAGGCGCGCGGCTGTGAGCTTGCATCCGGGAGATAGTAGGTTCGAATCCCACTATCGGCAGCCCTGAAAATGGTTTTCCGTGGTTTCCCATTTTCACACCAGGCAAATGCTGGGGCTGTACCTTAATTAAGGCCACGGCCATTTCCTTCCAACTCCTACGCCTTTCCTATCCCATCGTCGCCATATGACCTATCTGTGTCGGTGCGACGTAAAGCCCCTAGCAAAAAATTACCCATCTGACGTAACTGGATGATGCGAACTGTATGAATATATTCATCTTGAAACTTCTCGGTGCTATGAATTATAGGAGACCTTGCCCTATTAATATTAATATCATTATTATTAATATTATTATCAATATAGATTTTTTTTATCACCCATTACACTCTTCAACCAGCTCCCTACAGCCCAGATCAAATTTTTGAGGAGCTGAAGAAGTCCATAAACGTATACTGTACAGGTGTCTGGAAATAAGTTGCGGAAATTGTAAGAGGACATAGTGGTCTGAAATAAAAATCGATCTGTGATTCTTTTTCTATCCTCCTAGTGAAGGCTCACCGTTCAATCGTGAGCAACTTCTTTGTCAGCTTATGCAGCGTGTAGCCGGCCAAGCTGTCTTGCTTGATAACGTTGGGCGGTGCGCTACGTACAGTAATATACTGACGTGTCGCTCACATGCAATCTTGCTAGTACTGTGGCGTATCACTGAGCAAGATCTGATCATCATGCCCGGATAATTTATCGTCTTTATTGCCATTGTTGTTATCCTGAACCGACTGGCTTATAAAACTGGAATAATAGCAATAAATTCCTGCCGGTTTCGGGTGAGCGCAGTGCATTGGTTTTATAAAGCATGTCCGTAAGCACAATACATTTCGTGCACGTCACTGCTCGCCTCACTACAAAATAACTGAAATTACATACCCATGTAACATGTAATAAATGTAAATATTGCAAGCACATCCTGCGGTATTGGCAGGTATTAAGGTGGTTTAGAACAGAGTATCCAATGATGTAGGCTAATAAAACTAAGTCCAAGGTGGATCTGTGTGTTATTATTGTGTTTTGATAGGTGTTAATCAGAAATGCACACCACCATTAATGCCAAGTACCGTATCTTCTTTACGTTATTTAGATTTCCTGACGTAACAGGCCAGGCCTTCCCAGCTCGACTTTAGAATCCTTAGGTCATTGGGGAGATACTTTAGTTTTAGTTGAATTCTGTTAATTGTTTATGTATCGTACATACTTTACTTCATTTTTGTAGTGTGTTTCACGCAGCGCAGGGCAAGAACGCGAGAACTTACAGGAAATTGTTTTAAATATATCTTTCCCGATGTCCCACTTGTCCACTCCCTTCTCCTACATGTGGGCAGTCACGCAATGCACACTACTGTATTGCTTGCCAACTGCACAGCACATGTATACAGCTGATGTCATGCGTTCTGTTGTGAATTCAATGTGCTACGTCGCTGGACATAAGAGAAATGAACCAGTTACCCCTGGCAATTAACTAAAGACTTTAGGAAAAATGGATGAAGGAACCTCTCTTATTATTCAGTTTATTATGCTCGTAAATTTTCCGTAACGTATTTTCAGACACCCTGTATACACCTAACTAGAGTTGAAATGGTATACTGGCTGTTAATATTGGTAGTACTGGCAGGAAACGAAACACAAATGAACGCACAGAACACGAATTAATAGCGGAATATTTTTGCACATAATTAGGATTGAACGTCGTTTAGAGTCCAGTACGTTATTTAGCGCTTTTTCCAACATTGTATATTATAATATAACTCATGACTTCTGCTGCTGCTTAACCAAAATAATCCTTTTGGATTAAAGTACATTTCACATGCACACACACAAACAGGAAAAAGCAAAGCCGTCTCCATACAGGCCATAAAGTCCTTTGGAGGGGTGGAAGGTAATGGGTAGCATTCCCCGTAACTTCGGCACTTGACGGAATTGAGTGGTTAGCTCTACGTTCGGCCACATTTAATCCCAGCAATTAACCTGGAACTCATTTTTGGTGTAAGCTGAATGAACCTCAGAGCAATGTGCCTCTCCGGAAGTGTAAATCTCATTTCTTACCTGCTTCTACTCCCTGATGAGCAATCAAATCCGCATTCTTCCGGGTGAACCAAGCACGTCCTAACCACCTCGGCTAAGTAAACGCACACGCACACAAACAAAAGCATCTATTTAATTAATGCTGTTATTTTATACTTAACAGAACGTTTCCCAACGTGACTTTGGCTTCTGTGATCAAAATAAACCTAAATTTGTTTAATAGATTTTTGAGCTACGAAATAACATTATTCACTTGTAGATTTTCAATACTAAGTTATCGTGTTATTCACTCGGTGGAGATTCCTAATATCTGTGAAGACATAGATTTATAAACGTCTATTTAACGTAAGTCTCGCCGCATTGAAACTAACTTTTCGGTTGTCGTTGGAGAAAGTCTGTTTTAAGGTTTTTGCTATTTGTTTTATGTCGCACCGACACAGATAGGTCTTATGGCGACGAAGGGATCGGAAAGGCCTAGGAGTGGGAAGGAAGCGGCCATGGCCTTAATTAAGGTACAACTCCAGCATTTCCTGGTGTGAAAATGGGAAACCACGGAAAACCATTTTCTGGGCTGCCGACAGAGGGGTTCGAGTCCACTGTCTCCCAGACGCAAGCTCACAGCCGCGCGCCCCTAACTGCACGGCCAACTCACCCGGTGTCTTTAAGTTTAATGTGAATCCTCCCATAAGCCAACCAATCACGCTTGCTTGTAGCTGTTGATGGCGGTACATTCAGAAGTTTGCAGGCAAGAGAGATCGACGGCTTTGTCTTACTCAAGACTTTCCAACACATACAAGGTAAAATATGCTCATCAGCAGAGCAGAAACCATTGCAAGCTTGGATTTCAGTGACATTACCTAGCATACGTCCTCTGTCATGCCCCAACAAATAACACAGGGACCAGACAAACTCCAATACAAGGCTTTCACTTTCAGCATTCAGACCTGTGCTTTAATGCCTTTGATCCAACAGATTCGCCGCAGGATGGATAGGCTTGAAGGTGAATATTGTGCTGTTCATAGTATTGTACATGTAATGAACAGCTGGACTTCTAGAGATAGCAATGAACTATTGTTTATTAAAAATTTCCACCTCTTTTGCGATTTTAGTCAAGTGATGATCAACATCCGACAACATGCCATCTTTTGCCTCAAGTTTGGTGATGGTGGTAGGCATTGGTCGTTGAAAGCCGCTTACTGGTTCAAGTTTCTTCCATGTGTCCCGAGGGCAGTTTTAATCTTACAACGCAAATTCCACACTTCTCTTTCTATTTAGCTTCCAATCGAGCGTGAGGAATATGACTGAATTTGAATTATTTTATTATGTTACTGAGCTTGAATAGTTCCGGACCTGGCAAGTTGATCATGTGGTTAGAAGCGCGCAGCTGTGAGCTCGTATCTGGGAGATAGCAGGTTCGAACTCCACTGTCGACAGCCCTAAAGTTGCTTTTCCGTGGTTACCCATTTTCACACCATGCAAATGCTGGAGCTGTACCTTAATTAAGGCCACGGTCGTTTCATCCCCACCCCTAGCCCTTTCCTATCCCATCGTTGCCATGAGGCCAATATGTGTCGGTGCGACGTAAAGCAAGCAGTAAAAAATAGTTCCGGATTAAGGATACATCCATTATATCTTTGATCACGAGATTGATGCTATGAGCAGCACATTCTGCGTGCATTATAAGATTGTAATCTTCTTTCACCGTTCTCCAGGCTGTCTGCATGTTTCTTGCATTGTCGGTGATCTCCGCCACTAACTCTTCGACACCTATCTCTTTTATTATTGCAATAAGTTTCATGCGATAAATTGGACTGTTTCTCTGCACTCGGCAGATCTAATACCCTTTGAAAAAAAATGATTCCGGTGTCGTGACAATAAAATATATTATTTGGTGTTCGGACACATTTGTCCATCCATCAGAAATTAAGGCGAGGGCATTTGATCGTTTAACCTTATCCATGACGACAGCGATTACACGTTGATATTCAGCGTTGAGCAACATTCCACCCGTGGCATGGTGGTTAGGTGGATCGTAGCCAGGACGAATAAAGTGAAAATATTTTCCGCTAGTATTGGAACGCTAGCATTGATAAAGGAGCGCCAGAACCGCAAACAGTTCTAGCGACAACTTCGTCTGCCTCTTTATCAGAAATTGTTGTTATAGGAGCACCAGATATACTGAAAAGAACCCTCAACGTGACGTTACAGATGCTAGATGGCCCATCAGATGATTTTGAAGGCATAGTAGACATCCATGCACAAGGACCAGTTGTTTTAGAAGTGGTCCTCGCTTGATCTCTGTACAGCTTTCGGAGCCCTACGTTTGACATATTCTAGACAGTCTGCGCATAAGAAGGTCATCTCGTAGACGAGTATCCACAGCGTTATTATTCATCGGGCGGGGTGGCTCAGACGGTTGAGGTGCTGGCCTTCTGACCTCAATTTGGCAGGTTCGATCCTGGCTCAGTCTGGTGATATTTGAAGGTGATCAAATACGTCAGCCTCATGTCAGTAGATTTACTGGCATGTAAAAGAACTCCTGAGGGACAAAACTTTCCACACCTCGAAGTCTCCAAAAACATTCCAAAGTGTTAGTAGGACGTAAAAACAAGGCATGATTATTTATTTAGTATTTGATATTCTTCTACGCTTTTTAACTCGGAAGTTAAATTTTACTTGTTATAAACAGACATTCAATGTTTCGTCAAACCATTCAGTCCAGCCTTCTATTACAAGTCTAATAATTATGCAACGTTTTCACTGTCAAAATACCGTGGTCCTTTAACTTACGTCAGGGGGCAGGACCGACCTTAAATTTAACTCAAAAGGACACGTTCTTTATAAACAGGCGAACATTAGATTTGCCTTCCTTTGCTCCTTTGTGTACATTAACTCTAAGTAAATGTGCCACACTTCACGTATACTAATATTATCATTATTGCATACATCATCATTATAGACCGTTATACCTTTCACCATTCAGTCTACAAACCTCTGTGGATTTACTAAACGTCGCCACAATCCTCTATTTGCAGCTAGTGCTGTGGCCTCATTTAGTTCTGTACCTCTTATCTTTAAATCGTTAGAAACTGAGTGTAACCATCGTCGTCTTGGTCTCCCTCTACTTCTCTTGCCCTTTATAACAGAGTCCATTATTCTCCTAGGTAACCTATCCTCATCCATTCGCCTCACATGGCCCACCGCCGAAGTCGGTGTATGCGTACAGCTTCATCCATCGACTTCATTCCTAGCTTAGCCTTTATCTCCTCACGCCGAGTACCCTACTACCATTGTTCCCACCTGTTTTACTAGCAATCATTCTCACTACTTTCATTTCTATTCCTTCTAATTTATGAACAAGAGATCCTGAGTACACCCAGCATTAGATCCCGTACGGCAAACATGGCCTGAAAACAGACCCATGTAAAGATAGCTTCGTTCGGGAGCTGACTTCATTCGTACAGAATACTGTTGATCGCAACTGCGAGCTCACTGCATTAGCTTTACTACACCTTGATTCAATCTCACATACTATACTACCATCATGGGAGAACAAACATCCTGAATACTTGAAATTATCTACCTGTTCCAGCTTTGTATCACCAATCTGGCATTGAGTTCTCTTGGATTTCTTACCTACTGACATCAATTAAGTCTTGGAAAGAATAATTTTCATACCATACTCATTAAACCTATTTTCAGTTTACCAGATGTTAGACTGCAGACTTTCGGCACAACTTACCGTTAAGACCAAGTCGTCAGCATATGCCAGACTGCTTACTACATTTCCACCCTCCTGAATCCCTCCCTGCCAGTTTATACCTTTCAGCAGATGATCCATGTAAACTACGAACAACAAAGGTGAAAGATTACAGCCTTGTCTAACCCCTGTAAGTATCCTGAACCAAGAACACATTCTACCATCAATTCTCACTGAAGCCCAATTGTCAACACTGTCATTGTCATTACAGCATTACAATTAAACTAATAATTAGTCATTCACTCCAATATACGGTACTACTTAACATTACTACGTCATCATCATCATCATCTGTTTACCCTCCAGGTTCGGTTTTTCCCTCGGACTTAGCGAGGGATCCCACCTCTACCGCCTCAAGGGCAGTGTCCTGGAGCTTCAGACTCTTGGTCGGGGGATACAACTGGGGAGTATGACCAGTACCTCGCCCAGGCAGCCTCACCTGCTATGCTGAACAGGGGCCTTGTGGAGGGATGGGAAGATTGGAAGGGATAGGCAAGGAAGAGGGAAGGAAGCGGCCGTGGCCTTAAGTTAGGTACCATCCCGGCATTCGCCTGGAGGAGAAGTGGGAAACCACGGAAAACCACTTCCAGGATGGCTGAGGTGGGAATCGAACCCACCTCTACTCAGTTGACCTCCCGAGGCTGAGTGGACCCCGTTCCAGCCCTCGTACCACTTTTCAAATTTCGTGGCAGAGCCGGGAATCGAACCCGGGCCTCCGGGGGTGGCAGCTAATAACACTAACCACTACACCACAGAGGCGGACAACATTACTACGTAATCATATAAAATTAAATTAATTTATAACATCATTCAAATAGTGGCTAATTTAAAACTTGTAATTTTTAATACGCTTACACTAGTTATAATTCCCATTCCAAACCTTATCCCTAAAAATACCATATTTAATCAATAACCAGTAGATTTTTCTACTCCATGTAGGTAAATATTCGTTTCACACACGAAAGTGAAATTCAGTTCAATTGCGCACAATGTCAGTGGCTGGCTAGTTCCTGCGGCAGACCACGACAGGGACTGCTTTCCTCTTTTTCCGTGAGCGAAATTAGAGTGAGCTATAATATTTATTGCCACGCAGAGTCATTTATAAAGGAAGAAATGATTCATTACGCCTGTCGGTCCTGCTAGGCTCTGTGTTTGCTATTGCACGCAGTGGATCCCATTACCTTCAACAGACTAAAAGTTCTCAATTGTACTGTGTAATCGTTTAATAAATTATTCAAATCGCTTTAAATGCAGGGAATGAATCGGAAAATATAAAACGTAAAATATGTACATGCATTATTCCCACACCAACACTCATGCAATAGACATGATTATCCTCTGGAAATCTTTTTCATAGGAAAGTAAAGTTGAAAGTGATTCACGGACACTAATATTTTTGCTTGTGAGATATATAAAATACCACTTTAAATAGACATCTAGAATTCCTGACATTAGGCACACTGACAATCTCCATTCATTTTTTTTACAGAGTATAGTAAAAATATGTTACATAATGTCAGGTATAGTCCTTATACGTAGATTAGAAAAAGTCTATAACGACATGGATCCGAAATACTTAAATTCTAAGGTATTAGACTGTTAAGGGTGGCATTTCAATTCTCCAACACGTTTATCTTCTCGAACTGAATCCTAGACACTGATACGCTAAAATGTAATGAATGATTCTCTCGCAATCCTAGTCCGCATTGGGCCGATGGCCTACATGTTAGGCCCATTTAAACAATAAGCATCAATAACCAAGTCCGTATTAATTACACACTACTCCATTATATCCTATCACCAAGGATGGTGTACGTCTCCGTAGTGTAACAGTTAGTACTAAGAGCTGCCGTCCTGAGTTCGATTCCCGGTATTGCCAGAGATCTAAGAATGGCAAGAGGGCTGGTAGGCTACGTGCAGCTCACCTCCATTGGCGATGTGCCTGAAAGGAGCTGCAACACCTCGGTATGAGGACACGCGTTTAACTTATTTTCCTTTTTTTACGTCGCACCGACACAGATAGATAATGGGATAGGAAGTGGCTAGGAGTGAGAAGGAAGCGAAGTGTCTGCCTGGTAACCTCACTGGACCAGCATGACCAGCCCTATGAGTAGCACCTGCCTTAACACTCACTCTGACCTGTGCCTCACAGATTTTCATAAAATTTTTGCAGGGACGTTATATACTGAAAGTAAAGAGACATGTGTTTGGGCGTTTTGCTAGAAACTCCCTAGTTTAATAAACGAGAGGTCAAAGTTGATTATGAAAAATCGTATTTCCAATGCTATACTTCGAAAGATCGTCTCAAAACATGTTTTATGTATATAATATGAGGTTCAAAGTTAATATCTGGTAGATCTATGCTTAGCAACGTGAATCAGGTATGTTTTACACCAACAATGTACCGGAAAACATGTCAATGCGGCGGGATTTCGTTCGTGTGTTGCGCATGGTGCGAGAAATATTTATGTTTTGCCTGTTTCCTTGATAAGTTTCACCCCAATGATTGCGAGAACGCTCATGTATACACGATCAGTTAAGATTACACAACAATGTTTTTATACACAGTGAAAATAAATGTAAGTGCATTATAATATATAGCCTACTTATTTGATTATTAATCACACCTCCCGATTTTTACTTCAGAAAAAGGCAAAGAAAACTATTCTGGTTATCAGAATATTATCAGATTCATCGGCTTTTTCTTTTGAATGAAAACAAGAAATAAAGGAAAATAAGCCACGTCCAAGAATCGAACACGGACCAGCAGTTTGGTAGTGTGACGTTGACTCCGTTCTGCTACAGTATGAAAACACAAAAAGTCTAATATTATTAATTTTGGACCCTTATTATTTAAATAAAACGTGTTTTGAGACTATTGTTTAATGTATAGCGCTGAAAATGCAATTTTCCGTCATCCTCTTTGACCTCATTTTTTTCAAATCTAGGGAGTGTCTAGCAAAACGCCGAAACACGTGTCTCTTTATTTTCATTATAGATCGTCCCTGCAAAATGTTATTTTTTTTGTAAGCTGCTTTATGTCGCACCAACACAGACAGGTCTTATGGCAACGATGGGACACGAAAGGGCTAGGAGTGGGAAGGAAGCGTCCGTGGCCTTAATTAAGGTACAGCCCCAGCATTTGCCTGGTATTAAAATGGGAAACCACGGAAAACCATATTCAGGGCTGCCGACAGTGGGGTTCGAACCTACTATCTCCCGAATTCTGGATACTGGCCGCACTTAAGCGACTGCAGCTATCGAGCTCGGTCAAAATGTTATCAAAGTCGGTAAGGCACATGTCCCACCCTCCCCTAGACACACGAATTCGTCCTATGAATGTACTTACTTGACACCACTCATACCTCAGCAGCTTCCATACTGCCACAGCCATAAAAGAGACTGGGACTTCGATCGAAGCTACATTTTGCATTGGCCTGTGCCTAGGGACAGATGAAGAAATACTACATCCGTCAAGAAAGAGCAAAGTCTAAGTTTTAAATTAGGTATCCTGAATCCTCTAAATGACAATGTAGAAATAATCTGGGCTTTCTTGTACAAGGAAGACAGAAGACGACATCCAATAAGATCGACTTTCCTACACTACCATTCTGCCTTTCAGCTCTGTGAGAGTTTTCTCGGAGGAAATACTGGATCACGGCATCTATACCAAACTAACTAATAATTATTTTATCTATTTTGCGCTCCCACCTCAGCCATCCTCGAAGTGGTTTTCCGTGGTTTCCCACTTCTCCTCCAGGCGAATGCCGGGATGGTGCCTAACATAAGGCCACGGCCGCTTCCTTCCCTCTTCCTTGCCTATCCCTTCCCATCTTCCCATCCCTCCACAAGGCCCCTGTTCAGCATAGCAGGTGAGGCCGACTGGGCGAGGTACTGGTCATTCTCCCCAGTTGTATCCCCGACCAAGAGTCTGAGGCTCCAGGACACTGCCCTTGAGGCGGTAGAGGTGGGATCCCTCGCTGTGTCCGAGGGAAAAGCCGACTCTGGAGGGTAAACAGATGATGATGATGATGATCTATTTTGCGCAATATTCAAGCTCAAGTGTCGAGGACATTCCATCCAACGTAAGGAGGAGCAATATTTTAATGTTTCCCAAAACGGCTTCTGCAGACGCTATGTCAATTTTTTAATGTTTCTGTCACCCTGAAGGAATTATCCACGTGATCTAATATTCTCACTTCTATTCACTGTCGACTTGGTTTTCGTCTTCAAAAAACCTGTTTTGATATCTTAGTTCCTACATTTACGTTCCAGTTCTTACAAACCAAACGGCATGTTTTCATTGTTGGTAATTCATTCTGTTTGTTAAGGTCATGTATGGTCATTAGACCTGTATGCTTGAGAATGATTTGGAACCATTAGATGTACGTGGAGAGCCTCCGTGGCTCAGACGGCAGCGCGTCGGCCTCTCACCGCTGGATACCGTGGTTCAAATCCCGGTGAGACCATGTGAGATTTGTGCTGTACAAAGCGGAGGTGGGACAGGTTTTTCTCCGGGTACTCCGGTTTTCCCTGTCATATTTCATTCCAGCAACACTCTCCATTACCATTTCATCGCCTTTATCACTCATTAATAAAAATCACCTTGGGAATGGCGACCCCATTGTAATAACAGCCTATATATGTTTCATTCATTACATCCCTGACCCGGTCAATCACTGGAAAACAGGTTGTAGGTTTTCATTTTCATTTTCAGTTGTACGTGGATCACGGGAAGGTTTAGCATCCCACAAATAAGGTGGAAATCCATACAAGCGGTCAACACATAGTCTACTAATGTCATGTCAGTTGTACGAGTGATTGAAACCAGGTCAGCAAATGCTTCTGATAGTTCCTGATAAGGTAAAAGTGCTAGCCGTAGAACTATTTTAACCAATCATATGTCCGGAATTTTTGTTAAGGTATTCCTTTAAGAGGGACCTATCGCGCTGAATTTTCTGGTAAACGATCTATGCTATAGGTGTAGCTCGAAGTCTGCTGCCACTCCACCTTCTTCATGAGTTTTTAAAATTAATTAATGAATTAGTTACCGGGCGAGTTGGCCGTGCGGTTAGGAACGCGCAGCTGTGAGCTCGCATCCGGGAAATAGTGGGTGCGAACCCCACTGTCGGCAGCCCTGAAAATGGTTTTCCGTAATTTCCCATTTTCACACCAGGCAAATGCTGGGGCTGTACCTTAATTAAGGCCACGGCCGCTTCCCTCCCATTCCTAGGCCATTCCTGTCCCACCGTCGCCATAAGACCTATCTGTGTCGGTGCGACGTAAAGCAACTAGCAAAAAAAAACTGAATTAATAGTTCGGTTTAGCATGTAAGTCGTCTTCTGCTTTACGTTTCACTGTTTTCGGATAATTTCTAGTTTCTTTTGATCCAGTATCCTTTTCTTTGTGATTATGCGGAAAGTTTGTAAACGTTAACACTTATGAAAAGCTCACTTACGTAAACACTTGCATTTCACATATGATTTGCACATGTGAAGTAATAGAACCACCCCTTGTTCGATTCACTTCACTAAACTTATAGTTGTCCATGATTAAGAACAGTTTTCCCTTTTTCGTTTCAATGTTAATTGTTATGTTCATACTGATGCAAGTTACAGGATGTCAAGCGATGTGTACGTCGAGCCTACGTAAACCGTAGAGGTTGACTGCCCTGACTATGTATTCTGGCAGTCTACTTATACCAAAGAGACTGGGCGTGTTCAGGCAACATGCATACACCAAAGCAGGCCATTACTGGTCCAAACATACTATTGACTTGAATAACAGATTATTATCGAACCTGATCCAAACAGGTTACCATTTCTGGTCCAAACACACTGTTGATGTTAATAAAATATTATCGAATCTGGTCCAAACTTCCAGTCGCAAAACTCACTCGGCCTGATTTTTCATACTTGACTGCACTACACAACACTGCTTTACGGGAACGTTTGGCTATTTGCCGATATAGCCGGGCGTCAGAATATTTCTTGTAGCTTGTGGTCTTCATACTCAGTCATGCTGGGCTCTATTCCAGAGTAGTCTGTTTTGGCTTGACTTACTTGTATTCTTTAATTCCTAGGTGGAATATAGGGCCTCGACAAAATTTCCCCAGCTTGTTCTCTATCTGCCGTCAATGCTTTCACGTCTCTCCATGTCTTGTTGATTCCAGTTATCTCCCTTTCTTTGGTTCTCTTCCAGATAGTCCTCGGTCCGCCTCGTGATACTTCCTTGCGGTCTTCTCAATGTGTACCCAATCCACCTCTCTTTTCTTCTCATTAACTGTTGTATGGGACTTCGACGTGTGGCCTCCCAAAGGTCTTTGTTTAAGATGGGCTTTGGCCACCATATTCTCATAAATTACTTCAAGAAAAGATTTATAAAGATTTGTAACCTTGTAGTAATGTCTTTGGTCACTTTCTAGGTCTCACCTCCATACAGTAACACAGATTTAACATTTCAGTTGAATAATCTTAGCTTCGTTGTTATGGAAATGTAAGTGGACCTCCATATTGGCCGTAATTGTGCAAAAGCTAATTTGGCTTTATTTATACGACTCACCACATCCCTAAAACACCTCCATCCTGGCTGACCATGCTTCCTAAGTAGCATAATTTCTATACTCGGCAGTACATCCATTCCATGCAGAGTCAAAGTCTGCTTTGAACCGGAGCGTAATGTGTTCATGACACATTTGTATAGATACATATTTCAAAGAGATCCACTACAGTGGACTGCATCTGATCATGTGATTGAGTAAAAAACCGCTAACCGAACTTGCTCTGTCCTTCCTATTTCCTCCCTCCCTTTAATTTCCTACAACTTGTAATTTCACTAGGCCCACTTCCTCAAACACTTCGTTTAAAATAACTATAGAAATGTCTATAGCCTTACCCACGAACTTGAGACTAAGGACTCCATCAAAATTTATGTCTAGGCGGGTGCACACATGCGGAGAATGCGTTCCGAAAAAAGCGCGTAACATTCGCGAGAATGGGGTTCTCTGGAGCGAGCATTCTAGCGAGCGACGGTACGCGCCTTGTTGTACTTTTGATCCCTTCAGCTGCTCGTGATTGAAGTATGACTTCCTTGCATTTGCAGTCGTAATATATATATTCGTTCATTACTCTTCGAAGGCAAAGAAACCGAGACAAAGACGATGGTGGCAAAAGCAATTGTATCGCGGCAGAGAAGTATGCAGCGATTCGTGCTTATTAAGGGACTTGACATTTGAAAACGTTAGTGGACAGAATAAAAATTTCATACGAAATGCATCTGCAGATATGGGATTGCTCATAATTTCAACCAGCTGTGGAGGCCACGCTTGAGATTTTTCACGCTGCATTCCTGCGTGTTTCTCACGCAACTGGACGACAGGGCTCGTGGCCACACTTGCGTGTGTTGTATATTGTGAAGTACCAAAGCATCACCAATTTTTCTGCATACGGAAGGGATTCCATTAAATAATAACCCTGTTGTTGCTTTATGTGCTGTGTTGGTTGTTCATCGTCGTCGTCGTCGTCGTCGTCAAGGAAAATACTGGATCCATCCTAGAATAAGTGACAGGTCATAAAATGAAAAATTTGTACTTCTACAAAATATACTAAAAGACAACCAAGACATTTTTAGCAGAATGTCCGTGACGTCATTTTAAATGCTTTTTGTGTTTGCTTAAAAATGCTATCAGGAAAAATAAACCCAACGTTTCGCCCAACACATCGCCCGTTACTGATAATCACCACCTCTCTTCATGTCTCTGCTCATGAACCCTTGGTCCTTTGTATCATAAATGCACGGGTACTTTCGTACCTCCAAAATTATAAACTGACTGTCTAACTCCATTTTGAAAAGTGAAAGTACAAAACGAACGCAAATGGACCACGCGCAATATTGCAGCGTCTTCTGTTCGCAAGTGTGGCCAGTCAATGGCCGCTAAATCACGCAAACAAACTGGACCTCGGCACATCCTCGAACGGGCGACCTTGAAGACGCGCCTTGTCTCGTGACCTGCGGCAGGAAATCATGCTGCGTGTGGCCAGTCCCGTCCAAATTAGTGTGAAATCACGCAAATGTGGCCCTAACCTTATGTTCCTATGAACAGTAAGTGAACCTGATAGGAGCGATGACAGTCAATTGCGTGAGCGGTGAAATGCTCCCAGTCTCGTCCATAGCTTGTTCCATTGCGAGGTGTAACACTTTTCCAGCAGCATAGATAATGGCGCGCCGCGAACCTCACCTCGACTTGCGTGCGAGCATGAGGCGGAACCTTGTCCACACACGCGCATTCGCTCTCCAGCACATATCTGGCGGTATTCGCCTAATGTCTTTAGCCACCTTCAAGTAACAGGAATATACCTCTTGACCACCTAAATTGGTAGACCTGATCACTGTCTTGCACTGGTCACCTGTACGTACATCCTTCGTAATGCACGTAATTAATTAATTAATTAATTAATTAATTGTACCCAGGTGGTAGATTACCTACCAGTTGTTTATCTGCTCTTTTCTTACATGATTTCAAGGAAGTTGGAAATTAATTGAAAAATTATCTGAATCTCTAATTCCTCATCGTATAAAACGAATATTTGCCCCAATTTGTTCTTTTGAATTCCAGCTTAATCTTCATATTGTGATCTTTACAAACTTCTAAAATTCCACTGAAGCTTATTAGTTCTCATTCCAAGCCATCTCCCCGCTAACAGCTCCACGAATCCTTAGACGAGCTGTTCGTCTCCAAGTCTTCCCAACCCCAAGTTTCCAATAACTTCGTAACACTACTCTTTTGCCGGAAATCACCCAGAGAAAATAATGGTGCATTACTTTGGACCTTTTCCAGTCTTCGAATCAAGTAATTCTGGTGAGGGTCCCATACATTGGAATCATACTCAAACTGGGTTCTTACCAGAGACCTATATGCTCCCTCTAAATAACCAGATGAAGAGATCCGTAACCATTATTTACAATCCCGTTTATCTGATTATCCGAATGAAAGTCTTTCCTTATATTAACAACCAGGTAATTACAGTGAGTGCCGGCCCCGTGGTGTAGGGGTAGCGTGCCCCGGGTTCGATTCCCGGCTAGGTCGGGGAATTTTACCTCGACCTGAGGGCTGGTTTGACGTCCACTCAGCCTACGTGCTTAGAATTGAGGAGCTATCTGACGGTGCGATAGCAGCCCCGATCTAGGAAGCCAAGAATAATGGCCGTGAGGATTCGTCGTGCTGACCACACGACAACTCGCAATCTGCAGGCCCTCGCGCTGAGCAGCGGTCACTTGGTATTCCAAGGCCCTTCAAGGGCTATAGTGCCATGAAGTTTGGTTTGGTTAATTACAGTGATCCCTATGAGGTACTTTCACCCCATCAACAGTAATTAAAACAGAGAACTTTTCCTCTTAATGAAACATACAAGTCGACTGTTTGTCCCGTTTAGTACCTTACCATTATCTGCTGTCTACCTCACAAGATTCTTGAGGTTCTTTTGCATTCGCTCACTATCATGTAACTTATTTACTACTCTTTACAGTATAACAATATCCACAAAAGCCGTTTATTTGATTAGAGTTCATCACTCGTAGTAATTATTTTGTGAGAGTTCTAGCGCCTCCTCCTCCTCAGCGGGCTGCCCTTCCCTACGTCAGACCATTACGATCAACACGACAGGGAAGCATACAACAGGTGTTCAACAGGTTCGGAGCTGGACCAGGGGCTAAAGGTGATACATTGTTCTTATAGGCCTAACTCTACAGAGCTACCTTAGGGGCTCACTACTTGTAACTTATTATCTATTAGTTTTATTAGCCCAAATTTCGAGAAATGAGGCATGGGCTACTATACAAGATGGCTGCTATACTCCGTTCTCATCGATCGAACTCTAGAGAGCTATCTCACGGGCTCACAACTTGGAACTTATGACCCATTAGTTTTATCAGCGTAACTTTTTGGAATTGAGGCAGGGGCCACTATGCAAGATAGCCGCTGCACATTGGTTATATTAGACTAACTTTAAGGAGCTGGGCTCTCGCTCATCATTCTAACCAGCTGTCCTTCCTAACTTAAGTCCAGCACACAGGCTAGTGGTGATACATGGGCGTTTATGGCACTAACTTGGGGAGAGCTGTGCTAGGGCTTTTCGCGTATTGGGCTAATTCGGCGATTCATCCTCCTAACCGGATGTCCTTCTTAACTTCAGTCTAGCGCAGGAGTTCTTGCGTACGCATTTCGTATCTAATTCTGAATACGGTACAAACATCTATTTTCCGAGTTTGAAAACTCGTCTAGCAGAGTGTATGCCCATTGAGAAAAACGGTCATCAGCAGAAAGGGCTGATATAAGAATGAGAGACAGAGTTGTCGTTAAAGCATATCAGCATATTAAGCCTGTGTATACACTTAGGCTGAGTAGCTTATGTGGCAAAGCCGTAGCTTTGGTTATCAGCCTAAAAGTTGATCTAAGGATGGGAGGCAAAGGTGATGTAAAACATGGCAGCATATCAAGTCTATGTAAACTAACTTAGCTGAAGAGCTCAGGTTGCAAAGCGCTAACATCTTGGGTCTTGAAAACTGCATGGTCGTCAGCCTAAAAGCTAATCTTAGAATGGCAGACAAAGGTGATGTTGAAACATAGCAGCATATCTAGTCCACTGTATGTAGATTTAATTAGGCTGAGTAGCTCAGGCGGCAAAACGCTCGCCTTTTAAGTCGTGAAAAACTTCCTCATAGACTTAGTAGCGTATGACTTCCTCCTCCTTCTTTATAAATGCTTAAAGGGCAAATAGGCTATAGGACTAAAGAGCTGAAGGGCATTAAAGGGAAAAGGGCTAATGGGCACAACAGGACTAGAGAGCAAAAGGGTAATAAGGGCACTAAATGGCTAACGGACACCAAACGGCTAATGGGAAATGCGCTAAGGGGCAATAAAGGGTTAAATGACAGTAAAGGACACTAAAGTTTTAAAGGATGTTAAATTCAGCTACACTCCGTTTCTGATTTTGACTTTAGAACTTACAGATATGAACTCTAGAAACGTATCCTGGCCTACAGTTCTTTTACTCACTTAGATATTGAAACCTTGTGTTGAGAACCGAAAACGGATCGCGCTACTTGTCTTACGAAGAGAGTTATACTTACAACATTTATGAGGCATATAACCAGAATATTCTTTTATGAAATAATAATTTGTAGCACGATAGAAAAGGAGAAAAGAAGAAAGTATAATACTTGGATAGCTGTTGCATTGCTGTTATGGGACGAGGGATGTAGTGTAAATACTAATGCGTAGACATAACTACCTTAGCGCCCATGACTTGTAACTTAGGACCTATTTGTCTTATCGGACTAAAGCTGGTGAGCTGGCACAGATGTATTGCGTTTACATGTTTCTGGTATTTAGGCTCTCCTTCTTTATCCGGGCTTGGGACTGGCTCTACAGCTAGAGGCGGAGTTAACACCCTAAGGATGGTGAGATTGGAAAAGTGGCTGTAACAATATAGCTACTAGATCCACTATATGCTACAAAAGGATGACTTAGGCGAGGGTTAGGGTGGGGGCTGCGATTGTTTGAAGGTGTTTAAGCTGCTCTACTGTCGAGATAGAGTTTACATATGAGGTCATCTCTTTGCAGATCTATTACTCTATAATACCCACACGGTGTAATTATTGCTCTATTTCAAACGTATCCGCTTTATACTCTAAATAACCAGCATGTTGATAGGCTCTTAGGAGTCGCAAACGTTTTACGAGTAGTTTGGTTTCTTTACATTATCTTACGTCTCAAGAGGGTAACAGAGGCTTGTTGTTAACTTTGAACCTACAAGCAGACAGTTTATGTGCAGGACATGTTTTGATGCAATACGTGCTTCTGCAGTATCGTTTCTAGATACAAATTTGACTTGTTTTGATAGCGAAGAAACGTTTAAATCTTCATCCACTTCATCTTGTATTTCTTCTTCTTGAGATGTTTGCACGGCGACAGAACGTGTAGTAGGCTTAGGAAAGGAAGTTAAATTATAAAGCTCTGATGGCAAAGGAACACTGACATCTTTCTTTTCTTATTAAACTACTCCTTTTTCCTTATTATCAGTACCATTATCATCGTCGTCATCATCATCATCATCATCTTGATTTTCTTTATCTTGAAATGTGTGCTTAGTAACAGAACTTGTAGCAGTCTAGACAGTGAGGGGTAATTAAAAATCTCTCGTAGAGGTGTACTTTTAAAAAATAAATCAGCATGTGCTTCAATACGTTTGAGGTCTTTAAATTTTCTTCTAGATGAAGCTACATCACACGCGTCTTCTTGACGTTGAGCGTTGTAAGCGTTCTTGAACTCTTTTCTACAATGTTTACATTGGGAAGTTATCCTACACGATATCACATAACGTCTATTGTGATAGCCCCGGAGAAATGTTTTTCCACACTAGCTAGGAATGGGTTGTTCCTTGATAGACGTTATATTCTGCTAACAGATTCTTCTTTAGAAAGAAAGAAACGAACTAAATCTACTAGACACCTACTACTCTATTCTTATATACCGTAATAAAAAGCTGGTTAGAGTAGAAAAGTAGCCTAAACTAACTTTAGGACGAGAGGTCTTACCAAGATGTGAACAACTTAACGGTTAACAGTAAACTAACAATAAAAGTGTATAATGTACTTTATATACCAGCATGTCCAGCCTCTAGGCTGATAACCTTACGAACTAACGACTGGAGATTAATAAAATTACGTATGACCTCCGGAGAGACCATTGTCCAGTTTATTGGGCAAGCTCCCAATGAGCAATCTGCACGTCTAAGAGAATAGAGGTTTACATAAGATGAAATCTAATGTTGAAGATGGTAAAAAGCCATCCCCCGAGCCTGAGGAGGTAACCAATGACGACTGAAATCTTTGACGCGGACTCCCACCTGCGAGCAGCCTTGGACTCGGGATGTTGACTCTCCGCTAAAGCTAGTATAGGCTACTTGTCTACTCTACAAAGCGTTGTATTACAGTATATCAGTATAGAGTAGTAGGTGTCTATTAGATTTACTTTGTTTCTTTCTTCCTAAAGAGGAATCTGTCAGCAGAGTAAAAAGCCTATCATGGAGCAACCCATTCCTAGCTATATTTGCAAAGAGTGTGGAAAACATTTTCTCCGGGACCATCACAAGGGACGTAATGAGATATCGTGTAGGACAAATTATCAATGTAAACATTTTAGAAGAGAGTTCAAACCGTTTACAACGCCCAACGTCACGAAGACGCTGTGATGTTTGGGACATCACTGAATGTTTTCAATTATTGAACTATATAATTAATTGATAAGAGGTATATATTTAATCACTGATAGGTCATGTTTAAATTAATATGTATATATATGTATATATAGGGTTTGTATCATCCATTTCAATCATCATTTCATTTCTTTGTATCGCGGTTATAACGTATTCTGAACGAACAAATTATTGGGTAAAGTATTTCAACATCATTCATATTTGAATCAGTCATTTAAGAAAGGGCACATGTCCAAATTGTCGTTTTCTTTTTCTTTGCAGATTTACGTTCTTTTCATCCTTGCGCACCTTGTCACAAAAGAAAGGTCACTTACCCAGCCAGTAACATGCTGATATTTAAGGTTCATGTGGATGTTGTTTGGAAGTCATTTAAGAAAATGCACATATCCCTAATGGCGCTGTAGGGCAGGAAAAAATCATACAGTGATCAGATTATGTGCAGCACTTGTTGACATGAAGCGATTTGAAACCATTCACCATTACTTCCCTATGCGAGGGCACTCATTCAATGCCTGTGATAGAGCTTTTGCTATCATTAAACAAACTGTTAAAAAATTGATCGAATTTATGATGTGAAACAATATTGTGAAATCATCTTACGGGCACCTATTCGTCATGACAAGTTCACCATCATTCTGGTAGAGACGAGTAATATTCTTAACTTTACTGCATGGTGGCCGAAATTTTATAAGAGGGGAGGGTTGTCAGATGAATTTCGAGGAAGAGGAGTGCCTACCAACTTGAAAATTCGTTTCCAGCCAGCATCATCCATGCACCTTCTTTACCCCGCCAATGATCCGGGAACCGTACGGACAAAACAGTTCATCAATGGCCTTACTGAACACATCTTCCGTTTGCATCTAGACAGCAACGTTCAACTTCCTAACGAACTAGCCTACGACGAACCAATTCCTATTGACAGGAATAAGATGAATGACCTAAAGCGTCTAGAAGTGTACATTCAGGGGCAGTACGAAGACTTTTACAACGAAATACTTGCATGACTAACTGTTCGTGTGACTGACGATGATTGTGATTAACTGTCATCATTCAAATGATTATTATTGTAGAACAACGACACAGTGTGTCTAAGTTATTTGAATAAACAAAGCGTTTTGCTCCAAAACTGATTTTCATTCAGCTATCCTTGTAGAAAGGGCATATATCCAATTTTTTAATTTGCCAATTACCATAAAGTCCTTCATCTTTATCCCATATTTTATAACGTAACCTACCCACAATCGTTAACACTAACGGACAAAATACATACATTTAACGTAACTAGCAAGACTGGCTTTTAAATCAGTTTTTTGCTCCTCCTGAAAAGTTGCGTTTCTGGACATGTGCACTTTCTTAAATGACTGATTCATTTATAACTTGCAGTTAATTTTCCAATAGCCGTTGTGAGGTGACCAGAGTCAGCACGCTAAATTCAGCACATTTCCAAGAAGAGTACGTCATCTAGGTTACGAGAGACCTCACCCTCTCCACCTCATGAAGAGACAGTTGATACATTAAAAACGCCCACTTTTCGTACTGCGCTTCCTGACGCTTTATTTCAGCGGGAAAGTTCAGCCTATGTGAATGAACGTAATGAAGCAACGTGATGGATTCACAGCAATACATAGGAGAAGGGATGAGACCTCGAATCTTACTTGACCATGTGATATGGCTGATGGAAGGAGACTTTTGAACCTATATACGTCGTTGACAAGAGCTGGAGAGGACATTCTTATTCGCATTCTGATTCGCACTCTTGGAAGACACTCTTACTACGATTCTACGTCTGCACATCGGAGAAGTTTTTAACTTAATTCACTTCGCATCTGAGTAGTACCGTAGGATACTACTCAAAAGTTACTGTCATTGGGACTTGTTATCTCAGTGACGAGAGGTGGTCAACGGGAGACTGGTTTAGACTAGTATAGGGGAGGAGAGCTTTTATTATGAATTTAGCTACGCTACTGTTCCGTAATACGGAAGAATACAAGTGTATTCTCTCCATGAACATAACCCATGGTGGTTTTGCAAATAAATTAGGACTCATTACGACTTTATGTAAGGAGTAAAGTAGGAAGTGTTAAAGGCAGGAATGCATAAGTAGGACTGGAATCCAACAACAGATGAGGCAGCTGGTACGAGATATCCACCCATCATCAGCTTCAAGACAACAGAGTCTACATATAGTGAGCTTATGGCATAAGTTACTGCAAGCCTTCGCGCAACAGTTCATTTTCTTAGAGTTAATTTCACTCAATTCTTCTTTTGCTTCCGTAAGTTCAGATTTCGTTAAAACGCCGTTACGTCACGTTTTTCATCCTAATAAATAGCTGTTTTAGTTTGTATGTTCTGAAATTATTATTGATGATCCTTAAATTCCTAGTTAGTGTACTTAATGATTTGTGTTCCGTTCACCTCACCCCTGGGAGTTTTTTGAGTCTCATTACGTATTATTATTATTATTATTATTATTATTATTATTATTATTATTAATTATCAACTTTCGTTTTCAAGCCATAAGCTTGAAGACTGGCGCCCAGGGGATATTGTTGATGGAGAAACAATGAGATATCATTTATTTATTTTAATATTAAAGTGACCCGCCACGTTATATTTTGTCAAACATCTGTGGGCCGAGTGGGTACGTCACATATTGTCGCCGCAACTGAGGGGCTCGTAAATCATTAAGTACTCTTATAGAAGGATAAAATCAGTAGTTTGGGGTTAACTGTTGTGTATCCACAGTATATTTTTCTTACGTGTTTGATTTTGGGGGTGGCATGGCTGAGCAAGAGAAGAAAGACATGACACTGCGTAGTGGGCACGTGCTGAAGGGTAGTGTCTTAAGTAATTCTGAGGAAGAGGTAGATAAATGTGTAGAGGAGGAAACTGATAATAGGAGCGAAGATAGCGAAGGGAATAAGAGTAGGAATGAAAAAGTTACGTTAGATTCAGACGATAGTACGATGGAGGGCGAGGCGGAGGTTATCCCTAACATTGAGAGTAATAATAATCAGTTACTTGAAATGATGCAGTTAATGTTAAGTAAGATAGAGGATAGTAAATCTGAAATAAAAAATGAAATGGAACAAAATATATCTGAAATAAAAATGAAATAAAAAAGGAATTGGAACAAACTAAATCAGAAATTAAAAATGAAGTAGAAGAAACTAAACGAGAATTAAGTAAGGCATTGATTGAACACAAGGTCGAAGCTAATAAAAGGATGGGCGAACATAGCAAACAGTTACAAGAATTATTTAAGCAAAATGAAAGATTTAACAAGCAGATAGAGGAAACAGCAAGAGACAACTAAGCAAAACAAAAAAGAGGTAGAAAAGAAATTTGTAGAGCAGAGGTGTGAGTTGTTGGGATTAATGGAAAAAGAAAGCAACAGCACCAGAAAGGAGTTAGAGACACAGGTGACAAGTATTAATAATAAATTTGAGGCCCAAAAAGAAGAAATAAGAGAATTTAAGGAACAGGTACAAAACAATATCGATACCGTTAAGTGTACAATAGAAGGCAACACTAGGGAACAAAGAGAAAAGTTTGCGATAGTGGAAGGCAATACAGTGGAAATTAAGACGTTGAAAGAAAAACAGAACACTGTAGTGAATGAAATTGAAAGAAGAGATAAAGATGTAGAGAACTGCATAGCGATGGCAGAAGCACGCATACGACGAGAAGTAAATGAAAGGCAAGGTAACACTGAGAGGCAAAGTCATGAAGGGATTTACAGTAAGGAAATCGAATTACCGAAGTTCAATGGGAAACAAACTAACCCACTAGAATTTCTTAAAATAGTAGAAAAACGGTTTGGGAAACGGATTGAGGAGGGATTTATGGACTGGGAAGAGGCGATCGACATTATTGATCATGCTTTTGTGGGAGAGACGCGTTCCTGGTTTTCAGTCTATAAAAGTAACATGAAAAGTCTGAAGGAATTTAAGACGAAGTTCACAGACAAATACTGGAACGAAAACGTTCAAAGCCGTGAAAGAGAAAGGGTAGTATTTGGGAAATTCAAACATAATGAAGGCATGTCTATGACTGAGTATTTCTTGTCACATCTTATGATTTGCCAGAATTTAGACGGAATCACTGCTGATTCAGATGTAGTCAGATTACTGTTACGACATTTTCCAGACAGGGTACGCGAAGCAGCGTGTATGCAAAGTATTAAAACTATTCAGGAAATGGAGCAGTTATTAGGGAGTTTTGATGCACTAGGAAACATTGGGCATAGAACAGGAAACTCACATAATTTTGTTCCTCATAGTGAACCAAGGGACAATAGAAGACAGCCAAACTACGAGCATCGTAATCGGTTTCAGCCAAGGAATAACGGTAGGGGTGGAGCACCTGAAAATAGAACGGGAAATGCCCAACAAGTCAGAGGACAAGTTACTAACGAGCCAAGTGTAGGTACACGATCGCAAACTTTAAACTAAATGCAGGCTGTAATGAAAGGTCAGAATTCCAGCCTTACCAGGAAGTAGTTAGGAATTATGTTATGAAACTATTGCCATATGACCTAGATGTTAAGGAAGATCTTATGTGTGAACCAGATCATAATTATTTAGATTCGGGTGATGAAGTGATTAATCCTGTGGTTCAATTAGAAGTTTGGGGGCGTATGTTAATGCGTTAATTGATACAGGAAGTCAGAAATCATGTATTAGTTCAGAATGGGTTGACTCTTTAGTTAAACAGGGTATTATGATGGAAGAGTTGCCTGTTAAGTCTACATTCATTATTGCAACTGTTGGTAAAATGTCGAAACAGATATGCAAGCAGATTGCAGTGCCGATTTGTATAGAGGGTTTAATTTCCGTACAGGTATGTTTGGTTATTCCTCACCTGGCATTTGATCTCATCTTGGGATGTGAGTGGTTGACTTTGAAATCGGCTCAGTTAGATTACAATGATCGAACGGTAAATCTGACATGGGATAATAAGTATGTCAAACTCGAACTGAAAAATGAAATTCAGAGGAAAACGAATGTTTTTGTGCTATGTGGAGTGTTATTGAGGTTTCTAGGTATGAGGAGAAACCCAGTGAGGGGTTTAATTTATGCCAGTTGTGGTTGAAAGAGGATCAGAAGGATGCCTTATTTGAAACTGCGAGTAACAGTAAATTAGAGGAAGTCCAGAAGGACAAATTGTTGGCAGTGTTATGTGAACACGCTGAGATTTTTTCTAAGAGACCCGGTAAAACACATGTTTATGAACATTCTTTTTCTGTGCTGGATGAGTCCTTTCAGCGGGCCACGGTATGCTATCCCACACAAATATGCCAAGGCAGTTGACGATCAGATACAAGCTATGCTAGCTGATGGGATTATTGAAGTGTCTAATAGCCAGTATTAAAATTCTTTAATCGTTGTGCCTAAGACTGGTGGGAGCGTCAGACTTTGCGTTGATGCGAGGGATATGAATAGACGTATTTGTGCTGACCAGTTAAAACTGCAGTCCATTGAAGAGTTAATTCAGGGCTTTGAGGGTAAAAAATGGTTTTGAACTGTTCATTTAAGTAGTAGTTTTTGGCAGATTCCCTTGAGATTGGGGGACAGGCCTTTGACATCATTTAGTCATAAGTACAGCTTGTATCAGTTTCAGCGCGTTCCCTACGGGACGACGACAAGTTCCGCAGCCTTAATTAGAGCATTAAATATTGCATTAGGTGATGATACAGGTAATTTCGCCACGGTTTATATTGATGATCTGGTGATTGCGTCTAGGACATTTGAAGAGCACTTGTGTCACTTAGAGAAGGTGTTTACTAAGTTAGAGCGTGCTGGTTTTACTTTGAAGTTAGATAAGTGTGTTTTTGTTAGACAGGAGGTTACATTTTTTGGACACCGTGTATCTGCGATAGGGGTTACGCCTGAGAGTACAAGGATTGAGAAGATATTGAATACCAGTACACCTAGAAATATCAAGGAATTAAGGTCGTGTATTGGAGTATGCAATTTCTTTAGACGCTTTGTACTAAGATTTGCAAACTTACTTGAGCCGTTTAGAGACTTGTTAATAGCCGGCAGTAAGTTGAGATGGACAAAAGGTCACCACAAAGCTTTTAGTGATTTAGAAGAAGGTTTCAGGAAAGCGGTTGTTCTTAAGTACCCCGTGGCAAATAAGAAGTATGTGTTACTGACGCATCTCACTTCATCACACAAATTCTGATCTGTTGTCCAGAGATCAGAATTTGTGTGATGAAGGAAGTTTCCTGAAAATACAGGAAGGCATTTTAATTTGTGCATGCCTTAGTAAGGAAAATATGTCTGCTCTAAACAGATTACGCAACCTGTTGGTGGAACAATCTGTGGACGAAGAATGTAGGGAACCTTTGTCTGTACTTCAGGGAGGTGAGCAGGTTACTGTGACTCGCGGTAGACACGTTTTTAAATTGTTAGACGTATTTCTAGCTAGAAAATATAGCGAACGTAAATGGGCTATTTGTGTACCCAAATCGCTACGTGTGGAGTTAACTTGGTTCATCCACAGGGAATTAGGGCATTATGGTGCTAATAAGGTTCTGTTTGAAATCAACAAAATTTTATCTGGGACAAGATGGGAAGAGAAATCAGAAAGGTTCTTGCCACTTGTGATCTATGTCAGAGAAGTAAGGTACCGAACCGTTATTTAGAGGGACCTCGTCAGGCAGTAATTGCAGAAAAATCTGGTGACTTGGTGTGTATCGACATTTTCGGTCCTATTGTAAAAGGGCAATACGGCATTCAATACATTTTTGTTTTGATTAACGCTTTTTCTAAATTGGTCAGATTATACCCTACGAGGAAAGCAACAGGAAAATCCTGTAGTCGTATAATTCAAGAGAAGTATGTCCCTGAATTAGGTACTCCTCAGAGAATACTGTCAGACAGTGGACCACAATTTACATCGAAGAAGTGGAAAGCCGTAATTAGTGAATTAGGTATTACCCAGGTCCATTCATCCATCAGAAATCCTCAGGGGACCATGTGTGAACGGATGATGAAGGAACTGGCGCGCGTGTTTAGGTCACTAGTGCACATGAGGCATTCCGCTTGGGTAGCGAATATATCCCTTATTGAGACATGGATCAATGCCGTACAGCACGAGAGCACTAGATTGACTCCTTTGCAAGTTCATTTCGGTACTAAGCCACAAAATGAATTGGTGAGAGTATTGGGTATTACTGAGGTGCCACAGCGTAACGCTGAATTTTATGTTAGATTGGCCAGAGAAAACCTAGTAAAAGCTGGCAACCTTCGAAAGAAGCAGCAAAAACGTAAGCTACTGGATGAATTTGAGGTAGGTGACCTTGTTCTTTTGAGAGTTCCCATGTTATCTAACAGTGAAGATAAAGTCACAAAAAAGTTTTTCCTTTTATATCAAGGACCTTATCGTATACATAAGAAACTAGGACCTTGTGCTTATAAATTATCTGACGGCGATTGCATTTTACTGGGTTCGTACAACATTAGGAGTTTACGTAAATATATTGCGAGTCCCGTGGACTTCCCGTAGAGCTGGAATATATGTCAGTGAGCCAGGCCACGCTTATCTCTGTCGCAGCGTGGATTTGACCGCTCTCTGGAAGGTGGAGTTTCGCAAGTTTTGTTTTGCTTGCTACACGATGTGTGTATACGATTGACAAAAGTTCATTACCAAGGTTACGTCTGTTCTCTTTATGTAATGCCATGTATGGGGAATCTAGTATTTGATTTAATATAACGAGGATCATTAATATTGCAGTTTAAGATTTGTAAATTCCCCGTAGACTATATGATGTCTTCATAAAGACTTGCAATAATTTTACCCTAGGCTAAAACCACGTGAATGTGTTGTCGTGTGTGAAGTGATAGTCATACAGCAAGAACGCAGAAACACTTGAAAGAGTAATACGATGCATTTTGTTTGTGTAAATTTTGTACAGATGTAAATTGAATTGTCAAGTGTTGCATGCACTGGATTCATAAAATCAGCAAGAGATGACGAACATTTGAGAAAGTGAGAGATCAGAAATTCGTTAAGTTATAATATTGTGCTTTTTAAAAGGAAATTTTGAAGTGTTATATATTATTTGTTATTAAGTTGTAGGTGGAATCATCAAGTTGTAATTTGGTAAAATATTGTTATGTTGTATACAGTAATGAATGAATGTACAGTTGTTTTGAAAACAAGTGAAACGTAAGTGGCAAAGTGTAGGTGTGAGCCCTCAACGGAAGTACTACTTGTTTCAGGCTCAGAGGGGCGAATGTGATGTTTGGGACATCACTGAATGTTTTCTATTATTGAACTATATAATTAATTGATAAGAGGTATATATTTAATCACTGATAGGTCATGTTTAAATTAATATGTATATATATACTGAAACGGGAACGCCCTACGAGCATTCACGTTTCATTCTCTTATTAAAAGGAGTTCGCTAACACCCGGCCGTAAGCATTTAAAACTTGCGCCGAGCGCACAGGCATAATGGGAACTGCAAGCAAGCTCGCGATGTTCTAGAACACCGGCCAAGGACAAGCGACGTTACGCAGAAGGTTCTTTCGTGTTCCATAGCATTGCTGCATGAACGAAATGTAATATCAATATTTCAATAACGTCACCTTGCAGGCAGGAATAATGAACGCTGCTAGCCGAAATTTCGTGTCAATCGGTGTAAAGATGGCCAAGATATAAAATTTTCTTGGGACCCACATGTGTAGCCACGCCCACCGGCCTTCGGCAATATAAGCGAGTCGCCAGCCTGGAGTAAAGCAGAGAGTGTGCGGTATGCAGCTGCAGTGTGCCGTAGGCAGAGAGCGAGGGGAGTCGGCAATAAGCCGTGAGTTCAGTGTGTGTGTGCAAGTAAGCACGTCGCGACATAATATGTCACTCGGTCCGGCTGTATACCTGAGTTCAGAAACGTTAGTGTTAAAAGCTTTCTCCGTGGGCTTGACTTTATTTAAAGACTGTGTTTCTAACATAAACTGTGCCAGCCTTGATTTCATTTAAAGACTGTGTTTCTCGCATAAACTGTGCCAGCCTTGATTTCATTTAAAGACTGTGTTTCTAGCATAAACTGTGCCAACCTCGATTACATTTAAAGACTGTGTGAAAGCAGCGATAGTGTTTCTAGCCAACCCTGATTTCATTTAAAGACTGTGTGAAAACAGCGATAGTGTTTTTAGCCAGCCTTGATTTCATTTAAAGACTGTGTTTCTAGCATAAACTGTGCCAACCTCGATTTCATTTAAAGACTGTGTGAAAACAGCGATAGTGTTTCTAGCCAACCTTGATTTCATTTAAAGACTGTGTGAAAACAGCGATAGTGTTTCTAGCATAGACTGTGCCAGCCTGCATTTCATTTAAAGACAGTGTCTATCCGTTGAACTGTGTTCGTAATAAACTGTGCCAACATTCCCTCTTAAAGACAGTGGAATGCTTCTTTCCGAGGAACCATGCCAATTCCCATCATAACCTGTTCAGAATCACGTATGATCTTAAGTGCCAGTGATGATTTTCTGAAAATTACGACGTAACAGAACTTGGACTGTCGTTTATTTCAACAAGTGTGTGAATATTATGCTCATGGAGTACAGTGCAGAGACTGTACCCGGTAAATTTAATTTTCTTTATGAAGTGCTTAATCACTGCACCTCGGAAGGTCCTAGATTGTTTTCGTTTTTTTTATTATTCCAAATACGATAATTCCTTCCATCTTATCCTCGTGGAACTGTGACTCTGACTTTATCCTTGCTGCTAAAGTGCGTTCAACATCATTGACTGTGGGAACTATTTCGGCGTGCTTCGCCTTAGAGAGGT
This sequence comes from Anabrus simplex, assembly GCF_040414725.1. Taxonomy (NCBI): domain Eukaryota; kingdom Metazoa; phylum Arthropoda; class Insecta; order Orthoptera; family Tettigoniidae; genus Anabrus; species Anabrus simplex. The sequence goes on from NC_090266.1 coordinate 1,057,256,693, forward strand.
GTCACACCAGTGTCCCATGACGTCCAATGTGGAAGCTCCACATTTCCCCGTTCCTGCCTCAGGTTCGAGTCATCAACACTAATACAGAGAAAACACCAACGACGGAAGACAACGCCGACGCCGACCGCAAGACGACGCAGCCGCCGCAGGACGACGTCCTCTCCACGCCTTCAGGGACAACTCCACGATTCAGCTGTAAAAGGTGACAATTCTTTGCATATCTATTGAATAAACTGAAGAATCCACTTAATCATGAAATTTTTCTTTCCTCACTACCCTTCTCTCTCTCACTCTCTTAGCATGGGCCGTACACGCCTTGTCGTTCCTCATGCTCTCCGATAAACTGAAGTACGGGCGTTCCTGTTTCAATACATATGTATATATTGGGTTTTTATCATCCATTTCAATCATCATTTCATTTCTTTGTATCGCGGCTATAACGTATTCTGAACGAACAAATTATTGGGTGAAGTATTTCAACATCATTCATATTTATAACTTGCAGTAAATTTTCCAATAGCGGTTGTGAGGTGACCAGAGTCAGCACGCTAAATTCAGCACACTTCCAAGAAAAGTACGTCATCTAGGTTACGAAAGACCTCACCCTCTCCACCTCATGAAGAGGCAGTTGATACATTAAAAACGCCCACTTTTCGTACTGCGCTCCTGACGCTTTATTTCAGCGGGAAAGTTCAGCCTATGTGAATGAACGTAATGAAGCAACGTGATGGATTCACAGCAATACATAAGAGCAGGGATGAGACCTCGAATCTTACTGGACCATGTGATATGGCTGATGGAAGGAGACTTTTGAACCTATATACGTCGTTGACAAGAGCTGGAGAGGACATTCTTATTCGCATTCTGATTCTCACTCTTGGAAGACACTCTTACTACGATTCTACGCCTGCACATCGGAGAGGTAGTCAACGGGAGACCGGTTTTGACTAGTATAGGGGAGGAGAGCTTTTATTATGAATTTAGCTACGCTACTGTTCCGTAATACGGAAGAATACAAGTGTATTCTCTCCATGAACATAACCCATGGTGGTTTTGCATTTAAAATTAGGACTCATTACGACTTTATGTAAGGAGTAAAGTGGGAAGTGGACTGGAATCCAACAACAGATGAGGCAGCTGGTACGAGATATCCACCCATCATCAGCTTCAAGACAACAGAGTCTACATATAGTGAGCTTATGCCATAAGTTACTGCAAGTCTTCGCGCAACAGTTCATTTTCTTAGAGTTAATTTCACTCAATTCTTCTTTTGCTTCCGTAAGTTCAGATTTCGTTAATACGCCGTTACGTCACGTTTTTCATCCTGTTTTAGTTTGTATGTTCTGAAATTATTATTAATGATCCTTAAATTCCAAGTTAGTGTACTTAATGATTTGTGTTCCGTTCACCTCACCCCTGGGAGTTTTTTGAGTCTCATTACGTATTATTATTATTATTATTATTATTATTATTATTATTATTATTATCATTATCAATTTTCGTTTTCAAGCCATAAGCTTGAAGACTAGCGCCCATGGGATATTGTTGATGGAGAAACAATGAGATATAATTTATTTATTTTAATATTAAAGTGACCCGCCACGTGATATTTTATCAAACATCTGTGGACCGAGTGGGTACGTCACAACCCGTGTGATGTAGCTTCATCGACAAGAAAATTTAAAAAGAGCTCAAACGTATTAAAGCAAATGCTGATTTATTTTTTAAAAGTACACCTCTGCGAGACACTTTAATTCTCCCTCATTGTCTAGCCCTGCTACAAGTTCTGTTACTAAGCACACATTTCAAGATAAAGAAAATCATGTTGATGATGGTGACGATAATATTGGTAGTAATAATAAGGAAAAGGAAGAAGATTAAGAAGAAGAAAAGGAAGATCTCAGTTTTTCTTGGCCATCAGAGCTTTATGATCTTCTTTTTCTAAGGTTACTACACGTTCTGTCTCCGTGCAAACATCTCAAGTAGAAGAGATGCAAGATGAAGTAGAAGATGATTTCAACGCTTCTTCACTATCAAAACAGGTAAATTTGTATCTAGAAATGCTACTGTAGAAGCACGTACTGCATCAAAGCAAGTCCCTACACATCAACTGTCTGCATGTTGGCTAAAAGTTATGAACAAGCCTCTGTTACCCTTTTGAGATGTAAGATAATATAAAGAACCCAACCTACTCGTAAAACGTTTGCAACTCCTAAGAGCCTATCCAGATGCTGGTTATACAAAGTATATAGCAGATATTTTTGAAATAGAGCAAGAATTACGCCGTGTGGGTATTATAGAGTAATAGATCTTCAGATCGATGCCCTCACCTGTAAACTATCTCTTGAAACTGGAGGAGCTCAAACATCTTCCTATATTCGAGACCCCCATCATTCTCACCTAAAAGTTATCCTTTTGTAGCATATGGTGGATCGAATAGCTGTATTGTTATAGACAATTTTTCAACCTCCCCATCCTTAGGGTGTTAACTCCGCCTCCAGCTGCAGAGCCGGTCTTAAGCCCGATAAAGAAGGAGAGACAACCTAATGCGAGAAAAATTTAAACGCAATACATTTGTGTCAGCTCACAAGCTTAAGTCTGATAAGATAAATAGGTCCTATGTTACAAATCATGAGCGCTGAGGTAGCTATGTCTAAACATTAGCCTTTACACTACATCCCTCGTCCCATAACAGCAATGCAACAGCTATCCAAGTATTATACTTTCTTCTTTCCTCCTTTGGCATCGTGCTACAGATAATTATTATTTATTAAAAGAATATGTTCTGGTTACATGCCTCATAAATTTTGTAAATATATCTCTCTTTCATTAGACAAGTAGCGCGAACCGTTTTCGGTTCTCAACACAAAGTTTCAATATCTAAGTGAGTAAAAGAACTGTAGGCCAGGATACGTTTCTAGGGTTCAAATCTGTAAGTTCTAAAGTCAAAATCAGAAACGGAGTGTACCTGACTTTAGCATCCTTTAAAACTTTAGTGTCCTTTACTCTCATTTAGCCCTTTATTGCCCCTTAGCGCCTTTCACATTAGCCGTTTGGTGCCCGTTAGCCATTTAGTGCCCTTTTCCCCTTTTGCTCTCTAGTCCTGTTGTTCCCTTTAACCCTTTTTCCCTTTAATGCCCTCCAGCTCTTTAGCCCTATAGCCTATTTGCCCTTTAGGCATTTATAAAAAAGGAGGAGGAAGTCATACGCTACTAAGTCTATGAGGAAGTTTTTCACGACTTAAAAGGCGAGCGTTTTGCCGCCTGAGCTACTCAGCCTAATTAAATCTACATAGAGTAGACTAGATATGCTGCTATGTTTCAACATCACCTTTGTCTGCCATTCTAAGATTAGCTTTTAGGCTGACGACCATGCAGTGTTCAAAACCCAATATGTTAGCGCTTTGCCACCTGAACTCTTCAGCTGAAGTTAGTTTACATAGACTTGATATGCTACTATGTTTTTACATCACCTTTGCCTCCCATCCTTAGATCAACTTTTAGGCTGATAACTATGCAGCTTTCAAGATTAAAAAGCTACGGCTTTGCCACGTAAGCTACTCAGCCTAAGTGTATAGGCTATGTAGATTTAATATGCTGATATGTTCATACGACAACTCTGTCATTCTTATATCTGCCCTTTCTAATGACGACCGTGTACTTTTCAAGAGGCATACCCTCAGCCGGGCAGTTTTCAAACTCGGAAAATAGATGTTTGTACCGTATTCAGAATTCGATAGCATGATAAGTAGGAGCTCTGAGGTAAATATGAAACTATCAACTTTGTATTTTTCCCTCAGCGATTATTTCAAGCTTAATAAGCCTGCTCGTAGATCAATTGTTTTGCTGAGAAGACATTCTTACACCTACCGTGCTTCACCCAGCCTTATCACCTGTATGCTATCTAACTTGCCTCAAGAGCCCTAGCAGAGCTCTCGCCAAGTTAGTGTCATAAGAGCCAAATGTATCACCCCTAGCCCCCCCCCCCCCCCACTGCTGAACTAAGGTTGGGAAGAGCAGCTGGTTTCAACGATGAGGCCGTCGAATTAGCCTACTACACATTAACCCATAGCCCGGCTCGTTAAAGTTAGTCTGATATAACCGATGTATAGTAGCTAGCTTTCCTCGAGGGCCCTTGTGCAGCTCTTCCCGTCGTAGTCCTTTAAGAGCAAATGCGTACGCAACAGCTCCTGCGCCAGATTGAAGTTAAGAAGAGCATCCGTTTAGGAGGATGAACTGCCGAATTAGCCCAATGCGCGAAAAGCCCTAACACAGCACTCCCCAAGTTAGTATCATAAAAGCCCCTGTATCACTACTAGGGACAATGAAATTGCAAAACGATTACGAGGTTCATCAGATGGAGATTTCATCAAAGAATGTTTAAAAATTGGGACGGAAGAATTTAGTCCAAATCTGATAAAACAATATGAATCAGTAAACCTATCAAGATGGACTGTGAATCGACGAATTCAAGATCTTAGCAAGGAAGTAAGCGTTGTTATTACCAGCCTGCAGATCACCGCCGGCGCACTGCCCGGTTTCTAGGAAGAGGAATTAAGAAGCGGGGGAATCTGCCACCTGGGCGATAGCCCTAATTACAGATCAGTGGTGCCTGATTTATTTATTTATTTATTTATTTATTTATTTATTTATTTATTTATTTATTTTAATTGTGCTGATCTCCATTATCACGGCATTTTTCTTACGCCCTGTAAATACGAGAAACTGTCCACGATATGGTTTCTGCCGTGACCGTAAGATAAATGTTAACTCTTTCTGCTCGGTGACGTGTTAACAGTTAAAGCAGAAATTACCAATCTGTTATGTGATTGTACTCTCATTCATGCCTAAAAGTTCAATGTACCCCCACAAAGAAATCCCTAAATGATAGATTTAAAAATATGAGTACCTGGCTAAATGTTAAGGCATTTTTAATTGATTATAAACCATTCTTTTAAATAAACGTCGTAAACAAGACGTGATCGTCAAATGAAATATGTTTTTATAACACGTTACAGGAAATTTTAAGAGTTTGTGTCGGTATCAAGTATAATACAATGATTATAATGTAACACAGAATACCTTGTTTGTAGACTATATATGTTTCAGAAACGCTAGATTTTAGCCTCAGCATCAAATTAATAAATATGAATGAAAACGTTTCGATCTTCATTCTGGAATTCAGATACTGCGAAGCATCAAAATCTTAATGGGATGGGTGTGCCTGCATGGTGTGACACAGTTTTCTAATGTGTCGTATTCCAGGTTAATTTTTCAAGCGAAGCGTGGTTCCACATAGGCTACACATATTTAAGGTTTTTAATATTTATTTTCATATTTCAATTTTCATTTCTTACCTGAAGGATGCTAGCGTACGCCTCTAAAAGCTCAAGTGTGCAGGGTACGCTTACCACAGTTTGAAGACCACTGGTCTAAAGGAAGTATAAAGCTACGTTCTAGATACCTCTCCCGTACTTCCGACATACGCCACCTGGCTGATTCAAAGGTGAGGAAAAATGACCTTTCATCTTTGGAGGTCTTGACGTTTTATGGTGACTGCGAAACATTCATGGTGTTTACACTAGGAAGTGTCTCCTCTTTGCAAGCGACAAAGGGAACTTTATAATGAGAAGCCTTCATCTTGTGCTTGAAGCTTTCACGGCTTGTCTCTTGGCGCTTAAATCAATTTTTCTTTCTTTCTTTCCTTTCCTCTGCTCTAAATGAGCGGTATTTTTCATTCCACTATGTACTGAAAAGAACTGACAAATTCAGTGCAATGTCCGAAAATTCACATAGCGAATAGATTGGTCATGATTAAGAATTAATGTTGTATATTAAACCCAAGAACATGAACAAGCCGTAGGCCTATGTAAACGGGTTACTCCAGCGACACCGGAACGTTCATTATTGACTCTGAGTTCATCGTAATCCGGGGTCAGAGGTCAAATGATAGAGTATTGGGCTTCTGAACAAAAGTGAGTCCGTTTCTTTCCGGCTCAATTAGCTGGTACTGTATTTGAAGGTGCTCCAATACGCCAGCCTAATGTCGGTAGATTTAATGACACTTAAGGGTACTATGGGACAACATTCCTGGCACCTCAGCGTCTCCAAAAACCGTAAGAAATAGTCACGGGACCGTAAAACTAGCATTATTATTATTATTATTATTATTATTATTATTATTATTATTATTATTATTATTATTATTTATAATTTGCTTTACGTCGCACCGACACAGACAAGTATTATGGCGATGATGGGTGGGATAGGGAAAGGCTAGGAGTGGTAAGAAAGCGGCCGTGGTCCTAATTAACGTACAACCCCTGCATTTGCCAGGTGTGAAAATGTGAAACCACGGAAAACCATCTTCAGGGCTGCCGACAATGGGATTCGAATCCACTATCTCCCGAATGCAAGCTCACAGCTATGCAACCCTAATCGCACGGCCAACTCTCTCGGTTTCTTCTTATTATTATTATTATTAATTAGGGGCTGCCTGGTCGAGGCGGTGAAGGCGTGCTCGGTTCGCCTGGAAGGACGTGGGTTCGAATGCCCGTCAGGAAGTCATAACATTTAAGAAACGAGATTTCCACTTCCGGAGGTGCATATGGCTCTGAGGTTCACTCAGCCAACACCAAAAAATGAGTACCAGGTTAATTCCTGGGGTCAAAGGTGGCCGGGCATAGAGCTAACCACCCTACCGCACCAGGTGCCGCAGTTACGAATGGTGGAAGCCTTTACCTTCCACCCCTCCAAGGGCCTTCATGGTCTGTACGGAGATGACTTTGCTTTGATTATTATTATTATTATTATTATTATTATTATTATTATTATTATTATTATTATTTACTATATATTTTTCAGGGAACGCGAAAACTGTGCACAGTAAGTAAACGTCACTTTTGTCATTGCGTATGTTAGATGACTTAACTGTATGAGCGTGCGGAAAGTGTTTCACGTTTACCATATAAAATCGTGTATCCAAACCCCATGGTGAAATAGCCCCGAAGGGCCATGGCCTACCAAGCGACCGCTCCTCAGCCCGAAACCCTGCAGATTACGAGGTGTCCTGTGATTAGCACCACGAATTCTCTCGGCCGTTATTCTTGGCTTTCTAGATCGGGAAATCGTGTAACAGGTAATTTTATTGCTGAGTAAGAGGATATGTAATATATCATAATTATCTTAATGGCTAACAGTGCAGGTCTTCCCCTGATCGAAATTTAAAGCGCACTGAGCAATATGCTCCAGTAATTAAGCTCACCGGACAAAATATTAGTCACCGTAGTGCACAAGCAGAGATGGATCGTTAAGCCTCTACAGATCCCGTGCCCACGCGTACGCACACTGCCTCTACGTGAGCATAAGGCAGTAGCGATCAGTGAGACATTGATGTTTCTAGTGGACAGTGTACGTCAATCAGTGTAGATGTAAGGATATGACAGAGTGGAAAAAGGGGGCAATAGTATTTGGCCGTGCCCATGGCCGTACGGTGCGTGAAGTTGCTGGATTCGTCGATGTTTCGCAGCGGACTGTTCAACGTGTCTGGAAGCAGTGGTGTACTACATATGGCCACGAAACACGACGTTACAATTGTGGTCGGATAAAGATCCTGACTGAGAGGGACCGGAGACGCGTTTGATGGCTTGTGAATTAAAATCGCTTTCAAACCCGACAGGACTCACTGAAGGCAGTGAATGACGGTCCATCCCAAACTGTTAGCGAGACAATATTGCGACGGAAGTGCATGCGATGAACATTTGAAGGCGGTCACCTCGCAAGAGGCCATTGCTCACAGAGGCTCATAAAATTGCGCGTCTTCAATGGGCTAAAAATAATCGAACGTGTACAGTAGCTGACTGGCGGAACGTAATGTGGTCTGGTGAATCACATTTTTGCCTGTATGCCAATGACGCACGTCGTCCAGTTCACCGAAGCCCAAATGCAGCTTTTCATCCCGGATGTGTACGAGATCAGGTTCAAACCGGAGGTGGCTCTGTGGTGTTTTCGGGGGTGTTTTTCGTATCATGGATTGGGCCCGCTCACTGAGGTGACCATTTACATGAACCAGCATGTTTATTTGAACATTCTGGATGATCGGATGTTGCCTGATGAGTATGCTATTGATAGGCCTACCCCGAATTTTCAAGATGACAAGAGCAAAGTTCATCCGTCTGGATGAAAATGTGACTGGTTTTATGAACACTCACCCACCCTCTTACATCTCGATTGGCCTGAAAAATTACATGACTTGAACCCCATTGACAATATGTGGGACATGTTGGAACAGCGGGAACAACGCCAACATCAGTATCCCCGCAATTTGTGGAATTGCGCTCTCAGATCTTCAGCGAGTGGCTTAACCTGGTTGCGAGTACCTGTGCAACCTTGTGGATTCACATTTTAAACGAATCCAGGCGGTTATCAAGTCCAGTTACACGGAATTAAGTGATGATTGTAATGATTTCTTCAGGGGTGGCTAATTTGTTATCCGGTGAGCTTAATATACTACTACAAGTCAATTTGACAGACAACTCGTATTGACGTGTTGTGACGAATTGTGTTTTTAGCAGCTATTGAAGACAATATTATCCCAGAACTGAACTAAAGAAAGTAACATATCATTCCGTAACTGTCCGACTCGTTGGCTGAACGGTCAGCGTACTGGCCTTCGGTTCAGAGGGACCCGGGTTCGATTCCCGGCCGGGTCGGGGATTTTAACTTTAATTGGTTAATTCCAATGGCATGGGGGCTGGGTGTATGTGCTGTCTTCATCATCATTTCATCCTCATCACGACGCGCAGGTCGCCTACGGGAGTCAAATAGAAAGACCTGCACCTGGCGAGCCGAACCCGTCCTGTGATATCCCGGCACTAGAAGCCATACGACATTTCATTTTCATTTCATTCCGTAACTCTGCTTATTATATCGTTCGAATCTTATTGCTTTCCTGTTTGGCAATATATTATTTTATTAAATATTATTATGTTCTTGATGATGATGATGATGATGATGGTGGTGGTGGTGGTGGCCCCTTGTACATTTGTGTACTTTGCAATAGCTTGATACATCACAGTATGATGGGATTTGTAAAAGCGAGTACTACGACAGCCGTGTCCACGAAAGTTGCCCTGGTGCTTAGCTCGGTGCTTGGAAGAGGGCTAGGAACTGGAGCACGATTAAATATAGTGACGTATTCTTTAAATGTAATATGTTATTATTAAAGTTATTTTGATGTTTTAAAATATGTTCTTCCAATAATCATGAAAAGATCCTTTTCACAATAACTTATTACGAAAATATTTTACATACGGTAACTAAAAAGCCACTTGCTTTTAACAAAACATAAGCCAGTAATTTGTAAAGACCATTTTATCACATTTGACGTAATTATATCTTTGCATTACAAAATAAATTAAAAGGGATATTTTTCTCAAAAGAATGCGCCGTCATCTACAAGTTCATAATTGTCACCGGCATCTTTCTTAAATGTGTTACACAACTGAATACAAGTATCATACAACTGAATATAAATATGTCACAACGCAAAACACGTCTCGATCACTGAGTCCTTCAGTTCATTTTATCTCTGGGTCACACAAAGTCACTGGTGCACACATGAAAAGGGTATAATTATAGTAGTAGTGTTGGGATGTTTACAAAAACAACTGAACGTAGCACTACTGACTTTAAATTCGTACAAATAATTCCCACACAATTCTTTTTTGCAATACTTTCTACCTTTCTTTGCGGAGGTGGTCCAAAAGCCTGGAAATCTCAGGCCGTCCAATACATCCTCTGAGACATGAACTGCTGTAGTTCCCTTAATGCGTTTCTTCAGATTGGATGCCCACGTCCAGATAATGGCAGCATCACAACACAAAGTAATGCGGTGTACCAGCGAATCTTCAAGATCACACACTACACACGTATCATCTTCAATCGCGCGGCTGTGAGCTTGCATTCGGGAGATAGTGGGTTCGAATCCCACTGTCAGCAACCTTGAATATGGTTTTCGGTGGTTTCCCATTTTCACATCAGGCAAATGCTGGGGCTGTACCTTTATTAAGGCCACGGCCGCTTCCATCCAACTCCTAGGCCTGTCCTATCCCATTGTCGCCATAAGACCTATCTGTGTCAGTGCGACGTAAAAGCCACTGGCAAAAAAAATTGCATCATCAATCTGTTCATATTCTTTCATTTGCTCACCCGTACCACTATTTCGTTGACACAACCGTACATTGCAACTTGCCACTCTAAAAGTATGCACTTATTGTGCACATTTTTCCCAATTAGTTTCCAAATCATAGCAGGGTATTGACTTGCATAAAGAGGGTGAAGGGCTTCCGCTGTAGTAGCGTGGTAAAAATACTTTTCACTGTGTTGATCTTATTGGTGGTATGCAAAGTACCTTCGAGTATTTGAATTATAGCTTGTACTCTATGGAAGAGAAGTTTTACGTGGCTGTTGTTAATTATGTTTGCTGATTCAGGGAATTTGATAAAAGAACTGTCGAAGGGATCTTCTCTTAACTTTCTTGCGTTGAATATATGCTTCAAACATTGGGCCATGCATTTGTAATTTCCTGCAATCAATTGCAGTCTTCCATTCTTTTCCAGTTGTTGTTCACTGTGTATCCATTCCACAGGAAGTAACTTATTCTATCGTCACTCCTGCTTTTGCTGGCAGGATGTAGTGTTTACAGTGCACTATGTCTTCTGGTATGGGCTAGAAAAAATGTGTTACTTTCACTGACCTGTCTCAGTCTTATCCTTGGCTTTGACAATATGAAAGTGACCGAGGTATGAGCGATACTAGTAATACTGCTTCTTATGCAGCCAGTCCCTGTTATGAATGGTGTGAAAATATCGCTCATAGGGTTGGTTGGTGCATCCATTTCAGTGGGCTTGGCAGACTGATATGTAATGGCAACTTCTGGCTCAGTCAGGAAAGCAACGGGAAGCTACCACACTCCTTATTTCCCTAGTATGCCTCTTCAGTGACACCTGGGCTATCTATGACAGCTATTGGTGGAGCTGTAGAGGATCAAACCAGCCTTCAGGCTGAATACCAAACATACATACATCGTCACTTAAATACATTAGCATGCATCTTTATGGGTAGGTAGAACTTGCGCTATGTACCATAATTTCGAAAGTGCGAAGGTATCTGTGTACCATATTTTCTGGTACAGGAGGAACTTCTTCACATGTGCTGCTTTGATATTGATTCTGCTGGCGTTTACGATGTTAATCCAGTTTATGTTGATCATATCTTCGATACTTTCTTTTTTTGCTAGGGGCTTTACATCGCACCGACACAGATAGGTCTTATGGCGACGATGGGATAGGAAAGGCCTAGGAGTTGGAAGGAAGCGGCCGTGGACCTAAATTAAGGTACAGCCCCAGCATTTGCCTGATGTGAAAATGGGAAACCACGGAAAACCATCTTCAGGGCTGCCGATAGTGGGATTCGAACCTTCTATCTCCCGGATGCAAGCTCACAGCCGCGCGCCTCTACGCGCACGGCCAACTCGCCCGGTTTCGATACTTTTACTGAAGTTAATGCCCAGTCTCTTACATTGGTTAACCACTGGTATCCCATTTCACTTCACTGTGTTATACTAGTTACTCCGTGCTGTTACAACTCCTACCACTACTTTTACTATTAATTTCCTTCACACAATACACTTTAAAGAATTTGAGGCCAGTCGCTCTATTAAGCAAAAGAGCATGCCTCTTATCCTTATTATTCTCAAAGCGTGGGGTAATAAACTCACACACCTGGCAATATACAGGAATATGGATCAGGGCAAATGTAGATTGTGGTTGCATTTCGACAATTCAGGATTGTACTTGGAAATAGAATTAATTATTTTTGTTAAACGAAAACTGAACTCATGACTATACTTTACATCACAATGAACTTGCATTGCCGTACTTTAATTTAATACTATGAACAATACTGTTGCAGCTTTTGTGTTGGCAACTCGCCTGCCGCATTCATTCGTCATTTTTTACAGTTGGCAACGTGCTGCTGCCTCCATTAATATAGTCAGGCTGAACATGGCGACCGGCAGCAGTACACGGATTTTGGTGTACCTCTACATTTAGTTGTACATATGCGTAAATGTTTAGTGTTTATTCATGTATAATATATATTTGAATCACATTTCGAGTTATGTGTTGTGTCTGCTGGTTTAGGGCAGTCTGGTCCTCCATCTGACTTATTTCAAAATTGTATTTGTGCGCCTATGGAAATGAACTTTGGTATGTGCGTCCGATATGGGTTTTCGTCGTTCGCAACAAATACCCTGTGCGATTTGTCGTTACATATACAGAAATTTGATCTAAATTTAAAAAGCTATGGGAATTTTACGTGAATTGATTGTGATATCGCCGCTGATTAAATTCTTCTTCATGTTATTAAATGCATAACATGTCTGATGCTGTAATTACCTGATGTTCGCAACCACCGCTGTTGAACTTCGTACTCCTAAAAAAACGTCGGGTTGATGTTGGAAGCCGTCTTCTGTTATCTCATCTTCTTGCGTAACCTGGAGTCGACCTACTTTCCCTGTCCGAGTGTAATAACCTCCATGCGGTTACGTCCACTCAATATATGTATGTCAGAAATTGGAAGATTTTACTGAAGAACCTATAATATTCAGGCGTGCTATCTACTCCAGTTTCACACATCCTGATAGTTAATATAGAGACTGTAAAAATAAATACAACAGTTTTATGCGATGTTAGATGTATCTACGTATGATTCAATTCTCGAACAAATTTTGCGAATTACATAATATAATTCAATAAAGAATTCAAAGTACACTAACGACTGTTAACTGCATATATCGGTTAAGTTTGATACATATTGCCTATGCATCTACAGACAACGGCACCAAGCCTCCGGTGAATCTACTGAAATAATCTTGACATTCTACCTCTCAATTTGATGCTGCTACTTCTCCATGAGATCTGTACAAATTACCACTCGTATTAGCTCAGTACAAGAGACCACTCAGATCAGACCAGGACAAATTACCACTCAGATCAGACCACTCTACAATCCTTACATCGACTTACATAAACTCGTCATGTCCACTCATCTCCCTTCTACCTCGTCATCCCTTCCACACCGACACACGGTAGCTAGCGAATACTGAAGCGAGATCGAAGCCACGTGGCTACGCACGTTACAAGATTTGTCATGTGGGTTAATAGCTTCTCCACGCGTTTCAACGGAAATTTTCTTGCCTAATATAACCTCGGTTAAACATAGCCTTGGTTGCACTATGTCATGCCAGCTCATCTGCTTACAGTTACGAGTTAAAGTATGACTTTTTCAAATCAACAAATCTCACTTATTTACATTCAGAATAATTACAAACATAATTCCCTTATCCAATGATTAAATACCATAATATGCGTGATACCTCTATATACTACAATCTAAATGATGAAAATCAGAATTAAAAATGTAATGAATCAGGTCAATTAATGATAATAATTATAATAAATGCTGAATGAAGTATGTAACCCTGTAGTGTTGTTACAGTGCTCCGAGTGGGAAAAGGGAGATTTCATGTTATTAATTCCTGCTCTAGAGGCGTTTGAAAAATTCTTTAGAGCTGCACATTCAATTTTAATATATTCTTCATTTTTCACTAGAATCGCCACATCATCAGCATAAGCCCGGACACGAATTCGTTCTCCATTTAACTGCAGACCGCTCATTACTTTGTGTATCCGTCGAAGCAAGCGTCCCGATGCCAAGACAGACAATGCCTTAGACACCGGACATCCTTGTCTCGCAGAATTCTTAAAATGAATTTTCTCTGACAAGAAACCATTAATTATAACAGATACAGATACAGAATCTTCATTGCAATAATAAACTTCCACGGGAAACGAAAGTCAGTTAAAACTTTCCACACATATTTATGCACGATTCGATCAAACGATTTACTTACATCAATATTAGCTGTCGCTGATGTTTCGTTGTCATAAACTCCATAGTTTATCGTGAATAACCTTAATATAATAAATTGCAGATGTCGTTAATATGGCACCAGCCTGCCCAATGCCATTTAAGGAAGGTACTAATTTATCAATTCGGTACGCTAATATCTTTGCCAGCAACTTATAATCAGCGCTCAATATCGTGATTGGTCTGTAATCCGTCATATATTCGGCTGATCCTGTTTTAGGTATTAACACAATAAAACCTTCCGTGAAGGACGAGTTCTCAGTTCCATTCAGTGCCACATTTAAGGTATTCTTTACGTCATCCCCTATTATATTGTGCGAAAACGGTTTGTACTAATCTAAGGGGGGACCACCTGATCCAGATGTTTTGCTAGATTCGGTTCCTTTCAAAGCTCCTTAGATCGCTTCGCTGGCCATGTCATTTTATAAAAGTACCATATCTTCTTCCTCCATAAGCTTATGTATATGTTGTAAAATATCATTAGCCGCGTTTTTCGATATTTTCTCTTCTCCTTCTTCTTCAAATCTGTCGGAAATAGCTCTCAATTTCCGTGATTAATTGTTGAAATGTACTTAAATACGGCGCCGCTCTCATCCGTCCACCGATGTATCCCTTGACGATTACACTTATTTACAAGGGGTAGATATCTGACATGATACTGTTTCTAGTGAAGTATTCCATGATAATTTCAAATCTAAAGACTTTTTGCTCTATCATGGGAAACGAAAGCGACTTAAAACTTTCCCCTTTCAGGTTTTGAAATGTTGAACAAGTTTCATTTTTCATGGTACAGCGTTCATCGGGAATTGCTTTCAGTGTTTTCCATTATTTTTAATCCAAAGCCGAACATTTGCATTTTCTCCTTTTTTGTTGTCAGAGACAGTCACAGTGGACATTATGGCGTCCAGAGTTTGCATTAATTCACCAAATCTCTTTTGCTACGTGTAAGGCTGTGTAACAAACAAATCCAATATGTGCCATGTGGTGCATTTGCAATAATCTTATCTAAAGCCATCGTTCATTAGCACTCCATTAGCAATCAATGCTCTAGTGAAACTTATGTCTGTGAGTTGTTTTCCTTGATACAATGTTAAACATATGTAAGTGGTTGATGAATATCTCAAGAACCGTGGGTAATGGAAATATATGGTTTGCATATTTTCAATCAACATATTTCAGTTGTCTTAGAACGCATGTTGGATACGGAGATATCCGCCGAAAGACATATTTTGTTGATCAGTTTTAGCTGATTTTCGTATATTTGCTATGTGGTAAAGGAATACATTTTCATTATCCAATAGCGGCGACATTTCTACATGTTAACGCATGGTTTCTAAATTGTCTTCTTCAGGGAGCTTGTGCAGCACCCTTTCATATAAACTTAGGGATTCCTTTACTACATGTCTTTGTAGGTATGAAATCACGTTTTTCACTGATTTTTTTTAGCAGGTTTTGATGTTCTATTCACCAATGCATAATGTTCCTATAACGGTTCTGTAAACGTTTGCACTGTTGGCAGGCTGACATAAATCGCTCGATGTCATCTTTCTCTCGGATAATTGCTGTATGTATTTTCCATGCCTCTCTTTCTGGGATATATCTGGTTCTTCTTGCTGCCCTGAGTGTGAACAGGAGTGAGTGGTGATCACTGAAAGCTATTGGAATTACTTTACAGTTAAACAATTTAATAGCTCTCGTTCGTGAGATGTAAGCTCTGTCTAGCCTGGATTTTGTGTGTCCACGACAGAAAGTAAACTGTACTTGTGAGATCTGTATTTTCTCAGCTGTGTCTAAGACTAGGGCTACACTTGCGTGATTTCACGCTAACTTGGACGAGACCGACCACACGCAGCGTGATTTCCCGCCGCGTCTTCAAGGTCACCCGCTCGAGAATGGGCCGAGGTCCGCTTTTGGGTGTTTTCTCGGTTACTGCCTGGCCACACATGCGGAAGGAAGACGCTGCGGTATTGTTCTCTTGTTTGTATATTGTGCGTCGTCCATCTGCGTTCGTTTTGTACTTGCACTTTGCAGAATTATTAATTATTAGACAGTGAATTAATAACTTTGGAGGTACAAAAGTACCTGTGCCTTTATGACACAAAGGACCAAGAGTACAAAAACAGAGACATGACGAGAAATGCGTGATTATCAGTAACGGGCGCCGTGTTGGGGAAGACGTTGTGTTTATTTTTCTGATAGCATTTTACAACAAACCCAAAAAGCAGTTCTAATTACGTCCCGGACTATAATACTCAAAACAATTCTCTTGGTTGTCTTTAAATTTATTGTGTAGGACTACGAATTGCCCATTTTATGACCTGTCACTTATTGTTATAGGATGGACCCAATATTTTCTTTGACGACGACGAACAACCAACGCAACAACGGAGTTATTATTTGATGGAATTCATTCCATATGCAGTGCAGAAATATGGTGATTCTTTGTTACTTCACAATAGACAACACACTAATTAAATATCGTCGTGCAACGAAGGTGTGGCCACCCACCTCGCAAGTCGTCCAGCTGCGTGAAGAACACGCAGTAACGCAGCTTGAAATCATGCAAGTGTGACACTAGCCTAATAGTTGCATCTCTTGTACCAGCATGTTCACATCTTCGTTATAAAAATCTAAAATGATCTAAATTTAGAAACAGAGCCACAGTGAGACAGAACAAAATTCTCCTAATTTTTCCCGGTTACTATACCACATACCAGATACCCTGACCTATCACCCATTTGTAGAGAGATATATATTTTTCATATCAATCTGTCCCTTAAGTTAAACTTCCCACGTCTCTACTCTTGTACCTGTCCGGTGTGTTTCATGTCCATATTACACTCACTCACTCACTCACTCAACTTGGGCAGCGTCACAAAACTCTATTGCGCACTTGCAATCAGTATGCCCCCTGGCTTGCTCCCGCTCCGTAAGCAAGCCCTCGATTCAAGTTGCCCTCCATGGGCACGGCCGGGAATGTTCAGTTGTTACATTGGTCAGCTCGGATCGCCCCGTTGAGCTGCCCCCAGTAGTCACAACTCTTGAAAATCCGTTAAACTACATTATACAGTTAGAATAAATTTCAAAATGCTGTGTAGAGTCCGTACTCGAAACTAGATTAGGTTTAGTAACTAAGTATGATTTAATCATAAATGACGCTTTTAACCTTATTTCATGTTGGTTAAAAAAGACGTTTCAATTTAGACGTTATTATGGTAATCACTAAATGGGGATGTAATCATTTCAATAACTGTCTTTAATTGATAGCAGAATGTAATTTTGATATTATGAAGGACATTCAAATAAAAATGAGCAGCCGAACATTAACAAGTGGAGAAACATACCCCATTGAACAGGGGCACAACTAGACCTCGACCCTTCGAGGATCGACAGTAATTCGCAGGGGAATATTTTGACCGTGTGCCCAACTTGAACGTGTCCGGGCACGGTTGTTCTAGAATATACAGTACAGGAATCCGTATGAAACCTGACCGCTCCCGCGTGGCTGAGCCAAGGCTGGCCGGCCGGCTGGAAGGCTTTCCCCCACACCCGCGGTCCCACTAGCTGCCTGGCTCGCTTCTTGTCCTTTACTTCCCACGCTGAGTCTCGTGTGCGATTAGCGCAACACGCATACCTCGTAATAGGTCCGATTACTTTACGGGGATAGAGTAAATGGAGGGCAGTACCGAAATGCCATTCTCACCCCAAGTTTAAATCAGCTAACGGAAGAAGAACAAACCTCTTCTTGGTTTCAACATGATCCCGCAACTGCTCATACAGCAGAGGAACCCATGGGTACAATTACGGAACTGTTTGCAGACAGAGAGTTTAGAGATGGTTTATTGGCCTCCAGCTCACCTGATCTAACAGACTGTGATTTTATTTGTGGGGTACCCTGATGGAAAAAGTGTACCAAACAAATCCACTCACATTGCAGGAAATGAAGGAAAACATACGAACTGCAATAGGAAACCTAGAGAGGCTGAGCTAAATCGTGCCAGTCGAAATATGTTTACCCGGTACAATGCCTGTTTAGCTGGAGAAGGACGGTATTTCCAGCATTGTATGAGGTAAGAGTTTAGTTTAGTTTCTTATGTCATCCATGCAGATTTACAGATTTAAGAAGCGAAGCCAGAGTACAGGCCAGCTGTGGCTAGGCGGGCCGCGGGTGTGGGGGAAGCCAGCTGGCCTGCCGGCCTTGGCTCAACTGCGTGCGATTTGTCATGTTTTATACAGAAAACCCTGTAGGTGTCGGGAGACAAAGTATGAAGCACTATCTTAGCATACTTCACGAAAAAAGCGTAATATTACCATAGTATAACCTCCTGTAGGAAAGTCAATGTTACCACCAACATTCTAACCACGGATGTTCAAAACTTAGTTTCGATAGACGTTCCTGGCTGCGAAGATGAGCTACTTAACTCCTTTCTACTTATTGAGTGTAGTATATTTACTCTTTGTCTGAGAAATTGAGCGTAATTGTGATGAATGGCATTCTTAGCTATCTGAACTTTTCTTTTGTTAGCGAAGTGGTTCATTGTGCTCTTTCTTGAACTTGACGGACATTGCCTCATTCTTTCAACAGAATAAAGAAATGCTCTTGATGAGAGAACGGCAACTACACAACTCTCATTACTTTCATCGTGACCATTGTGACTACACTTCTGATGATGATGATGATGATGATGATGTTTGTTGTTTAAATGGGTCTGACCGCTAGGTCGCCGACCCATAATGATACGAGGTGCAATGAAATGAAATGATAATTAAAACTTCGAAATATATCCACTGAATAGAATATAAAACGAATGATGATGAGCAAATGACCATGAACCCAAAGTAATTAGCGGTTCCGATTCACAATGCCTTATTTTCTGGGATGATGCTTGTTGTCCAAAGGGGACCAAAATCCAGGTCACCGGCCCTTCGTAATAGCACTAATCACTGGTAAATCAGAACCATGATGTTTCTCCTATAGTATTTATTACTAATCACAGTTAGCGATGAATCATCGTGTTCCTCACATGCTGGTACTGATCACAAGTAATGTAGACCCATGGTATGTCACACATACTGGCACTACTCACAGGCAACAGAGATCCATGAGTTTCCTCACATAAGGATACCACTCACAAGCAACGTAGGTCCTTGCTATTCCTCACATAGAGGTACTAATCACGAGCGCTGGCTAGATCCGTGGTATGAAATGAAATGGCGTATGGCTTTCAGTGCCGGGAGTGTCAGAGGACAAGTTCGTCTCGCCAGATGCAGGTCTTTTGATTTGACTCCCGTAGGCGACCTGCGGGTCGTGATGAGGATGAAATGATGATGAAGACGGCACATACATCCAGCCCCTGTGCCAGCGAAATTAACCAATTATGGTTAACATTCGCGACCCTGCCGGGAATCGAACCCAGAACCCCTGTGACCAAAGGCCAGCACGCTAACCATTTAGCCATGGAGCCGGACAGATCTCCGATGTTCCTCATATAGTGGTACTCATCACAGGCCACGTATACTCATGGTGTTCATCACATAGTGGTACTAATCATAGGCAATGTAGCCCCACGTTGTATAACATATTATCACACCACTCACAGGCAACATAGACCCTTGGTGTTCTTCATATAATGGTACTACTCCCATAGTAATCCTCCCCCGATGATACTAATCACAGACTCAGTTGGCGGCAGTTGCGGTACGAGTTCCTCAGGTAGTAATAATCATTGCTTTAACCGGAAGCACAACCAGGCACATGTAGTACTAATCGCAAGTAAACCGGGCGAGTTGGCCGTGCGGTCAGAGGCACGCGGCTGTGAGCTTGCATCCGGGACCTTTCCTCTCCCGTCGTCGCAATAAGCCCTATCTGTGTCGGTGCGAAGTAAAGCAACTAGCAAAAAAATCGCAAGTAAAGTCGACCCATGGTACTCATCGCGAAATGGTACTTATCACAGATTGTCTCTTGGTTCCAAAAGTATCATCCCTTGTTCGCCCCTTTTTTTCGCCTTTTACGACACGAGGGGGATACCGTGGGTGTATTCTTCATCTGCGTCCTCCACCCGCAGGGGGCTGACTACAGTTCTGGACACCGACCAATTTGCTATTGAAATGTATATAACGAAAGGTGACTTCAAATCTAACGTTCCTGTCGGTATAATGTCTATCGGCTCATGAAGGACGAGGCTGCACGTGTCATTTATTAATGCTTTAAAGTAGTATACAGGATGCAGAAAAACTGCGTTTCGTAAATTACAGGAGTGTTAGAGGGTAGAAATACATGTACTGTAAACACAGGAACCATACGTCCGCGGTGATAAGTTTAGGCAGTACACGCGCTGTCAGCCTCCCAGGCGCTCGAGCAAAAACGTGCCACACAATTTGCTTTTTGTTTACATTTTTGCTTCAAACAATGAAAAGGGACAAACCTACAGTACCTCAGAGCAGAATTGTTCAATATCTCCGTCGAACTTGGCGATACAGTTCACATAAACGCAACATTATGAAGAAACTAGAAGGTGTCCAGCGACGAGCAGAACATGCAATTAAAACACACCCTTCCAAACACAGCCAGATCCTTGCCTTCAGTGAACTCGTCATGTAAACAAATAGACGTAGCCTTCCTTAAGAAATCCCTGACAGACAACACACACCTCTCCATCGCCTGCAGCTTAATTACAAGTCTGGTTCCAACCCTAACCAGAACAACCTCATATTTAAATTGATTTTACGCACGGTCTTCTCGTCTCTGGAATCTTCTACCATCTGAAGTAAAACTGCTTCCTAATTTCCTCCACGCCGTAAAGAAAATATACAGTATATGTTAATAGTAACCCATATGTGATGTACATAACGTGTATAAATTAGAATTTCAAGAATGATGTGTGCAAGTACAGTTGAACGTGGGAGAATGTGTATTCGGGCGGGTGTGAGAGTAGTTGTGAAGGAGTGTGTATACAGGGGTATGAGTGAGGGTATAAATGACAGGGTCTTCTTACTCTAATATGCATAGCATAAATCAAGATAATCATTATTCTAAGAGTGCAGTTTTTGGAGTGTAAATATGTAAATTTGAAATTGCCTACACATATGTAAATATTCAGTAGAGCTTATTTAACATACGTGTGGGGATGGAGACACTTCCGTGTATGTGGGACTTGTGCATGTACAATTTATTTTCTTTGCTAGTTGCTTTACATCGCACCGACGCAGATAGGTCTTATGGCGACGATGGGATAGGAAAAGGCTAGGAATGGGAAGGAAGCGGCCGTGGCCTTAATTACGGTTCAGCCCCAGTATTTGCCTGGTGTGAAAATGGGAAACCACGGAAAACCATCTTCAGGTCTGCCTACATGGCTCCCGGATGCATGTTCACAGCTACGCGCTCCAAACCGCTCGGCCAACTCGCCCAGCCATGTACAATTTAAGGATAATAATTAATAATAATAATAATTAATAATAATAATAATAATTCGCATATTCTTAAGAAAATTACCTGCGATTCTCCGACACGATGTGCAACCTCAACGATCCGCGCGACTAAGTACTTCTGACTCACGCTCAACTGGTGTTTCACAAAGATCGCGCGGACAGTACCTCGTTAAAAACAGTAGCCCTATGGCTCGTTTACGCTACAGCACCTCGGAGACAGGCATTCTATGTTCACAATAATTGTATTTGTATCCACTAATACTCCTTTAATTTACGAAACAAAGGTTTTCTGATGAAGGGGCGAGTTGGTCGGGTGGTTCGAGTCATGTAGCTGTGAGCTTCTATTCGGGAGTTTGTGTGTTCTAACCCCACAGTTACTGCCCGAAAGATGATTTTCTGTGATTTCCTATTTTCACTCCAGGCAAATGCTGGAGATGTACCTGAATTAAGGAGAGATTCGCTTCCTTCTTGCACCAGCGTGTTGACCGTGCGGTTATGCGTGCACAGCTGTGAACTTTCATTCGGTTGATAGTGGGTTCGAACCCCACTGTCGGCAGTCCCGAAGATGGTTTACGGTGATTTCCCACTTTCACTCCAGGCAAATGCTGGAGCTGTACCTTAATTAAGTCTACGGCCGCTTCCTTCTCAGCCCTATTCTTGTCACCATAAGACCTGCCCCAGTCCGTGCGACGTAAAACCAATAGGAGTTGCTGATGGCAAGCAGAAAATCACCAAAGATGTTATCACCCTGGGCGGAAACATCATTAGAAGGGTGCCTCGTGTTGAGTGCCTGGGAGGCTGGTTAACACGAGAATGGAATCTAGAGGTAGAAGTGAAAACCAGAATTGTCCTTGCGAGAAGTGTGCGCTTTGATGTCTTCAGGTGAATTTGGAAACAAAATCTTACAGGACAGTGTCTAACAAAAATTTTGTGTTGTCCCCGAAACTGATGTCACATTTGGATTCAAATAAATGCGAGCATTCTGCCAGCATTCTACAAGCAGCATTTGGCTAAACCGTGCACGTTCCTTGGAAGTTCCTTGCCTAGTTCTGTAGCCACATTGGACATCATTAAAGATATGTAGTAATCGACACTAAGTGCTTCGTTAATGAACCCGGCAGGCCTTTGAAAAATGGATGTACAGTAGTATCACAGAATGTTGAACATTCATAAGAAGACCTCGCCACCAACAAGGAGGTACTCCGTTGTACTGAGGGATCATGCGAAGTATTAGCCCTCGAGTAACGCAAGGAAGCACCCTACGTCGGTAACTTCATTTAGGGACCAAGGAAGATATATACTGTAGCCTTCAGCATCATGAACTTGCTACGTTCCCAGTACGATACTTCAGTGTGATATAATCTGTGTTTGTGTGGTAGCCTATCTCGACGAATCTAACTGGCTAATATAGTAAGGCTGGAGACTCCATATTCCCTGTTGACATGTTTGTCCATGATTTTCTCACTTCATCTACAGGTGCATTCTAGACTGTTATTGAGTTAAATAAAGCACACACTAGAGCAGGCACTACAGATAGAGGAGTTATGCAGTTAATTCATGGAGCTTATGATTACAATATCCCAAGCCGAAAATTATTAGTATTTCTTTCTTTATCAGTTTACCATCCAGGGTTGGTTTCTCCCTCGGACTCCGCGACTGATCCAACCTCTAACGCCTCAGTGTCCTGGAACGTAAGACTTTGGGTTGGGGATACAAATAGGAAGAAGGACCAGTACCTCGCCTAGGCGGCCTCACCTGCTACATTGAACAGGGGCCTCGTGGCGGGAAGGAAACATTGGAAGGTATAGACAAGGAAGAGGGAAGGAAGCGGCCGTGGCCTTAAGTTAGGTACCATACCAGCATTTGCCTGGAGGAGAAGTGGAAAACCACAGAAAACAGCTTCTAGGATGGCTGAGGTGGGAATCGAACACACCTCTACTCAGTTGACCTCCAGAGGCTGAGTGGATCCCGTTCCAGCCTTCGTACCACTTTTAAAATTTCGTGGCAGGTTTGGGAATCGAACCCGGGCCTCCGAGGGTGGCAGCTAATCACACTAATCACTGCACCGCAGAGGCGGACTATTATATATTTGCCTATTTCAAAGATAAGAAGACCCAGCCAACTTGGTTGAAGTAGGTGGAAAGGGACTTACAGAAGATGGCATCACTTATGAAGATATACAAGAACGCAACCCACTCAGATGGAAACAAAAAGACCACCAAGGTTTTCAAAAACGGCCAAAGTTGAAGACGGGAAAGACGTGGACGAAGGCAAGGAAAGAGCAACACCGGCAAAGAATTAATGAGTAGCCTACTCGTCAAAGATCAAAACCCAGAGAAGACAGCTGAAATAAAGCTTTCCTTAGTAGGCCGATTCGAAAAATAACCGGAAGAAGAATTCAACTTTCCAACGACCTTTCAACAGCTATTCGACTTACGAGACGCCAACGCACCGGAATTTTGCTCTGAAAAGGAGTAATTTAATGTGATAGTAAATCTATTACACGGGTTCCTCCTACTTAGACAATGACTGAACAGTTATTTGATCCGACATTCCTGAATACTGAAAAGAAGCGACTAACCAGCTGTTCCACTCAGTCGACTGGGACTAGAAATAGTATGACCATTAATCACAATGAAGTTTTTGTGAGGCATTCGTGTGCTAAGTGTGCAATTGCCGTGCCAGCAGCCGTGTGATGATGATGATGATGATGATGATGATGAATCTTTGCAATGACGATAACTTTACAGGGAATGAGTTGTTATGATCGAAGTCGGGACGTACTTTTCTTTTTAGTTTAGTGTGAGTATTGCCAAAAATATTCCACGGCGAATTTGACATTCTGTTATCTAATATCTAATTTGCGTAACCTTGTGGAACTGATCATGACCAGCTGGGCCGTTCTCCTCAACGTGTTGCGACATCAAACCACTGTTCATATGAGAATATAATAAAGGCCACGTGCTTACGTCATCTGTTGGGATGATATTAATAGATGTTTGATTACAGGGAAAGAACTGGATGATGCTATTAGATAGTCAAGGACCCATTTATTTGTAATCTTCCCATTACAGCTCTTCAGTTTGATGCTGAGAGTGATAATACACTGTTACACGTACTATGTTAAGTAAAAAGACGATACGAATAGTCTTCTTAACCTGATTCCGGCAAAGTACTAGATCAAGTGATGAAGCATCAGCCAGATTCGAAGTGCGGTTATCTAGGTCTCCCGCAATCCTCTGGAAAAATCAATATTTTACAGCAAAGCAACCTTATGTTTTTCCGTGGTTGCTGACTAGTGATCTTTCTTTTACTTGTGAAATCCGAGCCACTGGGACGTGACTTTTCATTTAAAAAAAATACTACTTGCATTGACCAGGGTTCGAACAATGGCCATCTCATCCGCTCATATTGTAATAATAATAATAATAATAATAATAATAATAATAATAATAATAATAATAATAATAATAATAATAATGAAAAACGCAATTCATGCTCTCCAAATGCATACACCTAGCATCACTAGCGACCAAATATGGCAACATTTTACAAGTCAAACAATTCCAGTACTTGGGTGAAATTATTGGTAATTCAGGCAATGAAGAAGCAGCCAACAAAATGCGCGCAGAAAGACTACGTAAAGCATACTTAATCACCTGGAACTTCTACAATAAGAAATCAATATCCACAAAAGCCAAACTCCGACACTACCACACTGTTGTTCTCCCTGAGGCACTCTACGCAACTGAGACATCATCACTCACCATTAACATCAAGGACATTGAGAAAATTTAACGACAGATACTGAGAAAGATATTCGGGCCCAAGTTTCAAGAGGGTATATGGATGCGAAAAAGCTCGGAAGAACTCTACGCATTAACTGAGCGATTCACTTCAGTCGCAAGCAAACGGCGTATGAAATTTCATGGACATTTAGCACGAATGGATGACTCACGAATGACTAAGAATATATTTCTTATTATCAATGGAAACTGACAAACCAAAGTTCGCTGGCTAGTGGATGCACAAAAGGATCTCGCAGAGGTCAACGTTGATCCAATGGCAACCACAAGGAATACATACAAACAAAAGATCAACACCCATAAATTTGCACCCAAGAATCCACCTGAGATAAGTTTGAAACTCAAAAGCTCATGGACACAAGAAAGACGGCAGGCCCATAGTGAAAGGATGAGGAAGTTTTGGGAAGATAAGATGAACAAGAAGATGATGAATACCAGTGCTATTTAATGGTTACACGTGATCCTTAAGAGGCTAAACGAATGTACGTAATAATAATAATAATAATAATAATAATAATAATAATAATAATAATAATAATAATGTCCACCCGCCTCTGTGATGTAGTGGTTAGTGTGACTAGCTCCTACCGCCCGGATGTCCGGGTTTGATTCTTGGCTCTGCCACAAAATTTGAAAAGTGGTACGAGAACTGCACTCGGCCTCGGGATGTCAGCTGAGTAGAGGGGGTTCGATTCCTACCTCAGCCATCCTCGAAGTAGCTTTCCGTACTTTCCCACTTACCCTCCAGGATGGTATCTACACTTAAGAAAAGGGAAATTGCAACACCATGAAGGCATTGGTCGTTTGTGTTGATTTGCAAGATATGGAACGATGCCATGTAGGTATGAAAACGATCAAAGTTTCAGACCCATTGGATCGTTGCTACAGGTCTCCCCACATGATTGGTCGCGGAGGAATCAACTCCATTATACGGACTCTGGTGTAACATAGTTCACTTACAGTCTGTGTAGTGAAGTGTTCCCCGTCAAACATGATTCGACGACAGAGAAAAGCACGCTATCAACAACTGTCGCCGTTTGAGAGGGCTCGGATAATTGGGCTGTGTGAGGTTGGATTATCGCTAAGGACTGTCGCTGCACGTGTTGGCCGACAGGCATCTACGGTACAACGTGTATGGCAGCAGTGGTCAAATGAATGTACCCACACTCGCAGACCTGGCACAGACCCAGCGTGACAGACAACTGTGAGAGAGGATCGCCGCATCATTCGGATGGCCCGGATGGAACCCCATGCAACAGCAGTGCAAATTCGAGTAGCTGTGGCACCCCACGTTACACAACAAACAGTTGGTAATCGCCTGCGTGCAGCTGGCTTACGAGCCCGTGACCCTGCAAAAGGTGTTCCATTGACCCCACAACAGCGACGTGTAAGGCTGGCCTGGTGTCGAGAAAGATCGACGTGGGTCGATGAATGGCATAGGATCGTCTTTAGTGATCAATCGCGCTTCTGTCTTGCCCGCAGTGATCGCCGGAATCGTGTGAGCCGACGTACCGGGGAGAGAGGCCGCCAAGATCTTATTGTCGAGAGGCACACAGGGCCAACACCAAGCATTATGGTCTGGGGAGCTATTGGCTTTAATGTGAAATCACAATTAGTGCTTGTTGAGGGCACTATGACTGCTCGACAGTACGTTGATAGGGTACTCAATCCAGTGGTTGTCCCTATGATGGCGAACGTTGCTAATGGGGTGTTTCAGCTGGACAATGCCCGGGTTCACACTGCACGCATCACCAGAGAATCTCTCCACGACATCACAACCTTAGAATGGCCCGCCAGATCCCTAGACTTCAGTCCTATTGAACATGTATGGGACATGATGGGTCGACAACTGGCCAACCGTCCTCAGCCACCCACAACTCTGGAACAACTGACCCGTGCAGTGTCGCAAGCATGGGCCACAATTCCTCAGTAAGCGATCCAGGGTCTTATTGACTCCATGCCTCGACGAATTCATCAATGTATTGCAGCTCGTGGTGGGCACATCCTGTATTGATTGTTGTCCAAACTTGCGGTCAGAGGGACCTGAAAGTGTAATCATCGAAGCACAACCGAACACTCGTCCTGCATGTTCAATTGCAGCAACGTAGCACCACTCCTTCTGGGTGTTGCAATTTCCATTTTCTTCAGTGTAACTTAAGGCCCTCGTTTTTGCGTATCCCTTCCAATCTTCCCATCCATCCCTCATAAGGCCCATGTTTAACATGGCAGGTGAGGCCGCCTGGGAGAGGTTCTGCTCCTCCTACCCAGCTGTATCCCCGACCAAATATCTGACGCTTCAGGACACTTCCCCTGAGGCGGTAAAAGTAGGGTCCATCCCTGAGCCCGGGGGAAAACTCAGCACTGGACGGTAGACGAATTAAACACAAATAAGTAAATAATCGTAATGAGTACATGATGATAAAAATACTACTAATAATTGTACCGTGAGGTACACCTCATCACCGTGCATTTAAATGAAGCGCCTTCAAGAACGCTACCTATCACATAAATATTGAAACATCTAATACTAGAAGTTAGGACGTTGATCAAAAGAGGTCACTACTAAATTGGCAGAATAATGCGTTATTTTAAAGTTTCCTAAACTGACTGGAGCTCTTTTTTTAATCACAGGTTGCAACAACTATTTCAAGAAGTTGGGACTTTTCTCCATAGATGCCTCTGTTAAGGAACTGATGTCATGCACTCTGGTGCAAAGTGGAATAAGTAGAAATTTAAGGAAATTTTGTGTTTATAGGTTTTCTGAACTGAATTGACTTTCCTTATTTTTAATATTTCAAGGTTTGCAACATTTCTTACTCATTCCGCCAGCTTGGGAGTATGGCCAATCATAATTTGTGTGTATTTAATTTTTGTCTGCCCAATAGAAATGAGAGGGTGTGTCCGAATTTAGTCCAGAGCCTTCTCGAACCTTCCTCTCGGGTATAAAACATGACGCCTTTTTGAGCTAACTTGTCTTATTGATCGTCGGGTTACTATAATAATTTCGTGTGGCTATTTCTAGCCGAATGCAGCCCTTGCAAGGCAGACCCTCCGATGAGGGTGGGCGGCATCTACCATGTGTAGGTAACTGCGTGCTATTGTGGTGGAGGATAGTGTTATGTGTGGTGTGTGAGTTGCAGGGATGTTGGGGACAAAACAAACACCCAGCCCCGAGCCATTGGAATTAACCAATGAAGGTTAAAATCCCAGACCCGGCCGGGAATCGAACCCGGGACCCTCTGAACCGAAGGCCAGTACGCTGACCATTCAGCCAACGAGTCGGACGTCGGGTTACTGAGTGTGTGTGTTAAGAGAGGAGGCTGGGGCCTCATTCTTCGGCAGTCAGAACATCAGATAATGTAATAGCCACCAGTTTCTAACTCAGTAATTAGCTCCACAAGCCGACTCGAGGGGAAGGTTCTTATCTTTAACTATGTAACAGTCAATATCCTAACATGTAATCTTCTTTTTCTTCTCATGTAAAAGTCCAAGTAAGTCCAAGTACTGAACTGAAAACTGGGGATAGAGAGTGCGTTACCCTCTCCAGTTCCCCTTCAATTAATCTTGAGGTGACTATAATTTTGTAACCGTTTTCGCTTGTAAATTGTAACTTAACTTGTCCATCTAGTCACCTAAGTAGTGTGGGATTAGCCTCTGCATCTACTAATTTCATGGAGCGCAACTTTCAGCCTCCATATATTTTGATTTTTGGGCCAGTAACTTTAACCTGGACTTTTCCACAAAGCCCCGTTAGAATGGGTACTCATTTCCCCTGTAATATTTATTTCATGTAAACCTAAAAGACTACCCATATGGTTTTGCAAACTGTAGGTTGTGCCTAGAGAGGCCTGAAAGTGTAATTTTATTGAGCAAAGACGCTCTCATCTCTGGTGTAAAAGGTAAAGGTTGCCTTGAGTAGGCGGTGAAGGTTTGAAAGCGCAGTCTCCTTGGTTGAATTATAGAGCAAAGAGGGTCTTTTGTAATGTAGGCCCTAACTGATATTTGTGTAATATTGAGTAGTTCCTTGGAAGGCCGTAACTTGTAACCGTTGGAGCAAAGCGCTTTTCAAAATTGTGTTTTAGAATTTCCTGTGAAACCAATTGGGAGATTCGTCTCCTTGCCCAGCTACTAAACGCAACATTAACAATGTTAGGACCCTTGTAAATTATGAGCTTGAAGCTCAAAGTGAAACTTACCAATTTTTGGTTTTTCTGATTTTCGATTTTGTACCAAACTAGCTCTGTACCTGAAATCTTATTCTTTCACCAAGTGAATAGTTTTGTTAAAGTTTAATATCTGAAAAGAAATATAACCATTATTTAAAAGTTTTAAATTAATCTTTGACTATCGTAGATGGACCCATTCCAACCAGCACCTTCTTTCACCTCTGCGTTCCACAGAATACCCCGGAACAAGTGGTAGCAGAGCGCGGTTGAATGGATCTAAATAAAGCCCATTTGACGGCTAAACGTAGGATTTGCTCCGAACCCTAAGAATTTTCTGGGTTGCTGGAAATTTTCTAAATAGTTTCACTTTTCTGTCAACATGTCTGGTCCTCGCGAAGTCCTCGCTCCTTGGTACTTCCGCAAGGAGGAATTGATCTATGAGCTCCTCAGTAGAAAGGTTCAATCTGGAGGCACGGTTGTGGCAGATATTACCAAACTTAAAGAGTCGTTAGAACTTCCTATTTGGGGAGAAAGGAATTGATGAGGCTCTATCCACTATCACAGACAATACCACCGAGCTAGCTTCTATAGTTAGTTTCTTTGAAGTGAGTGATCCATCTGCCAACCAACTTTAAAGAGTGCAGGCAAGGCTGTTTCATTTCTACAATAGGGCTAGGGACGTATTGTCTCTAAAATTGAAGGAGGATCATGCTAAAGAGGTCAGTAGTCTATTAGAAAATCTCTCTGATATGTCTAATAGAGATAGTCAATTGTTGACCGGGGCCGCTAGTCCTAAGGCCGACCAAGTTCCTATGGTAAATTTATCTACGGAAGAGGATCCTAGTAAATCTATTGAGAGTAGGAACTCTGTTGCCACTCAACAAACATCGGTCCCATCGGAAACAGAGTCTGGTCATCCAAGACAACTTCCACCGTTCTTTATGAATAATGCTGTGGTCGAACCTCCTTCACATTCAGTGCAGTCCCCCTTTATGTCGCCTGGTTTCAGCAGCTTACCACGCGCCTTGGCTATGTTGCTTAAAGGAATTTCCAAATTTTTAGTAAAATTCAATAAATGAAGTAATTCCCTTCCTAAGGTTCGTAGTAGAATTTCAAGACCATGCTTTAGTGTTTGCTCTCTCTCACTCCCAAATACTTCAAATTATTTACCCTTATTCGGTAGGCGTATTTTCTGACAAAATAGTTAAAGCAATAGCTGATCGGCCATCTATAGAATAATTCCACACCCACCTACTGGCTAACTTCATTCCGGCTAGAGCCATGTCATCGTTAATCCAAAAGCACTACTTTAGAGAGCAGAGGTTGGATGAAAACCTGCCAGACTTTATCCAGGATATTAAGTTTTACGCCACGGTATTCACTCTTCATTTCCCTGAAGACCAAATTGTGCAGACGACTGTTGAGGTATCTCTCCGCCCTGTAGGTCGTATCTATGTTTTTTATCTCGACCTCAAACCTTCTCAGAATTAGAGGCAATGGCTGTGTCAACCGAAGGAATAAGGTACGCCGGTACCTTACGAGTCTCTAAGGTGCCCCTTCCGTCTTCTAAAAGTTCTCAGCCACCACCTCGCCGAACTTTTGCCACTCGCAAGTGTTATGCATGTGGATCAACTGCTCATCTTCGAAATAAATGCCCCTTGATAAAATCTAATGGGACTAGGAACGGAGCAGGTCCATCTCAAGGTTGCTTTAAATGCGGCCCATTTGCTCATCTTGCCAAAAATTGCACTAATCCTAACAGCACACCCCCTTGCTCAAGTTCTGTTGCTACCTCAGCTAACCCAGACAATAGGAAATTACTAGTGTCATCGGCTGAGTCAGCATGTTCACCTTCCCGAGGATCAGCCCCCGTTAAATCCAGTAAAAATTATGTTAAGGGTTAAATTTCTTCTAATTTGTCATTTGAAGGCCCTAGAAAATGCCTCAGAATTGCGGCAGAGACCCCAGGATTCGTGCCATTTTGAACATTGATGTAAATAACGAACTAGTCACGGCTTTATTAGACTCATGAAGTGTTAGTCCCATAATTTCTGAGGAGTGGTATTCTAAATTAAGAACTTCTTGTAAATTTCCGGACTGTTGTATCTCCTCTATGAAATTGTTTCCGCTAACTCCTCTCCATTAGAAATTTTAGGTTTCATTTTTGCTAAAGTTCGTATTTCAAAATTTACTTGGAAAGTGAAGTTGTTTGTTGTTAAACAATTGTCTTGCCCTGTAATATTGGGAGCCGATTTCATGTCTAATACTGGTCTTGTGCTCGACCTTCAGAGCAAGTCGTGCACCTTCAAATTTGCTAGTAACTATAATATTCCCCTTTTGAAATGTAATTCTGTGTCATGTTCATCTGTTTCGCCTACCCAGCGTGAGATGATGTTAGATCTTAGGCATCTACCTGAGGAACAGGCTGAATGTATTAGAAGGTTGTGTCGGTCCTTTCCTGATTATTTTCAGATGCCCTTAGCGTTACTGACCTTACTGAATATAAGATCGAGTTAACAGATTCAATTCCAGTTAGGTTTCCGCCGTATAGGCCGTCCCCACCTAAAATGAAGGCTCTTAAGGAAATCATCGATCAGATGTTAAAGGATGGTATCATTCGACCTTCTAAGTCGGCGTATTCATCGCCCATTTTTCTTGCGCCGAAACCCCAAGGTGGCTAAAGGCCTGTTATTGATTACAGGGTTTTGAACCGTAAGGTGGTGTTACAATCAGTAGTAGGACATTGGGGATTCAAAATCGCTGCGTCAGCACCCGAGGTCATTGACCCTTGCAATTGACCCTGGTCACGTGACCGTCACGTCACGACCACGTGCTATTGTTCGTAAACAAATCCACGTGCTTGCCAGCTGTCATCTTTAAACAACAGAGCATCGCTAACCTTAGTGCTGCCATCTTGACGGAGCCAAAACACATGGCTGTCACCTTATGCACGTAGGCGCGCGAAATTTGAATTCCACGTGCTTTTTTGAAAGCTGTGAAGGTGACAGCTGCCATCTTTAAACAACAGAGCATCGCTAACTTCAGTGCTGGCATCTTGACGAGGCTAAACTTCATGGCTACCACCTAACGCACGTGGTGGCGGGTAGTTTAAAATCCACGTGCTTTTTGAGAACTATCAAGGTGACAGATGCCATCTTTAACCACGTGGACGATGAACTTTAAACATAGCTAACTTCAGTGCTCGCATCTTGACAGACCCTAACCTCATGGCTGCCACCTTAGGCATGTGGTGGCGGGCAATTTGAAATCCACGTGCTTTTTGACTGCTGCCATCTTTAACCACGTTTAGTTGACAGCTGCTATCTATAACCACGTGGGCATGGGCTTTAAACAAGTAACATGGCTAACCTCAGTGCCGCTATCTTAACAAACCTAAACCTCACTGCTGCCACCTTATGCATGTGGTGATGCGGGCAATTTAAAAACAACTACATTCTTTTTTATGACATCTATCAAGGTAACAGCCGCTATCTTTAACCACGTGCACTTGTTTTGAACATGGCTTACTTCAGTGCTGCTATCTTTACGGAGCTAAACCTTACTGCACGCAGTAGCGCGCAATTTAAATTGATCTGTACGGGACTTAGCCAAGCCACGGAATTTTAAGGACATAGCCAGGGGGTCTAACTACAGGCAAGCTGCTCTTCTCAACATATCACAATCTTAGAGGTAATAGTTATAAAGCAAGCTGCTCATGTCGACATACTACCATCTTATAGCAAGCTGCTGTTTTTGACATACTTACCATCTTACAGCGAGCTGCCCGTCTCAACATACCATTATCTTAGAGAACATAGTTTTAAAAAGCAAGCTAGCCTTCTCGACATACTTATCATCTTAAGCCAAGCTGCTCTTTTTGACATACCAACATCTTAGAGAACGTAGATTTAAAGCAAGCTGCCCTTCTATACACTCTTAGACCTTAACTTGACTGCTGTTATCTTAACTACGTTTTCTATGGAATTAAAAAAAAACACTAACGCCTTCCTCCACCTCCTCCTCCTCTTCCTCATCTCCTCCTCCTCCTCTTCCTCCTTTGATGTGCAGACGTAGAATTTAAGCAAATGATCTTAACCTAATTTTGACAGGTGATAGCGAAGATGATGATGGAGCGGTACAAGAAGATAATACTTTTTACATGTTTTGTTCGTTTGATAAATATGTAGGAGGATGTGGTAATGCAAAGGAATAGATAATCTAAAATAAGACAATATATAAATTCTACAATGCTTCTTATGGTTACTCATATTTACAGAATAGCATCCCGAATGATAATGTAAGTTCTCCCCTTCTTACATATAATGCATGTACAAGTTAATTATAGCATGAGTGATTTTGTGCATCTTGTAATTATACACAACTATATGTTGCTGCACCCCTTTGGTACACTTGTAAGGGAATCACTATTCCATACACGTTTATCATCAAAAGAAAACAATGAGCATTTATTTTGCTCGATGGTATATACACGATGTTTGCATGATTGGATTCTTTCTAGCGTAAAGAAATCGCTATTTCTAGATGATAGTTCATCACGATAGTGTTGAACATGTAAACGGCTAACGACGCTTGCTTTGCAAATCCATAATGAAAATCATACATTTTTAATTTTGAAAAATCAAGTATAGCCATTCCTAAATAAATTGGCTTCGCATAGACGATCTCATCTTTTTCCATTTCAACAGAAATAAAGTCACGATCAATAACATATAAAATTGTATGATTAGAAAACTGTTGCTTTGCAAATCCATAATGAAAATCAGACACTTTTAATGTGGAAAAATCAAGTATAGCCATTCCTAAATAAATTGGCTTCGCATAGACGATCTCAGCTTTTTTCATTTCAACAGAAATAAAGTCACGATCAATAACATTTTTTGCTTTTTAACAGATAGTGAATTTCGAGTGTCATAGGCATACATTCTTGGCGCTAAACCAATAAACTGTCATAATATTCATGCCACATTCATCTTTCATAAGCCCTGTGACTTTCTTGTTCTGGGGCTTATTATTAAATGGATTACTAGGCGAAAAGGAAGAAGTGACAAAGTATTCAGAATGGTTTCGCATCACATCGTAGACGTCTGTATTCCGAATATGATAAATAAAACTACCTGTATCCATATACAAAATTGTATGATTAGAAAACTGTTGCTTTGCAAATCCTTAATGAAAATCATACATTTTTAATTTTGAAAAATCAAGTATAGCCATTCCTAAATAAATTGGCTTCGCATAGACGATCTCAGCTTTTTTCATTTCAACAGAAATAAAGTCACGATCAATAACATGATAGGCTTTGAAATTTGTTTTTGAGATGTACTTGCGTGCCCCATACAGGCCATCCCATTGATTAATTAAATGAATGTCACGAAGTTTGCGTACATTTTCCATGCTTTTTCCATAGATAGTGTCATTCATGAGTTTGAAAAACGTACTCTCAAATGTTGTTGTAGCACGTTGACGATGTTCAGTATTCAAATCCATGTACGGTTTCTGCTTCCATGCTTCCTGCTTAAACGCAACAATACGATGAATACACTCTAGCTGTAAGCCGTATTCGAGACATTGAACAAGACATTGTATGTGGATAACATAGCGCTTTTTAGGAAGAAAAGTAGCTAGCAGTTTACTATGCTTTGATGTATGATTAGGTGGAATCATTTTTCAACGCAAAAACGAAGTTCAGGATGTGAATCATGCAGATGAGATTGGTATGCAAGTTTAACATCCATGCCGTAGCCACGATTAGGACCTTTAGCAGCTTGAAAACCATCAAAATGTTGAATTTCATTTTCTGTTAGCCATAAACAATATTTACATGATAATGGCTGTGACATGGTCCACCCATACAGATTATTCACATCGAAATACATAAGATAAGAATCTTCTTTCTCTGAATCATATTTCTGGAGGTAGGGATTATGGCGCGTTCAAAAAAAAGCATGTCGACATCCGTAAGAAGATCAAGTTGAACACCGATACACCTTAGCATGGTATCCCATGAAAGTCCGGGTGTTGTGTAGTAATAGCAAGGATCTAATACATGAACAGTTAAACACATTGTACGGAACATCACAGAGTAAAAGTGTATCAACCTTCAAATATAAATCTGCATATTCATCTAATGTGTGTATATGAAAAGCTGACAACACCTGGCACGCATGAAAATAGTCTTCATCTGAAATCGATACCATATGCTTATCGTATGTCTATGAGCTTAGTGACAGTGCACTACATTCATTTAACACACTTGTAAATGCAGACCGAGGAGGTAATTTTGTTTCATCTAATGTTTGAAAGCTCTGAATATAGTCTTAGGACAGAATACCTTTCCTTATACAAAGTTTAAATTGCTAAGGATCTTGAAAATATACTCGAATGTATTTCATGTCGTCGCTTGAAAGACTATTTACAAGTGTATCAAGTGAAAAGGTAATAAATTTATAGCAATCTAGAAAGCGAATGCTAATGTCACCTACACGATAACTGAATGAAATGAAGCGTTCATGATTTTGCGCAATTACAGTGAACTTGTGCAGTTTAATTGTACAAACTCACGAACAACGAAGTGATTGTCGTAGCCTGACAAGTTATGGAAAAAGCAAGGAATAAATTTAGGAACACTATATATAAGGTTGTATGAATAATGTGCAGGTCAACGATATTTCCCAGTAATGTGGCAGTGATCTCTAACCTTAATCTCCGGGAATGTAATCGACTCTTTACAGATGTGGCGTTGATCGGTTTCATCATGCAAAATAATCTAATCTAATGTCATTTGAATGGGCACTGGTTGTGAAATAAGACAATCAACGCGATGTGCTAACTGTTCTAATTCCTTTAACAGCCATGCAGTACAGTTTTCTCCTCAATACATCTTAAAAATGATAGACGTGCATCGTATGAACAAACAACTTTGTATGCTACTGAAAACGGAGTGTATTTTTGTATATAATCAGTATAGGGTTCGCTCATGTCTGGTTGACAACGATGAAAAGGTACTGTAAAACATTCGAAATCTGCATAAACAGTAAACGAAACAGGTTCCTGACGATAATAAGTGTCAAACTTCATTTCCGCAATTTTACTGTTTGGAAGAACAAGTTTTACGGTTGGGTGTGTTGCACAATCATTTACATGTGTGGCTAAGAAGCTTTCTGATGTAACGTACTGCAAGCATCTGTCACAAATAAACTTCATTTCTTTGTGCGATGGAAGTTGAGAACTTAACAAACGCGAAAGATCAGTTATAAAACAGTAGTGGCTTGTGTTTTCATTGCAAACATACAAAAGATGAATGTGATGTTGTTTTGGAGAAGAAGCTGTGTAAAATGGTCCTACGGTACTCTTTCCGTCGACACCGTACACAGAAAAGGAAAAATTTGAATTGTTTTTCTCAAACGTAGAAATGATTTTTAAGTCCATGGGAAAAGTAACACCGTTAAATTTCGATGTCTGTTGCAACTGAATAAACATATCTTTATACTGAAAAGTTCTTGATTGACTTTGTGTTGCTGGATTTAACGCCATTGCGATTCAGCATAGAAAGCAATAGTTATCGTTATTCCGAATATTGATAACAGCTCTCTTATCTGCAATAGCTTTTGGAAGTTCAATATATTGCCTACCTGAATTTAAGGGATCGAATTTACACACATTAATCTGAAGATGGGAAATACTTTCGAGTGCTTTATTGCTCACACCCTCTTCAAACTGTTGAAATGTAGCGAGCAATTTGTCGACAATGTGTTTGCGAAACCATTCTTAAATATTGTCCGAAAATTATAGTTTTGTCATTTTTGATGAAATGTAAAATGTTTCATGAATTTACGCATTGTCTTTGAAGAGAATGAAGGAACGAGCCAGGCTGGCGTTTAGTTTAACAGCAGTATGCGTAGTGAGCAAAGAAGTGACTTTTCCTCGAAAACATTATGGAAAGAGAGTAAAAAAAATATTTGGATTTAAAACATTCAATGAATTTCGTATAATACCGCTTGGTATACGCGATGAAAAACATGGATCTATAGTCTCCCAATTCGTTGACATAATTACATATCAACGAAACTAATGATACAAGTTTCGTTTTCTATTCCACGGTATAAAATACCAATAGATCGTTGATTTAGATGTGCTAATTCTAAATCTGTTAACACACTGAATCTATTGGGTAAAAATACTTGGAATTTCTGACAGACGCACAAAATTCTTACATCAAATCTTGTTTTGAGTTTCTGAAGCGGAACGGTGAAGACTGTGCTATTGGTGCCTTCATTTTCTCCTTCAAGTTGGCTGCGTTACCAGACAAAATCAAGGTAAAAACTTATCGTTGCGATGTGAGGCCGCACATCCCACCTCCTATGCGATGCTATCAATGGCAGAAATTCGGACATAAGGTATCTTGTTGTTTAAGTGACGATAGGGTAAGAAAGGGCTACAACCAGGGAAGGAAGCAGTCAGTGAGGTGCAGCCAGTAGTGGCACGTGAATAAAACATCTGGGGGTTCACTGCTTTGAGAAATAATGTGTTCAAATTTATTGTTACTTGATGTAAAATAGTGACATTCCTTGATTACCAACGCGAATTTCCTTTGAAGGCACACGGCTGCAGCTCGAAGAAGTTGCAAAAGAATGAAAAATGAGAGAGAGAGAGAGAGAGAAAGAATATAAGGTGTGATTGCCTCAAGCTGATCCAGTTTTGTCTGATGCTAAAGACGTTGCTGGCGTTGGAATATATGCTTCAAGGAAATGTTGGGCAGACTACAGTTATTTTGTTATTTACGTTTCACAAAACACTGAAAGTTTACATTAATTACATTAATCAACAAAATACGACTTTCGGTGGATATCTTGGTATCCAACACGCGTTATAAGACAAATGAAATATGTTGATTCAAAATATGCAAACCATTTGTCACTATCGCCCACCGTTGTTGGGATATTCGTCATCAACCATTTACAAATGTTTAATATTGTATCAAGGAAACCAACTCGCAGACAGAAGTTTAAATAGAACACTGATTCCTACATGAAGTGCTATGAACATGGCATCAGCTAAGATTAGTGCAAATGCACCGCATGACACATATTGGATTTGTTTGTTACGCAGCCGCACACGTAGCAAAACAGGTCTGGTGAATTTATGCAACCCCTGGCCCCGATAATGTCCATTGTCGCTGACAATAAAAACGAAGCGAATGAAAATATTCGGCTTTGCAGAAAAAATAACGAAAAACTATGAAAACAATTTTCGGTGAACGCTGTTTCAATAAAAATAAAACTTTCTCAGCATCTTCAAAATATGACAGGATAGATCAAAACGGATTTCAGATTTGAAATTAGCATGAAAAACTGCACCGGAAACATCATGTCAGGCATCTACCCCTTGTAAATTCGTGTTATATAAACTTAAGGCTATTGATGCTACACACATCGTAGTTGCCAAAATATTCTGGTTCATTTCTGTTAATTATATAAAAAACCCAAAATTGTGCAATTAGCATATCTCCAAAACCTGCCAGGTATGGCAAATCTTAACCGTGAGGTCTGAGGCACTGCTTCGGCTGATTTGGGGACTGCCCGATGTAGCTCGTATCGTATCTGTCGATGGTCCTTTCACCAGCGACAACCTGGGCTATGTCCTCAGTCTCCCTTTTTGCTCCCCATAGCTCCGCACGTGCGGCACCCAACTTACGTCCCACAGCCCCGCGTCCACACTTCAGAAATTGAACTTTTCGCCATTTCCGGAGAGCAAGCGAGCGTTGATTTCAATATTATCGGTATGTGCGCAGTACACTACTGCCCGATTCCCAGCTCGTGACCCCTGCGGGATAAGAATGTGAGGGAAAAGGAGAACAGAGAGACACGCGTGAGGTAAGCATATGTTAAGCGATAATTCAAAGATTACAGTTTCATGCAAGGTATTCAAAAGCAATCACCTGTTCTCGATCTTTTCTCTCTCTCTTCAATTTGCGGGTTTACTCCTGAGTGTCTGAGTGGCTGTCTCAGCCACTTTCTGAGAGCTTTCTGACAGTGTTGATGTTATCTTATGATTTGACATCCGAACAATTCTACAGCGAGATAGAGAGAGACGGTCTGAATGGTTCAGACTGTAGAAGCGCTGACCATTTGACCCCGGTTTGATCGCAGCTCACCCGATTGTGTTTGAAGATGCTTTCGGGCGTAAGCCAACGGCCGTAGACGTGTTGAAACTCCGCATCCCGTTAGATCTCCGAAGTTAAGCAACATTGGGCATGGTCAAGATTCGGATGGGATGCCACGCGCTGTTGGTGGGGGTTGGGGGGTAAGAGAATGGAGGAGCGGAAAGGAACTGGCCACCCTGCCGTACGTAAACTACGGCTCAGGCACACCTCTACGGAGGTTACCTTACCTTCGGGCGTAATCGCACATGCAAGAGGCCCATCTCCCATGCTTGTGCCGGTAAATTTACCCGCACGTAAAAGAACATCTTCGCTGGTACCACGCCGTCTCCAAAATCCATAAAAGTAGTTAGTGGAACGTAAAACCAATAACATTATTATCATTCTTATTTTACAGGGACCGAAACAAGTGTAAGTCAGGTGGAAACATTTTCGTTCTATATTGGAGATGTAGAAGGATATCGCACTAGATCTTGTGTCCCAATCTCCAGACGACTAAAAACACGTGAGCTCTCGCATTGTCCTATGAAACACAATATCCTTGTTATTAGCTAGTTCTAGCCTCGTCAGTTGAATGTTTAGGTTTAATTTACGCAACTGGCTGTTAATAATAATAATAATAATAATAATAATAATAATAATAATAACGGCCTATGGTCTCCGGAGAGCTCGGATCCAGGCCTTAAGAACTGACGCCTTTAGGCGACC
The DNA here is from genome assembly GCF_040414725.1 of Anabrus simplex. Lineage (NCBI taxonomy): Eukaryota > Metazoa > Arthropoda > Insecta > Orthoptera > Tettigoniidae > Anabrus > Anabrus simplex. The sequence goes on from NC_090266.1 coordinate 1,057,296,972, forward strand.
TGGGTGCCTGTAATAATGAGGCCCTTCCTATCATGAATGATGAACGTGGCTCACACATTCAGTCCGTAAGTCAGAGAAGTGAACCAATTAAGGTTAAAATCTCCGACTCCTCCTGGAATCGAACCCGGTACCCCTTGCACCGAAGTCCAGCACACTAATCATTTGAGCCAGGCAAATTAAACACGTATCCTCTTCTCGTGGTGGTGCAGCCCTTTTCAGGCAAAACCCCAATGGAGGTGAACTGCGTGTACCATTTCAACCATATAGCAGCGCTCCTGCCATTCTTAAATCTCTGACAGTACCGAAATCTCATCCGAGCCTCCAAGGACGTCAGCTAATAGCGCTAACCGTTACGCTACGGAGGCGGAAAATTGGCTGTTGAATACAGCCCAATTGTTCATCCAAACCTGGGAGAGATAATCGTTATGAACAAGGCGTTGAAATTTCCACCGGACACATTTTTTTGGTGTTTCAGCAGCCTAAATCCAGGATCGCTTACACTCTAATTCGCCCCACACTAACAATTTACCATATATGGTTTCAGAATGATTCCACTTCACTGTGGTTTAAAGAGGAAAATCTTAGGTGGAATACAAGTCCATGTCATCTTTCTCTGAATGATTTAGGGAATAGGTCCCACATACACGCATATAGGTAGTGGGTGGGCTCAGCAGGTTCAAACCCCTCCCGTATTATATATGAGCAGCCTATATACTGCTCAAAAAATTGCTCACGTTTTTAGATGTTCCTAATTACATTTTACGAATGCGTAGTGGGATGGGGATTGGAATGGTATGGCGATAGCATGCCCTCTCTACGTAACAGAGGTATTCATTGCCATTCGGATGTTTGGGAGTTGTCGGAGTCAGCTGAAAGGTACGAGTGCCTCAATTCAAAGTGTGTGTGAAGGTTGATCTATGTAGAGACGAGTGTTTACAAGTCATGGCTGGTCGTGTGGACCGAGGCAGGCAACGAGGGAAGCAGTTGTCGTCGAGTGAAGCTACTAATGCACATACACTGCTTCAAGAAGGCTACCCGCAGGGGTACGTCGCTAGAATGGTAGTAGTTGCCCAGAATATTACTTGGTATCTGTGGAGAATTTACCTGGAGACAGGAAGTTTTGCCAGGCACCCTGGCATGGGCCGCCAAAGAAAAATAACTCCAGGGTAGGATCGTTTTGTGCGTCTGCAAGATCTCCAAATCCGCCAAGTTGTTGCACGAGCACTACCGGTGGTAGGCTTCTGGAGTACGGTTTAGTGACAAAACAGACAAAGCAGGCTTCGGAGGACCAATTTAAGATCCCGACGACGCACTCGAGTACCAGTACTGCACTGGACAGACAACATCCTGGCAAGAGAGTGCAGTTTCTTAGAGATCATCTACAGTGTCAGCTAAGACACTGGCGTCCTGTGCTGTTTTCGGATGAATCAAGTTTCGCATAAAATCATTCAGATGGTCGTCTACGAGTCTGGAGAAGACATGGAGAGCGAGTTCTTCTGAGAGCTGTAAAATTACTGTTGCTTATGGATGTGGATCTGTTATGGTGTGTGCGGGCATAAGTCTTGACACGAAAATTGATATCCTGAGCATTCGCATTTGATCTTTAACTGTTCGACAGTATAGTGACGAGATCTCAGTGTCACATGTGGTTCCTCACATGAGGCAACTTCGAGAGAATGCAGTATTCATACATGATAATGCTGGAGCATATGATACCAACATCGTTAGGATATTCCTGCCAGAGCATTGCATACAACGAATGGAATGGCCATGCAGAAGTCCCGATCTGAATCCAGTCGAACACATCTGGTACCAACTGGAGCAACTCATCCGATCTTGAAATCCACCATCCCAAACACTAGAAACCCTTAAAGACGCTCTTTTGGAAGAGTGGGTACGTCTGCCACAACTGAACGAATCCACCATAAGCTAACTATTGCAGAATAATTTAGAATGTGATAGAACGAGTCGCAGACACGCCGCCTTGAAAGCAGTGCCTTCCGACCTAATAGACCAAACTTGAACATTCTACACGGCCATCACTACGCATAGATGAATCGGCGAACAATCGGAAATTTCCAAAATGCCAGAATCATAAGAAGGTACTGTGAAGCTGTTGCCCATGAGAGGCATGCAATACTCCTTATTAAGACGCTTAATTACCAAAAGTGCAAACAAACTTGGTTACAATAAGTGGAAAGATGTTGTATTTATTTCTTATATGGCCATTGGCTGCAATAAAATTCTTCTTATTAATTGGCACGTAGCAGGTTTGGTGTATGACAGGGACAACTTTCTCTATAAGACGTTATGCAATGACGTTGTGTTTTGAGTGTCCAAAGAATGCTTTTTATTTAAATTATTAATTTCTGCAAAGCAGAAAGTTGTTTTCATTGCGTGTCTGTTTTCATTTCAATATGCATGCGTGTCGTGGAGTTATGAACATATAAGGAAGTCACCAAATTTATTTTTTAATCAGTTTGAATTTCTCGCATGATCAATACGACTTCAATGTGTCGATAGTAGGTATATTGATTAATTAAATTGTGACAAGTACATAGCATCCAGAACTGTCTAGAGCATTCGCTATTATTCACCAATCCACCATAAGCTAACTATTGCAGAATAATTTGGAATGTGATAGAACGAGTCACAGATACGCCGCCTTGAAGGCAGTGCCTAGACCAAACTCGAACATTGTACACGGTCATCACTACGCATAGATGAATCAGCGAACAATCGGACGTTTTCAGAATCGTCTCTGTTCTTTTATAAGCAGCATCCATCACGCCATTGCCATTTATGTCTTTGTTTTGATTTTTGTTTACGCTATTAGTTTTAAAATGAAGCGTATAGTGAAAATATTAGTTATATTTTTAAATAAACAAGCAAATGTGAATTTGACTATGATAGCAATAGAACCAGCACGACTGTTTCCAGTTTGGTTTCTCCTTCTACTTATGTTTGTTCGCAATCGACACCTGCAGGGAAGTTTATATAATCTTACATTTTAACACTGATAAAGACAAAGACACCTCCGTACAGGCCATGAAGGCCCTTGGAGGAGTGGAAGGTAAAGGCTTCCACCATTGTTAACCGCGGCACGTGATGGGGTAGAGTGGTTAGCTCTACGCCCGGCCGCCTTTGCCCCAGGAATTAACCTGGTACTCATTTTTACCTTTACCGCCTCGGCCAGGCAGCCCCTCATTTAACACTGATATCATACTCCATGTTGAAATATTTTTCTTGCACGTAGTATGTATAATGATGTTCAGTAATGGGAATATCGGTTGGAATCAAGCGATTCATTCAAAGGTTGATTATATTTTTGGATAGACGAATCATCAATACTACACAATTATAGGCCTACTTCAATTTGTTAAGGCTTAATTATTATTTTTATTGCAGCACGTATGGTTTTTCCTAATAATTTCTCGCATTGGATAATTAATTCCTATTTTAGTCAATGTTAAATATGTTTTCATATCATTTTTATCTATGCCTTTAAACCAATTAATATTTTGCGTTACAAATAATTACAAAATTGAAAATAATGACGTTTCCTTTAGTTGTTATTGGTATTTATTTTTATATTATTGCTTCATTGTCAAATAGCATAAATAACTTAATATTTCCTTTATTTCCCTGTTCACCTGGAAGCTTCAATACCCAAGGAACGTGATGTAGGCAGATATTTAACACAACCACCTCAAAATGACGAAGAGAACTATAATGTTCTCAGTGATCCTTGATTCCTGCATCCACTTACCACTTTCCTAAAGGTACTGCACCCATGTGCTAAAGTTGATGCATAATTTAATTATGTAATTATTTAATATTTCGCACATTGTATTCGAAATGTCTTGTTGTGCAGCAGAACCGAGTAGACCAGGTCCACACAAATGAGAAAGCGGTTATTTCCGCTGCATTGTTTGCTGTTTTAACCCTCTACTGCCCAAATTATTTTGTTGTGTTTTAAAAAATTCTCTCTGCCATATACTAAGTAAATATGTTGTAAACTACACATAAATGCAGTTTTTATTGAATTTTCATTTTTGATTTTCAAAAATTAGGTTTGTGACTTTCAGGTCACACTGGGCAGTAATGTTCTGATATGTGAAAATTGACTAATTTATAAAATAACAGTCTCATAAAATATTCAAGATGCTTACCTTTGGTTTCTATATTTTTTATGCATATAATTTGTTAGTAATAACACAAAACATAATTGTAAAACTAGCTATCCGCCATGTGCCTGGGAAATGCTCCCAACCATACATTTGGCGCTTCCTGGTGGCTTATGCATATAACTATTAAACTATAAACAGTTGAAAATCACACAGCCATACTGTAACTTGAAAGTTACACTGGGAAGTAGTGGCTCAATTGCATTCTAACAGTAGAAAATGTGTACAGAATGATGTGTGACTTCAAAGTCACATTGGGCAGTAGAGGGTTAACCCTCGACTGGCGTTGTGGGGTCTTTAAAGATACCAGTGACTTTGTACAACCCTGGCGCTCTCTCCGTATTCCGTTCTGGCTATCGCCGTTCACTGTAGCTGTTACTTAGTGCAAGATCAACTGCTATCTGGATTTGTAGCGTTTAAGAAATAATGGTTTTCTCAGGAACTTGATTTAAATATTGTGTGGAACCGTTTACGACCCCACAACGGCGTTTGTGTTACGAAGTTTGTCGTGACTTAAAATTTTGTAAGTGTTCATATTTCTTTCAAAGTGTGTGGTACTTTTTCTTGCTATGGCTTCCACATCTCGCCCTGGCACGTCAGTGTGTGATCCGAGGATCGCAGTGATTTAGAGGAAGATGCCGAGGGAAGTGACGGCAGCGATCTCTCAGATGAAAATGATCCAGATTACAATTCCGAGCACGACACGGATTCGGAACAAGAAGAAGGTGTGAAAGACGAAGAGTGAAGTTTCACGGACAACCTAGACGTCCATAACCTGCCGTCATCTTCTACTGGTAGGAACAGATAGATGTGGTCAGCTACCGAACCCAACAGGCAAGTGAGACGTCTAAGTCAGAACATTATTGTCAAACTTCCAACCTTTAAGTGTTTGTGAAAATGACTTAAATGACTTTGAAATTCAAAAGTTTTATAATTTGTGTATACTATAATATTTAAATTTACCTTTGCATTTGTTTTGGAGCAATGAACATTTAAAATTTGTTTTCATTTAAGTTTAATTCATGGGAGTGCGATTTTCTTTTAAAATCAGTGACGGTAAAACAATTGTGCATTATCTCACAATCTATAATCAGTAAGGATATTCATTTCTCATTGTAGGTAATGCAAAAGGTATAAGGAAACATAATTGACATGTATTTATTTTTGAAACTTAAATAACGGGTGTTTGAGGTCATCCATTGTATGGTATCATTTTCGACCCCACAACGCCATTTACGTACCAAAGTGTTCAAAACGCCAGTCGAGGGTTAAGCGATAAAAGGAACATCTGCGAAGCTAGATAACAAAATTGCTGGCAGATGGATACCCCGAGAAAGGTTAAGACGCAATTTTTGTGACGGAGAAATATAGATTCCTCCCTTTAGCAAAGAAATAGACTGCTTCGATAATACAAAAATCCACCAGTCGGAGAATTTTTATGTCAATTGTCCCGCACATAGCTGAGGGAATTTATCTATGAATTTCAAGTTACAGGCCAAAGTTAATAAGAAGCTCCAATCCTCAGGAGGTATATTAAATTGTGTGCATTTTACGCCACCTAGAAAGTGTAATTTTAAGATGGTTTTTCTGCAATTATTCCCAGGGTTTCGCCGCTGTCATCACGTGACAGGTATCGACAGCTGTCATGGAGTACCTCCACAGAAGAACATAAATGTGTTGACGCGTACTAATTATTTAGTCGTTGCTACGTTCATAAAGGAAGAATGATTCTGTGAAACAATTGTGTGCATAATTATAGATTATATTAGCCCTGATTGCAGACTACGAACCCACGTTCTATTAATCAAGATGTCGTGAAAGAAGACTTGTAGAAGTGTAGAACACCCACGACGCGGACTTTTTCATTCAAATTCAGTTACAGCGTCACATTCAGGATGGTCACTTCGAAACTGCATACGAGACGGTTTTGTCAGTCGCTGGCTGAAGTTAGCACAAAGAGAATGCCACAAAGTGAACTTAGTTTCCTTTAAGTGACTTCCTGTTGCTTGTGCAACAAAATACCACATAACGTTTCTTCAAAATGTCGTGTAAAACAGTAACGCTCCGTTTATGTTCATTATTTGTCAGTCAATTAACCGTAGGCTACGTGCACGGAAATTTACAGATTTCGAGTCGAATGAACACTTTAGGTAGTGACTTCGAATGTTAAGAACGGAGACCACTGGCAAGATAATATTATTTCATTTTGAACTGTGTTGGAAAACACGACTGCCGAGACTAGTTACGAATGAAAGAACAGGTCACGCAGACAGTAAAAGGAATTCCGTTCAGTTGATGGGTAATCCGCACATAGCCCAGTGACCAACCTCCGAACACTAGAAGCAGGTAATCCGCCGTGTATTTTTCATTCCAAAATAGGCAACTGAGCCAAGGCTCTTCTTAGTGTAATACAGATAAGTTAAAATAGCGGCTTTCTTACAGTGTTACGGGGTTTCCTACAGTGGGTTTACTTTCACTGACAAGAAGTTGGAAACAGACGTGCGCAGAGGTGAATGTATTGTTAGCAAATTAAGCAGTTGAAATATTAATGTGTTAGTTAATTAATCATTGTATTGTGATATTTGCTGTCACTTGAAGAAATATGTTCGAGTGTTATCTCCCAGTGGATTACAGCAATTTGCATCATGGTATAATAATAATAATAATAATAATAATAATAATAATAATAATAATAATAATAATAATTTCGTGTGGCTATGTCTAGCTGAGTGTAGCCCTTATAAACCCAACCCTCCGATGAGGGTGGGTGGCATCTGCCATTTATAGATAACTTCGTGTTATTGTGGTGGAGGATAGTGTTATGTGTGGTGTTTGAGTTTCCGGGATGTTGGGAACAACACAAACACCCAGTCCCCGAGCCATTTAACATTAAAATCTCCGACCCGGCCGGGAATTGAACCCAGGACCCTCTGGACCAAAGGTCAGCACGCTGACCATTTAGCCTTGGAGCCGGACTGCATGATCGTGATCATGGGATAATTTCATGAGGGCCCACGGTTGACCTCAACAATGAAAGCCAGATAATTTAAGATACAGCCAATATATTCTTTCTTGTAAATAAATTATGCTAATTAATGATAAAAGTAAATTAATGATATTCAAATAATGCTTAATTAGGTGGAATTCCTTATGGTGATTTTGTGTGTTCGTTATTGATCGAGTCATGGTGAATAGAGATGTTTAATGCAACGTTGTTAGTTATTTTGGAACAACAAAAATAGTTCATAACTAATAATAAAATTAGAATATTTTAACAATGATCATAAAGTCCCAGGATTGAAAGACGTTTACGGCGCTTAAAATAATCAAGTAATATATTCGTTAGAGAAATGATTAACGTCATTGGGATTAATGTTAATTAAATAAGCTGAGAAAATTATGAGAGTTGACGTAAATGTTGAATTTAAGGTGGGATTCGAGGTTGTGCACTGTTATGATACAACAAGAGCCCAGTGGTCTGATTGTGGAGAAGATATGATGTTGACCTATGAGGTTAGGTTCCGAACGCGATTACTCCCCACGTAATGGGTTGATTTATGTGATTTACTTGCCTTCGATTGAGAGACCACGATATTAAGTGTAGCGAGACGAGGAAGTCTACTGCTTATAGAGAAGGGACAAATGTGAGATACACGACAAAGGACGTAAGTGTTTAAAGAATATGTGCTTTCCAATGGCCCGCTATTGTGAAGAAATGTGATTACCACAATATACTGTAAATGTCACCTTTGAGTTACAACGAATTACTTAACTCTCTTAATTAATATTATTCGCTGACGGTTAAGAAAGAACCATCCTAGGATGACCTGATACCAAATGTAATAAAAGGGGAACTTCAGATAAATATTCATAGAACGTTTTTCATCAATTAATTCATTAGGAGCGTTAGTGTGGATTTGAGTTTAAAGACTAATTAATTCATGTTTGAGAATTATATTTCACATAAGAGGTTGTATATCCATTGTGTGTTAATTATTTAATTAACGCGAGGAAATTGATTGCTGATCAAATATTTTACTTGTTATTAAATGCCGTAATTTGAGATTATTACCATGTGTTAACAACGGATAAACATGATAATCAGCTCGCCATGATAATAGTCTCTCAAAACATGGTCCAAATCCACTCCAGTGAGAGTCTACTTTGTCGTTGAAGTGATTCTTAGATTGAATTGCATGATGGTTCGTACAGGATGAATATCAGAAAGTAATAATCAAATTGATCTTCATTAAGCAAGAATAATTAAGTCTGATAAACGGCAACGTGTAATCCTAATACTAGTGCATGATATTCAGATAAGACTATTTGTATTCATTTCCAGTGCTGTTGCGTGCTGTCCAAGTGTATTATTTTGCTCGTATGCTTCTATTGTGTTTTGATTTTGTCTTGTTGTGTCATCCGACCAGTGTAATTAAATTAATTCAATTTATTAACAATCGTCAATTCTGAACTTGTGATTTGAGAAAATTTTTCTCATAATTTCATCATATGATGAGCGGTGTATAGTCGTCATTCATAGAATAAGGAATCAACCGAAAACTGGCGCAGGTTAATCATCTTAAATTTTACAGCATAATCACAACAATAGTCACTGAACGAACGAACATTATTGTATTTGGTATATTGTTTAAAGCAAAGGTATTATTAATAATGTATGAAATTGCATGTATAAATTAATGATCGTTTAATGAATCAAGTATGCGTCATGAACGTCTGATCAGTTGGCAGTGTTTCATGTAAAACGAGGCGGATGGTCTTAGCGCATTTATGAAAACCGCCAATCATTTACTGTTTGTTGTTTGTCCAACCCTTGTCCCGTTTCCCTACGGGGTCGGGTATGAGGTGAGATGAATTTGTCGTGGCGGTTTTTTATGACCGGATGCCCTTCCTGACGTCAACCTCATCAGAGGAGTTAATGGGAGATGAAATGAATGACGTGATATATGATAGTAGGGAGAGGGTGAAACCCGGTGCCGGCACATAGCCTACTCCTGTCGAATAGCACCAAGGGGTCTGCTCAAGGCTTAACGTCCCCATCCGACGGACGAATCACCATCAACAGCGTCATATGCCCTCACTCCATATGAGCACTGCGGAGAGGTTTGGAATTTAATCCAGGCTTTTGGCACGCAATCTAGTGATTAGAAATTGTATACCACCACCTCCCCTACCCTGCCGGCCAACATTCAGATGGTGAAAATTTTTTCGACCAACGGGACTCGAACCGGCTAACCTCGGTGTTAGACCGTTTTAGACTTCAGCGCCTTAACGATCATGGCCACCAGGCCAGTAAAATATATTAAAATATATTAAGGTTGTTCCGGGGATACCCGTGGAGCAGGAAGAGGTTAAAGAAGGTTCGTGGGTGAATGGGTCTATCTACAGTCTCAAAATCAATTTAAACTTTAACAAAGGTTATATTTCTTTAGAATTTCAAAAATCAACAAATAACAACATAACAGGTACAATTAGCAATTTTGAAACTAGTCAAGGAACATACAATATTAGAGAATTCTCCAGGTCCTGGGCTTCAAGCCCCTCACTTTACAATTCTTGAGCTCCCAGCTCAAATTTACAAAAGAGCACGAATTTACTCAAGGGCAGAAATCCCCTAATTCAAGAGCACTTGCTCTCCGAAATACAATATCAAGCCTTCCAGAGGCGCTCATTACAATTACAAAGCTGACAAAGAGCTAACACGCTCTCAGTTTCTCAAGCCTACTCAAGGCAACATCAGCTCACAATTACTGGCCTCTCAGGGTACAACTTAGAATTTGAAAATAATTTATACAGGGGTATTTAATACCCAACCTACTGGGCCTTCATGGAAAAAGAACAGGTTAGATAACTGGCCCAACCACAAGGTGAATGGAGGCACACTGCGCTCCAATATAATGAACACTAAAAAACCTAAAGGGCTCTAGGCCGATGAAAACAGGGGCTAATCCCAAGCTACTGAAGTGACTCATATAGAAATTACTTTAACACGTTACAGAAGGAAAAACAGTTACGGAACGTAGTCACCTCAAACCAAGATGAAGGGGAGCTCGAGAGGGTACATCACACTCTATCCCCGATTTACAGTTAAAGATTTTATGAAGTTTTAACAGTATCCGGCAGAAGGTTACACTTTTAGAAAAGTAGGTTACATAGTTGACGATTCGGACCTTTCCCTCGGATTAAACTGCGGAGGTAGCAAGAAAGAATAAAGTAATGTGGCCATTGCCTTGTAGATGTTCTGTTGACCGACGAAAGAGGCCGCCCGCCTCCTGCTTTGACACACACACTCGGTAAGATGACGATCAATTGGCCGATAAACGAGAAAATCCGCAGTTTATAAACCCTCAGGGAAGGTTCGAGATCATTTAAGACAAAACTAGCCACACCCTCTCAATTTTATTGGATGAATTTCAAAGTTACACTTAGAATCGAACAAGAAGCCTGTGATAGGTTAAAAATTAAATACAGAAATTAGCGATTGGCTAGATTGAAAACTGTCGGAAAGAAAAAACATATTGCCAACCCAAAAATAAATTAACATCAATCTGTTACAAAAGCCTAGAAATACAAAACTTCTTTAAATTATAACTTCTTACAAATCGCACCAGGGTGCATGATCATAGTTTTTAGTGGTGTCCTCTGTGGAAAAATATCCGAACTTCTTGATGAATGTCAAACAAAACAAGTAGAAATTCACTCAGGTCAGGAAACTGCACAATAACAAAATTACTCAATATTTTAGTCGTGACATCTTCTGATTAAAGTTCCAAGTTGGTGTAGTTTCAGTTTCACTGTTTTACCGATAGAGGAGTTCATTTAGGCGCTAGTTTTGAATGCGCGGCGTTGAGGTGTACCTCCTGGTACAAAGGTAATTACGGTTATATATTGTGATGTATTTGTTGGGGCATCCACTGGTTTTCAGAATGATTATTCTTATAGTAACGGCCAGCCATGAAAATGAAGGCGAACATGATTTGGGAAAGGTCCTCTATGACACCATGTTAGTCAACGAGCATTGCAAATTGTGTGCATAATAGAACTTAGGATTTTGACACTCATGTTTGGACTGACAGATCAGGTGATCATTTTGAGTATTATTTAGAACTGTGTTTTATGAGATTAGTTAAATTTTATGTACTTCGTCTGCCTTGGCTGGCAGGACCTAGTGTTTACAGTGCACTATGTCTTCTGGTATGGGCTAGAGCAATTTTCTTACTTTCATTGATCTGTCTCTGTCTTATCCTTTGCTTTGACAATATGAAAGTGACTGAGGTGTGAGCGATGCTAGTAATGCCATTCCTTGTGCAGCCAGTCCCTGCTATGAATGGTGTGAAAACGTTGCTCATAGGGTCGGTTGGTGCACGCATTTCAGTGGGCTTGGCAGACTGACATGTAATAGCAAGTTCTGGCTCGGTGAGGAAAGCAACAGGAAACTACCTCACACCTCATTTCCCTAGTATTCCTCTTCAGTGATGCCTAGGCCATCTATGACAGCTGATGGCAGAGCTATTGAAGATCCAACCAGCCTTAGGGCTGAAGACTGAACATACATACACATGTACTTCGTACATTTAAATAATCTAAATTCAACCTAGTCAGTCATATTCCATTTGGTTAATACAGTGCTGGATTATTTAACCAATGTAAACCAAGTATTGAAATCAAAATAGTTTTAATTATTTTATCCTTGTGTAATTAAATTGATTCAATTTATTAACAGTCGTCAATTCTGAACTCGTAATTTAAGAACACGTTTCTCATAATTTCAATTAATATTTTAATCAAGGTCATTAAGTTCTGTTAATGTCTTTCTGTTTCATTTTTTCATATTTAAGGTAAATACCGGTGGTCCATAACCCGTTAGAGGAGAGATCCTCACTTGGACTATGTGCAAGTAGGGCAGCATCCTGCTTCATGAATTTACCGAGCTCAGAACACTTTAAGCAAGCCTCGGACCTATGGGAGTAATGGAGTCCCACTCCCATTTGACAGGCGAGGGACTCCTTGGAAACAACTTGGCGAACGAAATGGAATTCGATGGGGAGCTATCAATATTAATGGGGCTTATGGAAGAAATAAGGTAGAACTTGCTGAGTCAGCAAAGAGGATGCATCTGGATGTGCTAGGAGTAAGTGATATTCGGGTAAGGGGAGATAAGGAGGAAGAGATAGGAGATTATAAAGTGTACCTGACGGGTGTTAGAAAGGGAAGGGCAGAGTCTGGGGTAGGGCTCTTTATCAGGAATACCATTGCACGCAACATAGTTTCTGTTAGGCACGTAAGTGAGCGAATGATGTGGGTAGATTTGTCAGTGGGAGGAATTAGGACAAGAATTGTGTCCGTGTATTCACCATGTGAGGGTGCAGATGAGGATGAAGTTGACAAGTTTTATGAAGCATTGAGTGACATCGTGGTCAGGGTCAACAGCAAGGATAGAATAGTGCTAATGGGCGATTTCAATGCGAGAGTTGGGAATAGAACTGAAGGATACGAAAGGGTGATTGGTAAATGTGGGGAAGATATGGAAGCTAATGGGAATGGGAAGCGTTTGCTGGACTTCTGTGCTAGTATGGGTTTAGCTGTTACAAATACATTCTTCAAGCATAAGGCTTTCACCGCTACACATGGGAGGCTAGGGGTACCAGATCCATAATAGACTATATCTTAACAGACTTTGAATTCAGGGAATCTTTTAGGAATGTACGAGTTTTTCGGGGATTTTTCGATGATACAGACCATTATCTGATCTGTAGTGAACTAAGTATCTCTAGGCCAAGGGTAGAGAAAGTGAAATGTGTCTGCAAACGAATAAGGGTAGAAAATCTCCAGGATGAGGAAATTAGACAGAAGTACATGGATATGATTAGTGAGAAGTTTCGAACAGTAGACAGTAAGCAGGTTCAGGATATAGAAAGTGAATGGGTGGCATACAGGGATGCTGTAGTAGAAACAGCAAGGGAATGCCTAGGAACAACTGTGTGTAAAGATGGGAAAAGGCGAACATCTTGGTGGAATGATGAAGTGAGAGCAGCCTGTAAACGTAAAAAGAAGGCTTATCAGAAATGGCTCCAAACAAGGGCCGAGGCGAACAGGGATTTGTACGTAGATGAAAGAAACAGAGCGAAACAAATAGTTGTTGAATCCAAAAAGAAGTCATGGGAAGATTTTGGTAATAACCTGGAAAGGCTAGGTCAAGCAGCAGGGAAACCTTTCTGGACAGTAATAAAGAATCTTAGGAAGGGAGGGAAAAAGGAAATGAACAGTGTTTTGAGTAATTCAGGTGAACTCATAACAGATCCCAGGGTATCACTGGAGAGGTGGAGGGAATATTTTGAACATCTCAATGTAAAAGGAAATCATCATGGTGGTGTTGCAAACAGTCAAGCTCATGGGGAGGAGGAAAATGATGTTGGTGAAATTATGCTTGAGGAAGTGGAAAGGATAGTAAACAAACTCCATTGTCATAAGGCAGCAGGAATAGATGAAATTAGACCTGAAATGGTGAAGTATAGTGGGAAGGCAGGGATGAAATGGCTTCATAGAGTAGTCAAATTAGCGTGGAGTGTTGGTAAGGTACCTTCAGATTGGACAAAAGCAGTAATTGCACCTATCTATAAGCAAGGGAACAGGAAGGATTGCAACAACTATCGAGGTATCTCATTGATTAGTATACCAGGCAAAGTATTCACTGGCATCCTGGAAGGGAGGGTGCGATCAGTCGTTGAGAGGAAGTTGGATGAAAACCAGTGTGGTTTCAGACCACAGAGAGGCTGTCAGGATCATATTTTCAGTATGCGCCAGGTAATTGAAAAATGCTACGAGAAGAATAGGCAGTTGTGTTTATGTTTCGTAGATCTAGAGAAAGCATATGACAGGGTATCGAGGGAAAAGATGTTCACCATACTGGGGGATTATGGAATTAAAGGTAGATTATTAGAATCAATCAAAGGCATTTATGTTGACAATTGGGCTTCAGTGAGAATTGATGGTAGAATGAGTTCTTGGTTCAGGGTACTTACAGGAGTTAGACAAGGCTGTAATCTTTCACCTTTGCTGTTCGTAGTTTACATGGATCATCTGCTGAAAGGTATAAAATGGCAGGGAGGGATTCAGTTAGGTGGAAATGTAGTAAACAGCCTGGCCTATGCTGACGACTTGGTCTTAATGGCAGACTGTGCCGAAAGCCTGCAGTCTAACATCTTGGAACTTGAAAATAAGTGCAATGAGTATGGTATGAAAATTAGCCTCTCGAAGACTAAATTGATGTCAGTAGGTAAGAAATCCAACAGAATTGAATGTCAGATTGGTGATAAAAAGCTAGAACAGGTCGATAATTTCAAGTATTTAGGTTGTGTGTTTTCCCAGGATGGTAATATAGTAAGTGAGATTGAATCAAGTTGTAGTAAAGCTAATGCATTGAGCTCGCAGTTGCGATCAGCAGTATTCTGTAAGAAGGAAGTCAGCTCCCAGACAAAACTATCTTTACATCGGTCTGTTTTCAGACCAACTTTGCTTTATGGGAGCGAAAGCTGGGTGGACTCAGGATATCTTATTCATAAGTTAGAAGTAACAGACATGAAAGTAGCAAGAATGATTGCTGGTACAAACAGGTGGGAACAATGGCAGGAGGGAACTCGGAATGAGGAGATAAAGGCTAATTTAGGAATGAACTCGATGGATGAAGCTGTACGCATAAACCTGCTTCGGTGGTGGGGTCATGTGAGGCGAATGGAGGAGGATAGGTTACCTAGGAGAATAATGGACTCTGTTATGGAGGGTAAGAGAAGTAGAGGGAGACCAAGACGACGATGGTTAGACTCTGTTTCTAACGATTTAAAGATAAGAGGTATAGAACTAAATGAGGCCACAACACTGGTTGCAAATCGAGGATTGTGGCGACGTTTAGTAAATTCTCAGAGGCTTGCAGACTGAACGCTGAAAGGCATAACAGTCTATAATGATAATGTATGTATGTAAGGTAAATTGTTAGTTTGTCACTGTTATTCAATTTTCAATCATATGCCCTACTTATTTTCTTTCATTTATATTTAATAAATTCATTTTTTAAATAAGAATCAGTCTGTTAATTTCATAGCTAGCTTGTAATTTAGTGATACTTACGTAACCATAGGATTACGAAGTGGTGGACGTTCCACAGCCTGAGGCAAGAGTTACGTAAGTATATCGTAGCAGTGCCGATGACAGAACCCGAAAGTAAGAACTTGTGCTACAGTAAGGATTCAAACATACCAACATCCAATTTTAAATATATAGATTTACCTAAAATTCGTAGCTCATATCCTTTTGATGTTTTCAACATAGATTTGCTTGTCTGAAGGGCTACAACTGTGGATTTTTAAAAGTAGGAAATGAAGGGATAGGACCATATATTGGAAAATGTGAATGGTAGAATTTAACCCTCAAGCACACGTGCCAGATCTTAAGACGCAGACACGCGCGTAGGGGTGTTTTCCACCCCACATATCATTGTATTGTAAAATATGAATCACTGTATTAATTGGACATTTTTAGATAGATTATGTAAGAATGACTCTTTCTCCGGGGATCTAGCCAGAAAGGTACAAGAGCGGGGAGAGCACAGAAAAGTTATTTGTACATTTCACTAGGAAATAAAATGATCTGCGGTGGCTTCCACCCAATACGTGTGTGTTTGAGGGTTAACTAATAGTTGAAGGACTGTTGGTTTATTCAGAGCAATCGTTCACTTTAGAACCTACGTTAATTCTCAGGGAGTGAACTGCAACAAGGTCCTCTAGACGGTAATGAAATTTCCAAAGCTCTGTGATATTTCTCTTAAAATAATTCAATTCAGTTTTAAAGGAACAAGATAGTTTTACACACATTGAAATCGACTGGAATGTAAGCAATGGGCGATGCCTTATAACTGCTTGATCCTTTTTTTTTGTGGTTGGGCTACAGCATCCACATTTATCTATTTCGTATAATTGATACATATCTTCAAGAATGTTTTCAGTTCTCGAAATCATGTTCGGGTGGTAAACGAGTCTTCTCATCCTATTATGTTAGTTTGACAACTCAGATTCATAACCTAGACGCAATGCCCCATACTTCACAATATTATTCTGCACACAAGTTCTTTTACGACTGCTGTAAGCTGCAGAATGGACCATTCTGTTGCCTCCATTCGTGCTATAGAGACGTTGTTTTCAAAGGGAGATTCACCTCACACTTGGCAATGGAGCGCTAAAGCCGTTGCGTACGGACTGAAGCCTTTCACCTGAGATTATCACCTATCGCGTATCACCCAACACAGGGATGTCAAACATAGGACGTGCTCGAAACGGACTCCTTCATACATACCTAGTTTGTGTACAAGAAAGTTTGAAACATGGTGAAGTGAGAAAGATTGACTGAACAAGAGCGATAGAAAAACCTTCAGACAGGCAACTCAATGGGGAAAACATCCTGGGGATCTGAGCTACGAATTTTAAATAAATAAAATTTAGTAAAGTAGGCCTATGAAAATATATTCTTTATCCCTAAAAAATAAAATCATTTCCTTAATCATCGCTATCCGGTCGATTAGATTATCAGTTTGACTTTCTACCACTACGAGCGCTAGTGTGAGTCAATGCGGAGTTTCACTTAACCCTTTAGAACTACAAGGGGCTGCCTGGCCGAGGCGGTAAAGGCTTGCTCGGTTCGCCCGGAAGGACGTGGGTTCGAATCCCCGTCAGGAAGGCGTAAAATTTAAGAAACGAGATTTCCACTTCCGGAGGTGCATATGGCCCTGAGGTTCACTCAGCCTACACCAAAAATGAGTACCAGGTTAATTCCTGGAGGCAAAGGTGGCCGGGCGTAGAGCTAACCACTCTACCCAATCACGTGCCGAGGTTAACAATGGTGAAAGCCTTTACCTTCCACTCCTCCAAGGGCCTTCATGGCCTGTACGGAGGTGACTTTGCTTTGCTTTAGAACTACATTCGGTGGGGACATTTTTCAAAAAATCAAAAAATGCCTGAGAGAATTGAATCAAGGAACACATAACAGAAAGAATTATGTAAATAAAATATAATAAAGTAGGCCTATTTGGCTAGGATTTGAAACAAAAAGAAAACGTAAAGGAACAAGTGATTTTAGGTAGTTTTTCGGGAACTGCATTTAGGCCGCAAGTGATTTTCGAAATGTGTTCTTTGAGTTTGATAGAGCTGTCCAAGGCTCACAAGTTGAAACCTTTCCGGGCCCTTTATCCCTGCAACTTCGGCACAATTGAGGAAATTGCTTAATTTTACGTTTTTCGAAGTATGAGGACCCCTACTTTATCTGCGAAGAAATGTGATCAAATCTGAAAATATACAAAATAGTTTCATTTCTATGTAGTTGGTACATAGTGCAAGTGATATGCACGAAGAGTATTTCTTCGCTTTTATTAATATGTATTCTTCTTCTTCTCCTTCTACCGCTTTCCCCACGCCAGGTGGGGTAGCGCGTGCGAACTACGTCGCACTTGACATTTGGCTCTGTTTTACGGCCGGTGCCCTTCATGACGCCAACCCTACGTGCTGGGATGCAATCAGTATTGCGTCCTCGGCCCATAAGTGGCTACGGCTCTACCGTGGCTCTACGCCTCTGCATTCGGGAGACGGGACAGGGCTGGACCTCACGGCTGGCCCCAAACGTCGGCTGTCCTGAAAATGCTTTTCCGTGGTTTTCCATACTCCTGCACTAATGCGAATGCCGGGACACTTCTTAGTATAGGCCACGGCCGCCAACCACCTTAACTACTCCGAGCATCTCCTTCAGCGTAACAAATCTCCCGGCCTGAGAGACGGCGTTAACGTCTAAGAGGCCCGCCTCCACCTTCAGGGGAGGAATGAAAACATTTAAGTGGTAGTAGTGGTTGGTGGTAGTTTTCTGAATATGAAGCGTAGTGTTGGGACAAGCACCAACACCCAGTCCCGAGCCAGAAGAATTAATTCGACGCGTTTACAATCCCCGACCTGGCCTGGAATCGTACCCGAAACACTCCGAACCGAAGGCCTCAACGCTGACCATTCAGCCAAGGAGTCGGACTGCTTTTATTCATGATAATCATTGACATGCACGGTGTATCAAAACTATACCGACAAAAACATCAGGGATGGTCTTCGTGTTACATCAAGAACGATGGTGCAATCGGATTGGCGGAGAATATTTTTCTTTTAGAGAAAATGAGGTTACTCTGTTACTTCCGGGCACACGATCCAAATTGACGAACTTGCTGTATTTGCTGTGCCACAGAGCCAGCCGCTGCTTGTTGCAGTGCGTCGGAGAGAAGGGAAGGGAGCGGAAGTGGGAAGGGGGAGACAGAGTTAATGCTCGGTGCGAATGTGCAAGTTTCTCGTTCGTTTCGCATAGTCGCTTTCCAGCCCCATTAGGCAGTGTACAGTTTGTTCTGCACAAATTGACTACTATGCAAACCCCGTAGAAAGAGAAGATGAACTTGTACGAAGAATGCGGGCAGCTTTCCAGGTCGTTCGCGACACACCACACATACTGAACAGAGTCCAAAGGAGGGGGGGGGGGTATTGAACATGTAGGGGCTACTGCATTGTAATGAAACAATTTGGTGGATTGTTTCCTTCGTTCAGTATCCCATTCCATTTCCAATGTTGTGAGTGAAGGAATACACAATCGTGGGGCGGCAGCATTGCATCTTCGAGCATGTAAAATAATAAAGAACTTACTGCGATCAATAGAGGAGCGGAAAAACGATCTGCTGCATTCCTTGACTGAAAAGTGTGTCTTAATTATAGTGTGTTCTGGTGCTATGTGTGCAGTTACGGCTGTTTAATAAACGAACTGTGGATATTGGCTGTAAGACGCTAGGATAATCCTGGGCGAGTCGAACGAGTGAACTTGTGCATACGCGCTGAGCATTATCTCTGTCTTCAGCATACATCCCACTTCCCCTCCCTCCCCTTCTCTTCCCTAAAGCACGGCAGTGGCTTGTACTCTGGCATAGCGAATACAGGGAGCTCGTCAATTTGATTCGCGCGCCCTGAAGTAAAAAATTAAACTAATTTTCTCGAAAAGAATCATTTTCTCCGCCAATCCGATTGCACCATCGCACTTGATATAACACGAACAGCATCCCTGGTTTCTTTTGTCGGAATAGTTCTGATACACCCTGTGTATATTTAAACCAATTCATGTCCATGAACAAACTCGTTCCATTAAGTAGGAAACTACAACCATGCGGAGTGAACACGGGTGTTAACTCGCTATGGCTGGAATCAAATCTCTTCATTCGTGAGACGACTGGGTTCGAAACCCACCGTCGGCTGTCCTGAGATCGGTGTTGTGTGGTTTCCCATCTTCATTTCCAGGTAAGCACCGTGGTAGTTCCTATCCATAGGCACCAGTGAAATATTTGACCTTCTGAACCAGTTTCATTCACTCTTATTCATTTCATCTTCATTAGCTCATCAAATGAGTGAGGTTGGCGTCAGGAAGGGCATCCGGTTGTAAAAACATGCCATAAAATTTGTATCTCACCTCATCCCCGACCTCGTATCAGGAAGAAGGACTAAGGGGTGGAAAAACAAACAAATAAGTAGGAAAGTGCAGAAGACGCGGATGATGTTAACAAGCGTGCAAGAATTGTTCCAGCCGAAAACATTTCCTCGCGAGTGGCTCATCCGTGACTGATCAGTTCGTGTGCCTGCCTTCGTGAAACTAATAAAAAATCAAGAATATTTTTCTTTGGTTTACTTTTCTAAAGTAAAGTAGTTTAATGTAGTGTAGTGCGGTACGAGTTTGTTACCAGATGTTAATGCGAAAGTCAGTAGCACAATACGCAAGGAACTAGGTTGTGTTTGTGTTGAGTCTCGAGCACAATGAGACAGACAGTATACACTATACTTGAAATGATCCACACAACATGCTCCATGTGCGTACACAGTACAATATTGATTTCTAAAGTCAGTTAAAATAGTATACCAACCTGACAAAAAATTTGGAGCACCCAGAAGGGGAGGAGCAAAGGAAATGAATCTTCACGTCTTGAGAGGTTAACATCTCTTCAACACGTACTAAATGTACGTAACACGACCTAATAGGTTGAAAGTCGGTTTCGATTACAATGCGGTCGTGAAAATTCAATATACAGTATTTGTCTACATATAAAACATAAACTTTAAACAGGTACATGAATGAGTATTCGATATGCAAGAAGAGAATAATTATGAAGAGATGTTGGATTATTGAACATCAAAGTATACTTTTGGATGTCAAAGGAAGCCATGTCGAACCGTTTATGACACTGGTGGCAAGTTGCAGAATATTGGTGGCAGTGATGTACAACGATCAAACTGCTCGTGACTTTTTCTGGTACGCACTAGCTGGCTCGAAATATTCCAACAGTGCTGTAGAATTGGAAAACATAATGTTATCTAATATCACACGTAGTGGAACCGGCAGATGTACTGCATATTACAGAATCAGACCGTGAATTTGTAAATGTCATTAAAAGAATCTTATTCCATCATGAATATATGTACACTGCTGACTAATCTGGATTTGAGGAAGAAATATAGGAAAACAACCTTGGAATTAAGGAAACAAAAACTGTTTTCGAATGGGCAACGAAGTATTTTTACGCATTCCTTTAAAATTATATCGACAATTAATTTGGATGGCTAAGCATTTCAACTTTACTGCTAGTTCCCTGAGTTCTCAACAGATGTCTCTAACTACTTGCACACGTGTTACTTACTCGAAAATGTATCACAAACTTACCTGTATCACGAACATACCTCCCTTTACCCTTTGTAACAGTAAGTAAATGTGGGGAAAATGAAGTTGTAAGAACTGTTTCAGCACTGTTTGCGATTAGTAGCTAGTGAAAATCAGTTATCTTTGGTTGACTCTTGGTTGACCAACAAAAGTCGGACCATTTTAAACCAAATTCCGGTTAAGAACTGTGTGAAACGGTGACTAGGTTTCTTATTCCTCCATCGCTTTTACCACGCCTGTGAGGTGGGGGGAAGATGTGCGAACTGCGCAGCACATGTGCATTTGGCCCTGTTTTACGACTGGATCCCCTTCGCGAAGCTAACCCTATGTGGAGGGATCTATTTACTATCACGTGTTTCTCTGGTGGTTGGTACTGTGATGTGTTGCCTAAATTTGATGAGTTGAGTGTTGGGAAAACACCCAGTCGCCGAGCCAGAAGAATTAATCAGTCGCGATTAAAATCCCCGACCCGGCCGGAAATCGAACCCGCGATCATCTGAACCGAAGGCCTGAACGCTGAGCGACTGCAGGGGACCTAGACAATGTCGTGAGATGAACAACGGACAGTGGTATGGTGGCAAACGGGATAAAAATCAGGTTGTACATTTCATGAAGAGCAAAAGGTTCTCTCAATTTTAATTACTGTATTGATGGGGTGATAGTGCCTCAAGGGGAACGCTAAGTACCTAGGTGTTAATGTAATAAGTGATCTTCGTTGGGGAAATCATATCAACGAAGTTGTTAAGAAAGGTTACTGATATCTTCACATGATTATGAGGGCATTTAGGAGTTGTAGTACGGATGTAAAGGAGAAGCGTATAAGTCTCTGGTAAGACCCCAAATAGAGTATGGCTCCAGTATATGGGACCCACACCAGGATTACTTGATACGAGGACAGGAAAAGATCCTAAGGAAAGCAGGACGATTAGTCCTGGGCGATTTCCGAAAGGAATAGTAGTATGAACATGCTGAAAACTTTGGGCTGGGGAGACTTGGGGGTAAGGAGAGGAGATGCTAGACTTAGTGGTATGTTTCGAGCTGTCGACGGGGTGGAATGACGTTAGTAGAAGAATAAGCTTGAGCGGAGCTTTTAAAAGTAGGAAAGATCATAATATGAAGATAAAGTGGGATTTCAAGAGGACAAATTAGGGCAAATATTAATTTATAAGACGAGGAGCAAGGTATTGGAATAAATTATCCAGGCAAATGTTCGATAAATTTCCAAGTTCTTCGAAACCGTTTAAGAAAAAGCTAGGACAACAACTGATTGGGAATCTGCCACCTGGGCTACAGCCCTAAATTCAGGTGATTGATTGATTGATTGATTGATTGATTGATTGATTGATTGATTGATTGATTGATTGATTGATTGATTGATTGATTGATTGATTGATTGATTGATTGATTGATTGATTGATTGATTGATTGATTGATTGATTGATTGATTGATTGATTGATTGATTGATTGATTGATTGATTGATTGATTACTCGTTCTTCATTCGCTGCTCGTGAAGCAAATTAAAATTCCTCTTTCATCATTCTGTGAATTATGTAAAATGGAATTCTTATCTTCTAAAGAACTTTGTCATATTCAGAGGCGTGATCTCTGTTACGTGTAAATCCTGTAGAACATCTTCCTATTCAGAGCCAGACACTTTTCAAACCTCCTAAAGGTAATTTCTCTTTTCTGCTAGTGATTTAACGTCGCACTAACACGTCGAAGATTTTCGGTGACGCAAGGCCGGGAAATTGCTAGGACTGGGAAGGTAGCGCCCGTTGGCTTTATGAATGTGCAACCCCAACATTTACCTTGTGTGAGAATGCAAAACCAAGGAAAATCATCTTCAGGGCTGCCGACGGTGGGATTCGAAGTCACCGTCTCCCAAATGCAAGTTCACAACTGCGCGACCCTAACCGCATGGCCAACTCGCTCGGTAGTTTGCATTTAAGAGAGTTAAAAGATGTGTCAATAAATTTGCTGGAACTTTAAAGAACCTCTTTTCTTTTTCGATCAACATTCCAGAGCACTTCCTTCTTAAAATACAGAGTGACCGAAAAGTCCGTTAACGTTTGGCGAGGCAATACTTCACGGAACACTGGACGTAACTGACCGTGATTGACACATGTAATTGGCATGGCATGGGGTTTTATTGATACTGAAGTGAAGTACACAAAATAAACAACAGATGGCACTGGACAGCAACACGTCAGGTATAAATAGCCACACATGCTTGAAATGACATTTTGTTTTTGTTATTGGTGAACTTTTTAAATGAGGATTGCTTTTTATTGTACCGAAGTTGTCAGCATTTCACCCGGTTTTTCGTTTATTGTAATATGCCTATCATATGCTTGTATCTACGTTCTCTAGCCAATGAAACCCGGGGGTGTGCATGGAAATTCAGCCTATCAGCGTATTGTATTCTAATTTAGTCTGGAACTTACCCCTACGAAACTATATAAGGAGAGCACTTTAGGGCCGGCTTGTCTGAATTGCTCCAGTTCTTGAGAGTGCGACTTGACGGAGGCCAGAGGGATCTAGGGTAAGGGCACGGCCAGAGCTACAAGGTAATGGCAGAATTGTGATCGTGCCTGCAGGTAGCTCGAGGGGAATGATTCAGAGGTTTTCTTAATATCTAACATGTCATCTTTTGTTTTTGGGTTGAAATTTTGGAGCTTCTGCGCAGCCTTCGGACTCTATTTCTATTCCCTGCTGGGAAAATAGTTAATTATAGGGGAGCACGAGTGGTGACAATCAGTTTCAACCCTTCAGCTTTGGAGCTGGGTTACTAAAGTTTTCTACCTCAAAATTTTGGAACTCTTGCTTTGGCTTGTAACTTTTCCCACCTAAGTCACCCCTTTTTAGCATGGGGTTAGCCTCTGTGTCATTCGGCCTTAAGCTCACTTAGGTTCTTGTGTCTACCAGAATGTTCTCTAACAAGTGCTGGTGTTTCGCCTCCTTGCCTTTTGTAAAGGTCTATCGTGTGTAACCTTTCCTTTTCCTTAAGGCCTCGTAGTATGGGCAATTATGCCCCTGTTTATTCCTTATAGTTCTTAGGATAACTGTGTCTACGTTTTGGTTCCCTTTGCGAGCTCGATAGCTGCAGTCGCTTAAGTGCGGCCAGTATCCAGTATTCGGGAGATAGTAGGTTCGAACCCCACTGTCGGCAGCCCTGAAAATGGTTCCGTGGTTCCCCATTTTTACACCAGGCAAATGATGGGGCTGTACCTTAATTAGGGCCACGGCCGCTTCCTTCCCACTCCTAGCCCTTTCCTGTCCCATCGTCGCCGTAAGACCTATCTGTGTCGGTGCGACGTAAAACAACTAGCGAACAGTACTTGAACTAATTGTGGACCTTAGTAATTGATATGCCCATCCTGGGGCAACCGTGTATGAACACTTTGAAGTGGAGTCAACCTAGGGGTTGCCGAGTGTAATTTAGAGTGTCAAAAACAACTGACAGCCTCTTGTATCTTGGAGCTGAGGCACCTCTAGTATTGTACCTGTTCGGAGCAACCGTGCTCCTTCATAATTCTCTGCCTGCCAGGAGCAATTATGCGCTTTCATATGTAATTCGTTGCATGCGAGTTTGTCCCAGTTTGTTTTGTACCTGATTAAGGACTTCTAAGTCCAAGGCATTGTTGAAGCTGACTACTTCGTTGTTAATATTTTCAACTGTTCTTTGTTATGTTATTAAATTCCTCTCTCTGAGTTTTAAGAAAGATAAGACATAAAATTTCCATTTTTTTAAAAATTAAAAGTTGCTCTAAGTAATTTCCTGTCCAGCCATTCAAACCAGGTGCTTCCTGTTCCTCTGAGAGCCACGGAATAGCCGTAATAATAATAATAATAATTATAATAATTAAAAACAGATCGCGCTTTTAAGTCAGTAATTCGGTACGTTAATTTTGAATGTACCAGTAAGTCATATCCTATCATAAAAGCATTTAAGTAAATAAGAATAATAAACCGAAGATGATTAGAATTGCTTTGTATTATTATCGGGTTATTGTAAGAGTTATGAGGGTGTTTCCAGGTTGAAATGAATCAAATGCTACGCACCGCGAAATAAATCTATATTCATCATGGCATCCTCCATTCCTTTCATGACTTTGTTTCAGCCTTCTGGAAAATGTTATATTCAATTCATGTAGGAATGGGCTGGATTGTTAGGGAAGGAGGGATCTGAGTGCTTCCTGACTGCGCTGAGTGTCTTTTAAAAACCAATAGTATTTGTAGGGATCTTATTCTTTTTCTTCTGCTTCTTCTCGGCCTCTTTCCCAATTACTGGGGTGGACACATGATGTACTTTGGCCTAGTTTTATGGTCAGATGCTCTTCCTGACGCCAATCTTATGTGGTGGGATATATTCAGTATTGCGTGTTTCTGTGATGGTTGGTAGTATGGTGTATTGTATTAGATGAAGAGAAGTGTGTTAAGATGATTGCAAACAACCCAGTCCCCGAGGCAATGGAATGATATACACTCATATGCATAAAAACCAGAACACCATGAAAGACTAGAAATAGGAAGCTCATATTCATAGAACATATGCATTACTATGTTCTGAAGAAATGATCAGCATTTGAAACCTGTCGGCCCTCATGTTCAATGTCTGCATCGATATCTCGGCGCACCACCACCGACTGGTAAAATGTGCCTGTGGCTCTCGCTGTCACTATAAATCGATGGTAATGGATCAGTGTGACTTGAGCAGACGTGCAGGATGCCTCGCAGACGTATACGACAATCGTACCGTTACATGAGTGAGTTTGAAATAGGGCGCATTATTGGCATGAGAGAACGTGATGCATTCATACGGGAAATTGCTGCTCGTGTGGGACGAAGTTTTTCAGTGAAACGGGTGTGTGCAGAATGGTTCACGGAAGGACATAGAGCACGACGAAATGGGTATGGCCGCACCACCGAGCACCCCACCCCTCCCAGAAGGTCAACAAATCACCCGAATGGCATTGCAGGACAGATCTGCGTCCTCTTCGGATCTGGCGCAACAGTGGAACAGTGTAACACATCGTACACTATCAGGAGTGACAGTCTGTCGCGTTTATTACGGTCTGGGTTACCAGCGCGTCGTCCACTTCTCCACCTACCTGTCATCAATGTGCATAAATATGCTAGACTGCAATGGTGTATGGATCGATGTCACTGGGGACAGGAATGGCAGCAGACAGTGTTTTCGGACGAATCCAGGTTCTGTTTGTTTGAAAATAATGGCCGAATTTTTGTTCGCCGCAGACAGTGGAAGAGGCATCACATTGACTGCATTCGCACAAGACATACAGCGCCAACTCAAGGCCTTATGGTGTGAGGTGCTATTGGGTACAACCGCAAATCACAGTTGGTGCTTGTCCAGGGCACTGTGACCAGTTTGACCCACGTGAATGACATCCTATGACCCGTAGCCATACCCTTTCTGCACGACAACCCAGACGCCATATTTCAGAAGGACAATGTGTGAACACATGTTGTTGCACGAATACGTGCCTTCTTGTTATCACAGAATGTCAGACTTGTCCTGGTCCGCTCGATCACCGGACTTGTCGCCAGTCTAAAAGGTGTGGAATATGGTGAAACGACGGTTGCGGCGCTGTGACCCAATACCAACCACCAATGTTGAACTGTGGAACCAGGTGAATGCAGCATGGATGGCTATACCACAGAACGCCATTCGTGCCTTATACAAGTTGATGCCATCGCACATGGAACAAATTATCAGTCTCCATTGAGGACCCAGTGCTTACAAGGCAACAGGACACATCCTTATCCTAGATGACTGAAATACTAATCGTTTCTGCAGAACATACTAACGAAATGTCCTGGGAATATGTTCTTCCTATCGCTAGTCTTTCAAGGTGTTCTGGTTTTTTATGAACATGAGTGTAAATGCATTTAAAATTCTTGAACCACCCGGGAATGGAACCCCTGAAATGAAGGCCAGCACGCTGACCATTTAGTCAAGGAGGCTGGTAATAGTTCTTGTAGGGATGTTATGCGCATAGCAGAAGAATCAGAAGATAATACACTGATCACAGAATATAGGCCTATTTGTTCACGTCTTTAGAAACTCCTAACTGCAGTACGTTGTACGATTGCATTGTGGGATAGGGATTTGACTATTACGGCAATAACATGTGCTGTTTACAGAAAGGAAAGCTCCGCTGTCGTCCGAATGTTTGGGAGGTGTCAGTGTCAATTATAAGGTACGAGTGTGTGCGAAGGTGAGTCTGTGTGGAGTGGAGTGTTTGCAAGTAATGGCGTATCGTGCGTACCAAGTTCATTGGGGAAGCAGCTGTCGTCGAATGAAGCTACTCGTGTACTTGCACTGCTTCAAGAAGTCTAATCGCAGGGAATGCTAGGGGTTGATCAGAATACGATTTCGTATCTATGGAAACTTTTGCAGGAAATTGGAAGTCTTGCCAGGTGCCCTGGCACACAGGCCGCCAATGGAATCCCAGAGTAGATCGTTGTGTTCGTCAACAAGCTCTCCGAAATCGCCAAGTTGCAGCACAAGCACTACAGTTTGTCCTACAGCAGACATCTGGGAGTACCAGATCGTGACTAAAGATTCACAAAGAGGCCAAATTAAGATCCCGGCAACCCGCTCAAGTGCCAGTACCTTCAGGGGACAGACAAAATTGTGGCAGGAGACCGCTATTTACTAGAGTTTATCTGCACTGGCAGCTAAGACTCTGGCATCCTCTGCTGTTCCTGGATGAATCGCGTTTCGCGTAACATTTTTTCAGTTTGCTTTACGTCGCAACAACACAGATTTGTCTAATTGCGACAATGAGACGGGAAGGGCTAGGTGTGGAAATAAAGCGGCCGTGGCCTTAATTAAGATATTATCCTTAAGATGGTGGTCTGCGAGTCTGGGGAGGACATGGGGTGCGATTTCATACGACACCTGTACGATCTACCGTTGTTTATGTAGGTGGATCTGTTACGGTGTGGACAGGTATAAGTCTGACACGAAAACCGACCTCTTGATCACTCGTAACTCTTAACTGATCGACGCGGTACATTGACGAGTTCTTAGTGCCACATATGATTCCTTACGTGATGCAACTTGGAGAAAACGCAGTATTCATGGATGTTTTTTACAAGTTGTTTTACGTCGCACCGACACCGATAGGTCTTATGGCGACGATGGGAGAGGAAAGCACTGGGAGTGCTCCAGGTACAGCTCCAGGATTAGCCTGGTGTGAAAATGGAAAATTCCGGAAAACCATCTTCAGGGCTGCCGACAGTGGGGTTCGAACTCACTGTCTCCCGAATCCTGGATACTGGCAGCACTTAAGCGACTGCAACTATCGAGCTCGGTGTTCATGGATAAATAAGTGGAATGGATGAGGTGGTCATCCAGAAGTCGCATCTTGAATCCGATCGAACAAGTCTTGGACTAAGTAGAGCAACTCATCCTAGGAAACTGAGCAAGTGGCTGTGTTGTTTGGGTTACGTATCGGGAGATAGTGGATTTGAGCCCCACTGTCGGCAGCCCTAAAGATTGTTTTCCGTGGTATCCCATGTTCACACCAGGCAAATATTGGAGCTGTGCCTTAATTAATGCCACAGTCGCTTCCTTCTCCTAGCTCTTTCCTATCTCATCGTAGCCATAAGACGTATCTATGTCTGATTGTAAAAAAATAATTTAAAATAATCACCCGAGCAAGAAATCTACCCTCGCAAACACTGCAAACCCTTGAATACGTCCTTTTGGATCTGTGGGGCCGTCTACCTCAACTGAACGTGCGACGCTTTCTCAGAAGCATGAACATGCGTTGTGAAGCTGTTATCCGTGCGAGACTCTTAATTACCACTTAGCTATTTTGATGTGTGAACAGAGAAATGTGTGCAGAAATTTATAATTCATACATTTTTATCTAATTGTATCCATTAATTTCATAAGCCCCTCTCCTAAAGTTCTGGCTGTGAAAGGTGGATTTTATTTCAAAATTTCTTGTTGTTTAAGAAATATAGCCGATGGGAATGTCAGGTGACTCGTCCTATATACCTGGTCTTGTTAGTTTACTCCACTCCTTCAAAGTACCTTCAATATTTGTCTTACTAAAGTGGGTCATGAAAAACATCCTGGTCACACACCTTGATTTTTATGATCTACGATTTGCCAATTGTATTTGTTGTATCTGCAAAGGTTAGAAATATTTGTGATTACCAGAACCGAGTGCTTGTGCACGTGCGAGAAACGATAAACTGCGTTTTTTAGAATGATTGCAGGAAGATAAGTAACGGAAATGATCAGGTCCTTGGATGCTTCTGGACCTGTTGTTATAGATTATCTCGAACAGTCTCTCTCTGAAATCTATGAAGGTAGCAACTAAAGCACTGGTTTCGAGTCAGATGTGTGTTTTTGGATTCCATTAACTGAAGGATTCACAGGTGTTTGTCATTCGACGGAGTTGTTAGAGATGAGAATATACAGTGCAACGCTCCGTGAACACTGTATCTAAATATCCTCTGAGTGCAACTAATGGAAACTCACGAACGCCTGCACATGGCTACAGATGAAGAGGCACAGGCAGAGTGAGAACACACGGCAAAATTACGCCCAACCACAGATCGCTGTATCATGATGCTGTCAGTGATAAAATTGTGTGTTTCCTGGAATTACTGAAATATCGAAGTGGTTGGTTGAAACACGTGATGTGAAGCTGGAAGAGGATGAGGATGCTAGATAGCGAGTACGAAATTGTAGGAAAGAAATTTGGAGACAATATTGTGTCGGTGTACGTTATATATTAAAGTGTAATTAATTTCATCCTTGGGTTTTGCGAGTAAGAAATGTCATCTCCATGCAGGCAATGAAGGCCCCTGGAGGGGTCGAAGGTAAGGGCTTCCACTATCCTTAACCTCGGCACTTGATAGGGTAGAGTGGTTAGCTCTGCGCCCGGCCATCTTTGACCCCAGGAATTAACCACTCATTTTTTGTGTAGGCTGAGTGAACCTCAGGGCCATGTG
Source organism: Anabrus simplex (assembly GCF_040414725.1). NCBI lineage: Eukaryota > Metazoa > Arthropoda > Insecta > Orthoptera > Tettigoniidae > Anabrus > Anabrus simplex. Next base: position 1,057,326,937 of record NC_090266.1, read on the forward strand.
TACCTCCGGAAGTGGAAATCTCGTTTCTTAAATTTTTCGACTTCCTGACGAGGAATCGAACCCTAGACCTTCCGGGTGAACCGAGCAAGTCTTTACCGCCTCTGCCAGGCCGCCCCTCTTGGGTTATGGATAGAAAGTTATTTTAGTTATATGTTGTATCCCTTCTGAAGGAGTCTGGGGTAAAATAAGACTGGTAGCATCAAACTACACATCTACATCAACTTCGAGATTTGTTGGTTTCACTTATAGGTAGAATTTACGTCATAAGTTAACGACATTCCTTTTCAGTGGATAGTCTGAGTGAATGATGAAGTTTGAGTAGGTAGCTACAAGCGTAAATTTTGTGACAAAAATGGCCTTGAATAATAATGTAAATTTGTTTGTGTCGACGCTTTGAAAGAATACACTTTTTCGTGTCCATAGAATCATATGAATGAGGCGAGAAAAGTGGCCAGTGAAGTGTGTACATGCAAGCACAGAAATGGTGTCCCGACGTAAACAATCAGCACTGCCCCACTCCAGTACTGAAAAGAAGGGGAGAGAGTGAAGGGGTAGTGTCGAAGGCACAATGACTCACCTTCTCGCTTAACGCATTGCTGCATGGACTGCATGTAGACAGCCCGCTACAAGACATCGTTGTGATCGAAATGGGCACAGTGGCGGATGTATTGAAGTACAGCATTAGGTTACCTACTCGTCCGGCCCCGCGGTGTAGGGGACAACGCGTCAGGCCACCCCGGGTTCGATTCCCGGCTGGGTCAGGGGGTTTTAATTTTAAATGATTAATATCCCCGGCCTGGGGACTGCGTGCTTGTATCGTCCTTAACGTTCCTCACATTCAACACTCAACACTTCCGCAATTCCAATTACATGCAGGTTCTTATATTGTGCAAGTAGGGGCAAAAGAACTGTATATGTCGACGCCCCGAACAAATAGCATTTTAACATACAAAATTAAAAAAGTAACCTACTCTGATAATTACAGTATTAAGAGGTAAAGGAGGTTTTTAACCGAAAAGTATTTTATACTAGTTAGGAAGATTTTGTAGCTGCGTAATATCGGGTAGTAATTTGAAAATATCTTTTATTGGTTCGTAACTTTGTTCTGGACTTTACTGAAGTTATATCATCATAATTTACCACATCGGATATAGAACTACGATAAATTCTATAAACAGAAAATTAATATGCTAAAATAAGGTATTGGTGTATAACTGTAAGCATTTCTTTATAAAAATAACTGAAGATACATTTTACTTCTTGAGCAATAAGAAAATACATCTGAACGGCACCCTCTAAAATGTCCACATATTCACAAGCAGTCATATGTGGAGTGATCTCTATCAACTCTCCTGGACCAGCACCCAATACGCCACATGTGATGCGACCCGACTGATTAGTTACCTGGACAAAGGGCTCTTCATAACGCTTTCCAACTGGACGCCAGCACTTCAGCTGTTTACCTGGGTCGGAGCAAAATACCTTTTCATCCAACCAAATTGTAATTTCCCATTCCTGTCCTGGAGTAACACTTTCTTGTAGTGCAAAGCCTACGCGAAGTTCTCTGTGGATAGGAAGAAGTCGCTCCTTTTTCGCAGCTCGGCGATTGTAAATACCTGCCGCGTGGAGTCAGCGACTCACGGTAGTCCGGCTTACTGGCAATTCCAATGCGGCAATCGCATTATCGATAGTTGCAAACGGAGAATTGTCCATAGTTTGAATGATTCCAGCATCCTGTTCCGGAGTAGTTCGTCTAGGAGCCTTGTTATGTGTCCTATGATCTACCAATCCTTCTTCACCTCGTTCTTGCTATATTTCTATCCATCTCCAAACTGTCTTAAGACTGCATGGTATTGCTTGTGCTATTGCTTGGGGGACCATGTGAGCCTCCCACATGCCAATAATACGGCCTCGATTCACCTGTGATAGGATAGGAGACATCGTATTACAATGTTACAGTATAACGCCGGAATACACACACTGTGCATTCAGCACTACCTGTTCACTCCGTTCCCCTCCTTTTCAGTACTGGAGAGTGGCCTTCAATACTATCCCCTTACTCCCTCCCTCTTTTTCAGTACTGGAGTGGGGCAGTGTTGATTGTTTACGTCGGGACACCATTAATGTGCGTGCATGTACCTTCATGCTGGACTATCTCGCAAACGATATTAAATCTGGCGTGAAGAAGATTCATTTGTAAACATATGGGTGCCCAGACTAAAACAACAATCATTAACATTGTATTAGGCGCGTCCTAAATGTTGCATCAGTGCTCGCGTCGTATCTGAGAGATACATAAATTCAGTCGATCTACAAACCCCCTATATAATTTGTGTAAGATAGAAACCAACATAAAATGCACTTTAAGGTTTATTTACAACATTGAAATGTTGAGAAAGAACACTATATCATATTTGAAACAAACTAAATATCTGTTTGTTCTTTTCACAGTCTTCTGGATCCGTAACGTTACTGATTACTCAAACAACTCCCTGAACACAACACAGTTCTAAAAATCATCTTCTTCTTCTTCATTTTCAGTTTCAAAAGATCTCGAGCTGCAAGCACTGACATAAACAATAATGAGCTAATTCTCAGCAAATCAAACGCAATAGATACAAACAAGAATACTTAAAAATGTAATCGCGTCATGTCTGTGACATGTCAGACTCGTGACATTCACTACACTACTGGATGTCACCACTTTCGAGGCAGAGAGCTAGGAGGGGAAATGGGCTTCTAGCCTCAAGCAAACTAAAGTTACATCAAATGAACACCACCGTGTATTTCTCAGATAACACGCGACTAATGCAGTGTTAATTAATTCCTTCTTTAATAGATTTTGTTGAAGGAAAATTATTTGAGGGAATTATTCACCATTCGAGGTTATTTGATTTTATGCCTAGAACAAATCGAGCACTATGACAGAATCTACACACCGAAAGCATACTACAGGGCAATTGCGAAGGCAAAAAATTGAACGGTACAATAAAATTAGTACAAGGAAGTGGTATCTCTGATATGGACACGTAGCTATCTGAATACTGTAAGAAAACAATTCCAGTAGGCATTCCTAGTAGTTAACTTCTGCATCGCTCTTTGAGTTCCAGTATTCTGCTTATCATCCTAGCGGAGTGATTGCTCGTTCTCTCAAGGCTCCTGTGCACTGTAGACTTTATCCGCTAGAGCTGCCCTAGCGGAACTTACGTGTGTACACAGTACTCCGAGCTCTTTGGCAACTCGCGCTCGAAGCTCTACCTAGTGTCGCCAGAGAGAGAGCAACCGCGTGTAATGTACACAGCGATTCGGTAAGCTGAAGATCTATTCACGTGGTCAAATAGACCTCACGCTCTTGGAGCACAAGTGTGACAGTATTTTTAAAGTCCATGTGAGTGAAAAAGTCAAGATGAGTAGAGTGTGGGGAAAAAATAAGACTTATCAGTTGATTGAACTTGTAGAGTCACATCCTGAATTATGGAATTGTTCATTAAAAGTGTACATAAACCGTCAACCAAAGGATAATTTAAAAATAAAATGTATATTTATCTAATTTAATGAATTATGTTATGTTACATATCTGTAGCGAGAAATCTCAGTGACAGAGTGAGTCGCTCTGATGGTGAAATTGCTTTTCTGAGATGTGCATCCTGCTTTTTTTAATTTTTTGAGTAATTAATGCAAGCAAACTCTGGAAATACTCATTAGAATTTTGTACGAAATTCACATACGAATTAATGTCTTCAGTAGTCAATTCCCCGAACAACATTACATGTGGTCCTTCTTCTTCTTCTCTTTTTGCTATCCAGATTCCCACCCATATTATTTTTTTTCCCTTGTTGAACTTCGTTTCTTAAGCAACTTCAGTACAATAGCTTCAGTGATGCGTTTTCTTCGGTCGGACACATCCACCTCTCAGTCAGCACTAGCTAGAACTCTGCCTGACCAGTGTAGAGCGGTCTAGGTAGCGCTACTATACTTCGCTCTATGGAGAGTAAATTCTCCCGCTGTGTAGACACACCAGTAGAGTAGCCTAGCTAGGGGCAGCCTAGTCTAGCTAGATATTTTTGTGCAGTGTACAGGCGCCTTCAGAGGTTCTCCAGTCCATAATTTCATTTATCACAACAGCTATGGTGAATTAACAGAGGAAGACCTATACAAGGACGAGTAGCAATCCAATTAACTAAATTGGATGATCTAAAAAATGTTTATTACTGAGTCACTACTTCTGTGGCAATGCAAGGATAAAGCTGGTAAAGTCCCTAATCTTACCTGTTCTAGACTACTGCGACACTGTATTTGCAGACATATCTCAAGACGGTAATAAGATGCTCAAAGGGTGTTTAAATATCTGTATCAGATTTATATTTAAGCTTCAATATGGTTCTCACATTTCAACATATTATAGGGAGTTGTCATGGCTTCGTGTGCAGGAGCGCCGCAGTCTCCACATATTATCCCTGGTGCGTGGAGTTCTAAACTCAAGTGTACCGAATTACCTTTCATCAAACTTTAATTACCTCTCCTTCTGGCATAACTACGATACACGACGTGGCTCCTCTTTAACTGTGTCTCTGTCACTCCAGGGCACCTTTGTATTCACTGCCGCTAGGCTGTGGAATTCCCTCCCTGCTAACATTAGAGATTTGCGTTCTCGTAGGAGATTTAAGATGGATTACTGAAATCACTTACTGACTTGTACGATGAGTAAAGTGTGAATGAGCATATTTTCATAAAAAATAGAAATGTATTTGCTAGTTATAGGTTGTTACTGTGTTTCCTTCTTTTATTATTACTGTTGTTAGCTTTATAATTATTATCATATTTATTTTTCACTTGGTACACTATATAATCAGTGCTGTTATTACTATCTCCATATTTGTTATTAATACTACTATGTAGAAAAAAGAATTGATGCTTTTGAAATGTATCTATATCGCCGCCTACTCCGAATACCATGGTGCTGAAAATTTCAAAGGACGAAGTCCTTCATCGCATGAAGAAACAAAAAGAACTATTACTTACTGTTAAAAAAGAAAAACCCAATATCTAGGGCACATTACGAGAGGCGAGAAGTACCAGCTATTACAACTCATCATTGAAGGTAAAATACAGGGGAAAAGGTCTGTTGGTAGGAGGAAGAATTCATGGCTGAAGGACATCCGAAGATGGCACAACTGCACTTCAGAAGATGCTTTCCATGCTGCAACATCACGTCCAGAGCTGGCTATGTGGACCGCCAACCTCTGCTAGGAGAAGGCGCCTCAGGAAGAAGAAGAAGAAGAGTTTAAAAATATGTGTTGTATTTTTTAAATTGCATTTATATTAGATAATTCCTTAGAGGTTGTTGTTAAGTGTAAGAGAGGGATTTAAGCCCTAACTTCTCCACCAATGAAGACTAACTCACTCCCTCCCTCACTCACTCACTCACTCACCATGTTGAAATACTGAAATGATCAAGTCAGTAAGAACTCCTTGCATGCTTCTTGTGAAAACATATGTTTTCGAGTAATGCCTGGTCTCAGGATTTATGAAAGAAAATAACATCTGACAAATTTCTTTCCCGTTCTATGAAAAAGATCTCTGCAACACTGAAGAAAATAATAACAAATGCACTATTCACTTCTTTGAACATATTTGCATAAGAATTTAATCATTAGGTCGCCTAATGACACTAAGTCGAAAATCCTGCTCCAGGCCTCTCCGGAGGCTACACCAAAATCATCCACTGTTCTAGTCCCTTGAACAAGCAACTGACCATTGTAAATGTTTCTTCACGAAACGTGGAAAAGGGAACTTTTAGGACATGAGGGAGAAGTAAACCTACAACGTACACAATATTTATTACTATAATTATACAGAAAAAAATACATCCTTTGTCAGATGTATTTGAATTTATTTTCTGTCCAAACGATTTAGCTTGTTTCTAGAACTCCTCACTAACAATGGCTATATAATCGTGGATGGTTTCGTCAGCTGCCGGACTCGTGATGAAGGTCCATGATCTTCATCAATTGTCTTTGTTGATCGCTCTACTATCACGACATCTTCATCCGAAAGACCACTCGGTCCTGGTTCACTAATATAGTTCCATTTTTCTAACTTATTATTTGCAACCGAACGATGTTTACGTGTTGGCGGCATAATGGCGCACGGCATACTCACGTGATTCATTGTTAGATAACATAACCTCAACCCGGAAACTCACTGGTTAACTAACTCTGCCGCCAGTAACACTATCGTCACATCATACATGACCCACTTCTAATCGAACTGGAGACCACAGTTTTGTGACATTCAAAAGTCTGTCAAACAATTTTTTTTAACAAAGGATCAATCTATTTATTGAAATATTTTAAATGTGCATCAGATAATAATTGTGGAACAAGTTCATTTTTACAAATTGCCCTTTTTTACGGGTTCCTCGTGAATAATATTTGGATCGGATGTTTTCCAAAATTTTCTTTTCGATTTGATAGGCCTCTCCAAAACATGCGTTTTGACACCTTCACCATTTCTCTACTTTCAATACGTTAGTCACAATTGAGTGAAATGACTTAACTTTACGATTTTTTTTTGCTAGGGGCTTTACGTTGCACCGACACAGATAGGTCTTATGGCGACGATGGGATAGGAAAGGCCTAGGAGTTGGAAGGAAGCGGCCGTGGCCTTAATTAAGGTACAGCCCCAGCATTTGCTTGGTGTGAAAATGGGAAACCACGGAAAACCATCTTCAGGGCTGCTGATAGTGGGATACGAACCTACTATCTCCCGGATGCAAGCTCACAGCCGCGCGCCTCTACGCGCACGGCCAACTCGCCCGGTACTTTACGATTTAGCTAAAGTGTGATCTAAGACACATTTTTAATGTTAAAAGTGATGGCCTTTCATAATGACGTCTGTATGCCCTTTCATATATAAGGTCTTTTACATTGTTGTCCGAAAGCAAGCAGGCGTATAGTAACTGATGTTTGTAGGTACTGTGACCATAGTCGTAGCACCTTCAGGCACCTTCAGTCAATGACCATTTCCGTGGCAAGCGAAGGACAGGGACATGACGTACCATTCCATAAATCTCACCTACATTTGCCGAGATTCAAACCACGGCCTCCTTGGTGTGAAGCCAGTCATTCAACTATCATTGTAGTCACGACCGCTTCCTTCTCTATCTTAGCAGCAACAGACATAAATAACAAATGTTCATACCAATACAGTGACTGCAACAACTATTAGGCTACAATAATAACAATAATGTTATTTGCTCTACGTGCCACTGAATACTTTTACGGTATTCGGAGACTCCGATGTGCCGGAAGTTAGCCCCGGTGTAGTTATTTTACGTACCAGTAAATCTACCGATACGGGGCTGAACTATTTGAGCACCTTCAAATGCCACCGGACTGAGCCAGAATCGCACCTGCCAAGTTGGGTTCATAAGGCCAGCGCCTCAATCATCAGAGCTACTCAGCCCGGCCAGCTTCTACAACCAATATCAGATACGCCTAATACTCAGGTTTGGTGAACCATGTTCTTAATTAGGAAGCAACAATCTTCTTATTCTTCGTGGCTTTTTAATGTTAAAAATATTTCTTAGCAGGCAAAGTTTTCCCCATACAACGATAAACGTGACATTAAGCAATTTCCTCAACTGGGCCGAAAGTTGAAGGGCTAAAGGGCCCGGGAAAGCTTTCAAATTGTGTCTTGGATAGCTCTATCAAAACCAAAATATCAAATTTCAAAAATCACTTCCGGCCTAAACGCTGTTTTGCAAAAACAGCCTAAAATCGCTTGTTTGTTTGCTCGTTTTTGTTTTTGATTCAAATCCTAGCTAACTTAACTTATTTACATAATTCTTCCTGTAATGTGTTCCTTGGTTCAATACCCTCAGGCGTTTTTTGATGTTTTGAAAAATGTCCACACCGAATGTAGTTACAATTGCCTCAGTGAAACTCTGCATTGACTCACATTAACGCTCTTAGTGGTCGAAAAGGAAAACTGCTATTCTAATCGACAGGATAATGATCATTAAGAAAATTATTGTAATTTGTAGGAATAAATAAAGAATATATTCTTATATTTTGTTATATGCTATTAAGCATATCTCTCATAACCCTAGGATGTTTTCAGCATTGAGTTGCTTGCCTGAAGGGCTCTAGAAGTGTTGATCTTATAAATAAAATTCTAGGGGGTTCGCTGTCTGTAATGTTATTTATTTCGCCATATATATATATATATATATATATATATATATAATAACATGTTCTGACTGACTGACTGACTGACTGACTGATTCATCATCGCCGAGACAAAACTACTGAACATAAAGAAATGAAATTTTGAGGATACAATGATATTACAATGTAGGTGGATATGTGGATATTCCGTTGCTAAGGGGGCGAAGAGGGGGGTGAATTTTTAAATTGAGTGTATTTTTATCTCAAAACTTTAAAAGTTTACAGATATAAAAATTGACATTTAGAATCACCTTCAAAAATAAAGAGAGGCGAATTTTTTTGTTTCTGGAAAATCCCAATAGGAGGGGTGAAAAGGGTGAAAAACTGCTTGATTGCCTTTAATGAGGATACTTATACCTCAGAAACTGAGTATATTGCAGACCTGAAAAATTGGTATTTGGAATCTCCTTTGAAAATAAAGAAATACGTATTTTTGTTTTTGGAAAACCCAATTAATGGGGGTTAAACAGGAGTGACAAATGGGGTGAATTTTTTGAAAGACAGAATATCTCAGGAACGTAAAATGTTACAGACGTAAAAACTGGTATTTGTAACCTCCTGTAAGAGTAAAGAAACATAGGTGACTTGTTTTCGGTAACTCCACTTAAGGGGAAATAAAAAGGGGTGAAATTTTAAAATGAGTATGTCTACAGTATATCTCTAAAACTTAACATCTTACAGAAGTGAAAAATGGTATTTTTTATCTCTAATAAAAATAAAGAAAACTGTACTTTTTTTTCTGAAAACCAATTGAGTGGGGGGTAAAATGACTGAAAATGGTGATGAATTCTCTTTATTAGGATACTGATATCTAAAAAACTGAAGACGTTACTGACGTGAAATTTGGTATTTGGAATCTCCTTTAAAAATAAAGAAACGTGTACTTTTGTTTTCGGAAAAACCATTTGGGTGGGGGGGGTGGTAAAATGACTGAAAATGAGGTTGAATTCTTTTTATTAGGATACTGACATCTCTAAAACCGAAGACATTACAGACGTGATATTTTGTATTTGGAATCTCCTTTAAAAATAAGTACGTATTATTATTATTTTTTTTTTTTTTTTTCGGAAATTGCAAAATTAGTTGAATTATTTGTATGAAGATACTATTATCTTAAAAAGGAAAGATGTTGCAGACGTGAAAATTGATATTTGGAATCTGCTTTAAGTGTAAAGAAACACGTATTCGTTTGATTTCGGAATATCCAATGAAAGGGGGGTGAAAGAATTGAAAAATTAATTGAATTAATTGTATGAGGATACTTACATCTCATAAAATCTAAAGTTGTTACAGACGTAAAAATTGGTATTTGGATCTGTGGGATGTTACTAACTCGTTTACTTACTTTAATAGTATAAATCTGCATTTATATTGAAAAATATGAAATATCTGCATTTAAAATGGAAAATATGAAAATTAATATTCATTAAATAAAATACACAATCGTCGGACCTTATGAAAACTAATATTCATTAAATAAAATACACAATCGTCGGACCTTGTACTCACACTTACTTCTTACCTGCTTACTTACACATACGTTATTTGATGGGCGCCAGCTACAAGTCAGTGCAGCAATAATAGATTGAGAATCTTGACTATCTCTAGGATGTGGGGTAATAAGCTTACTTTTGACAACATACCATATACGTTCTGGGAAAAGGAGATTGGGGTCCGGTTTCCCCGTTAATTTTGAGGTTATGTTATTCTATTCTGGAAATGAAACGCTAAATTAATATGATCGAACAAAATATATTCATGAAATAATTTCAATAAAATAGTGAGAACTGCTGCGATTAAAACGGATGAGAATATGAAATTATGACATGGCAATTGAAAGAAACTAGGCATGAATTTGAATTCTTCTTGACCGGACATTTAACAATTTATACGAAATATATCCCTCACTGGTTCACTTGACTGTACCTTCAACACTTTGAGTGTAATTACGACGTATTCCTTTGATCTGGTGTTTACTGTAAATGTGTCAAGCCTAATTTGGTGATGTATTCATGTGAATGCTTCTTCTGCATCCTGATGACTACTTGGTAAGTCTATCCTTCTATGACTTCGTGGTTAGCCTTCCCGTCCGTATCTTCAACTAAGAGACCGACCGGCTGTAGCCTCATTCTCTCAATAACCAATGAGTAATGAATCACTGAGTCCTCTCCTTCCCGTAGACTCCCGTTGACTTAATGACTGACTGAGGCCTCTCCATCTCGTTCACATTCCGATCAACTGTCGCCTCTCCTTCCAATTGAATAACGACTGACGCTACAATATGCAGCCACCATCTATAGACGTTGGTTGACGCACCTACGTAATCTCCAGAAATAACTATGATCTACTCCCACCTCGCGACAAATATTACACACTATGGCGAAATCGCCGGCGGCTCCCTGCGCTAAATACGCACGATAACATAGCAATGACTTAGCAGTACCTCCAGCAGTATTGCACAAAGTAGCAATGCCATATCCACATCTGATATACATCCACTCTGTACATGTTTTTAGTGTTAATCTACACACACGTATATATGCATACATTTAACTACAATCACGCAAGCGACAAGCATTGCAGAATCGAACTGAACAATAATTATAATACAATAATAGTAATCTCACAGATAAAATAATAATAGTATGGAAATAATAATAAGACCAAATGACTGTGACTTTAACAACGCCAAAAGTCTCCTTGTTGAGGCCGCCAAAGACGTTGCAGAAATCAAGAGAAGCAAAAAGCATGCCTGGTGGAACAATACCTGCGAATCAGTCCTCCAAGAAAGACTCAATGCGTGGAAACAGTACTACTCTACGAAATCAGAAAATGATTGGGAAACCTACAAAATCCAACGTGCCCAAGCAGCTAGGGTGTTCAGAACTGAGAAACGTAAATACGAAAAATCTCTTATTGAAAAGATAGAACAAAACTTTAGGAAGAATGAAAGCAGAGAGTACTACAGAGCCTTCAAACGCAAACTCACTGGCTATAAACCAGCATCTCTAAGCTTTGAGCGAAAGGACGGCACACTGGCGACGTCAAATGAAGAAAATTGCAGCATTCTGGCAGATTACTTCAAGAATTTACTTAATTGCTCTAAACCGCAAAGCGCCATTGAGACCAAGGAACCCTTACTCAGGTACCCAGATTCCAGACCACCCGACAGAGATGAAATCAAGCGCCACATTGCCCGTCTCAAAATAACAAAGCGCCGGGGGAAGACTCAGTAGTAGCAGAACTATGGAAATATGCCCCAGAGGAATCACTTGATATCTTGCAAAAGCAAATAGAAGAAATTTGGAACAAGGAGACCCTACCCGAAGATTGGAAAATAGCTTTGATCCATCCATTACACAAAAAAGGCAGCATGAAGAACATCAACAACTACAGAGGAATATCTTTGCTACCCGTGACTTACAAAATTTTATCACTTGCCATCCTGGAGCGTTTGGAAGCACAAGTCGAACATCAAATAGGTGAATACCAAGGAGGGTTCAGAAAAGGTCGCTCAACAGCTGAACAGATTCAAAATCTCAAAACGGTCATCAGATATTGTACACTAAGGTCCAAGCAGTATGTGTCTGTCTTTGTGGACTTTAAGAAAGCGTACGACTCCATTGACCGGGAAGTCCTGCTAAACATCTTAAACGAATTTGGAGTTGATTTGAAACTGCTGGCATTAATTAGAGCCACCCTGACCGATACAAAATCCAAGGTGAAGTTCCACGGATGTCTCTCGCATTCCTTTGACATCAAAACAGGAGTCCGACAAGGTGACGGGCTATCCCCGATACTCTTCAACTGTGTTCTTGAAAAGATCATCAGAACCTGGCGGGTGAGATTACAGGAAACCAACTACAGTCCATTGAGAATAGGAACCAAATCCAAGAGGATCGCAACAGACTGCTTAGCATTTGCCGATGATATTGCTGTTCTCTCAAACAACATAGAAACCGCTAGAGCTCAAGATGACATTTTAAAGGAAATTGCCGAACAAACTGGTTTGCAGATATCGTTTGAGAAAACAGAAGTAATGACTAACATCAAAGAGGCTCCACCAAAACTCCATACAAAATACGGGGACATCACCCGAGTAGACATATTCAAATACCTGGGTGAGATCATCATGAAAACTGGACTGGACAAAGAAGCACTTCAGGAGCGAGTACGCAAACTGGAAATAGCCTACCAAACATCCCGCACAATCTACAACAAAAAATGCCTTTCCCAAAACACCAAGATACGTCACTATGAAACAGTTCTGAAGCCAGTAGTTCTATATGCAGCCGAAACCCTGTCTCTAAATGCCAACAAAGGACTCCTTGCAGAACTGGAGAAAAGAGAACGCAAAATTGTGAGAGAAATCTTGGGATCAAAGTACAGAAATGGAATCCATCAAAAGAGATCCAACAAGGAAGTCTACAGAAAAATAGAGAAAATTACCGACACAATCAGAAAAAGACGGGCACGATTTTATGGTCATCTGAAAAGAATGGACATAAGAAAGTTAACTAAAGAAATCTTTCACTTTTTTGATTCAAACCCCAAAACCACAATTCCCTGGTTTAGAAATACCAAAGAAGACCTGCAAATGCTACATATCTCAGCTGAAGACGCCCTCAATAGAGATCTCTTCCGCAAGAAAATATTGACGAACGGGTTAAACCGAGACGAGCAACCGAAGAGAAGACACGGTGCCCCTTGGATAGAGGAGCGTAAGCAGGCCCACTCACAAAGAATGAGGGAAATTTGGGCTCTAAAGAAGGCCAAGTTCAGTGTCAAATGCAACAAGACTTAACGTGGTCCTTGATGGCCCCAGCGAATTATATAATAATAATAATAATAATAATAATAATAATAATAATAATAATAATAATAATAATAACAATAATAATAATAATAATAATAATAATAATAATAATAATAATAATAATAATAATAATAATAATACAGATATCACCTTGTAACGGGATTTAAACCGTTACAGATCTCCTTTAGAAACAAAGAAAAACTCATTTTTGGGGGAAAATCATCTTGGGGGGGGGGGTGGAAAGGAGCTGAATTCCTTTTATGAGTACATATATCTCAAAAACTGAAGATGTTACAGTCGTGATAATTGGTATTTAGAAGCTCCTTTACTAATAAAGAAACCGGTATTTTTCCGGAAAATTCACTTAAGGGGTGCGGGTGGGGGGAGTGTGAAATAAGGTGAAAAAAATAAATTATTTTTATGGGGATACTCATATCTCAAAACTGAAGGCAACAGACGTGAACATCGGTATTTGGAATCTCCTTTAAACATAAAGAAACACGCCTTCTGTTTTGGGGAGGGGAATAAATGCCGGAGGGGTGAAAAAGGAGTTGAGGCCAACTGATTTTACAGTTCATAATGTACTTGATTTTGATCATAAAACGATAATTTTTAATCATTCCTGGGTTCGTTTTCAAGAGCCGTATTTTCCGTCGGAAAACTTAAAAGTTAGATTACAGTAGATTCTCCTGGCATATAAATAAAAATTTGAACACATTTGAAATAAACGATAGGAATGAGATTGACCGTGCAATTGTTCACCTCTATAATAAGGTCAGTAATGCACGAAAGTATATCATTCGTATCGCCGGAAATCCCGCGCACTTGCCTACGCGCGACAATGGTGCTGGTCACATTGTCAGCAGTGACAATAGCAGCAGATGTGATTTACCGCCAAGTAGCGGTCTTGCATCTTGCTGCGGGCTCCAGAATAATAATAATAATAATAATAATAATAATAATAATAATAATAATAATAATAATAATAATAATAATGTTCTGGACCGTCGTCAAAATGTGCGGACCGCGCTGGAAACGAATCCTGGCCGGGTAATGACTACGAATGCAGTCCGACCGCGGGTTCAGTACCGCCAAGGCACCCAAGAAGACACCACGGCGGATCTCCTCAAGGAATTGATCCATATTAAAAATGCTTATAGGAAAAGATGGCAAAGATTTAGGGACCCAACTGACCGGGAGGAATACCTGAAGCTAGCCCGGGAAGTACGAAATCGATTGCTGGAAGGAAAGATTGAAAAATGTGAGGAACTTTGCCGTCAGATCGCGAATTTTTGCGGATTATATTGAACCCATAATTCTACGGTGAGAAATTTTTTTTTTCTCAAATATTATTTGATATTAAGAAAGTACTTTTATGTTTGAAGGCAGCCATGTTGCGCTCCTACGAGCCCCGATGTCGCGTGGGAAGGTTCTTACTCACGGCGAGCTCGTGAATTGCCGGGACACCTCGGTGGGACTCGAGTGCCCGACAATTCTCTAAATTCATGGAATTCTGCACAACGAGGGATTTTGACAATATAGTAAAGAAAGAAATAAATAAGCAAAATTATTCGTACACCCTCCGTGAAGTTAGTGACACCAGGGAAAACTTAAAGGCAGTTAAGCCTAAGTACATGTTAGCGTGAGACCAGCGAACCAGCTACACGTGCCAAGGTCAGGGGAAGAAGAAAACGCGCGAAACGCACGGGCAGAAACAATTTATTTCCCGTGTTGTGAGTGTAGAAAAATTATAAAATTAACACCTAACATAAGTGCAAGTCTGTCCGGAGTTCTGGGACAAGTCTTATCAAAATTGGTCTATTAGACGCAAAATTGGCAGATTACACAACCAAGCCTCATAGAGGGGATAGCGTCCCTCCTGAAATTATAAAAGAAACCCCCCACCGTAGATTTTTCAGTGTCGATCTGGAACTTGAAGCCGCGGGAGCTTGCGCCCGCCGCCATTGGAAATTCGCGCCAGATTGACCGACAATAATTAAATACATGTCCGTGGCTAAGGTCCATATACTTGGTTAAGAAGAAAAGTGATTGGGAAAGTTCTGAACGTTTGCCGACGAATTAGGAAGGTGTAGGCTGGTTGAAATATCCGCAGCAGGTTTTATTTATATCATCTTGTGTACATTTGAAAGTGAAGCAGAGTCTTGGGGGAAGCTATTCAAAGTAGTTATGCTCCCTTATCGGCCGAACACCTGTTTTTATTGAAACAACGGAGAGAAACCACTCTGGGAACGCATCAGACAGTTGTAGTCGACTGCAGGACGAGGGAAGTTCGTGGTGCAAGTTACAGAGAAAGTGCATTATTTATATGGTAATTTTAATCTCGTGTGTGTGAAGGGTAGTGTTTGTATAAGTGAGATTTTGGAAATGAAAATGTTATCTGTGAAAATGAGCGGCTAAGCCGAGGTTAGCGGCTGACGATGTAACCAGAATGCTGGGAATGTCACCATCGTGCAGGTCTGTCTATTTTATATTATGTTGTAGTTAGTTAGTTACTGTCTGTCCTAACCAACTTTTCCAGATGATTGTCGGGTTGATATTCGTAATTATCAGGCGAAAGGCGTTGTAATTTTTGGTCAGCGTGTGAAAATTTCTGTGTGTAAAATTCATGTCAAGAACGGTAAAATGCGACGCTTAAAATTTTGTGTTGAATGTTCGATGAGATATCGTCCAAAGCGTGGATTTTTTTTTGGAACGTTATAAGTGTAAATTTGTCGTGGTGAATATCTTAAACTCAGATGCCAGTTGAATTCAGAAATGTTGGTCGATAATAATAATAATAATAATAAATATAATAATAATAATGTCTACCGCGGGATAAGGAAATTTTTCTATGTTAAAGTGCATTTAACTAGTATATTTTTACAAGGATCGCAGGCCTATTTAGATGATTTCGATGTAAATTTGTTAGAGTCACAGTCATAAATGGGAAGGAAATTTTGAGACATCGTGTATATCAATGATACGAAAAGTCGCTGGGTGCTCTTGGACTCTCGAGGTTCGAAAGTCGTAATAATAGTAAAGTAAGAGATGTGTTTAATAATGGTTGTCGTTTTCACCAGGGGATCGAAGTATGAAAAAGGGTCTTGAAGGAAAAGGGATTGAGAGCGATGGATTTATATGTACGTGGAGATGAGAGAGAAGTGATACCGCTGGAATAAAGCGAGGAGAAAGAGTGTTGAGACAAGCTGTATTTTTGTAGAGGAAGTATTTAGGAACAGGCTGTGTTGAGGCAGGCTGTATTGTTTTCCGCAATCAATCCGAATTTGAGACGACTATGGTGTGAAGCATTGTAAATTTATAGAACGATTCCAAGTGAAAACGACTCTAGTAAAATGTTAAAGTCTGGGTAGTAAACATCCAGTGATTTTTGTTACGAAAAGCCCGTATGGATGATAAGAAAATGAGCGACCTCAAGGATCAAAGAGCACTTTGGACACACGGTTGGGTTGTATTGAATTTGTTCACTGGAAAGGTCATGGATAATATAGTTGGAATTGATGATAGGCGATCTGAGAATTTCGAATGCGGTAGTGATTATTATTATTTTGAAGGCATCCACTAAATGGTAAATATGTGTTGGGAATTTTCATTTGCTTCCCTAACACTTCAGTGCACAGGCTGAGATTGTGTTCGAGGTGGAGAATCGTTCGTCACGTATATTTATTTTTGAGTTCATGTATTGTAATGGTAGAGACTTACTGTTGTTTTTCGACTTGTATCCATTTGATAGTAAAAGACGTGGTTCCGTCGTGCGTATTTAGTTTGACCAGATTTTGTGTTAATGTCAGAGGTGTTTGAAATTTGCTAGTTCGCCTGATAGGTTAAGGGAGGCGTAGTACGACCCACTTTGACGCCCGACGATAGATTTAGGACGTCACATGTTATTCTTGGAGTCACTGATGATGAGACGTCCTAGGTCATGCCCGACGATAGAATTTGGAAGGCATCATGTACATAATGATTAGGGTTAGGGTGTACAGATTTCAAGTGAGCCCGACGATAGGTCTGGGATGGTAGCTGTACACACTCAAGTCTCAGTTTAGATGTTTCTTTTATTTTGTTTGTTGAAGCGGCCTGGAGGAAGGCAGCAGTTACAGTACGATATGATTTACGATGAGGGTCAACGCGTAGCTCTCCATTGAGATAACGGGACAGCTGTTGATAAGTGAGGGTTCTCCAAGTGTTGGGTATCGGCTCGATATAGATTAAATGTTTTTTTTACTGTGATTCTCCGTGCGTGTTAAGCGTTAATGACTTCGAGATGTTAATTTATTTTTACGGACTTTATTGTTTTCTCGTTTTAACGTCCTTTCTCGTTTGATAGTGTGCATATTGACACTCAGTGTATTAGTGTGAGACTTGAGTTGCGAATGCGGTTTCGATTCGTCAGCCAGAAACATGTGTATTTTCAATCTTGTCGTGTACTTTCATTTTTATTCATAGTTAAAGTAAGTAAGTAATCACTTTACAAGTAGTGTGTTGGGACAGACAGTAAATAGAGAGATCTGTACTGGTAGCATTGTTTTTCAAGGGAAAGAATTCCTTAAAGTTGTAGTAAATTTTAGCGTGGACTGGTAATTTCATTAAGCATATCAAACCCATTTCTAACCTGAAAATCGGTTCGATAATAATACTTTCCAAGTGACTTTCCACTTTTTAATTAACTTCAGTGTTTGGCATTTCTTCTAAATGCATGATTAGTAATTGTTTCCTGCATTTCGCAGTTTTGTTCCTTTAGAACGACTTAACGTAAGATCCTCTCGGATCCTGTTGTTGTTGGTTCCTTCCGAACAGCTGTTTGGGGTGATGCACATTTAGCATCGGGATTACCTTATCACTTAAGGGTGTCATGAATGACAAATACATGGTGGGATTTTATTTCAATTGTGAATGATGCTGTTAACTTGTAGTGAACACCATGCTTTCCCATAATATTTCGCAACCTATCCAAAGCAACTGATAGTCAGTTTGGTTCGATTAAGGGTCCATTCGGCGGGTGTTCCATATCCGTGAAGGGTATTTGACTGGTGGATAACCTTAATTGAGAGAAAATCAGGCGTTCTACTTGTTGAAAGTCAGATTTTCCACGGATCGTGTGGATTAACTCTCAGTTCTTGTTTGGAATAATAGTTGCCCGGTTTTCAGGTCTTCCTTTTTTCAGTTTTTCAATTTCGCTGTCCACTAACATATTAGCTTCTCCGAAGCAACTCTTCGACATTGTAGAAACAAATTGACGTTATGTAATGTGACTGTGTTTGGAACATTCAAAACCAATAATTTATATTTTTTTTTATTTTTGCAAGAATGCATATTAAATTAATGATGTTACCGTGCTCTTTCAATTTAATAAAAGTTAGTAAGCACATTTTTGCTCCTCATTTCAAGTAGTCAGGCTCTCTTCTGAACCCCATCGTTTGGTTAAGATCGTGACCGAATTTATTCCCGCAACGACCCAAGATTTAAGAGTTCTAAATTGTTCTACTGTAGCAGCCGTGGCCGACCAACGATGGAATGGTAAGTTCAAGGGTTCAGTAAGAAGTGTCGCACCAACTGTGGGGCTTAAGTCACGATAAGGAGGATGATAATATTCCACGTTGGAGGACAGTAAGAAGTGTCGCACCAACTGTGGGGCTTAAGTCACTATAAGGAGGATGATAATATTCCACGTTGGAGGACAGTAAGAAATAACACCAACGTGATGGCTTAAGTCACTTAACAGAGAGGGCTTGAGTGCATTAAAGGAAGAACTACGAGTCATGTTGGTTGACATCAGTAAAATGATGACCAATTGTAGAATAATAGTACACGTTGGGCCTCAGTAAGAAGTGGCGCCATCAACGTTAGGGCTTATGTCACGATAACGATGAGGAGACCAAAGTCACGATAACGATACGATGTCACGATAACGATAATGAAATTATATATTGAAATAAATGTTAGGAAATATAAAATAATGTTGAGGCCTAAGCCACATTATAAATAATACAAGCGGGTGAGAACTATGGCTGAGCCACAGTTAAACTAATTATGCCCAATGAGAGTGCTAGATATTATCACGTTTAACGAGGAGCGTAACTACTTGGTAGATAATAATAATAATAACAGTCACAATGCATTTTAGGAAACCAGTACTTAAAACTTTATTGAAGCTTATGTCATGTTGCCAATATAAATTTTGGAAGTGGTAACGCTGAATTACATTCAAAGTTTATGCGTTAACATGTTCTTTGTTTAATTAATTTACGGAAGCGAAACTATTTGGGATATTTATCCAGAGTAACTTGTTAACCTCAGATTTTCTTTTTATTAAACAAGTTTGTGATACCAGCCATGTAAACAAAAGGTTATAAGACAACTGTTGGAATGTTGTCCGTTTCGGTATTAAATTATAATAGCGTTTGTATGTGAAAACGCAGTAGATAGTGAATTCTTTCCCTAGTAGTATGGAGTATTCTGGTTGCATCAACAGCCAGCGTACTCATTATTGTATTCTTTGTGATATTGTGAGATGGAGTGTCAGGCGATGATGGATCTGCTGATGCAGAGGATGGAAGAAATGAATAGTAAGTTGATGGAGGACATGAAAGTCCAGAATGAGAATTTAAGGGAGGACATGAAAGTTCATAATGAGAGTTTAAATAGTAAGACAAATGAGAACTTGAATAGTAAGATAGACAGTTTGGATAGTAAGATGGAGGATACGAAAGGGCAAATGTTAGAGAGTTTTGATAGTAAGATGGAGGACGCGAAAGTCCAGAGTGAGAATTTGAGGGAGGATATGAAAATTCAAAGTGAATGTTTGGCAGCTAGTTTGAAAGACACTCGTGAGGAGTTACAGTCTAGTTTGAAAGACACTCGTGAGGAGTTACAGAGTAGTATCGAGGATACCCAGGCTCGGTGTAAAGAGTCTAGTGATGAGTTGAAGGCTGGATTGAAGAACGTAGTTCATGAGACACACGCTATGTGCACCGAACTTAAAGAGGAAGTTAGGGGTGAGATAGGTAAACTCAACCAGCGTTTTGATAATAGCCAAGTGGAAATTAGGAATGAAATTGATAAACAATCTGCGGAAGTGCAGGTCAATTTAAAGAACGATTTTGATAAACAGTTTTCCAAAATCCATGATAGTTTAAAAACCGATATGGACAAGCGTTTTGACGAAAGCCACGACATGTACAGTAGGTTATGCGATAGTCAGGAGGAGATGAGGAAGGAACTTGACAAGCATTTACTGGAAAGCCAGGCAGCGCACAAACAGCTGATCGACAGTCAGGTCGAATTTAAGGACGACATTACACAACAGGTCGTAGAGATGCGGAGTTCCATTGATAAGGAAAAGGGGAAAACGCTAACCATAATAGAAGAACAACGTCAATTATTATCTGCGGACATTAAGTCACTGAACAACAAGGTAGATAAAATTAGTGTGGAATTGGATAGTCAAGTATTGTCAAAAACCGAAACCATGGAGAAGAAACTGTTGCAAATCAATGAGGAAGCAATTAGTAAACTCCAAGTGGCTAATGAGGACTCCGAAATTTTAATTAAGGAAATTCAAGAGGAGTTAGTGGAAATGAAAAATGAACACACCCGGGAATTCAACGACAGGCAAATTAGTATAGAACAGGACTTAAGGGAAATTACGTCAGCCCAGGAAGAAACGGACAAGAAAGTTGGGTTCATTAAGAGCGAAGTGAGCAGTTGGATTAGCAGCGTGGTAGATATGCAGTCCAAGGTGGACAAAGTTTTGAGTCAAACCTCGACAGGTGTTAACTCTGACCTCAGTGGTCAATTGCCGAATATCAGTCATGTGAATAATAACGGTCAGAGCTCGAATGTAGATACCAGTCGATCTCAAGGCTTAGGGGTCACCAACGTTATTAACATGATTAAGTTACATGAGGACCAGCCTAAGAAATTTAATGGAGGTCCACATACCACGCCGAAGGGATTTCTTAAGGACCTCAGGGAGTACATCCGGGACGCCAAGATTCCTGAGGAACGTCAATTAAGGGTAGCTGAAAGATATTTAGAGGGGGCACCCCTTTTATGGTTCAAAGGCTTCCGATACCACTTTGATACCTTTGATGAATTCCAGAGGGCGTTTCTCAATAAATTTTGGAGTACGGAAATTCAGCAGAGTCTTAGATTAGAGCTATACTCACGTCGTTATACTGCAATAGGCCCTACAAAATTCAGTGAGTACTTTGTTGCACAAATGGTAAAGTTCAGAGAACTTGAGGCGCCGCCCTCGGAGCAGGAATTGGTCCAGGCCATCCAAAAGCAGCTACCTCCCGAAGTACAAAGGATGCTCATTGCATCAAAGGTAGAGACCCCCATGCAAGCAGAAATGATCCTTAGGCAACTGGATCATACCCATAATCAAGTAGCACCCAGAGGGGGACGATCACACGAGCAACATGTAAACACTGTTAGCCAGGTTCCAGAGGGAAGTCAAGAGGCACCTGAGCAGGGGAAGCCACAGTCGACTGAGCGGAGGCGTGAGTTTCGCAATAACTGGGAACCCTCGCATCCACGAAATGAGGATTGGAAAAGGCGTAGGGGTAACTGGAATTATCCACAAAGGAGGAACCCTTACTGGAGACGATACGATGGGGGCGGAGAAACCCAGAGGAATTTCAGAAATGGATATAATAACCGCAGGGACTGGGGAAATAATCGAACCCAGAACTTCCGCCGTGATGATGATGATGATGAAAGGTACCGCGAACGTGTTCAGTACACCGACGGGTTAAGGAAGGACCATGAAAGGGAAAAATGGAAGGGGGCTATACAGCACCAGGAAGTCAACACCGACTGTTTCGGGGCTGAAAGTCTGGAATTCCAGAAGGCACATAGGCAAGACCAGCGAAACTCCGGTCTGAACCCGTTTGCGCCGAATTTCGAGCAAGAGTCAATGTCGACTCTTGATAGAAAAAAAAACTTCAAATTCCCAGTAGGAAATGTTTCAGAGTCTTTCATCCCAGATTCTGAAGGAGAGACGCCAGATGAGTGGGTGGTCGCACAGATAGATTCGTGGATCATTACCTCTGATGACTTGGTGGAAGACCACTTAAAACAGGAGAGCAATCAAGTAAAGAAACTGCCTTTAATAAATGTCCGCATCTGTAATTTTCATGTCAAAAGTTTGGTAGATACCGGGGCCAGTATCAGCATCATCTCCCAAGCTCTTTTTGACGATTTGAGACAACGAAATAAATTGCCAATTATTCCGGTGTCAAATGTAAAAATTCGAGGGGTCATTCCTGACAAAATTGCTGTTTGTAAGGTACAAACTTATTTGGACGTACAAATTGGAAATTCCACTTTCGCTCATGCATTCGTAGTCATGTCCAAAATGCACTACAATGTAATTTTAGGGGCTGATTTTATCCGTGAGACCAACGCAGTCATTGATTTGAGCAGGAACCAGATAAAGTTCAGGAAAGAAGAGGGAGCAGAAGTCATTACACTAAACGAGGAATTGGGAGAAGATAGAACATTAGAATATGGCGAAGAGGAGGCCCAATGTGTAGACTTCGTAAATTCATTAGAGGGAGTCGCTGGTGAAATTGACAGTGTAGATGACGAAGGGATCCATCAGGAGGAGTTACATGACGTCTTGGAAGCTGAGGTTGACACCGATTACGAGGCCTTAATTGGGTTAAAGGTCGCGGAATGTCCTGGTACTGTAGAAGAGAAGGAAAAACTTAGAGCTCTCTTAATGGAATTTATATCTGTGTTCGATTCCAAACCGGGTCTAATCCCTAATTTCACATATGCACTAGCTGTTACGGATTGGACACCGTTTAAGAGGAGACCGTACCCTATACCGGACAAATATTATGCTCAAGCTGCAAAGATTATTAAGGAAATGGAGGAGAACGGGCTAATTTCCAAGCAGCCCACTCCATATTTGAATCCGTTGGTCGGGGTTCAAAAACCGGACGGGTCTCTGCGCGTATGTTTGGACGCACGTGCTCTCAACGAGCGCTTAGTCCCCGAGCATGACCATGCCCCTCCTATTAAAGAGGTTATCAAACGTTTTAGAGGAAAATCCCGTTTTATTAGCGTAGATTTGACATCCTCGTATCATCACATCGGTTTGGAACTCAAGTCTAAATTATTTACTGGCTTCATTTTTGACCAACAGACGTATGTCTTCAAACGTCTCCCATTCGGGTTGAAAAATGCCGGTGCAGCTCTCATACGCACCCTAGATCGATGTCTAACTGATGAAGTTAAAGCCGCTACAACTCGGTACGTCGATGACATCTTGCTAGCTTCATCAAGTTTTGAGGAAAATATCAGGGATTTGAGGAAACTACTGGAGAATTTAAGGGCATCAGGTTTCAAAATCAACTTGAAGAAATCACATTTTTGTCAAAAGGAAGTCCTATTTCTCGGCCATGTCATTGATGGTGATGGAGTTCGCCCGAACCCGGTGAAGCTCCAAGCCATAGACAAGTTTCCAAGACCGCTCAAAATTAAGAACGTCAGGCAATTCCTTGGAATGTGCAACTTTTTTTCGGACCATTGCATGAATTACACGGAGGTTGTAGCCCCACTTCAGAGCTTGCTTCACAAGAACAACAGGTGGAAATGGAGTCCCGAGCACGAGGAGGCGTTCAGAAAGACCAAAGAGCTCATGCTAAACAGCGTTAAGCTAGGGTATCCGGATTTCGAGAAACCATTTATTGTACAGACTGATGCATCGACCGTAGGAATCGGGGCACTCCTATATCAGGAATGTTTGGACCAGCCTCATAATAGGAATTATTTATCTTTCTACAGCCGAAAGTTGAGATCACACGAAGTCAAATATAGCGTGACCGAATTGGAAATGTTGGCTATTGTTCAGGCATTGCAACATTGGAGGAAAATGATTTATGGTTTTCACATAATCATTAAAACCGACCACAAGGCACTGACCTTTATAATGAAAACAGCTGTTGCTAGTGAACGAGTGGCTAGGTGGGCCCTGTTCATACTACAATTTGACTTCGAAATTGAGCACTGTTCCGGAAAATCGAACATCTTGGCAGACCTGTTAAGCCGAAATCCTAATGAGGAAGAACACGTCGTGAATCATTTGGACTTAGTTCAGGAAGACCACGATTTCCTATCAGAGTTGAGACAACTGGGAGACTTGCAATTGAGAGATCCTTTCTGCGGAAAAATGATTTTTTCTTTCCTCCGAGGGACACATCCGGCTGACGATCCACGGTACTTTGCCATCCAGAAATTGTCAAATAACTACTTGTACGTGAATAACATGTTGGTAAAATTCGTGGACAGCGATCACGTGAAATCCCGAATTTTGGTACCACCGCAGCTGCGGAAGGGATTAATCTGGCACGTACACAGGGTTATTGGTCATGGAGGGATTGATAAGGTTGTGTCAACCATCCAAGAAACGTTCACCTGGGTAAATCTGAGGGAAAATGTCAGAGACATCATCATCACCTGCGATACATGTCAACGGGTTAAGGCAAACCCTTATCTGATCAGGCAGGCGCCTATTCCTCTCTTACCTTCGCAACCTAAAGAGCTGTTCGCGATGGATATCTATGGGCCGCTCGTGAAAGGAAAGCGTGGGAACAAGTTCGTGCTGGTAACCATCGATGTTTTCTCCAAGTATACGACTCTGTTTCCCATGCAAAAAGCTAACACCAAGCTAGTCATGAGGTGTATTTCCCGAAATATCATTCCGGAAATGGGCGCACCGAAATTCCTTCTAACAGATCATGGTCCCCAGTTCACCTCTGCACCGTTCAAAACTGCCCTTCAGAATATGGAAATTCATCACATCCTGAGCAGCGTGAGACATCCTGAGGGAAATCCTAGCGAAAGGGTAATGCAAGTAATTGCAAAATTCTGTAGAATTTATTGCGCCCAAGAGCATTTCAAGTGGGTGGATGTGTTACCCCTAATAGTAACTTGTGTAAATAACACCATACACGAATCTATTGGGAGGATTCCCTCTATCGTGCACTTCAATAGATATCCTGTGAGATCCTGGCATGGTGTCATCCAGTGTCCCATCGATCCCCGCCCGTCACAGGAATTATGCATTCAAAGTACGGCAGAACATCTACGTCGGCAGGCAGACCGCCGGTTGCGCAGGGTGAGAAACCGGAGATTCCACCGTCCCTTAGAGGAAGGCGAATTGGTGCTTGTTAGGAGACCCATGATGTCAAAACCGCAGGAAAACATCTATGCTAAATTTGCTCCCTTGTATGTTGGGCCTTTCAAGGTGGTCAAAAGTTTCAGGAATAATTCCTATAGAATTCAGAGTCTGGATGGCAGCAGCGAAGCTATATTCAATGCAGCCAATTTAAAGGTTTATCATAGAGCCGAAGAAAGAATTCCACTACAGGATGACGCAGCCTTACCAGCTGGGGAAGTGGTCACCGAAGAAGAAGAAGAAGAAGAAGCACAACCCGTAAATATGATCGTCACGTCGAGAGGAAGACAGGTCGAGGCACCACTCCAAGGACAGGCAAGCAGCGGGAGTAAAGAAGGGGAAGACGCTGAATGTTTACAATGCTCATTCTTAAGAGAAGACTTTATTGATGACATCTGTAACGCAATTCTATTGTTGGAAGAAGAAAACAGGGAAATACGTGAAAGTAACAGAGCCCTACGTCAAGAGTGAGATCGACTGGGAAATTTTACGTAGAATCATGGTTCATTTGTATCAAAATTCCCATGTACAATTCAGAATTTTGAAGGAATATATCTGTTTAAATATTTCCCCTTCCTGGGTAAACATTTCGTCGTTGTAGGTGGATTATGAACCCATAATTCTACGGTGAGAAAATTTTTTTTCTCAAATATTTATTTGATATTAAGAAAGTACTTTTATGTTTGAAGGCAGCCATGTTGCGCTCCTACGAGCCCCGATGTCGCGTGGGAAGGTTCTTACTCACGGCGAGCTCGTGAATTGCCGGGACACCTCGGTGGGACTCGAGTGCCCGACAATTGTCTAAATTCATGGAATTCTGCACAACGAGGGATTTTGACAATATAGTAAAGAAAGAAATAAATAAGCAAAATTATTCGTACACCCTCCGTGAAGTTAGTGACACCAGGGAAAACTTAAAGGCAGTTAAGCCTAAGTACATGTTAGCGTGAGACCAGCGAACCAGCTACACGTGCCAAGGTCAGGGGAAGAAGAAAACGCGCGAAACGCACGGGCAGAAACAATTTATTTCCCGTGTTGTGAGTGTAGAAAAATTATAAAATTAACACCTAACATAAGTGCAAGTCTGTCCGGAGTTCTGGGACAAGTCTTATCAAAATTGGTCTATTAGACGCAAAATTGGCAGATTACACAACCAAGCCTCATAGAGGGGATAGCGTCCCTCCTGAAATTATAAAAGAAACCCCCCACCGTAGATTTTTCAGTGTCGATCTGGAACTTGAAGCCGCGGGAGCTTGCGCCCGCCGCCATTGGAAATTCGCGCCAGATTGACCGACAATAATTAAATACATGTCCGTGGCTAAGGTCCATATACTTGGTTAAGAAGAAAAGTGATTGGGAAAGTTCTGAACGTTTGCCGACGAATTAGGAAGGTGTAGGCTGGTTGAAATATCCGCAGCAGGTTTTATTTATATCATCTTGTGTACATTTGAAAGTGAAGCAGAGTCTTGGGGGAAGCTATTCAAAGTAGTTATGCTCCCTTATCGGCCGAACACCTGTTTTTATTGAAACAACGGAGAGAAACCACTCTGGGAACGCATCAGACAGTTGTAGTCGACTGCAGGACGAGGGAAGTTCGTGGTGCAAGTTACAGAGAAAGTGCATTATTTATATGGTAATTTTAATCTCGTGTGTGTGAAGGGTAGTGTTTGTATAAGTGAGATTTTGGAAATGAAAATGTTATCTGTGAAAATGAGCGGCTAAGCCGAGGTTAGCGGCTGACGATGTAACCAGAATGCTGGGAATGTCACCATCGTGCAGGTCTGTCTATTTTATATTATGTTGTAGTTAGTTAGTTACTGTCTGTCCTAACCAACTTTTCCAGATGATTGTCGGGTTGATATTCGTAATTATCAGGCGAAAGGCGTTGTAATTTTTGGTCAGCGTGTGAAAATTTCTGTGTGTAAAATTCATGTCAAGAACGGTAAAATGCGACGCTTAAAATTTTGTGTTGAATGTTCGATGAGATATCGTCCAAAGCGTGGATTTTTTTTTGGAACGTTATAAGTGTAAATTTGTCGTGGTGAATATCTTAAACTCAGATGCCAGTTGAATTCAGAAATGTTGGTCGATAATAATAATAATAATAATAAATATAATAATAATAATGTCTACCGCGGGATAAGGAAATTTTTCTATGTTAAAGTGCATTTAACTAGTATATTTTTACAAGGATCGCAGGCCTATTTAGATGATTTCGATGTAAATTTGTTAGAGTCACAGTCATAAATGGGAAGGAAATTTTGAGACATCGTGTATATCAATGATACGAAAAGTCGCTGGGTGCTCTTGGACTCTCGAGGTTCGAAAGTCGTAATAATAGTAAAGTAAGAGATGTGTTTAATAATGGTTGTCGTTTTCACCAGGGGATCGAAGTATGAAAAAGGGTCTTGAAGGAAAAGGGATTGAGAGCGATGGATTTATATGTACGTGGAGATGAGAGAGAAGTGATACCGCTGGAATAAAGCGAGGAGAAAGAGTGTTGAGACAAGCTGTATTTTTGTAGAGGAAGTATTTAGGAACAGGCTGTGTTGAGGCAGGCTGTATTGTTTTCCGCAATCAATCCGAATTTGAGACGACTATGGTGTGAAGCATTGTAAATTTATAGAACGATTCCAAGTGAAAACGACTCTAGTAAAATGTTAAAGTCTGGGTAGTAAACATCCAGTGATTTTTGTTACGAAAAGCCCGTATGGATGATAAGAAAATGAGCGACCTCAAGGATCAAAGAGCACTTTGGACACACGGTTGGGTTGTATTGAATTTGTTCACTGGAAAGGTCATGGATAATATAGTTGGAATTGATGATAGGCGATCTGAGAATTTCGAATGCGGTAGTGATTATTATTATTTTGAAGGCATCCACTAAATGGTAAATATGTGTTGGGAATTTTCATTTGCTTCCCTAACACTTCAGTGCACAGGCTGAGATTGTGTTCGAGGTGGAGAATCGTTCGTCACGTATATTTATTTTTGAGTTCATGTATTGTAATGGTAGAGACTTACTGTTGTTTTTCGACTTGTATTCATTTGATAGTAAAAGACGTGGTTCCGTCGTGCGTATTTTGTTTGACCAGATTTTGTGTTAATGTCAGAGGTGTTTGAAATTTGCTAGTTCGCCTGATAGGTTAAGGGAGGCGTAGTACGACCCACTTTGACGCCCGACGATAGATTTAGGACGTCACATGTTATTCTTGGAGTCACTGATGATGAGACGTCCTAGGTCACGCCCGACGATAGAATTTGGAAGGCATCATGTACATAATGATTAGGGTTAGGGTGTACAGATTTCAAGTGAGCCCGACGATATGTCTGGGATGGTAGCTGTACACACTCAAGTCTCAGTTTAGATGTTTCTTTTATTTTGTTTGTTGAAGCGGCCTGGAGGAAGGCAGCAGTTACAGTACGATATGATTTACGAAGAGGGTCAACGCGTAGCTCTCCATTGAGATAACAGGACAGCTGTTGATAAGTGAGGGTTGTCCAAGTGTTGGGTATCGGCTCGATATAGATTAAATGTTTTTTTTTACTGTGATTCTCCGTGCGTGTTAAGCGTTAATGACTTCGAGATGTTAATTTATTTTTACGGACTTTATTGTTTTCTCGTTTTAACGTCCTTTCTCGTTTGATAGTGTGCATATTGACACTCAGTGTATTAGTGTGAGACTTGAGTTGCGAATGCGGTTTCGATTCGTCAGCCAGTAACATGTGTATTTTCAATCTTGTCGTGTACTTTCATTTTTATTCATAGTTAAAGTAAGTAAGTAATCACTTTACAAGTAGTGTGTTGGGACAGACAGTAAATAGAGAGATCTGTACTGGTAGCATTGTTTTTCAAGGGAAAGAATTCCTTAAAGTTGTAGTAAATTTTAGCGTGGACTGGTAATTTTATTAAGCATATCAAACCCATTTCTAACCTGAAAATCGGTTCGATAATAATACTTTCCAAGTGACTTTCCACTTTTTAATTAACTTCAGTGTTTGGCATTTCTTCTAAATGCATGATTAGTAATTGTTTCCTGCATTTCGCAGTTTTGTTCCTTTAGAACGACTTAACGTAAGATCCTCTCGGATCCTGTTGTTGTTGGTTCCTTCCGAACAGCTGTTTGGGGTGATGCACATTTAGCATCGGGATTACCTTATCACTTAAGGGTGTCATGAATGACAAATACATGGTGGGATTTTATTTCAATTGTGAATGATGCTGTTAACTTGTAGTGAACACCATGCTTTCCCATAATATTTCGCAACCTATCCAAAGCAACTGATAGTCAGTTTGGTTCGATTAAGGGTCCATTCGGCGGGTGTTCCATATCCGTGAAGGGTATTTGACTGGTGGATAACCTTAATTGAGAGAAAATCAGGCGTTCTACTTGTTGAAAGTCAGATTTTCCACGGATCGTGTGGATTAACTCTCAGTTCTTGTTTGGAATAATAGGTGCCCGGTTTTCAGGTCTTCCTTTTTTTCAGTTTTTCAATTTCGCTGTCCACTAACATATTAGCTTCTCCGAAGCAACTCTTCGACATTGTAGAAACAAATTGACGTTATGTAATGTGACTGTGTTTGGAACATTCAAAACCAATAATTTATATTTTTTTTATTTTTGCAAGAATGCATATTAAATTAATGATGTTACCGTGCTCTTTCAATTTAATAAAAGTTAGTAAGCACATTTTTGCTCCTCATTTCAAGTAGTTAGGCTCTCTTCTGAACCCCATCGTTTGGTTAAGATCGTGACCGAATTTATTCCCGCAACGACCCAAGATTTAAGAGTTCTAAATTGTTCTACTGTAGCAGCCGTGGCCGACCAACGATGGAATGATAAGTTCAAGGGTTCAATATATAGAATGTTCAGCATTCAATTATAAATTTCAGTATAATACCGCAGCGAAGCACGGGTATCTTGTTAGTTTGTATATATATTTCCGTTATAGGTCAACCCGAAACCATATCAGTAGTTTTTAGCTTTCGTGTCTGTTTGTCTGTTTGCCTATTTGTTCCACCATCACGGGTAAACGGTATTTAGAGTCTACTCATTCAGGAGCATGTTCCGATATGCATATCATTTAAATTTTTTTTTTTTTTTTTTTTTGCTAGGGGCTTTACGTCGCACCGACACAGATAGATCTTATGGCGACGATGGGATAGGAAAGGCCTAGGAGTTGGAAGGAAGCGGCCGTGGCCTTAATTAAGGTACAGCCCCAGCATTTGCCTGGTGTGAAAATGGGAAACCACGGAAAACCATCTTCAGGTCTGCCGATAGTGGGATTCGAACCTACTATCTCCCGGATGCAAGCTCACAGCCGCGCGCCTCTACGCGCACGGCCAACTCGCCCGGTCATTTAAAAATGAACAGACTGTGGGTTTATAGGAAGATCAGAAGAGATTTCTTTCAACTTGATTTTATATTACTGATTATATTTCGACCGAACTTCACAGTCAGTCTATTTATACAGGGGCAGGTTTTGATGTGCACATTATTTAAAAATCACTGCACAGACTGGGGATTATTAGGAAGACGAGAAGATTTTTTAAGATTTCTCTACACTATTGACTATATCACTGCCAAATTTCGTGTTTAGAGTCTAATCATCCAATAGCAGTTTTCGATATGCGTATCATTTAAAAATCTAGAATAGGCCGGGGTTTGTAGTAATAAAAGATGAATTTTTCAATTTATTTTACACTATTGATTACATTTCGACCAAACTTCATATTTAGAATCCAATCGTTCAGGAGCAGGTTTTGTATTGCATATCATTTAAAAATCACTGAAAAGACTATTTTTTAAAGCAATACACGGAGAGGATTCTTTTCAGTTTCCGTTTACACTATTGATTATATGTAAAATCTGTGGACTACATGTGAAACGCCCCTTCATTTTAAGTATTTTTGTTATGTACATAATTTCACTTACCCTTCAAATGACGGAAAAATACTATTTTCTTCGGGCTTCATGCTTTGCAGCCAGTGACTGACACCCACGCACACTTGCAGTTATTTGAAGGATCCATAACAGGAGAAAGTCAGAGGATGCATTATATTTCTCTCGGCTTGAAAATTAACCCCACCCACTGTATCTGAACACCGAGGAAACATGAGGTAGAGCCTTTCCTTTGGTGTGTGTGTGTGTGTCTGTATATTCCTAAAAGTGGAATCCTGGTGGATTTACTTCGACCATACTATTTATTTGAAATCTACTCACTCCAGATTGTGTTATCAGGTGCATATGATGTCATGGTAATCACATGGAGTTGGTATTTATGGAAAGATTATTCTCGCATATTTTCGTTGCAATTAGGTCTATCAAAAGACTGTATATAACACACGTTTAAAAATATGTTATTTCCGTTCCTTTATACCATGTACGTATTTATCGTAGGACGGATAATAACGCAGATGGATACGAAAATGGGACTTTTAGTCCAAGGCCCGTGGGGCATGTCGTGCATATCACTTCAACGTGGGTAACGGGGAAAACTAAAGAGCCATTTAATATTTTCCGGTAGGGCAGATATTAAGAGAGGTATCATCGTCAGAGCGTCACGCCAGTGGTCAGAGATACAATATGCAACCTGAGAACCACGGAGAATTTCGCACAACTTCGGACCAGGAAGTGTACCGTACAATAAATTCGGAAATCGGAATTTGTTCAGCTTCGTCATATTTTCGTTACTGTCCCAGGCTGTTGCAGGAAAATATCATTATAACACATCGCATTGAACGTGTGAAAAGAGCCATGTTACTTCGCACAAAATTATTGAAGAAAAACTGCAATCAACTATAAATTCTCGCGCGAAGAACGGGTATAAATGCATTTTTATAAATGTCTTGAGGTGGGCCCAGTTTTACGACTGGATGTTCTTCCTGACGCGAGCCCTGTGTGAAGGGATGTAATCACTTTTGTGTGTTTCTGTTGAGGTTGACGAATTAATCACACAGAGTTAAAATATTTTACCTGGCCGGGAATCGAACCCAGGGCCCTCTGAATCAAAAGCCACTGCCCTGAAAATTGAGACAAAGAAATGGACATTAGGAAGCAACAATAACCACGAGAATTGTGCTACTGAAATATTTATCTGATGTGTTTGTGAATAAACGTATTCCACCGATTTATTTTATTACAGGGAAAACTTTTCTGCCACTATGGTGTAGTGTGATTAGCTGCCACCCCCCGCAGGTCCCACTTCGATTCCCGACTCGGCCACGAAATTTGAAAAATGGCCCGAGGGCTGGAACGGGATTCACTGAGCCTTGGGAGGTCAACTGAGTAGACGGGGTTTCGATTCGCTACTCAGCATCCTCGAAGTGGGTTTCCGTGATTTTCCACCTCTCCTTCACGCAAATGGCGGGATGGTAGCTAACTGCTGGCCACGGCTGCTTCCTTTCCTCTTCCTTGTCAGTCCCTTCCAATTTTCCCATCCCTAACAAGACCCCTGTTCAGCACAGCAGGTGAGGCCACCTGGACGAGGTACTGGTCCATCTCCCCAGTTGTACCCACCCGATCCCCACTCTCTCGCTCCAGGACACTGCCCTTGAGGCGGTAGAGGTGGGATCCTTCGGCGAGTCCGAGGCAAAAACCAACCCTGGAGTGTAAACGGATTAAAAGAGAAAGAAAGAATGAACGAATAATCATCCCGCATTTAGGACAACATTGGAAAAGCAAATGTTAATTTCTCCCTCGAATATAACGGAACCGTCTCTAAAGACAGCCTTGTAATAAAACTCGTTCCCCATGTCTTCACCAAACTCTTCGACGATTATACGTTCTAGTGAAGCAGCAGCAGCGAGACTAATCTGGGAATGAGACTAGACACCAGTTACTACAGAATATTACATCTAGCTCCCTGCGGTGTGTATCCTTGTCACCATATTACAGGGAGTATTACTAAGCTTCTACAAATCTATTTCGATTAATTTCATTGAAAACTTGTGCTCCAGGAACCGAGGTATGGCTGTCACACACCGGGTGCTATGTTATGTGGCTATGCTGTACAGGATGTGATAGTGAACTGTACGACATAAAACTCAGTTGTATAACGCGCATTTCACTGCTGGCTGTTTTTACGAGATGTTGTTGAATTCGGGTATGCGCAAAACTTGAATACAATCACATGGAAGTTTTCATGTATCGCTGCTTCCATTTTATTTTGTGATCTAAATATGCAAATTTGAATAGAGGAAGTGAAGTGTCATACATTTCTGTAGCAAGTTAACGACAGTGACTACAAGGATTTTATTATTATTATTATTATTATTATTATTATTATTATTATTATTATTATTATTATTATTACGTCCCACTAACTAATTTCTGGCGGTTTTAGGAGACGCCAAGGTGCCAGAATTTTGTCCCGCAGGATTTCTTTTACGCGCCAGCAAATATACCGACACGAGGCTGACGCATTTGAGCACCTTCAAGTTCCACCAGACTGAGCAAGGATCGAACCTGCCAAGTTGGGGTCAGAATGCCAGAGCCTCAACCGTCTGCGCTACTCAGCACGGCATTAATAAGAACAACATCCTAGAGTTTGTATTTTCTTTTATTATAAGTAAAATGACATGGCGTATGGCTTTTAGTGCCGGGAGTGTCCTAGGACGTGGTCGGCTTGCCAGCTGCAAGTCTTTTGACTTGACGTCCGTAGGCGACCTGCGCGTCGTGATGGAGATGAAGTGATGATGAAGATACCACATAACTTACACCCAGACCCCGTGCCAGCGGAATTAACCAATGATGGTTAAAATTCTCGACCCTGCCAGGAATCGAACCCGGAACCCCTGTGGCCAAAGGCCAGCAAGCTAACCATTTAGCCATGGAGCCGGACTTATTAGGAGTTGTTAATCATTAACTGTAATTTAGACTGCAATTATTTGTAGGAATCATTTAACCAGTACAGAGCTCGATAGCTGCAGTCGCTTCAGTGCGCCAGTATCCAGTATTCGGGAGATAGTAGGTTCGAACCCCACTGTCGGCAGCCCTGAAAATGGTTTTCCGTGGTTTCCCATTTTCACACCAGGCAAATGCTGGGGCTGTGCCTTAATTAAGACCACGGCCGCTTCCTTCCCACTCCTAGTCCTTCCCTGTCCCATCGTCGCCATAAGACTTATCTGTGTCGGTGCGACGTAAAGCAACTAGGAAAAAAAAGCAAAAGCATTTTACCAGTATACATCGTAATAAGTTTTCCTTTTTTCAGAACTGGTGAATAGCAAGTTCATATCAGCACAATATATATGTATTGTAAACTCGACTATGTAATCCAGTTGCCATTGTGCACATTCCTTCCGTGCTTCTTCTGCTTTTTAGAGCCGTTGTAAGTGATAACAATGCTTCTGCATGTATTCTCTTGGCCATCTTTAGAAAAGCATCAGAGCAAAACAAAGTATTATTGTACGTGGTGTACGCGTATTCATCCAATCGCTCGTGATGATAACACCCTTAAATACTCCTACCACCGGACTGCGCCGGGATCGAACCCACCGACTTGAGATGAGAAGGCCAGTGTTCTATCGTCTGGGCTACTCATTCCAGATATTATTATTATTATTATTATTATTATTATTATTATTATTATTATTATTATTATTATTATTATTATTATTATTATTATTATTATTATTATTATTATTATTGAGGACACAAAGCAAGTGACTGGACTCCCATTAGTTCATAAATAAATGTAATTTAGATTATCACCATGATCATAAAGAACAAACATTCGAAACATACGTATCGTCTGCATAAATGATAGATTCTTGTCGCTTTTGTATAGAGATTCTGTTGAGAATGATATGTCGAGGCCAGTGAGGAGTATCGAGGGAGTGTCATTGACTAACAGCTAGCAAGTTAACAAACCAGTCTGCATATAAGCGACGTTGTTCCATGGAAATATGACGTAATTTAAGAAATGTACCAGCATTAGCTAACACCAGAACACCGCAGAAGACAAGTCGTTCCGTTTACAGTACTGTATGCAAGCTGCTTGTACTGCCGTGTCTTAGCGAATCCTGCATGTCATATGGTACAACGGTTTTCTTCTTCTTTTCTTTTACAATCTGCATTACGTCGCACCGACACAAATAGGTCTTGTGGCGACGATGGGATAGGAAAAGACTAGGAGTGGGAAGGAAGGAGCCGTCGCTTTAATAAAGGTACAGCCCAGCATTTGCCTGGTGTGAAAATGGGAAACCACGGAAAACCATCTTCAGGGCTGCCGAGAGTGGGGTTCGAAACCATTATCTCCCGAATGCAAGCAGATAGCTGCGTGACCCATACCGCACAGCCACTTGCTCCGTACAACGGTTCTCGGAGACCTTTTTGGACGCTAGGTGCATGTAGGAATGAACACTTCATTGGGCCTCCTTTACAATTGATATCACCTATAAGTATGAAACTGTTATTCATCGATTATACATGCATCGATGGTTTTCTTTTAAAACCTCGTTGTCTCAATGCTCTTCCTACCGATTATGTTCCTTAAGTCTGGTCACGCCTCCCAGCCACATATTTTTATGCAGTCCATCAGTACAATTTTCGTTGTGTTCATATTTGTATGCTAAAGTGTAAAATCAAAATGAACCTTAAATACATAATACTGCAGCGTATCCTGTCACAAATTTGGATAAGCTCAGGGTAAAGCGGTGGTTACGTTCGAAAAAATGGTCAACAAGAAAATCACTTATTATCACATTATACTAAAGAGTATATGGACAGGAAATACGGTTGCATATCTACTGAATGATAACTCAGGTATACGGGTAAGATGCACTTATTCCACGAAAATCATGAAAATCGCTCATAAAAGCCAAAATAAATGTAAATCAAATATACATCAAATTTAACTCGACCGAAAATCTGTCATTAGAAGTGATCCGCACATGAACATTACTACGTAACAACAATTTGTATACAGAAAGTATGGGTATTGACAGGAAATTATAATAACAAATATATTACATTGGATTTGGATATCGTTACATAATTTTGGACATGATGACTGCGCCGTTAAATCCGTAAGTTGGTTGCCCGTAGGCTCCATATAAAATCGTTCATTAGCTGCGCAAGTGATAATTGACACACTAGTATTTGGATTTACTAAATTATGTATATACATTCCGAAATTCGGATACAAAAAACACTTGTTCAGGGCTGTCCCTAATTTTCCCTTCCAAAATAACACTGATTCCAGTAACGGGCCCGTACCCACTTGCATATGAATTAGGACAGAGTATACTTCCCTTTAATCAGCAATCTGGCTAATATGACCCCTTATACAACGCTCGACGTCATAAACAGACAACAAACAGACGACAAAAATAACACCACAAAATATAAATACAAAAATACCTGTAAGAAAGAATGCATACAAATACATATTGAAATAAAATCGATAAAGTCGTCGGGATTCCATCTCGACATATTCAGGCTCTGATAGCTCCTGTCTCGACCAAAGACAAAGTCGTTCTCTTCCACATGGCCTGGACGATCACATGGATACCAACACACATTTAAATAACCGGAGCAAGGGTAGAGTTCCTAGAACTAACGGCTCCGCTCGCAAATACTTTCTCTAGAAAGGGGTGCGCACAGCACACAGCTGACTAGAAGCTGCGTATCCGGGGGCATAACAGATTGTGTCTGGCTCAAGGCCGTCCCTCTTCATTGTAACACGACACAAATATTCTCTCACCACATCTAGGCACAGCCAGTGAAAAATCAAGCAAATTTCAAGCACATTAACACAATTAATTTACGTGTTCCCAATAAACATCACGGCTCAAACTGCCTTTTTCATTTTCATTTATCCCCATTAACATAGCTCGGCATTTCAAGCCTTTGAAATCACGGCATTTCGAGCCACTCAAATGACGGCATTTCATGACTTTCACATTCATTTATACCCGTTAACATATCACAGCATTTCAATCCTTTCATATTACATATCGTTGGTTCGATGCCCTTGGGTTCTTGAACTCGCCTGCCCCGAAAATAGAAGATACTTCTCTATTTTACAATGGTGAATAGAAAATATATATGTCACACAATCTAATCACAGCTGGAAGGCACATGCGTCATGCATAGAATGACATCCTGCTCTATTTGCTGTCTCTAATCTGTTCTAAAAATCACGTAACGCTGACTTCGTGCAGCCTATTCAATAATACAAAGACTTTCCCCAACAACTCTGTCTAAATATCACCACACAAGGGAATAAAGTACATTAATGAAACAGAACTAAAATAAAAAACACACACATAACTAGCTAAATTACCTTTCCCTCTTGTACCCATCTGAATAAACTATATACACCGAGTACAGTGCTAACACATGCATTGTAACCCTGAACGTATTTACTATTATTTCAAAATTGAACAAAGCAAGTGCGTGCTGGCTGACATTTAATTGACATATAAATTACTTCAGAATCCCAATACTAGCTCGAATATCACAATATGCATGCTAAAATAAACGAATTAGGACTTAACTTTGCAGGAATCTCTCCATCGGCG
Organism: Anabrus simplex; assembly: GCF_040414725.1. NCBI lineage: Eukaryota > Metazoa > Arthropoda > Insecta > Orthoptera > Tettigoniidae > Anabrus > Anabrus simplex. The sequence goes on from NC_090266.1 coordinate 1,057,364,718, forward strand.
ACGAATCACATGACCGCTATGTCATTCTCGCCTTTAATCCATCACAGCTGCAAACATTACGGGTTGAAAAGTCATCCACTCGACTTCTGGTAATGCCATGGTTGTATTCTTTCTTCTCCTAGAATCGTCTGCAATAATTTTAGATGTTACGACCTCTTCTTCGCCGGTTAGCCTGAACGTACACACGATTATGACCTTAGTTCGATAACGATTTGTTATAATGTACGCGCAAATAAATTAGCCCCGATTTGCGCGCAACTAACTTACGGGATCAAGCTCGGTCAAAATCAGTCCTTCTCAGCGGTAATTATGTATACGGAACGGACACGTTAACTCGTGACTCGCGGACGCGTATACAAAGTTTATACTGATGAGTTGGTTTACAGTTATTTAATACTAGTCTATAAAGCTCACATTTAATTGTAATTAGATAAATTACAAACTACGCCATGCCACACTTGGCGTCTCATTAACATCAGAAAAGGAAACACAGTATCTGAATTTTCAAAGTCTCAAACGATAATAATTTGCGAGTCTTTGTAACGCCCTATGCGTACAACGACCAACGTACTGAGGGCACCATTAAGAATACGACTCAGAACGAATCAGAGAATGAGAAACGAATGAGAGAGCTTTTCCCTCCCCGCGGGCTTATATAGGTTAGGCATGATGCCACTGTCAAGGTGATTCCGCAGCAAACATTGTCGCTAGCTATGTAACGGCCGACGAGGGAGTAATGGCCTAGGCTATAACTTCGCACTTTTATCATAATAGCACAATTAGTCATTATTATGGCCTCCTGGCCTATGGTAATTCTGTTCTCAATTTCGTATGAAGTCGGATCTGTGGAATCTAGCACAATGACGGATATATTGGTTTAAATTCAGGTGATTACAGCCCTGGGATAGCGAAGTTTGTCAACGTGATACAACTGTTATGTGGATCCCCACGTACAAATACTCTCCCCTCCAGAACTCGTGGATTGGACTAGTGGTTACAGCTGGGTCTGCGTGACTGAATTCATGTCCAACGGTTCGGTTTGAATTCAAGGAGTCCGTTTCTACTGGACCAATACGGGATTCCCATATGCTACTGCACGGGCCTCCGGGGTTCCTGCCTTTATTTCCTGCGACTCACTGATATATTAAAATAAAATTATGCCACAGTATTCCTGTTAATACAACCGATGACAATAAACTTCGGTGAATGAAGACAGAACGGTCGATCCGGCAACACTGGCGACACGCAATGCTGCACCTGCGTAGCAGCAGGTTTTGACCACCTGCTCCCAGTGTTGTTCAGTTGAGCATCGTGTGTGTGCCGTGTAAGACCTGTTTGACACAGCGCGGGTTTAGTTCGTTGGTTCTGAACTGCGAACAGGAACATGAATGGCCAATACATCAATGTACAGTTTTGTTTTAAGCTTGGCAAGACACCGAAAGAAACGCATGCGATGCTGGTACGTGTTTATGAAGATCAAGCACTGTCCTTGAAGTGTGTGTACGAGTGGTTTGCCCATTTTCGAGGAGGTCGGAAAGGTGTTTGTGACAACCCCCGTAGCGGAAGCCGGCAACCGCCGTCATTGACGAAAACATTGAGAAGGTGAGAACATTAATCACGAACGATCAGCGATTAACTGTGCGCATGATAGCGGTTAAACTGCAGATTAACCGTGAATCGCCCACACACAGCCAATATCGTTAAACAGTTCATGGCAAAAATGGGGGTGGTGCAATTTTAACATCCCCTATACTTGCCAGATCTCAATCCTCCAGACTTCTTCCTATTCCCACAACTCAAGCTCGCTTTGAAAGGGAAGAAATTTGACGATATTCCTGACGTCGAACGAAACGTGACGAGGCTTTTGAACACCATCCCAAAGGAAGCTTTCTTGCAAAGTTTCCAGGACATGTATCGCCAATCTCAGCAGTGTATAGTTATGGGAGGGGACCATTTCGAAGGACAGTAAGGTCACAGTCGTGCATTGTTCATCTATGTTGATAGTACAGGATTATTCATCGAACTTTATTGTCACAGGTTGTATATTGAGCCATATAGTGATATGGTTCAATACTGTAGGAGTGCGTAAATACGCCATACAAACAATATTCCTGCAATACAGTATGGTAAGTCCATTTTCCTTTATAGAGGAGCATAGGAAAATGAACACAACGAAAGTTATTCTAATGGACTGCATATAAATATGTGGTTGGTAGGCGTGAAACCATACCATACTGGATATACAGGATGGTCAGGAACAACGTGAACCGGGTAGTGTACCGTACCATATCTGCGTGGTATTGCCATTTATTGAATGCCTTATGCATGTATTAAACATAGCGCGGGGATGTGAACGAAGGAAATCGCGTCAGAACTAGGCCACCACACACGACGCGGACGGGTAGACGAGCGAAGGGGGAACGCCAGCGGAATTCACAGTTTAATCTCCAAGTCTGATAACCGAGCGACGTAAATGCCAACTGCAAGTATAAAAGAGCGGGAAGAAACAGTAATGAAATGCTTGCGACATTAACGGGTAATTAGGCCCAGGAGCCACATGACAAAAATGTGGAACGACAGAGAATATTGACTGGGTATATCTAGTGTCTCGAGTTGATTATTTGTATTAAGTTATGTCCAATATTCATATTTAGTTATTATATAACATACCGTTGGAGCCGAAGCCCATTCAACACAAAGAGTTAGAGCGGTTATGTCAGTAATTCCCCTAGCGAGGCGTCATCCCACAAATATGATAAAAGGGAGAAGGACGAGGGAACATGCATGTTATTCTGATCCAGAGCTCAGTGAAGAAGGTCGTGCGCGTGACTTAATACGAGTCAATAGAACAATCGAAGTGTGGAATCGTACCACGGCAGTGTACTAGTACTGGCAATTATCCAGTACAGTCTCTGAACTAACTAGGAGAGAGAGCATTTAATTGAGGACAAAAATTGAAACTACGAAGCTTAATGCTAGGATAGGGCGTGTGACTAGATAGAGAAGGGTGCTATTGGACAGTAAGCAAATAAAGAGCGAAGGGAAAACTAGATAAAGGCGGAGTTAATGAACATGTTTTAATATTTCACTGTATTTTATGCTAAACTCCAAGCCAGTAAGCAATTGCACAGATAACTAGCACGCTGTCCAAGCTGATTGGAAAGACGACAGGTGAAGGCGGACTCGGGAACGAAGGACCGCCGATTCAGTAAATGAAACGAGACCTTCCAAATATAATCCAGAAGGATCCGATGAACGAGACTACCAAGGACCGTTGTGAGCAGCCGAATCAAAAGGATACATTCCAGGACCAGCAGGGAGCTATGGGGCGTTGGATCAACTTGTGACCCTTTAAGATGGAGGCGAGCGACAACGCCTGAATAAGATAATTCTGAACAGGAATAAGCTTGGGATAGAATAGCGAGGTTCATGAATTTACAATTAAATAAATCATTAATCTGTCCAGGGCAAGCCATGTGTTAGTTTAGATAGGTTCAGGACCGTTGCATGTGTAATTTTAGAGTGTATAGGTTTGCTTGGGTTCTAGTTAGTTATATGAGGGATATGCGTTAGAGAGGTTTGATTTACTGTAACATTGTATAATGTTATTCTTGTCTTGTCTGGAGTTACGGTAATTTGAGAGTTAAGATCATCTAGAGGCTAAGGACGAAAGGACCTTATAGTAAATGAACTGCGAGAAGATCCTTGAAAAGGCTAGCCAATCTAAGGAGTGGGATGCACATGGTAGATTAATGATAGGCATGAGATTTCAGAGATCGAGAGAAGGCTGTGGGCGAGGTGTCACCATCGTTGATTAGTGAGGGTTTTCAAGTAAATTTCGGATGATTAATTCACAGCTGTGTGGGAGGCTCGAACCAGGGCCTAGTGAATGTGAAATAAAGAAATACTAAATATATTCCAGATAGTCCGATGTTAGAGTATACATCATGGCCTATCTGATGTGACTTGCAAGTCTGGTGATTATTGTACCAGATTAATGTGATGATAATCTAAGATTTATTTGAGAGGCTATGACTGCCGAGATTGAGAAGTTTCCCCAGTGAAAGGATGGAATGGTTCGCTCAAAGATGAGTGTTCTCGTTTTCACGAGAGAAGGGGGCCATAGACTTGTTGACATAGGAGCGCCAGCTGTGTACAAACCTCGCCGTTCTTAGGAGTCTGGAATTTGTTTTCTATTCACAACATTTTAAAGGGCCTTGTTTTGAATGATGACCGTCACCTGACGGCCTTGCTTGTCTGTTGGTTCACTGAGGTCTATGACTTTTCTCGAAGGGTTAATCAGGTGCCCCAGTTAAATCCAACCCGTCAAGCCAAGTGCATTTTCTTTCATGTGTATTTACAGGTGTAATGTCTAACGTGTATATTTGCTTGGTGTGTTTTGTTTTCATAATCGTTGTCATAGTCGTGTCTTTGTTACAAGAGAAATAAGCCAGTATGCTTACAGAAAGGATGCGAGTTTCTGAATTCATTCATTTGCATTTTGGAAATCATGCCAATAGTACTCAGTGAATAATTTGGGAGAAAACATATCACGATCTTGTACCAGTGTTTATGTATTTGTGACCCTAATGCTAAGGACATATTTTAGCGCGAAACTTGGTAATCTTTGCCCATGTTTAATAAACGTTTAGGAACGAAAATTTTCATATCTGTTCAGACTAGGAAGTTCACAATTCCAGAAGAGAAGCAACAACTTGTATTTGAATCATGTTTGTGTGGGGAAGAGACCCATCATTTGATAACATTTTGCAGTGATTATTTCGTTATCATGTTTATGATTCGTGAAGGTGCAATTTCTACGTTTTATCGTAATGAATTTCGTCTAACTGTAAGATGTTAATTGATCATTCACAAGTTGGTATCTTAGTTCCTGCCCTGCTTTTACTTCATTATTGAGATTTTACTCGACCCACTGAAAAACCGAAGACGAATTTCTACAGATGAGCAGCCTGATATAGAAAAGAGGGTGGCAGTTAGTTACAGTTTACGACCATTACAGTGTTGGTTATGCTGATAAATAACTTTTAAAAATAATTCGATATCTTGCACTGTTGTCATTTTAACAGCTGCTGAAGTTAGCCAATCAGATCGTTTTGCGGGCGAATTCAAATGGGCTATAGGAGGCGGTGTTGCTAAATATGCGCTGGCTTAAAACAGGCTTGAGGGCCGTGCAGAGAAGACATCATAAGACATCGGATGTGTATGCTGTATAAATCACAGATATAAACACGCAACCATGCTGCAAAAACTGGTGAAAATGCATTTAATTTCCATGTACTATCATGCTATTAAACACTTGTGAGAAATGCAAACGTAATAATCCTCTACTACACACACCTGTTCATAAAATTATGGTTATGAATGAACACCTGAATAAAAAAACAGTTACAGTACTTACAACTGCGGCTGTTCCACTTGTGCAAACAATCCGTGCACAGTTTGTGAGATGTAACAATGTATCAGCGTTCACTGTTAAAAAAATATGCACATGTGTCCTAGATAAGTCACAGTGTGTTCATTAATACACATGATAAATCAATTAGTAAGGTTGTAAGGAACCGTATAAAAAGACACAAATGTGAAGAAACACACTTAAACCGAGCTCGATAGCTGCAGTCGCTTATGTGCGGCCAGTATCCAGTAATCGGGAGATAGTGGGTTCGAGCCCCACTGTCGGCAGCCCTGAAGATGGTTTTCCGTGGTTTCCCATTTTCACACCAGGCAAATGCTGGGGCTGTACCTTAATTAAGGCCACAGCCGTTTCCTTCCACATCCTAGACCTTCCCTATCCCATCGTCGCCATAAGACATCTGTGTCGGTGCGACGTTAAACAAAATAGCAAAAAATGATAAAAACCACACTTAAATACAAATTCCTGTTTAATTTCACACTGCACACCCTACTTTTCCTGTCCATAATTTGTTTTGCAATACACTACAACACGTAGCCCGTATTCCGCTTAATGTCATCACGATATTTTGTTTGCAGACGGAGTCCGAGGTTTTCGGGGATACCTTCCAGTTTACGCTGCACGTTCTCCAAACTGTGCAGCGAATGATCATGACGGAAACCACGTGTTTCTAGCTTCTTGATTGATTCTTGTATGATTTGGAAGTGAGTCTTCATGGATGCTAATTTCTTTTCAAACGTTTCGTTGCCAAAAGGGGTCACGGAATTAATTACTTAACATTTTCTTGAAGACTGCTTGTAAAGCACGTTACAATATGCATAATAAAAGTCGAAGACATGCACAATAAATTCTAACTTTGAAACGTATGCACTAATATATGAAAATATGCTTATATGCACCTTCAAACGCATCTCCTTGTCGGTTTTGGAGGTCTGTGTTCAAATCCCTCCCCTCGGGAAGTTGCTTTCTTCAATTGGTGCTCTCAAGCCGGTGTTAAGCCACATGCAGATTTGGCAACACCACCACACAAAGTCCATTTAAATTCTCCCGCGAAGCGATCTAATTGTCTAACTTCAGCAGCTGATAATACGAGGGGCGTACTGTATTGCTTTACACTTTATTTTTTCTACGTCCGGGTATGGTTCACACATCACTTTTGAAGGTGGTGACGTGTAACTAGTGTCTTGTTGCACCGTTTGGTAGCAGCACACGCACGGGGTCCCACGAATGCAGTCGTCATAGCCATTTCATAACAACACTGTCAGCGTAGGAGCACGCAACAGGAAAGCAACCGTCAGGGACTGCGCTATACGACTTGCTTCCTATGGAAGGAAGGCGAGACCACTGCAGAAATTCATCGGCACTTGGTGGCAGTCTGCGGAGAACATTCACCGTCACGGAAAACAGTTTACAACTGGGGGGAAGGTTGGAAATCAGGGCGCACATTGGTAGACAAGGGAACCACTTCTGGAAGGAATGTGACATTGTCAACACCAATCAACATTGCCCAGGTCGAACAGGCCATCCAAGGAAACAAATGCATCACACTTACGGAAATGGAGGCAGCCACGGGAATTAGGTGAAACACCCTGCAGCGGATCGTGCACGGCCACTTACTGCTGGGGATGTATCATCTACGTGGGTGCCTAGACGTGGACATGTGCAGAGAAGTTTTGCAATGCCATGATCACGATCCAGCCAACATCATGGCTAGGTTTCTGGCTGGTGATGAGACATGGCTCCATTACCATGAGCCACAAACGAAACAACAATCGGGATTCACGGTGCTGCCACACCCACCATACTCTCCCGACTTGGCACCAAGTGATTATCACCTGCTCAGAACACGAAGAAACCCCTGCGTGGTCACCTTTTTTGGGTTTTGTAGACCTTTACACAGCTGTCAAGGCATGGATACGCAGCACTCCGAAAGAATGGTTTCAGGAAGGTCTGGAGAGACTGACGCATCGATGGCAAAAGTTCTTACAGTTACAAGGAGATTATGTTGAGAAGGTGGACGTAACAATTGATGTGCAATGTATTTCATTTGGGTATAAAAATAAAGTGTAAAACAATATTATTCATAAGATACGGCGCGAGATATTGAATTATTCTTTTCAAATAATTATTTATCAGTATGACGAACACACTAACGCTTATAAGAGCGGTGCACGATGTTGGTTTCCGAACACCGTGTATATACTTTGAACAGTAACTTCGTAGTGACTGATAAAGTAGGGCATTCGTAACATTATCCACTTCTGATACCACATTTCTGAAAGGATCTGTCTTATATACAGGTTACGTGTAGGAGAAATTCCATCCACTAAAAACAGATCGTTTAAACGGTTGAATCTACTTAAAATGGAGATAGGAACCAACATTTTGTCCGACTCCTTGGCTGAATGGTGGACAGCTGGAAGATAGGTCTGGTCACTATTTGAACTGTATTGACTTATGAAAATGTATTTGTGTGTCCTATTTTCTTATTGTGATGTTCTCAGTTCTTAGTTTCAGTTGTTCCCTTCGAAGGTATAAGATTTTTCTTTTCCTCTCTTTATCTGACATTCTCTGAGTGAATGAACAATGTGAAACTGATCAGAACTTAGAACATAGAATAAACGACTGACAAAAATGATCAACGTTCGGGCCTTCGGTTCAGAGGGTCCCGTGTTCGATTCCCTGCTGAGTCGGGGATTTTAATTATGATTTGATATATCTTCCTGCTCGGGGATTTGGATGCTTGTTGCAACACTCTCTTCTTCATATTCACACAACACACTACACTACCAATCACCAAAGGAACACGTAATAATGATTATACCCCCCACACAGGTTTGGCGTCAGGAAGGGCATCCCGCTGTAAAACAAAGCCAAATCCATATGTGGGCCACAGTTCGCACTCGCGACCCCGTAGATGTGGGAAAAGCAGTAGGAAAGAAGATAGGAACCAACGTTTTAAATCATAATCTTAATCCAGATCCAAATGGAGCAAGTAAAGTAACGTCGTGATTGATAATAATAATAATAATAATAATAATAATAATAATAATAAAAATAAAAATAATAATAATAATAAAAGTGTTAATGGTTTTATATCTCACTAACTACGTTAACGTCTTCAGAGACGCCGAGGTGCGGGAATTTTGTCTCGAAGGAGTTGTTTTACGTGCTGATAAATCTACCGACACGGGGCTGACGTATTTGAGCAGCTTCAAATACTAACGGACTGAGCCAGGATTGAACCTGCCTAGTTGGGCTCAGAAAGCCAGCGCCTTAACCGTCTGGGCTACTCAGCCCGGTGAAAGAGATTGATGCTCTCACGGTCCGTATTAATAGACATAACTTTTCGGGATTTTCCGTATCACAGAAATAATAAGTAGAAATTATTTATATTTCGGGAAGACTTTGCTTCCCCGCGACGCCCACATATTTTTTTTACTCACGTTTCTTTTCATCTTCATGTTTATTACATTCCCGTGTCTTTATCTTTCTTCCGTTGCATTTGTTCTTATTATGTTTATGTTATATTCCTCCTCCCCTCCCCTAATCGGCTTTAATTAGTTTGATGACCTAACAGTATTTTCCGCAACTCACAGACTTATCGACATGAAACATCTTACTTACAGATAAGATGGCGTCGTCGCTTCCTGCCCTTAATGCTATAGTGAAGTGGTATTCAAACTTTTTGGTTGGCGTACACCTAAACTCCAATTGTTTTACCTTTGTATCCACGAAGTACGAGTATATTGCGATGATACCAGAAATAACAAATTATTGTTACTATATGTAAAATAATATTAAATATTATATTCATCATCATTATTATTATCCGCAGCTTATCCCGCTTGCTCAGGGTCCTGCACACACAGGGTCATGAAGGAATTGTGGTCGGGGATTTAAGGGCTCATGCCCTTCCTGACGCCACCCCAGCAACACCAGGAATCAAACCACGGTCACCGGGATGACAGACAAGCAGCTAAGCTGCTAACCCACCCTGTTCCACAATAACAAGAACAATATAATATCGTCGCCGGGCAAAGGAAACCTCGTAACTGCTTCGGAGTAAAGTTCATAGTAGAAGCCCAAAAACTGAGAGGTCGGCAAAGGCCGGAGAACTGTTGTTGGTATTTTCGTTGCTTAATGATAGCCCAAATTTTCGACCTTGGATTCTTCTATTCCATTCTCAGACAACGCGGCAAGCTTCCACAAGACAGATGGAGAAACGTGAGTGGAATTACGACGTTATGATTGCCTACCGACGGTGTATGCACCCGTATAATTATTTTTGCTAGTGGCTTTACGTCGCACCGACACAGATAGTTCTTATGGCGACTATGGGATAGGAAAGGCCTAGGAGTTGGAAGGAAGCGGCCGTGACCTTAAGGTACAGCCCCAGCATTTGCCTGGTGTGAAAATAGGAAACCACAGAAAACTATCTTCAGGGCTGCCGACAGTGGGATTCGAACCCACTATCTCCCGGATGCAAGCTCACAGCCGCGTGCTCCTGACCGCACGGCCGACTCGCTGTATAATTATTAATGGAACAATTACTATTGTACTGTATCCACCGCTAATGAAATTGAATTGAAGTGAATGAGTGGATTTCGAAACAAAAAATTAAAAAAAAGCAATACAGCATAAGTAAGCATTTTTCCATACCTACTCAATGGAAGGTACAAACTGACACACAGCCGTAATTTAGTTCAGAGAGGGGACTCTCTAGTGGTAGACAAAAGCACTAAATCAAAACCAGATGTTATTGAAAATGAGCAGGCTCACTGAAAACCGTTAGAAGCTACGATAAATTTGCTTACCTCTTGAGTGGACCTTGCGTACCACACTTTGACTACGACTGCTATAGCACATAGTAAGCCACCTGGTGGTGAACGGAAATATCATTTACAATATAACAACTGTCCAGTGATTTGAAAGCTCCAACCGTCATTGTCAGAGATGTCTTAGTCGTGGGCAGAGGCGTTTCTCTTGTGAAGATGAAGAAGTCTTTGATAAACGTCAATAACTTCTACTGTTCATTCCTTCGACACAGCAAAAGCCCAGAAGATGATAATATCCACAATAATGTCATTTTGCATTATGTCCGTGGCTCAAATGCCTCGAAAGGGCATCCCGTTTCGTCTTAAATCACAGTTATGTTGTGAATGCCACTTTGAAATTATTACTCTTAGCCTAATAATAATAATGTTACTGTCTTTACGTCCCAGTAACTAGCTCTGACGGTTTACGGAGACGCCAACGTGCCGGATATTTGTCCCGCAGGAGTTCATTTACGTGCCAGTAAATCTACCCACACGAATCAGCCGTATTTGAGCACATTCAAATACCACCGGACTGAGCCAGGATCGAGCCTGCTAAGTTGGGGTCAGAAGGCCAGCGCCTCCACCGTCTGAGCCACTCAGTCCGACGAAATTATTACTAAATACGTCTGAATAGTTATGTTGATTTCACTAACACATATATGGAACGAAAAATTCACACAAAATTAGTACGTCACTACACTTTATAGCTGACGCTAGGTGAGCTAACTTCTACCCACTACAAGCATAGTGGGCACGCCCGTTTACCGATCCCTGGTATAGGAACATGAATAGCGGTTATTGAACTCCGGCGTCACGTCTGTGGAAACTGTCTCATAGCCCATGCTATCGAGTGGGTGTACTTGCAATTACAGATTCACATAGGTAGTCCAGGATTAAAATTCAAGTACGATTCAAATATTTCTTATGGAGTAGTATTGAAAAGAAGAAAAAATTCGCTGGATAACTTAATGTCAGCCATGGGATTCGAAACACATCTCGGGACGGGAGATAGTGGGTTGGAACCCCATTGTCGGCAGTCCTGAATATGGTTTTCCTTGGTTTCCCATTTTCACACCAGGCAAACGCTGGGGCTGTACCTTAATCAAGGCCACGGCGCTTCTTTTCCACTCCTAGGCCTTTCCTATCCCATCTTCACCATAGGCCTAAGACCTATCTGTGTTGGTGCGACGTAAAGCAAATTTTTAAAAACCTAGTATAATATACATCTGAGCTTTTCGATTGGTGATCTTCTGTGAGATTTTCAAATTAAATTCGGGTGAGTGATCAATTTAGGCAGTGTTGAATTATTATTATTATTATTATTATTATTATTATTATTATTAATAATAATAATAATAATAATAATAATAATAATAATAATAATAATAATAATAATGCTATTAATTGTATATCCATTGTCGCTATAAGTCCGACTCCATTGGCTGAATTGGTAGCGTTGAGGCCTTCGGTTAAGAGGGTGCCGGGTTCGATTCCCGGCCAGGTCCGTGATTTGAATCGCGTCTGATTAATTCTTCTGACCCGGGGACTTGGTATTTGTGTTTTTTCCCAACACTTTCCTCTTCATATTCAGACAACACTCTACACTACCATCCACCACACAACAACGCAATAGTAATATTACATCCCTCCATTTACGGTTGACGTCGGGAAGGGCATCCGGTCGTAAAATAAGGCAAAATCCCCATGTGTGTTACACAGTTCCCATCCGCGACCACACAGATGTAGGAGAAGTGGTATAAAAGGAAGAAGAAGAAGAAGAATCATCGTCGCCAAAAGTAGAGCCCTGCGCGGATATAAAAAATAATATCCGCATCCGCATTTCTTTCATCCACACTCACATCCGCATCCGCGAATTGTTATCCGCGGATATTGTACACATTTAACTACAGTGTACTACACCCAAGTTGTTGAAACGGATTGATCTGTTAACATAATTCAATAGGCCTGACATCTGGCACCAGAACCCCTACATTTACCGACATATTTACATTTGTTCCTTCTTTCCATTAATTGCGAGCAGGAGCCAGTTAAGCTTAGACCAGATTTACGGGTTTCTGTTCTCAAGGCTCTTTATACGAGGGTGGGTCAATAAATAAGTCACAAAGATGTGTGTGCTTTATACGATTAGAAATTACGCGCGCAAGTTTTGCCAGCAGATGGCAGCATATGTATGCTTGTCGTACGACATCTCGCAGGCACTCAGTTAGTCAGAGGGTCTTAGTGCACCATGGCACATGTGTTGCATGACTGTACACGAGAAGAACAGCGTGCAGTTGTGCGGTTTTTGTGGGCCAAAGGACTGTCCACAGAAGAAGTGCATCGCGAAATGCATCCCGTCTATGGTGAAAACTGTTTCTCATGGAAAGCTGTGTTCAATTGGATCCTGAAGTTTAACCATGGAAGGTAAAGCATCAGAGATGGAAAGCGTCCTGGTCGTCCTGCGGAGGTGTCAACTGTCCACCGTACAGTCCTGACTTATCCCCCAGTGATTTTCATCTGTTTGGGCCCCTAAAAAATCATCTGGGTGGCCGTCATTTTGATACAGATGATGTCGTAATCTATGGGGTTACACGTTGGCTGCGGCAGCAACCAAAGGACTTCTTTGCTGATGGCTTTCAAGGACTTGTAAAGAGATGTGATAAGTGCCTGAATGTACAGGGTGAATATGTGGAAAATTGAAATAAATGTCAGAAAGTTACTTTGGTTATTTTTGCCCCAATTCGGTTTTGCGACTTATTTATTGACTCACCGTCGTATTTCACCATTTCCCCAATCGCCCGATCACCAGGAAAAATAAGAGTATACCTGAATGTAAATCAATAATCGTCATTATTTAGAAATTATCAGCAAAATTATCCGCACTACCAAACAGTTTGTATCCGCCAAGACACTAACTTCGCGGATATCTGCATCCGTGCAGGGCTCTAGCCATAAGACCTGTCTGTGTCGGTACAAGGTAAAGCCAATTGTGAACAAAAATAGTTTTATATCCTACCAAGCATTTCGCAATATTCTAAGACGTCGAGGTGGTGGAATTATTTCCCACTGAGGTTTCGTAGGTGTCAGTAAATCTAGCAACACAAGGCTGACGTATTTGAGCTCCTTCAAATGCCAGCGGACTGAGCCAGGACTCTACAGTCTGAGGCGCTCAGTCTGGCACAAATAAACATTACTTGGATTCCTGGTAGCCATCACGCTCTCTTTAATCCTCCAGTACGGCCTAATTTTGAATATGTCGGCTGAAATAACCGAACAGTACTCACTAGTCCTTGAAACAGTCTGAAAACGGACAATAGTATAAAAGCAGCCCGATTATAAACGTACGTCCGACTCGTTGGCTGAATGGTCAGCGTACTGGCCTTCGGTTCAGAGGGTACCGGGTTCGATTCCCGGTCGGGTCGGGGATTTTAACCTTAATTGGTTAATTCCAGTGGTCCGGGGGCCGGGTGTTTGTGCTGTCCCCAACATCCCTGCAACTCACACACCACACATAACACTATCCTCCACCACAATAACACGCAGTTACCTACAAATGGCAGATGCCGCCCACCCTCATCGGAGGGTCTGCCTTACAAGGGCTGCACTCGGCTAGAAATAGCCACAGGAAATTATTATTATTATTATTATTATTATTATTATTATTATTATTATTATTATTATTATTATTATTATTATTATTATTATAAACGTACAGGTGTCAGTAATAAGAAACAGTGTGTGGAATGTCGACGTCTAGTGGGATGATTGATTTTATTGGTTGAGAAGAGTCGTGGACGTGCATGCTTTTTTCTTCATCCTCTCTCTCTCTCTCTCTCTCTCTCTCTCTCTCTCTCTGTTGTCACGGGAATAGGATGGTGGATGTGGCAGACAGTATTTCAAGGGGTCGGTCCAGGCTGTTGTCATTTTCCTTTGCAGGCAGAAAGTGCAAATTAGAGCGACTTTCATTTCAAGTTAGTGACTGTTTATGGTCATACCGTTACAGCCGAAAAGAAATGTGTGTGTGTGTGTGTTTTTGCAATAAATGCCGCACCAATCGAATGGTGGTTCGGCGGATAACAGAAACAGATCAACGGGCTCATACACGGACGATAAATGTACCCTTATTCGAAGATTTTATAAAGGAAGATCAAAGAATAAATGTTGGTGACATTGCTCAAGGAAGATTACCGTGAACGAATACAGTATTTAAGCTTGAGAAATGCTGTGATAAGTGCTTGAATAATATTTGTGACTATGTTTAATAAAAATAAAGTACAGAAAATCATATATTTTCCACACTAAATTAAACAGATGACGCATTGACTCGTCGTCGGCTAGAAATTCCTACAATTTCCAGTTAAAACATCATGATATATACTACATGGTGTATCATAAGTATTCTGACAAAAATATCAGGGTTACTCTTCGTGTTAAGAACCATGCTGCAATCGGATTGGAGGAGAAAATGTTTATTTCCGACAAAATGAGATGACTTTGTTACTTCCGGGCGCGCGATTCATATTGACGAACTCGCCGTATTTGCTATGCCAGAGCACAAGCCGCTGCCATGCTTTAATAATGTTATTTGCTTTACGTCCCACTAACTACTTTTTAAGGTCTTCGGAGACGCCGAGGTGCCGGAATTTAGTCCCGCAGGAGTTCTTTTACGTGCCAGTAAATCTACCGACACGGGGCTGTCGTATTTGAGCACCTTCAAATACCACCGAACTGAGCCAGGATCGAACCTGCCAAGTTGGGGTTAGAAGGCCAGCGCCTTAACCGTCTGAGCCACTCAGCCCGGCCTGCCATGCTTTAGAGAAGAGAAGGTGGGGGAGAGGAGTGCGGTGTATGATGGAGACAGAGATAATGCTTCATGCGTATGCACAAGCTTCCTCGTTCGACTCGTACAGGATTGTCTTTGACTCTTACAAGCAATATCTAGAGTTCATTTATTATATAAATTAGCCGTGTGAATCTCCTAAGGGCTATGGCCTCCTGCAATGCAGGGACAGCGTTCAGCTTAACTCATCAGGTGAGCAGGTCCTGAAGAGCATTATTATACTGGTTAATCTCTAGTTTCTTTCATGGAAACGTATTATTGCATATCGTGTCCGACTCATTGTCTGAATGGTCAGCGTACTGGCCTTCGGTTCAGAGGGTCCCGGGTTCGATTCCCGGCCGGGTCGGGGATTTTAACCTTCATTGGTTAATTCCAATGGCACGGGGGCTGGGTGTTTGTGCTGTCCCCAACATCCCTGCAACTCACACACCACATATAACACTATCCTCCACCACAATAACAGGCAGCCACATGGCAGATGCCGCCCACCCTCATCGGAGGGTCTGCCTTACAAGGGCTGCACCCGCGTAGATATAGCCATGCGAAATTATATTGCATATTGTACATAGTGTATGTGTAGTCTCACCCCCTGTGGATGCAATTGTGTTTCTCGAAATCAAGAATTCGCGAAAACGCAGTTACATTATACTTTACGCAGATGATATGGCAATAGGCTCAGAAAACATAGAAGAGCTCCAAGAGGTCCTCAATAGGCTCACATCATGGGTAGAAAGAAACAGTTTGCAAATAAACCACAACAAAACTAAACAAATGACCTTTAGGAAAGGAGGAAAACATGCACCTAAAAATACAATAACCATGCACCACAAACCTCTGGAAGTAGTGCCGAAATTCAAGTACCTTGGAGTCACCCTCCAAACTACTCTAACATCCTACAATATCCACGTCAAAGAAAGAGCAGCCGCAGCAATAAAAGCCATCTACAACATTCAACAACCTCAACAAATATCATTGGGTACAGCAATGCTACTGTTCAGGACAGCCATATCACCAATAGCAACCTATGGGATTAGCATCAACTGGGAAAAACTCACACTCAGCGACCTGATGACAATAGAAAAAGTCAAGGCCCGATATCTCAAGAGAATACTGGGCATTGGGAAGTCAGCCCCTTCAAGGTTAACGTATGTTCTAACCAAGGAGGACTACTTCATTGACGATATCAAAACACAGTTTTGTCTACCAAACACCAAGCCCTACGAGAATGCACGCCAAATTTTAAACGAGAAAAGGAATGCTATTTGGTCCGACTTCTATTCCACGGACGCTATAATGACGGAAGAATGGAAGCAAGCAAATTACGAGCTACGGCACGTAATTACACGTTACGCCACTCATGGATTACACCACAGATACTGCCAAACCAGAAACTTCCACCAGCCGAATGAAGACTGTATATGTAACCTGTGCAACGATCATTGTGAAAGATACCATGCACAAAACTGCAAAATGAGGACAACCTCAATAATAAGAATGGCATTAGCATAGTTGACCATCTGTACAAAAACTGTTTTTGCACATTGTGCGCTTTTCATTTAATAATTATTGACACATGTACAGTTTTTCCCAGGGAGGGTTTAGGTTCCTTCTTGGTGAAAGAGTAACCTTGCACTCTTCGTTCTTCCACAGCTTCTTCTCCGAATGTTGTAGACGTTTCTTGTAAGTTTTTGAGCTTATCCTCCGCAGAAATTATCTTGACATTAATTGCATGTGAATATCCTCCCTTTCATTATGCGTTACGTGATGAGTTATCAGATCACTACTTCAAGCAAACATCTTATGTTCGTTTATTAAACAACCGTAACTGCAATTAAGACACACTTGTCAGTGAAGGAATGCACCAAAGAGTTTCTCCTCTCGTCTGTTGGTCGCACTAACGTTCTTTACTATGATCGAAGATGCAACGCTGCTACCCCACAATTGCGTATTCCTTCACTCACAACATTGTAACGAAGGGGAACAATACGCCCAAAGGTTTGATTACAGTAGATATTCAATACGCCCCAATCCTGCTTCGTTGCACAGTTTACAGTGGTGGTTGGTTTCTGTTCAGGACGTGTGGTGTGTCGCATATTACCTCTGTCTCCCACGTCCCACTTGATCTCCTTTCCCTCCTGTGACGCACAGCAACAGGCAGCGGCTTACTCTCCGGCATAACAAATACGGGCAGTTCTTCAATTTGAATCGCGCACTCAGCAGTTACAAAGTAACCTCGTTTCCTGGAAAATAACATTTTTTTCCGCCAATCCGATTTCACCATTGTTCTTATCATAACACGAAGAGCATCCCTGAGTTTCTTTCGGTCGGTATCCACCCTGTATAATCAGTTAAGATGGACAAGGTGCTATAATGACCGGGCGAGTTGGCCGTGCGGTTAGAGCCGCGCAGATGTGAGCTTACATCCGGTAGATAGTAGGTTCGAACCTCATTGTCGGCAGCCCTGAAGATGGTCTTCCTTGGTTACCCATTTTCATACAAGGAAAATGCTGAGGATGTAACTTAATTAATCCCATGGCTATTTTCTTCCCCCTTCTAGGCCTTTCCTGTCCCTTCGTCGTCATAAAACCAATCTGTGCCGGTGCGACGTAAAAGCAAATTCTAAAGAAGCTGTAATGAAAACTCATGTGCGGCAGGCGCTTCAGAACACCAAAATGACCCAAGTGACCCAAAGTGAAAATTGTTCAGCTAGTGTGCATGTAGAATTACGCCTATTTTGACACAAACTTACACATTCTTGTGAGTTTGTTTGTCCTGTATTCCCACTCATTATGAGTCGGTGGTGCGTTACTGAGAACGTACGCAGTATAAGTAAGTTTTACCAGTATCTTTATTCACGTGACCACTAATGGAAACCTATTATACTTACTGCACGCTTCGGAGAGTTCAGTCAACAGTGGAGAGCGTCTTGATACTGCCACTAGTCGATCCCTGTTTGTCAACAACATTGTACGTCGAGAGGGAGAGGAATACTTAGAGAAACTTGTTTATAGGAGGAGGACTGCTCATTCTAAGTGGACCGGGAGAGCAGAAAGAGTGACAAGTAAACACTAACATACCATGTCTGTTAATACGGATCGTGAAAGTAATTTGCTTTACGTCGCACCGACACGGATAGGTCTTATGGCGATTATGGGATAGGAAAGGGCTATGAGTGGGAAGTAAGCGGCTGTGCCCTTAATTAACGTACATCACCAGCAGTTTCCTGGTGTGAAAATGGGAAACGACGGAAAACCATCTTCAGGGCTGACGGCAGCGGGGTTCTAACTCTCTGTCTCCCGAATGCAAGCTCACAGCTGCGCGACCCCAACCGCACGGCCAACTCGCTCGGAAACCGTGAAAGCATCAATCTAAATAATCCCAATTCTTATAAAACATAGGGATTATACATCTTTAACATAAAGCTGACAGACTGGAAGAAGTATAGTATAATTTAAAATAATGATGATAATAATAATAATGGCGACGACGATTAGTGACAGCTATTAATTATTTCAGGGTTAAAAGCGTATACATGAACGAAGACACAGTGGTAGTTGTCAACAAGGAGAATGTCGAGGTATATAGTTCACTCACGGAGGTTTGCAGACTGAACGCTGAAAGGCTTAAGGTTTTTTCATTAAATTTGCTCTACGTCGCACCGGCACAGATAGGTTTTTATGGCGACGATGTGAGAAGAGAGGGCTACGAGTTGGAGGGATGGGAGCGTGGCCTTAATTAAGGTACAGCCCCTGGCATTTGCCTGGTGTGAACATGGGAGACAATGGAAAACCACCTTCAGGACTGCTGACAGTGGGGTTCGAACTCACTAACTCCCGAATGCAAGCATAAAAGTTTTTAAATGAGATGTATGTAAAATTTATCATAAAATGGATGTAAAATTGTCTTCCTGTCTGTACTACTTAAACCGAGCTCGATAGCTGCAGTCGCTTAAGTGCGGCCAGTATCCAGTAATCGGGAGATAGTGGGTTCGAGCCCCACTGTCGTCAGCCCTGAAGATGGTTTTCCGTGGTTTCCTATTTTCACACCAGGCAAATGCTGGGGCTGTACCTTAATTAAGGCCACGGTCGCTTCCTTCCAATTCCTAGGCCATTCCTATCCCATCGTCGCCATAAGACCTATCTGTGTCGGTGCGACGTAAAGCAAATAGTAAAAAAAAGGTGCTACTTAAATACTAATACGATACTTGTTTCTATATGGAACAAAGCATACTTTCATCAGCCAAGGGGATTAACCGTCCACGATTAAAATCCCACGACCTCGTCGAAATTGAACCCTGGCCACCGAGGTTCGAGGTTCAAGCGCCAACTCAACAATGGAAATGGTCAACGTCGGATGAGTTTAACTTTTGTCTGCTTGTTTGTTGCAGCGTGACGGATATGTGTTTGGTGGGATTTCACAGAATTTGGCATTTAAATAAGGGTGTTAATGATCTTAGCATTTTTTTTGCGATTCGTGTTAAAGGAAAGTGAGTTTGGAGGAAAGCCTGAATACAAAGAGAGCAACAAATTGCTAATATCTTACTTAATATTACTGTAATCGAAATAATGTGTATGATTAAGGATATATTGAGCTCTATTTCCCATCATCCCACTTCACTAATGTATAGTCGCTTAAAGAATGAATGAGTACATGTTTCTCGCATTCAGTGTTTTACCAGACGTAATTTTAACTAGCCTACTATCAACATGTAATTCACCCCCTAAGTAGACACAAACTCGGTGCATACCCCACAGGTTTCTGAGACAAGTCTACCTGAGAGGAACTTATAAAATACCATGCCCTCATTTGTCTCTTGAGCGACTGTAAGTTATTTTCATACGACAAATAACGAAAATATGAATCATTGCACTGAGCAAAACGTACTGGGAAGGTGAGAGGGGGTGGGGATCGGCAGGCGGGCTTCTTGTCGGTCCGACTTCCTGCCTCACTCATTTTGATCTTCCACTTCATCGTGTGCGGTCGCACCTAACGTTTTCTGGAGTTAATGCATATTAACTGAATCAGAGGAATTACAATCCTGCTCTTCTTGGCTAATAGTGTTTCTCACGGTTGTATTACTATTTTTGCCGAGTGGAGCTGGAAGTTTGCCACTCTCTCTTCACAGTTACATATCTTAAATTTGGACCCTGGATACGGGTAATCTATCTGACGTACCTACCAATACAGAGGAAGCCTCGATACATTAATATCAGGACATCCCAAAGTTCCAGCTCTGGGTATAATACTCGTATATGGTCCTCAAAGGTGTAATCATAAACATGCAAAGTGTTTTCTTCCGCCGACGACTGGTAAAAAAAGGAAGTGTATCTATTTAATAATAATAATAATAATAATAATAATAATAATAATAATAATAATTTTCTTTCTTTTTCTTTCTTTCTTAATCTGTTTACCTTCCAGGGTTGGCATTTTCATTCGAACTTAGCGAGGGAACCCACCTCTACCGCCTGAAAGGCAGTGTTCTTGGGCGTGACACTTTGGGTCAGGGATACAACAGGGGAGAATGACCAGTACCTCGGCCAGGCGGCCTCACCTGCTATGCTGAAGAGGGGCCTTATGGGGGATGGTAAGATAAGAAAGGATAGACAAGGAAGAGGGAAGGAACGGCCATGGCTTTAAGATAGGTACCATCCCGGCATTTACCTGGAAGAGAAGTGGGAAACCACGGAAAACCACTTCGAGGATGGATGAGGAGGGAATCGAATCCCCCTCTACTCAGTTGACCTCCCGAGGTTGAGTGAACCCCGTTCCAGCCCGCGTACCAATTTTGAAATTTCGTGGCAGAGCGGGGAATCGAACCCGGGCCTCCGGGGATGGCAGCTAATCACACTAACCTTTCCACCACAGAGGTGGACAATATTAATTTTACGTTCCTATATACTAGGGCTGTAATAGGGTGGTGGTACTTATGATAAAACGCAATGTTTAATGCACTAACAGGTGCAGTTGCATTACTTTCCATCAATGTAGTCAACCGAAATGTCCATTACCTTTGGCGAAATGTCGGGAAGCCGCTGGGGACAGTTGGCAAGGCGTTCTCTGCTGATGACGGCACGGAGCGCCCTTCTGCGCGGAGTACACCGGGTGGTCTACCAACCCCTTATTTTTTTGGAGACAGGCAACCCAAATAACGCGTATAACCTAAGGATCTTTATAGTTAAGTTTTATAAACCCCAAATAACTTCAAAGTTCTCCTTATGGTCAATAAGGCTCTCTCCTACCTGTGTGTCATTACTGTGAATTGATCTGTGGACCTAGCAAAGGAAAACCTACTATGCACAATTCTGCGCCGAATACTAAGAACCATTCTGCAAACATGTGATTTATAGCACCTTAATATAACACAGTCCACCTGTGTGGTGTAGTGGTTAGTGTGATTAGCTACCAAGCCCGGAGGCCCGGATTCGATTTCCGGCTCTGCCACGAAATTTCAAAAGTGGTACGCGGGCTGGAACGGGGTTCACTCAGCCTCGGGAGGTCAACTGAGTAGAGGGGGGTTCGATTCCCTCCTCATCCATCCTCGAAGTTGTTTTCCGTGGTTTCCCACCTCTCCTCCAGGCAAATGCCGGGATGGTACTATCTTAAGGCCACGGCCGCTTCCTTGTCTATCCCTTCTTATTTTCCCATCCCCGACAAGGCCCCTTTTCAGCATAGCAGGTGAGGCCGCCTGTGCGAGGTACTGGTCATCCTCCCTAGTTGTATTCCCCGATCCAAAGTACGAAGCTCCAGGACACTGCCGTTGAGACGGTAGAGATGGGATCCCTCGATGAGTCCGAGGGAAAAGCCGACCCTTGAGGGTAAGCAGAGTAAGAAAGAAAGAAAGAAAGTAAGAAAGATAGTAATAACACAGGTGCTCGTAATACGGACGAATTAATTGGGTTATGCCACGTGTTCCGTAATGTGAAGAAGTAAAACGAACGTTGTAAACCATCATTGTAGACTTTGGCTCTGAAATTAACTTTCGAGGTGGAACGGCCATACTTAAGTACTAAACCTCTAGTAAGCATCATGTACACTGACTGACAGAGCAAATGCAACACCAAGAAGGAGTGGTCAGAACTTTATGCCAATTGCAGGGTAGACTGACGTCACTGAGGTATGCTCATGATGTGAAATACGCCGCTGTGCTGCGCACGTAGCGAACGATAAATGGGACACGGCGTTGGCGAATGGCCCACTTCGTACCGTGATTTCTCAGCCGACAGTCATTGTAGAACGTGTTGTCGTGTGCCACAGGACACGTGTATAGCTAAGAATGCCAGGCCGCCGTCAACGGAGGCATTTCCAGCAGACAGACGACTTTACGAGGGGTATGGTGATCGGGCTGAGAAGGGCAGGTTGGTCGCTTCGTCAAATCGCAGCCGATACCCATAGGGATGTGTCCACGGTGCAGCGCCTGTGGCGAAGATGGTTGGCGCAGGGACATGTGGCACGTGCGAGGGGTCCAGGCGCAGCCCGAGTGACGTCAGCACGCGAGGATCGGCGCATCCGCCGCCAAGCGGTGGCAGCCCCGCACGCCACGTCAACCGCCATTCTTCAGCATGTGCAAGACACCCTGGCTGTTCCAATATCGACCAGAACAGTTTCCCGTCGATTGGTTGAAGGAGGCCTGCACTCCCGGCGTCCGCTCAGAAGACTACCATTGACTCCACAGCATAGACGTGCACGCCTGGCATGGTGCCGGGCTAGAGCGACTTGGATGAGGGAATGGCGGAACGTCGTGTTCTCCGATGAGTCACGCTTCTGTTCTGTCAGTGATAGTCACCGCAGACGAGTGTGGCGTCGGCGTGGAGAAAGGTCAAATCCGGCAGTAACTGTGGAGCGCCCTACCGCTAGACAACGCGGCATCATGGTTTGGGGCGCTATTGCGTATGATTCCACGTCACCTCTAGTGCGTATTCAAGGCACGTTAAATGCCCACCGCTACGTGCAGCATGTGCTGCGGCCGGTGGCACTCCCGTACCTTCAGGGGCTGCCCAATGCTCTGTTTCAGCAGGATAATGGCCGCCCACACACTGCTCGCATCTCCCAACAGGCTCTACGAGGTGTACAGATGCTTCCGTGGCCAGCGTACTCTCCGGATCTCTCACCAATCGAACACGTGTGGGATCTCATTGGACGCCGTTTGCAAACTCTGCCCCAGCCTCGTACGGACGACCAACTGTGGCAAATGGTTGACAGAGAATGGAGAACCATCCCTCAGGACACCATCCGCATTCTTATTGACTCTGTACCTCGACGTGTTTCTGCGTGCATCGCCGCTCGCGGTGGTCCTACATCCTACTGAGTCGATGCCGTGCGCATTGTGTAACCTGCATATCGGTTTGAAATAAACATCAATTATTCGTCCGTGCCGTCTCTGTTTTTTTCCCCAACTTTCATCCCTTTCGAACCACTCCTTCTTGGTGTTGCATTTGCTCTGTCAGTCAGTGTATGTTGTCTTCGTGGCTGAATCGATTAACGGCTGGAACAGAAGTTAAGTGAGTTTTGGCATAGTAGTGGTTCGAATCCAGCGTAAGGTGCACTTTTTGTACGACAGAGGTACTCCATTTTAGTGGGGATACAGTAATATTTTTTTTCTATTGGTTTTAAGAGGTGCGGTCTGATTTGGCGTCTTACCTCTAAGGATGGGTGGGGGAAGAATTGGGAAGGAAATCAGCCTTGGTCTTTTATTATGGTACCGTCTCGGCTTTCGCCTGGTGATGAAAATGGAAAACCGAGGAAAATGGTTTCAAGGACGGCCAGCATGCGATTCGAAACCACAATCTCCCGAATCCAACGCACACAAATAATAATTCACACCTAGCGGCCAAAGAGTACGTTGAGTTGTTGCTAATTTATGGAGAAAGTACGGTCGTATTAATATGTTTGCCACTTGCTCCGTAATGGTAAAAACGTAAATGAACACCGTAAAGTGGTCAATATTTCGAACATTCGTTACTCTGATTATGCAGGGTACCCTACTTCCTACCTACGGACCATCACGTCATAGTCCAATCTGGTTACGTAACATAAAAATGGTCTTTTTCAAGAATCAAATAAAAATTCACTCTTTGGAACCGGATGATATACAGCAATATTACAGTCACTGTAAATGGCGTTAATCGAGGAGAAAGAAGGGTACCAGCCTGTGATTTGAACCTACTACCAAAGAGCTTGTCTGACGCAAAACCTGTGACGCGTACTTTAGTCACCTTAGCAACCGCGAGCGTCGGTGCAGTGTTGGAACGTTGTAGTCGTTATAAACCAACCTAAGTTAGCATTATTCGCAGCTGTGATCGTTTTCCATATTCATTATAGTTTAATAGAAATTACGCAACCGTTAATGATTTCTACCATATTCTCGAAAATTATATAAACGGTATGGTTTTACTAAGGCCATAAAGAAGCAGGCACTAATGTTTCTCGGGTGACTATGACATAAGCGTTAGTTGGGTTACCTACCTCCGAAAAAATAAGGGGCTGATGAGCCACCCGGTATATGCCACGTCCGGAAATCGGTGGCCTCGGAGGAGTTCCTTCAACTTCCGAAACAGGTCGAAGTCACAAGCACTCATGTCTGGTGAGTACGAAGGGTGTTCCAAGACCTCCCAATCCCACTGTTGCAATAAGAGCTTGTCATTGTTTACGACATGACAACGCGCGTTGTCATAAAACACTAGAGGGCGATCGTCTCGCAATAAACCTGGCCGCAGATGTCGCTTCAGAAATCGCCAATAGTAGTCACTGTTGACGGTCAATCCCTCAGGAGCAGCATGCGTAAGAATAACACCCTCCTAGTCGAATGCCACAAGCAGCACAAGCTTCACCGGACTGGGTTCCTGTCGAATTTTCTCTGGACGTGGTGTATCTTTGCGACACCATTTATTCGACTGACGCTTTAATTCGGGCTCGTAGACTCGTACCCACGTCTCATCAATGGCGAAAATACGCTGCAGGAATGCGTCTCCTTCGTCCAGGCGGATGCCAGCCAGTGCATACTGGTGCCATTTCTGTACGTCGGTGAGTTGATGGGGAACCCAACGGGACAGAATTTTCCTCATCTTAAGACATTTTGTCAGTACGTGCCGTACCGTTTGCTGATTGAGACCAACCTCCACGGATAATTTCCGGATACTCCATCGATGGTGTACGGAAACGAGACCACTCACGATGTCTATCTGATCTGGAGGAATGGACGGCCGACCTGTGCGGTGCAAATCTACAGCCTTGACCCCTCGTGCAAACGTCCTCTACGATAACGTATTCTCACCAAAGGCTTCACGACACCCTCCAAAACATTCTGGTGGATTTTTGCCACGGGCAACCTCGATTTCAATCCACGAACGCTGATCACCTTTTTAAAACGTACTTTAGAGCGGTGAAATGGATACTCTACACTTCAGTGTCACACAGCAACAACACTTCCTACTTGATGCCCGTCAAATGCACAGTGCACATCGATAACAGGGCCACAAGACCGCTCTCATATCCTGATCTCCTGCGAGCGTTTGGACTACGTTGCCACTACTGTATTTACAGCCCTCGTATCTATCTATCTATCTATCTATGGAGGTCGTTTCCTGAATCATGCCAATCGTGTTATCCGCGGCTAGTTAACAAAGCACGAAAGAGTTAGTGTACTACCGCCCGTGATCCAAGATAGAGTTGAACTGTGGTCGTACGTGACAATTACAGTGCTCTGTGGCAGAAACTCATGTCAGTGTCATGCGGAGCTAATAGAGCTTTGCCATATCAAACTGCTGGAGCCTTCACACGTTAACGCTTGGCTACTGTTGGACTGCCACAGAGTGGACGTTTAGTGTCCACTAACACAAAGGTGTCACTGAATTTTATTAGAAAGTGATTAACAGCAGACAGGTGTTGGACAATGTAGTAATTATTCACATTTACGGGTATTTCTGTGTCGATAGTGTCCCAAACATTGGGATTTCCAGATGCGGAGTTCCTTTCCTGTCCATAATAAAACAGTGTATTTTATTCACTTTCCTTTCGATTGTCCTTTGTTATTGGCTCCCGTAGCCGGATCCAATTTGGTCCTTACATTGGGAAGCACATTCCAGTGGTCTTCAAATTAATGCGGGGAATTTACAAAGACCCTCGTATATAGATCGGAAAATCACACCGTTCAAAAAAAGATCACTTCATTTTATGTTCAGGTCTCTATGACATGTATACATATTAGACTCTGGGATGGATTTAAAGCATTTGCTGAGGAATGTGAGAACAGGTTTGGACTTTTAGATGTGGTAAGAAATGGTAAAGATCCACTATATTATAATACAGAAGTCAAGAGACTAAGAAGAAGGTGCAGGTTGGAGAGTTAGAAATGGCTGTGAAAGTAAGGAGAAATTGAAGAAACTTACCAGGAAATTGAATCTGGTAAAGAAGTCAGCTAAGGATAACATGATGGCAAGCATAATTGGCGGTAATACAAATTTTAGTGAAAAATGGACGCGTATATATAGGTACTTTAAGGCAGAAACAAGTTCCAAGAAGGTTATTCCAGGAATCATTAATGAACAAGGGGAGTGTGTATGCGAGGATCGTCAAAAGGCAGAAGTATTCAGTCAGCGGTATGTCCAGATAGAGGAGACCACTAATACTAAAGAAGTATTAAAATGTACCTATGATAACAATGAGATTTACAGTAAGATACAAAATTTGAAACTAGAAAAGCAGCTGGAATTGATGAGGTTTCGGGGATATACTAAAGACAATGGGTTGGAATATAGTACCATATCTGAATTATTTCTTTGATTATTATTTGCGTGAAGGAGCTATACAAAATGAATGGAGAGTTGCCATAGTAACCCCAGTGTATAAAGGAAAGGGTGATATACATAAAGCTGAAAATTGCAGGCCAGTTAGTTAGACTTGCATTGCATGTAAGCTTTGGGAACGCATTCTTTCCGATTATATTAGACATGTTTGCGAAATTAATAACTGGTTTGATAGAAGGTAGTTTGGGTTTAGGAAAGGTTATTCTACTGAAGCTCAACTTGTAGTAGTCCAGAAAGATATAGTAGATATCCTGGATTCAGGAGGTCAATTGAACAGTATCGCGATTGACCTATCTAAGGCATCTGATAGGGTTGATCATGGGAGACTACTGGCAAAAATGAGTGCAATTGGACTAGATAAAATAGTGACTGAATATGTGGCTATGTTTCTAGAAAATAGATCTCGGAGAATTAGAGTAGGCGAAGCCTTATCTGACGTTGTAATAATTAAGAGGGGAATTCCTCAAGGCAGTATTATTGGACCTTAATTTTTTCTTATATATATCAACTAGCAATTACCCGCGGCTTCCCTCGCGTGGATTTCTAAATTTGATCAAAGTAATCGTTCCTCGGCATTGTACTAAGACATTATCTGAAAGTTCCTAAAGTATAAAAACTCGTCCAAAAAAGAGTTTCATTTACCCCAGAAATTCTTAGTAAACCATGTTTGTGGTATTACCTTTTGGGGATAAGACGACTATGCGACATAGAACTGTACATGTGAGAAACAGTCTTCTCTCAAGTCGAAAAAATAAATACATATTTCCTTATTTTTAAAGGAGATTCCAAATACCTATTTCCACATCTGTAACATCTTCGATTTTTGAGATATACATAAGTATCCTCATAAAAAGAATCCACCCCCTTGACCAGTCCTTCCCCCACCCCAATCTAAGTGTATTTTCCGAAAACAAAAATACGTGTTTATTTATTTTTAAAGGAGATTCCAAATACCAATTTTCATGTCTGTAACATCTTCAGTTTTTTAGATATAAGTATCTTCATAAAAAATAATTCAACTATTTTTCACTTCTTTTCACCCCCCCCCCCCCCCCCCGTTAAGTGCGTTCTCTGTAAACAAAAAGCTGCATGTTCCTGTATGCAAGATGTAACTCCGGGAGGATGTATACTTTCACCAGTGATAGCGGTAATATTCTGCGCTCTAGTGAAGGGTGGTATAACTACAAATAGCATGCTTTATATGAGAGTTGTTTAAATGCCTTTTTCTCTGAATGACCAAAATGCTACTTATACCGTTATGGTTTTTATCCATTCATATAATGTAGATATTCCGGTACTCATTTTAAAAATTCACCCGCTTTTCAAATTCTTTTCAGCACCTTAACTGGATTTTCCGAAAACAAAAAATACGCGTTTCATTATTTTTAAAGGAGATTCCAAATACCAGTTTTCATGTCTGTACGTCTGTAACCCCTTCAATTTTTGATATAAATGTATACTCATAAGAATAATTCAACTTCTTCTTCTTGACTTCTTTCCAGCCCTCTCCCGCCTTAAGTGGACTTCCGAAAACAAAAAATACGTGGTTCTTTATTTTGAAATGAAATTCAATATTCCAACTTTCACGTCTGTAACAGCTTCAATTTTTAAGATATCAGTTTTTAAGGTAAAGTATCCTCATAAAGATATTTCAACTCCTTTCTTACTTATTTTCAAACCCACACCCCTTACGTCGATTATCCGAAAAAAAAACAAATGCATGTTTCTTTACTTTTAAAGGAAATTCCAAATACTAATTATTACGTCTGTAACATCTTAAGTTTTAGAGATATAAATATCCTCATAAAAGTAATTCAACTCCG
Organism: Anabrus simplex; assembly: GCF_040414725.1. Taxonomy (NCBI): domain Eukaryota; kingdom Metazoa; phylum Arthropoda; class Insecta; order Orthoptera; family Tettigoniidae; genus Anabrus; species Anabrus simplex. The sequence goes on from NC_090266.1 coordinate 1,057,393,436, forward strand.
TTTTCACCCCCCCCCCCCCCGTTTTCCTACCCGTTAAGTTGATTCCTCCCACCCCAAAAGTGCGTGTTTCCTTATTTTTTAAAGGAGATTCCAAATACCAATTTTCACGTCTTTAACATCTTTAGCTTTTGAGATATAAGTAACGCCATACAAAGAATTCACTAATTTTTCAATTCATTCACCCCGCTTAAGAGGACTTTCCGAAGACAAAAGAACACGCGTTTCTTTACTTTGAAAGAAGATTCCAAATACAAATGTTCATGCCTCTTAACATCTTCAGTTTTTAAGATATAAGTATCCTCATGAAAAGAATTCAACTCCTTTTTCACCCCAGCCCGTTAAGTTGATTCACCCAGCCCCCTCCAAACAATGCGTGTTTCTTTATTTTTAATGGAGATTCCAAATACAAATTTTCACGTGTGTAACCTTAAGTTAAAAGAATTACATTTTTCTCTCCTTTTCACCCTCAACTCTTAAGTGAATTTTCCGAAAATAAAAAGAATTATTTCTTTATTTATATAGGAGCTTCCAAATGCCAATTATCACGACTGTAACATCTTCAGTTTTGAGAAATATGTATCCTCATAAATAAGGAATTAAACGCTTTTTTCACCGCCCCCACCAACAAGTTGGTTCCCCCCACCAAAATGCGATTCTATTTATTTTTAAAGGAGATTCCAAATACTAATTTTCACGCCTGTAACGTCTTTAGTTTTCGAGATGTAAGTATCTTCATACAAAGTATTCAAATAATTTTTTAATTAATTCACCCCCCTTAAGTGGATTTTCCAAAGGCCAAATATTACGTGTTTCTTTACTTTGAAAGAAGATTCCAAATACAAATGTTCATGCCTCTTAACATCTTCAGTTCTTTTAGAATATAAGTATCCTCTTGAAAAGAATTCAACCCTTTTTCATTCCACTCCCGGCCGTTAAGTTGGTTTCCTCCCCCCCACCTTCCAAGTTGGCTCCCCCACTAACTGCATGTTTCTTTACTTTTAAAGGAGATTCTAAACACCAGTTTTCACGTTTGTAACATATTTAGATTTCTTGGTATATGTATACATTCTCATACAAATAATGCAACTAATTTTTCAATTCTTTCACCCCCCCCCCCCCACCGTTAAGGGTTTTTCCGAAAACAAGAAAATACGTGTTTCCTTATTTATAAAGCAGATGTCAAATACCAATTTTCGAGTCTGCAACATGTTAAGTTTTAGAGATATACTGTAGATACGCTAATTTTAAAAATTCACCCCCTTTTTCAGTTCCCCCTAAGTGGATTTTCCGAAAAAATATTCATGTTTTTTTACTTTTACAGGAAATTCCAAACACCAGTTTTCAAAACTGTAATATTTTACGTGTCTGAGATAATTTGCAGATATAGTCTTCTTAAAAATTCACTCCGTTTGTCGCACCTGTTAACTCCCTATTCGTCGGATTATCCAAAAACAAAAAAATACGTGTTTCTTTATTTTCAAAGTAGATTCCAAATTTCAATTTTTTATGCCTGTGACATCTTCAGTTTTTGAGATATAAGTCTCCTCATAAAAGGTGTTCAACCCACTTTCACCCTTTTTTTACCCCCTTAATGGGATTTTCCGAAAGCAAAAAAACACGTGTTTCTTTATTTTTAAAGGAGATTCCAAATACCAATTGTTATGTCTGTAAACTTGTAAGTTTTTGAGATATAGATATATTCAATTTAAAAATTCCCCCCCCCCCTTTTCACCCCCTTAGCGAGGGAATATCCAAATGTCCTCCCTTAGCGAGCACCGTCATGTTAATATGAATGTATCCCCAAAATTTCATTTCTTTCTGTCCAGTAGTTTTGGCTCGGCGATGATGAATCAGACAGTCAGTCAGTCAGTCAGTCAGTCAGTCAGGACTTGTTCTTTTATATATATAGATGATATGTGTAAAGAAGTGGAATCAGAGATAAGGCTTTTTGCAGATGATGTTATTCTGTACAGAGTAATAAATAAGTTACAAGATTGTGAACAACTGCAAAATGACCTCGATAATGTTGTGAGATGGACGATAGACAATGTTATGATGATAAACGGGGTTAAAAGTCAGGTTGTGAGTTTCACAAATAGGAAAAGTCCTCTCAGTTTCAATTACTGCGTTGATGGGGTGAAAGTTCCCTTTGGAGATCATTGTAAGTACCTATGTCTTAATATAAGGAAAGATCTTCATTGGGGTAATCACATAAATATGATTATAAATAAATGGTACAGATCTCTGCTCATGATTATGAGATTATTTAGGGGTTGTAGTAATGATGTAAAAGAGGTGGCATATATGTCTCTGGTAAGACCCAAACTAGAGCATGGTTCCAGTGTATGGGAACCTCAACAGGATTACTTCAGTCAAGAACTGGAAAAGATCCAAAGAAAAGCAGCTCGATTTGTTCTGGGTGATTTCCAACAAAAGAGTAGCGTTAAAAGAATGTTGCAAAGTTTGGGCTGGGAAGACATGGGAGAAAGGAGACGAGCTGCTCGACTAACAGTAAGTGGTACCTTCCGAGCTGTCAGTGGAGACATGGCGTGGAATGACATCAGTAGACGAGTAAGTTTGAGTGGTGTCTTTAAAAGTAGGAAAGATCACAATATGAAGATAAAGTTGGAATTCAAGAGGACAAATTGTGTCAAATATTCGTTTATAAGAAGGGGAGTTAGGGATTGACATAACTTACCACGGGAGATGTTCAATAAATTTCCAATTTATTTGCAATCATTTAAGAACAGACTGGGAATACAACAGGTTGGGTGTCTGCCACCCGGGGACTGCCCTAAATGCAGATCAGGATTGATTGATTGATTGATTGATTGATTGATTGATTGATTGATTGATTGATTGATTGATTGATTGATTGATTGATTGATTGATTGATTGATTGATTGATTGATTGATTGATTGATTGATTGATTGATTGATTGATTGATTGATTGAAGAGAAAACAAGCGTGCAATGAAAACAGTTCTCCATTACAACAATTAAATTTGGAATGAAAAGTTTTCCTTGGACAATTAATACACGACGTCACTGCACAACGTGTCATAAAGGTGTCCCCTGGTCAAGCACCAGAATGGCTACGAGGTAATTAGGCGTATTAATAAGCAGTAATGTCACCCATCACATGGACAACAGTTTGTACAATGTCTTCTCATGCTTCTGAAAAGGCGTCGCACGTTCAGTTGAGGCAGATGTCCCCACTTTACTAAAATTAAAAGGCGTGTAGTGTTTGGAGTAGTGAATTTCTAGCTCGGATGGGTAGCTCCAGTTGGTTCCAGACTTGTTAGATCGGATTTGAGTCGGGACTTCTGGATAGCTACGCAATTTGCTACACGTGGTGCTCTTGGAGGAATCTCTAGAATTATCGTGCATGAGTACAGTGTTTTCCCCAAATTACCCCTCCCCCACCGCAGGCATGTGGCACTAAGATCTCATCAATATACCATTGAGAATTAAGGATCCATTACGGATAATCAAGAGATCACTTTTCATGTTGCCTAATATATTCCAACACCTAACTGATCCACTTTCATAAGATATGGTAGATTGTACAGTCGTCGGATGAAATCGCTCCCCAAATCCCCCCCAGACTTGCAGACCACCATTTCAACGATATAATGCGAAACGGGATTCACCCACGAACAGCATGTCTTAGTTGCTAGTGGAGGTGACTTCTAGCAAACTGTAGTCACCTGCCATGACGTCGTCTGTCCAGTGAAGGTACTTGAGTGGGTCGTCGGGATCTTAAACTGGCCTCTCAAATCCCCTTCTGGTCTGCTTGGTCACTAACTCGTACTCCAAAGTCCTTCTGTATATCCACCTGCAGTGCTCGTGCTGTAACCTGGCAGTTTCGAAGAGCTTGTGGACGCACAAAGCGATCCTGCTCTGGGATTGTATTGCTTTTGAGGCCGTGCCAGGGTGTCTCCTGGGAACGGCTCCACAGATACCAAATCGGATTCTGAGCAACGACTGATGTTCTGGCAACGTACCACTGCGAGTAACCATCTTGAAGCAGTGTAAGTGTATGGGGAGTTCAATCGACGACAACTGCTTCCCTCGTTGCCAATATCGGTCCGCACGAGCAATTATGACTTGTAAACGCTATATTCCGCACAGAACAACCTTCACAAACACACACTTTAAATTGGGACACTTCTACCTTTCAACTGACACTGACATCTCCCAAACATCCGGATGGCAGCGGGACCCTCTGTTATGTAATCAGGACATGTTATGCCGTCATAGACCAATTCCTATCGCATTTGTACAGTTTAGTTAGAAATTTCTAAAGGCGTGACCAAATTTCTTTTTTGAGCAATGTAGTTTGTAAGGTTGTGTGTTCAGTGAGATATTCGTCACCCCACAAAGGATACGTACAGGATGTCGTTGGCACTGAAATGGCTTTACTTTGTCGTTACCAGATGCATGAAAAGCACTCTGAATAATGTGAAGGAAAAGTGATAATTGTTCCTCCATCATTCAACGGAGAAATTCCGTTTATGATGTGAACAAAAGGGATTGAAAATCAATTGCCCCATTGTAAGGAACTGAAACTTACCTCCGGGAGCGTTGTGTGAAAGTTACTTCAAGTATTTCTCAAAGATAATTGATCGTTGATGATTGGTTAAGTTCAGGGAGATAGGGGAGATATGTGATTGAATTCGGACAACATAAATACTTGTTGTATCGTGCTCCTTTTCTAATCATACATCAACATATTTTTATTTTATTTCCATGCGATCAGAACGCATCCTTCGTTACTTCACGTCGAAGGAAACTGCAGTATTTTATTTTTTGTCTGATATTGCTTTTCGGTCGTATAACGTATCGTAACGTATCGGGGGTGGTAAGTGAATACGCAACTGGTAGCGTTTAGTCTAAGATTTATTAACTATCCCTAATTTTTATACAACTACACAGGCACACTAAAACTACAACGTACACTGCACAGTACGCACAGTTACACTCATTTGCTCTCTCTCCCTGTTCTGACTGTTCAGTCACCGTGATTGTTCACACTATCACTTACAGACTAACACAAATCACACTTACTTTTTTCACAACTTTCATTGACTGTCTAAATCAGTCCACGAATTCCCTCGCCGTGACTATCGTAGACACTCAGTTCAGAGCCCGCACACAGCAGTCTCACTGTTCCGTATGACGTACACTGTCCGTTCCCTCCAATAATCTTCGTTCACTGTCCCTTGCGGACCTCACGTCGAACTGTCCCATGCTGCACCAGACGCGACGTTCCTTCACAGCATCTGGACTGAAAGACGCAGAACCTCCTATGACAGACAGACAGACAGACAGACAGACAGACAGACAGACAGACAGAAGGAACTCTCAGTTTCAAGGGCAGAGAACATGCAGAACCTGATACACAGACTGCCTCCTTAACACAGGCTGAACCTCAACTCGAGGTGTCACTATCCAAAGCAGAGCACTCACTCTCAGACTGAACTCTCTGCGTTCCGCAGTCCACTGCTCTGGCCTGCCTTAAATAGGGAGGCCAGTGGTTCCAGTATAGTCCGGAAGCTGGATAAGCCGATAAACCTCTCTGCCCCAATCGTCTCCAGGTTTCTGATCACCACTAGCGGCTCCCGGAGAGACATCGGAGAGAGAACTCCACATTCCACTTTAAACTCCCCCTTCCTGGGTAAATGCGTAAGAGGCGGCCTATAATCCAGCTGTGACGTCGCTTGTTTGTGGGCGGGGTCAAACCAGCTCGCTACACTCGGCTCTGAATTGGCATAGCGGATACTGTAATAATATATCCGGTACTCATTCTGTAACCACAATTCCGGCAGTCGAAAGTAACGATTCTGTGAATGAGACCAACCCTAACACTTAACACACCAAACATGAAGAAGGAGAAAAACTCAACAACAACACACACATCAGCCCGTAAACGAAATTACGGCTGTACAAATACGAAGTCAGAACATCCCTTTAACTATCCGTGCTAAGTGATATGCGACATTATTCAGGGGAAAATCAACTCCTTCACTATTTACTCTCGTAATTATTTCACTCGCTTCGCCATATCACACATACATCAGGCCAGCAAAACTATGTATTCTCTTCATTACGGGGTTTATCATCTAGCATACGAAACTCTCATTACAACCATCTGTATTCTAATATTTTGCCCCAAATTGTCTTCCATTCCAAACAGAAAACTCTCTTGTAAAGAACATTATGTCTGTCCCTCAAAGCATTGGTAGATGACACTGTTATGGAAAATGGATCGAATTCAGCAATCCTGGGTTCGATATTCGATTCTACACTGATAATTCCGCACACGCAACAACAAGAATAATCACTGAAATGAAACTACTAAGACAACATCCTGTTCGGCACCCATCAATGATACACGGAAGTATTAGCAATGAAATGTAAATTAATGAATAGTACTTGTGTGTTGTTCCTTAATGGGCATAGGTCCATCAATTCCTGTGCAGTTAAGGTCACGTAGTTGGGAGCTTGCATTCGAGAGATGGTGGGTTTGAATCACACTGTCGGCAGCCCTGAAGATGTTTTTCCCATTTTTCCCATTTTCAAACCAAGCAAATGCTGGGATTGTGCATCAAATAAGGCCACGGCCTCTTCGTTTCAATCCTAGCCCTTCGCATCCTTGCGTGGCAGAAACCTTCAAAGTATTCAAGCACTAGAAATAAATCCACTCATTCCACGTAACAGGATGTACTTAATAACACATGTGTAGTCTATCGTCATAATATTCCAGACGTCTAAATGATTGCGAACGATTGCACCCTAACTTGCCTAATTAAGCGCCGGCTAAATGGCGGTCTGATAATCTAACTAACTGTAATAAAGGAGTGGGAGGAAAATGAATGCAACAGAAAATAAATGAATGAAGAGTCGTATAACTGGAAGAATTAAGTTTCTCTAGGCAGCTCAAGAATCACATAAATTCTACAACAATTCACCATTTCCGTGAATAATCTCTAAATAACTTGTAATGCTGATTTGAACCATACAATGTACTTCAAACATTCTAAATTAAGCTCTAACCCATAAATGTAATTATACATGTTTGAACTGGAAGAAACAATAGTTTAGATATGAAATTAGTTTTTTATTTCACTCCTTCTTGTAAAGATTAAATTAGATTAGATATGAAATATTGTTTTCTTCTCATTGTAAATATAATATTAGAATAGTTCGGATATTAGGTTATTATACCAGTTTCGATACGAAATTATGTTTTTTCAACGAGTTTCTTTTAATTTTTTTTATTTACACAGAAAAGCGCACAATGTGCAGGGGTATAAACTTAATCAGTACAAAGTTCTGTCAGAGAACACGGACTTTTCGGGCACTCGAGTGCGTGGTAACGACCACAGAACTTCTCACACCATCGACATACACAGTCATCGTTCGGATCGTGAAATCAAGGTGTAACACATGCCTTGTGATGGAAGCCATGGACAGCTGCACGGGTCACTGTATGTCTGAGGTCGAATTATTAAATATGAAATATTGTTTCTTTATCATTGTAAATATATTAGAATAGATTAGATATTAGGTTATTAAACTAATTTGAAACATTGAAAAATAAACACATGTAAACAATTACCACTGTAATTGGGATAAGGAATCCTGTAGTGTGCAGTAAATAAATAAATGAGCAAACCATAATTTGCCCTTTTCAGGAACGAGCTCAGGGCTCGTTTTCGTAGAAAAAGTTTATAGTTTGTGGCCATCTGATCTAAATGTGGAATGCATGTGTATTCTTTGGCTTGTGCTCCAGATAAATCTCCCTTATTAATCAGTAGAACCACGCGGCTATCTGATTTATTACTCCGGTAATTGAATAATCTCAACATCGTCATTGTGCTCATACTCTAATACAAATACAGTCACGTGAGTGAGAACAACCCTAATACAAAAACACGCGAATACACCAAACATGAAGAATAAAATCCCAAAGGTAACACACAAATGAGCCCGTTAACGAAATCACGGCTATACAAATACGATGATATAATTAGTGATATTCAACTCAAGAATGAATGCAGCAAACAGAATTATTAAATCACAAGCTCTACTTGAAATAAACACATCCTGGAACGAACACAATTCTAAATAAATCAATAAATGGTGATAGCTGTCCGGACATGAACCCATGTCCTTTAGATGACGAAAGCTATCCTCCATATTTGGCTTCATTCGACTAAGAGATAGGCTGTAAACAAAAGTATCTCTCTTCATTAGTAATATGACCTAAAATGGGCTTATAATAATGGTAGTGTCATTCTCTCAAAGGGTATTCTGAAGACTTGTGTCATCAGTGCTGAATTGTTTCTTGTATCAGGTGGGCTCTCCTGTCATAAATAGCTTCTCCCTTTTCGTCTAAGGGCAACCTTTGGTTCAATACTTGGAACTGAATTCACAAAACATGGGCTAAACTTGACCAAATTCCACAAATTCTCAGAATGCCCCTTCTCAGAAATATTCAGGGGAAAATCAATTCTCTCGCTATTTTCTGTCGTAATCATTTCAATCGTTTCGCCATATCACGCATACATCAAGTCAGCATAAATATTCATTCTCATCATTACGAGGGCTTATCGTCTAACATACGACACTGCCATAACAACCACCTCTATTCTAATATTTTGCCTCGAATTGTCTCCCATTTCCAATAGAAAACTCCCTTGTAAACAACATTAGATCTGTCTCTCAAAGCACTGTTTGTTAACATTATTTTGGAGGATATATCGGATTCAAAAATCCCAGTTTCGAATTATGGTTCCAACCCGGTAATTCCGCACACACACACACACACACACACACACACACACACACACACAAAACAACAAGAAGAATCACTGAAAAGAAACTAATACAAGATCTATCTGTTAAAATAAGTATCTAAATACAATGCACCACTAATCGCAAGTTAGCCTGTGTTCGAGACCTTATATCTGGACCAGTTCAATTCATAAATGACACAAAGTTATATGGAGTCAAATTTACAAAGAAGTTGGCAGTACGATCCCAGTTATCAGTATGACGTTGCTCCCCGTTTGGCTGGATGCATGCACCGATTCGGTTAGGAAGGGTGCCATAAAGCCGTTGTATCATCTCGTGAGGCAAGCTGGCCTACAACCGTTGTTACTGGTCCTTGATATTCAGGATACTGGTTCTGGGATGGAGTTGACGCCCCAGCTGGTCCCATATATGTTCTATCGTGGACAGATCTGGGGATCCTGCTGGCTATGGGAGTGCTTCAACATCACGTAAACAGTTGCGGACGAGCATTGTCTTGTTGAAAAATGGCACCGCGATGCTGTCGCATGAGAGGTAACCCACGAGGACGCAGGATATCCGTAACGTACCCTTGTGCCGCCAGAATTCCCTCAATCACTACCAACCGTGACCTTAATTCATGCCCGATGGCTTCACACACCATGACACCAAAAGTAACATCACTGTACTTCTCCAAAACATTGGAAGAATGCGACCTCTCCCCAGGTCGCTGCAGTACTAGCAGACGATTGTCATCCGGGCTAGTGCAGAACCGCGATTCATCGCTGAACACAGTGCAACGCCATTCATCAGCAGTCCATGCTTCCCGATCACGGCACCACTCCAAACGCAGCCGTCTGTGTTGTGTTGTTAACAGCAGCCTGCGCACACGACAGTAATTCCCTAGTCCGGCTGCTGCTAGTCTCCGACCAGTGGTGCGGGATGACACAGAATGTTGCAGTGAGTCCATTACTTGTTCCCGGATGGTAGGCGCAGGTGTGGACTAGTTACCATGTGCTTGGTCAAAATACGGCGATCCTCCCTTGTGATGGTCAGACGTGGTCGACCAGAACCTTGACGACGAATTTGCCTGTCTTCACGTTCCCATGCAGTCCAACATCGGGGCACAGTCACATCCGAATGCCCAACAAATTGCATGATTTGACCAGCCGGACAATTGGAGAGACACAATGAGACCTCTTTCAAACTCTCTCAGGTGCTGATAGCGCTGTCTCACACGAGTACGCGGTATCTCCGTGTCCTTCACATTGATCACTAAATACCTGATGCTGGTCACGCCCCTGATAGGCCTGGTAACAACACTAATGCACTTTGGTGGCCGATCTACCTGTCACAGAGGATGTGTATCCACCGATGGTGTGTACGTGTACGAAGTTACATTGACATTCGACCATTTCTTCTGGGTGCTTCAAATCTTTTGTCAGACAGTGTATATAAGGAATGAATCAAACGCGACTTAAATCTTCGACCTGACCTGGAATGGAAGCCGAAGTTCTATGAACCGAAGGCCAAAACGCCGACTTCACCCAAGGATCCGTACGAACATTAATAATAGTATGAAAATGAATGCTGTGTGTGCATGTGAAACTATCTTCATTCACAACCAATTAAACTGATCAAGTAAAAACAGAAATCCTGTTGAAAACATTTAGTTGACTATATACAACTAGTAACATACACACTGTTGGAATTCAGTACCAAATAGCAAACTGACCTGAACCCTTGCGCAGACGTAATTATAAAAAAATTAGGTCAGCTCCTGCTTCCTATTTTACATACCTGTATGCATTTAAGTTTCCTTTCCTAGCTTTGCTACCAATGTTACCACCAATGAGCCCATGTACTACCCAATACTACCAAAACTACTGAGCTGGTAGAAATCAAAATTGCAATTCTGGGTACTATCCACGCTGAGACCTGGCAAAAATGCGTACCACAAACTTCGTCAAGAACTATTTTTCATGAACATATGTGAAACACAAGTTCTTCAGTAGAAATCTATCTTCTTGGAGTGCTCCTTGTGGGCCGAACCAGACCTTGCCCAGTTGATTGGACTGGGAAGAAGCACGAGTGGAAGACGGAGCAAAAAGAATTAATTCGCTCGGAATAAAGGGAGTGGTCTTTGGCCACTCAGTGTCACATCGCCTCTAGCGGTAAAATAAAATACAGTGATGAGGTTTCCGTACTGTAGGAGGTCAGGAAGTAAACGTTCAGCGTCTGTCACCCAGCCACAGGGCGAGTTGGCCGTGCGGTTAGAGGCGAGCAGCTGTGAGCTTGCATCCGAAAGATACCGGATTCGAACCCCACTGTCGGCAGTACTGAAGATGGTTTTGTGTGATTTCCCGTTTTAACACCAGGCAAATGGTATACCATAACTAAGGTCACGGCCGTTTCCTTTCCACTCCTAGGCTTTTCCTATCCCATCGTCGCCATAAGACCTATCTATGTCGGTACGACTTAAACCACATTGCAGTGACCCAACCACTGGCATTTACGTAAGTCAGTCTGTGTAAAAATACACTGACTCAAGTTCGTTGTACTCTCAAAATTATAACTGGATTTCAACATCCTTTTTTTGCTAGTGGCTTTACGTCGCACCGACACAAATAGGTCCTATGGCGACGATGGGATAGGAAAGGCCTAGGAGTTGGAAGGAAGCGGCCGTGGCCTTAATTAAGGTACAGCCGCAGCATTTGCCTGGTGTGAAAATGAGAAACCACGGAAAACCATCTTCAGGGCTGCCGAGAGTGGGATTCGAATCCACTATCTCCCGGATGTAAGCTCACAGCCGCGCGCCTCTAATCGCATGGCCAACTCGCCCGGTCGTCAACATTCTAAAGAACGTATTGTTCATTTTGAATGTTTGATGTTTGACATTTTGTCAAAAAGGAACTTTGAGGCATGTGTAGAAGGGACCAGTTCGAATGCTAATAAAATGATAGTTGTTTTGTAGAACGTTTGTTGTTGATTCGTTGACATTCTAGAAACTTTAGATATCACTGTTTCTACGATCAGCCATAGCCTGTTGCAATTCCTTGATGGATGTAGTATTATTACATGTGTCTCTTGGCACAGGACAGAGCAAATTATAGCTTCCACCAAATCCTCAGCGTCTGTTAAACAAGGCCGTGACAGTATGGACGCTGGTGAGGTATGGGTAGTGTTCAGTAATGACATTCGGAACACTGCTTGTGCGTCTGAGTGTTATGAAAGGTGATATTAATAGGGTCAGCTATACTGGCCCAGTGAGAAAAGCAATGACAAAGTACCATACTCCTCATTTTGCTTAATACACTTAATTTTGTGTGCCTCCATCGGTTTCTCAGTAACCCATATCCACATAACCTGTGGTGGTGCTATGTAAGAATCCAACCATCCTCAGGACTGATGACCTAACAGACCACGTGTGTGATGAACTGTCTCAAAATGTATATCTTACAATATAGCACTTCATCTTTACTTCCCTTCATTTGTTGTCAATGTTTATTTCTGACACACGCTCTTTACACAGTCGAATTTTCTTTTCACTTCATCATTCAAAAGTAATATACAGGATGAAGCGTAATTCGCGCACTCGGGCGTCGCAGCGCGACTCCTCACATGCCAGCAATAAAAAAATGTCTCTTACAAAATTTAGTCCTGCGAGTATATCCGGTAGAAAACGGACGTTGAAGAGTAGCAATCTGGCAACACTGTAAGCATATGTAGGGTAACTGCCGCTGTCAGCGCGTTCTGGCCGTGCTGTACACTTGGTGCAGTGGGTAGAGTTATTGGTTGGCATGCAGGAGATCGATGGTTCGATCCTGGGTTGAGGCGCATTTTTTATTTGCTAATTTCCATCTGACATTACCTACTGTAATACAGTAAGACACCGTTTCTGAGGTTACATGTATCCTACATTTACAGCTGAAACAACAAATACCTGGTTAGACTAATAAGAAATAGACAACTGAAACAAATGACCAGTCATAGGACAGAATAACTACACAAACAATATCACTTTCGATATGCTAAAGATGATAGCACAGTACAGTAACACAGCGTCTACCTTGTCATTTACATACTAAATGTATAATAATAATGTTATTTGTTTCACGTCCCACGAACTACGAACGACGTGGAAAGGGCGCCTTTCAAAGCTGACCAATGAAAACGATTGTTCGTCCATTTTTAGGATCGTATTATGTAAGTGCAAATGGTTTCTAGAGGACCCGCTGCAATCGCTGTTGACGATAAAGATGCCAGATACCATACCACCTGGACTACATTCACGAAATAAAAAACATACGCCTCAACCCAGGATCGACCACTCGACCTCCTGCAAGCTATCCCAAAACTCTATCCACTGCACCAACTGTTCAGTACGACTAACGTCTGCTGACAGAGGTAGTTACCCTAGATGTGGTTACAGCGTTGCCAGATTGCTACTCTTCAACGTCGTTTTTCTGCCGGATATACTGGCAAGACGAAATTTTGTAAGATACATTTTTTTATTGCTGGCATGTGAGGAGTCGCGCTGCGACGCCCGAGTGCGCGAATTACGCTTCACCCTGTATTATCGATCACATGGCTTTGGATGAGATTCCTGTATTGCCCACTACGGACGTATTCGATAGTAATTCCATATCAGAAGATGAGGTGAAAGGTATTATTAACGAAAAACTAAAACCTGAGGAGCAAACTGTCCGGATAATCCCACCTTATATAAATAAGGGATGTGTAGAAATACTGGCCACTCAGCTTTCGTTTTCAACCTCTGATTAATGACGTCTTGTTTTACTGAAAGGTGGAAAGTAACAAAAAATACGCCAGTTCTAAAGGCAAAAAATTTTGAAGATATTTCTAATACCATCCTTTTTCGGTTATGGGTACGTATTAAGTTATATTTTAAGGTATACAATCATATTAAAGCATGTATTTCTAAATTTCAGCATGGATTTATTCCTAATACATCTGTTATTTGAAATCTGATTGTATTTAGGCCTACTCAGACTTTGTAGGATGTATTAAACAACAACAGAGGAACTGATGTTGTCCGTACAGAATTCAAGAAATCTTTTGACAAGGTAGATCGAAAAATTGTCAAAAATTGTCTCCCATTTTGGCGCATCGGTTGTTATGTAAATACTTGAAAGATCGACGTCGGTTTGTGCCTTTCAAAGGTGACATCTCAGACCATTTCGTGAGTTTTTTCAGTCATGTCAGTTGTTTGCTCTTTCCTGGAGATGTAAAGCTTTGATAGACTATAAATGAGACAAAATATATGAGGATGATTTACTGCAGGACATTGATCGTGGTTTATTATGGTGTGATACCTTTCATATGGTTCTTAATATAAAGGAATGTAAAGTAACATGTACGAAAGAAAATGTACGATCGCGTCCTACTGTTTACAAGATACTAAATTAGAAAGAGTTCAACCATTAGAGATTTAAGAGCAATGTTTGAAAAGTGAACTTTTACGCACATATTACAAAAATAACGAATGATGCTAATTGTATGCCAGGCGCTCTAAATTATTTACTCAATCATTAGTACCGGTACTTGTTCAGTTATTCGCTAGCCTAGTAAGGAGTAAATTAGAACGTGCGTCTGTAATCTTGGAGCAACATTCAAATGAACAAATATATGCTATTATAGGTGTTCAAAGTAATTACTTTCTGTATTTGTATTTGTATTTGTATTTTACCCCTTTGATACATCAGCACTGTATTTAAGAAATACTTTTAACCTCCCATCGCTACGTAACAGAAATATTATTATATCATGAAAAACGTTAAACAGAATCATAAGCAATAAACTGTACTCCCAGGACTATGATGTTCCACGATGTAGAGCTTGAAAGAAAACGTCATTTCACGTTCTAAGATCCAGGACATCTCATCACTTGAATTCACCATTTATTAAACTTCTATATTATTGTAATAGATTTGCTTCAGATACAGATGTATTTTCAAGACTACACACTGCCATTAACAAACAATTAAAGACCTGTGTTTCGAATGTATAAATTCATTTATTTTCTACTTTTATCATCTTCTGTACTTCAATAAATTAGGTACTTTTTGTTGTGGTTTTTAATTTCTTATCGTTTTTAGTTCTGTATTTGTTCTAATTGCTGTACGTTCACAATATGTAAAATTCATTCGTGTTCGTTACATCATTCTTATATGTCTATAAAATTTTTCCTTATTTCCCTCATTTGTACTTACATACTACTCTTATGTATTGGCGTGTTAATAAGATAATGTAATGGGCTGTGTAATGCCTGTGTATTTTCAAAGAGAAAAATTATTAATTGATCAGTTAAACATTTCCCCTCGGTGAAATACGCTATAAAATCGTAATAACTATGGACAACATACTGTTTGAATGTTGTATGCAATTCAAATCAAAATCGTTAACATTGGTGTCATCGCGGAGATTATACTGTACCCGGATGAGATAGGCTCTAGCTTTCATGATTTGATTTTGATACGAGAAATACAGATATATAGGAATATTAAATTGAATACAGTGTCAGTTTTGTGTGGACGGGAGAATTTCAACATAGCCAGCCGTGATCGCGACAAGCCGTCGCCACAGTTAAGCTTGTCATTATGGGGAGAAGGTTTCCTGGTCAAAAGATAAGAGGATTAAATCTAGAGCTCACAACAACAGAAGTAATGACTACGAGGAAGTGAAAGAGTATATATTTCGGACCAAGGGCGAGCAGGTGTATCACCAATACCGAGAATGTGACGTACCAGTTTTTCCACTGCCTCAAGGCATTTTGTGTTGTCAGGTTGCAAGGAAGAGATTTTAAACTAACCGATGCGGTGTTGACCAATAGAAAAATTTATCATAGGCCCGCAGATAAACCAACATAAGAAAAACTCAGAGTGAACTCCAGTAAGCTTCTCCGATAACAATAATTAAATTATTCCAACTACATAATTGAATATGGGGGATTTTTGGGATGTCATTCCCATGTTGATAAATTGTAATCGTAATAAATTAAAATAATGAATTCGTGGAAATGACCCACGCTATCTCGCCATTGGTCAAGATGAGCACACCATCAGGGACGCCGAGTTAGCGCGCGAAAGGTGGAGGACAGGAATTAAGTGATATTTCCATGATCACCGAACGATATGAGTTCAGAATACGACACATGAATGTGTATCGCCAGTTTATTAAGTGGGATAAAGCAAGAAATCCAAATCCACCTGCATATGCCGATTTAGGATAACCAAACCCCCTCCCCAGGAGATGACCGCGGATGACCCCGGCGGTAAACCATGTCGTCCTTAAATAACCAGTAGTGGGACCTCACATCACCCAGTTCTTACCAGTCACCAGTCGTTATCGGTCACCAGTCGTGTCAGTCGTATGAAGTAGTTGAGACTCTGACACGTTGACTCTGTAAGTCAGTACCTCGGGACGTATTTGAAGTCAGTTAGAGCTGAAAGTGAGTGAGTTGTTAGGAGAATGAAGACGAACAGTGAGATTATCCATAGTACCGAGTGTAAATAATCAGTACAACTGTATGTTGAATTTAATAAATGTCATGTGATTAAATAATAAATAACTAACGGAACGCCGATAGTACCTTTGGAAGGCAGTGTGCGGAGCCTGAAGTAAATACCTCAAGATAGACGGTGAATAACTATCCGAACAGGGAACTATAGGAGCTAGGCGATTATCAAGACGGCTTAGAAATAAACCAGGAAGTGCCGGTTGAAGACGCGATATGCGCCGGTTCAAATGAACGACACTTCGTCGTAATGTGTCACGACGTGTGTTTCGGGCTTATATGAAGAATATATTGTGCGAGTGTCAGGGGTCTAGGGGCACCTATAAGTGTTTTTTTAATTAGTATTCTTGTATAAAATAGTGTAAATTATTTAATAAGGTGTTAATCATGGGTAATCGCACAGAAGTGTTTTGCTGTGTTAATTTTATATTGTGCGAGATGATGGACGAGTAAATCACCATGGGGCCGGGAGGCCTATCTCCCGCTACGAGACAATGGAATTCTACATAGGAATGAGTACACAATTTTAATATTTGGGGATGTTATCGCGACTAAACGGGGTTCAATGTAGATTAATTATGGTTACTTAACATGGTCCGCCTCCCGAGTCCATGATTTTATTTTTTGTTAGACGGACGAACTAATTTATATTAACGTAATAATGGGTTAGATTAATTAATTTGAGTATATGTTTGTTGTATATAATGTAAATATGGGATATATTTCTTTCAATTAATGCATGCTGTTTGTAATACTTTGACTTAAGTTCATTTCAAGTGTTAAATTCCTTGTTGTGCTAACCCATTTATTTGATTTCAATCACTGCGGTGATTATTTGTATGTTAGTTAGGAATATTTTCTACCAAACAGCCATATTATGAAAGTGCCAGAGAATGTAAAATTTGTGTTGCGTACGGAAGGTCATTAAAATAATAATTAAAAAATATTTGAAGAAGAAGAAGAAGAAGAAGAATTTACTTTTTTATATTTTGGACATAATAATGATGTTGGGAGTTGAAATGAAAAATTTGAGATTTTTAACTAATAATAATAATAATGAGAATATTTGAAGAAGGAGAAGAAGAATAAAAAAGGAAGCTACTTTTTTTGATGAAAATAATAAGAGCGAGAAGTTGAAGTATTATAGCAAGGATGATTACGGGTTACGATAATCACGATTTCTACTAATAATAATAATGTTTGTGAGTTGGCAAAGGAAAGTAAATTAATAATAATAATAATAATAATAATAATAATATTTTGTGCGTTTGCAAGTTAAAGTATAATAATAATAATAATAATAATAATAATAATAATAATAATGACAGTGCTTCGTGAGTTAGCTAGTGCAAATAATAACCAATGTGGAGATGACATGTAGCGTTAAAGACTTTCATTCGCGTAATCAGTTTGATTTTACGTAAATTTTTGATTTCACGTTTTTGGACTTTATTTTAACCATTAAAATTTGTTTAAAAGCGATAGAGGCACGTGAATTAGAATGGTCACAATATGTTAAAAGCCCAGAGTGGTTTGAGCCCATATTTAGAGTTCGAAGTCATGAGGGACGAATATCCGGCGTGAAATAAATTGAGCCGTATTGTTTGTAATGATGAAATAGATGAATCTCAAGGCCTAAGTTGATATAAAATGCATATTCCGGTGTTAGTAGTGGCAGAATCCACGCACCGAGGATTAATTTATGAATTAAATGTTTGAAGAGTTCCGATAAAAGGAAATGGACTTCAAATTGGAAGGAATAGTTTAGCAATCGCCGGCATTGGAGGTAATTGCCCAGCCGCGATGTGTCATAGGTTGTGAGATGTGTCTTGGGAGGACGTGTGTCCCCATATAAATTAACGGCAGTACGAAACTGAAGGTACGGTCCCGAATACCGTGTTGTCCCGACCGATATAAAGCAGATTTTAGTGGTTCATAACGGGATTTAACATATGTGACTAAATTCTAAAGAGTGGAAATTAAAATATCATCTTTCCATTTTAATAATAATAATAATAATAATAATAATAATAATAATAATAATAATAATAATAATAATAATAATAATAATCATACTCCAAGTGAATCTTGTCTTAAATCAATTGCGTAGTGCCAATGTAGACTGAAATGGTAAAGGTTTAGGCATTTAACCATACATATCGCTAACGGTAGTGTTAACGTGAAATAATAATAATAATAATAATAATAATAATAATAATAATAATAATAATAATGAAAAGTTGAAGAAGCAGAAGATGAAGAATTTGCAATAGTAATTTGAGAATAATAATTATGATGAAAGGAAGTTAAGTTATTTAATGGGCGATGATTCACGGTTACGAATATAATAATAATAATAATAATAATAATAATAATAATAATAATAATATTAATATTTTATTAGGAAACTGATCATTAAATTGTGCGGATAAATTACGAGGAAGAACGACCCTTCGTTTGAAACGTTGGCAAGGGTTGGCATATAATCATCCCGGATGACAAATGATAATAATCAAATATAGGATTATAATTGAAATTAATGATAATAATAAATTAATTGATGGTAGTCACAGAATATGATAATGATCAGATAAAGAATGGTAATGATATTATTTAATAATCATAGGAGGATATGATAGGGACAGTCGTCCTGTGTCGAACTGCTCAGAACCAGATGTTGGGTTTTCACGGAGAGATTGTTAGCGGCAGATACATAAATAACCCACGGACGGCACATGTCTTCATTGTCAGAGCATAGTAATGAACCTTTCCGTACGTCTTGTCATATTGACAAGTGTAAATATTGAAATAGGCTTTGAGTTAATGAACTCTACCTGGCGTGTTTGTGAATCTGGAAATAATAGGCTAGAGTTTGTCCGTACTATAAATTCCCGTTTTTCGAGGCGATAATATTTCCACGGTGGGTGTCCGGCTCATCATAATGTATATACCGGAAGTGTCTCATGTCCAAACGGAACGAGGAGGTGACAGTAAAAAGTTACTGTCATGCCTTCGTCTCCGAAAGATCTCCAGCGGTGAAACGTCCACTCATACGGATGTGAATTCGATCCCCAGTAACCAATTGGGGCGAATTCACCAAATGTTTTACACTACCGGAGTAGTGAGGTAAAATCCAAGTAGTATGTCATTTATTTTTCAGGATGGAAGTGTCCCAATGTAAAATTGTCATCATGTGTATTTTGCTAAATAAGTGAATAAATTGCTCCTCATTGCAATTTCAATAGGAAACAGTTTCCATATCTTTTTATTGTAGTTAGTCCAGTATGCCCATGGAATTTAAGTTGTCACTTCCCAGTCCTATTGTGGAGTCAAAAATTTGTATCCATAAATGAGTCGTTCCCCGTAACCTTAATTTGCATGCCCCGTTCATCCCTGTGTTCATTTGATGCGCCGATATATAATTTGATTTCTTTATATTAATTTTTTTTTCGTTTCCGAGCTGATCACCCCTGAGATAAATGCTAGTCTGGGACTCAGGAAGTGAGCGGGTGCAATACATGGAATGGAATCTGGAAAGATACCCATTTGGGCTATAAATTAGTAATTTAAAAATCATTATATTTCTTGTCATTAACTCAGTTCGCAGTTAGTACTTACAAAAGTTCAAGCTTCTTATTACTACAACGCCCGGCTCCATGGCTAAATGGTTAGCGTGCTGATCTTTGGTCACAGAGGTCCCGGGTTCGATTCCCGGCAGGATCGGGGATTTGAACCATAATTGGTTCATTTCTCTGGCATGGGGGCTGGGTGTATGTGTTGTCTTAATCATAATTTAATCATCATCACGACGCGCAGGTCGCCTGCGGTAGTCAAATCAAATGACCTGCACCTGGCGAGCCGAACATGTCCACGGACACTCCCGACACTAAAAGCCATACGCCATTTCATTACTACAATTCTCTGTCAGTATCTTACTACGCTACATATCCCCTGACAGAACTTTTTTTTTTTTGCTAGGGGCTTTACGTCGCACCGACACAGATAGGTCTTATGGCGACGATGGGATAGGAAAGGCCTAGGAGTTGGAAGGAAGCGGCCGTGGCCTTAATTAAGGTACAGCCCCAGCATTTGCCTGGTGTGAAAATGGGAAACCACGGAAAACCATTTTCAGGGCTGCCGATAGTGGGATTCGAACCTACTATCTCCCGGATGCAAGCTCACAGCCGCGCGCCTCTACGCGCACGGCCAACTCGCCCGGTCCTGACAGAACTGGGGATACTATTGATCCTTATTCAGTGATAGTTACATGACAATATTTTCCCTCTTGATGTGTATTTTGTGCAATTGCAGGTACGGCATCATTTTCTTCATCACGTTCTATCATATGGTGAGCATAATATTATTTCTGGCATTACGGGGAATCGAACCCGAGCCCCGAATACAGCAGCTAATAGTGCTAACCGTTAGGCTATGGAGGTGGATTATTATTATTATTATTATTATTATTATTATTATTATTATTATTATTATTATGTACAAAATGTCAAAAGTACAACACGAACAATCTATCTTTATTTGATAGATGCAAATAACATTTCTATAATTTTACAAGTTGGACACAAATTGCTGTCTGTTGGATAATATATACACTGTACAAAATTCTTCCAGGACACAAACTAAAGACAAAAGTCTGTTTTGCAGTATAAGTACTGAGTCTCTGAAGGAAAGTAATCTTTGAGAATATTGCTGTCTTTTCCTGTTGGTTCTCTACTTTATACTTATACTTATTTGAGCAGTGACATCAGCGCTGGTGTCCTGCTCGCCGGTCGGAACTCGCTGGCACTAACTGGCACATTCCTCACAGCACGCTAGTTTCAAATCGGACACCACAACAGATCAGATTATTATTATTAATATCAATACTTAGGCCTACTGGTGTTATTTCTAAGATTCTGTGCAGTTCATTAACCACACTTACTGTAGTCTATAACCATCCTCTTATAAAGAGCTGGTGAATACCCGCCACATTATGAGTAATTTCCCAGCTACGAGTTATCCTCCTAATCGGACGTCTTCTCAGCCCTTCAGGCGAGCAACTGAAGGTTGAAAACACCCTCGGGATATGAGCTACGATTTTAGGTAAATAAAACATAATAAAATATGAGAATATATTATTTATTTATTCCTAAAAATTACAATAATTTTCTTAATCGTCGTTATCCGGTCGATTAGATCAGCAGTTTGGCTTTTTCTACCACTACGAGCGCTAATGTGAGCCAATGCATTGTTTCACTTAAGCCTTTTTAACTACATTCGGTGTGGACTTTTTCAAAAAATAAAAAACGCGTAAGAGTATTGGACCAAGGAACACATTATAGAAAGAATTATGTAAATAAGCTAATTTGGCTCGGATTTGAATAAAAAAGGAATTAAGGAAACAAGCCATTTTAGGCTGTTTTTCTGGAACTGCATTTAGGCAGGAAGTGACTTTCGGAATTCGTCTTTTAGTTTGATAGACCTATCCAAGGCCCTTCAATTTTCGGCACAATTAAAAAAAATTGCTTAATTTTACGGTTTTCGTAGTATGGGGATTCCTAATTTGTCTGATAAGAAATGTTTTCAGGAATTAAAAAAGTGAATCAAGCTTCAGCCCATGTGTAGGGTGCTTTATGTACAAATGTATTGTATTCCTGTATATGTCTGTAATGTATTATGGGTAACTCCATGTTACGACCGAGTTAGTCCAGAAACTGCACCAGTTTCATCCGTGAAAGGAAATAATAATACCACAACTTGCCTTAACATTCTAACAGTCTGAAAACACGACAGAGATCAAGAATGTTGTGCTGAATGCTACTGTGACTGACGCGAGTGGCTCGCTTTCACCACCCACCAGCGGCGATTGATTGTGTGGGAATCATTCGACTACTACAGCTCGCAAAATGGAGTAGTATGATGACAGTCTAGGATGACGATTATAAAGACCGAGCATGATTGCAATCGGATTTCTCCGCACTCAACCTGCTTCTTCTTGTTTAAGTACTTTATGCAGCACTCTAACGTTGTAATACCCCATTTAGGTTTACGTCACACCGACACAGATAGGTCTTATGGCGACGATGGGATAGGGAAGGGCTGGGAGTGGGAAGGTAGCGGCCATGCCCTTATCATCATCATCATCATCATCATCATCATCATCATCATCGCACTATACGGACAACAGAACAATGCGGGTTAAACATACACGGTCTTCCTAATGTAAATCATATTGCAAACAGCCGATGTGTTATAATCAAATTGCCTGGTGTGAAAATGGGAAACCTAGGAAAACCATCTTCAGGGTTGCCGACAGTGGAATTGGAACCCACTATCTCCCGAATGCAAGCATACAGGTTTCTGGCGACGATGGGATGGGAAAGGGATTGGACTGAAATCTGAAATACAGTCGTGGTATTTGCCTGACGTGAAAATGAGGAAGCATGGTAAAATTCTTCAGGGCTGCCGGCAGTGGGGTTCGATCCCACTATCTCCTTTATCCAAGCTTACATCTACAACTATGTCAGGGATCAAATACTTCTATCTTTGCACCCTTGAGGAAACAATCATTATCATCATCATCATCATCATCATTATCCCACTATACGGACAGCAGAACAATGCAGGTTAGCCATACTCGGCCTTCCTAAAGTAAATCATACAGCAAACAGCCGATGTGTTATAATCAAAATTCGCTGTAATGCGATCGCGCTAATGAATAGAATTATACTCCACTGAACAAGGTTGTAAATGCCGTATCCCAGCTGTTGGACAATGCGATCAATATGGGGGCAGCTGTGCAACATTTATGGAACCTATAACAATAACCTAGTCATTAGTTATTAATGCAGCCGAGTATAAATTGATTTTGGCAACATTATACTTGTTAACTTGATCTTCACATCCCACCAGTAACAACCTACCGACAAAACTAATTTAACGCCTTGTTCAGGAGATATTTTCCTTTGAGACTTATTTCTCATATAGGGGATGTCCCGTCGACTTAATTAAGGCGTACTTATTTCACCTAGAATTACATAAATTCTATAAATTGCCAGGAAGATGAGATACTTTGAACCGAGGCCACTACTTCAGAATACTCACATAGACTTGCTGTGTACCCAACCTACAGCATAAATTATCAGGTAAATTTCTAGGAACAAAGGCAGCTATTGATATCTAACCACTATACCAGGTGACCCGCAACCGCCGTATTTTCTACTTATAAATCTCTCGCATGCGCTAATGACGAATGGGATGTCTACTATCTGATTTTCACAGGGGCACTTCTGCCATCAGGCAGGTTGCGTCAGAATATGAAGAGATAACAACAGAACGGTCGCTAGCAGTATGTTCTTCAACGCTTCAACCCCTTGCATTAGTAAACCTCATTTTTGACCCCATAGTACTAGGCTGGTGTATGCCACAGCAGCACTACATTTGCTGTCCGCATATCGGCAATGGCTAGTGTATTCAGGAACGACAGATACACAGACATCAATTTAATCTATGGAGAATCTGGTTGGAATGCAGTTGGAAGCTCGCAGATGGTATGTAAAGACAGACGTCTGCCTTCTACACACGTATTTCGCTGAACAGTATTAGTTTTTGTTTCATATAAACAACTCTTTTATAGAGTGGAATATCTACTCGTGAATAAATGAATAAGCTATTAAATTTTCTTTTCTGCACCTTTGACGTATTTACAAATGCACCCTGTTATGGAACGTGTGCAGTAAAATGACTGCTATTTGTTTCACAACATCCGAAATACAACACGTTGTAGCGCTCCTTCGAAAAGATGTGATTATGCATCCCATGCATCACTACTGCATACGGGGCATTTGTAAGTAGAAAGTACGGCGCTCGCGGGCCGCCTGGTATATCACTTGCTGTCGAGGTTACGGATAATAGAAGATTTTATATACCACTCACACGAGGCCTGTAGAAAGATGACAAAATTACACTGCCTAAAGTTAATTATCAGCAATCAGATTATTTTCCTCTATAATGCCGTACCCTATATCGCTCACACCTTCTGACCCTTTTGCGTTTTGTTGAGTTTAGGTTTCACACAAGTGGGTTATGTTTCTTAAATTAGTATGTAATCGCATTCTGAAGTCTGCTACACAAATACGTAACTAGGCAAGTTACAACCCTGGACAAGCCAACTTGTTATCCTGAGTATTATTGGCATACCTAGACATTTTACAGTCTTTCAATATATTACTAAACTGTAAGAAAAATTAAAACGCAGAAAGTATGAACTAATAAGAATGGCGTGTGGCCTCCGTAGAGGCCTAGTGCAGGTCGTTCGAATTGACTCCCTATAGGCGACCTGCGGCCCCTACCTATGGTGCATTCTAACGCTGAAGACGACACACATACACGCTCAGACCCCGAGCCATTTGAATTAACCAATGAAGGTTAAGAATCCCCGACCCGGCTGGGAATCGAACCCGGGAGCCTTTGAACCAAAGGCCATCACGCTGAACATGGAGCCATGGAACCGGACAGATTGAAATAAAACTTAACTTTACGGGCTCTTTCGGCCGTAAACGTTTTTTACAATGATCTCTAAAGATAAATTTGAAACTAACTTGTGCTGTATAGAGATGATGCTTACGTTGGTTAGTCGTTGTTTTCTGTTGAGTCTTATTATCTTTAGTTTACTAATATTCCTTTCATTTGAGGTTACTTTAACTGGTGATGTGAGGAAACGTCTCGTTCTAGCATATTAACGTCAGATGACCTGTTGGTGCAGCCGTTTTCATGTTGGGATTTAAATCAAGGCATGATACTTAAAACTCTCCCCATATTTCGCCAGCTCGTCCCTGTCTAAATCTCCTTTATTTGTGGTAGCTAACTCAAGTACCTGGTTCTTCAGTTCTTCCCCATTCATTGTTCCAAACCCAGCTTCAATGAGGAAGCCAAATAAACCATTCATGTTTTCAATTGCTTGAAAGCTTTGCCTCAGTTCGCAGATTGTCCGCGTCTGCAGATGGGCTTTCTGCGCTGTAGCATTAGTCACTCTAAAATTCACAGTTTACTCCACTTCTTCCCTCGCATCAAAATCATGCCCATGCAACATTCCACAAATTCTGCATTTAGCTCCTTTTAGAGTTTTTGGTTTTTTGTAGTCTACTACAGTGTTGCCAACTTAGCGGATTATTTTGCGGCGGAGAAATACACCATTTAGCGGACAGCGGATTTTTTGGCGGAATTCTAGATTTATTATAGCGGAATTTAGCGTTTTATCCATTTTACTTTTTTTTTAAATGTACTCCAGTCTGTCTCTTGAGCTATTCCGTATTTCTTGTCAGGAGCTAGCAGTCACATGAGGAAAACATGTTATTTGGATTTGATGTTATGAGATCGTGGTATCATAAATTTGTAATGCGTGAGGAATGGGTACTTATCTCTCAGTTGACGAATGACGACAGATAATGAAACTGTGAGAGAGTAGCATTTATATTTATGCTATGAAAGAAGACCGTTTAATGAACCGGCCTGTTATGTGTGTGGCCCTTGTGGTAGGGAATTCACTTAGTTTGCACCCGGCAGTAAAACGCGTGCAAGTTTTAGCTCGCCGGCTCGCAGGCAGGGGGTTTATCCCAGTGGAACTCACAGATCAGGTGAGTACAGACATTTACTATTATTATTATTATTATTATTATTATTATTATTATTATTATTATTATTATTATTATTATTATTATTATTATTATTATTATTATTATTATTATTATTATTATTATTATTATTATTATTATTATTATTTGCGTATGGACACAGTGGATCACGCAAAGCTCTAACGATTCTGTTTTCTGAGTTGCCAAACAGCTCTCATCCTTTCTCCGTGGATCCTTTTTCGTTCTTCTGTCCACTTTGCTCCAGTCTTCTTTTTCACTTCGTTCTCTGGTTGCTCTTTCCATCCATTAATTTTTTTTCCTATAGACGTTTCTGTCCGCGGTGTCATTTGAGTTCATCTGGGCTTTTTCCAGATCCTTCTTCACTTCCAGTACCCTTGGAATATTTTTTTAGTTGTTCTATGTAGGTGATAATCTTGGCGTCAGTCTACTTGCCTGCAGTCTGCGGACGTGTCCATAAAATTTCAGACGTCTTTTGCGGATGTCTGCTGCAATGTTGGAAAGCTCTTCTGTCACTTTGCGTGACCTCACTCTCTATCCATCTTCTGTTTTTCGGGGGCCGATAATTTTCCTCAGATTATTATTATTATTATTATTATTATTATTATTATTATTATTATTATTATTATTATTGCCTATTTTTTGAGATCGGATTTCTTGGCGGAATTTTAGCGGATTTTTAGTAGTATTTAGCGGATCTTGAAAATATAAGTTGGCAACACTGGTCTACTACTAAGTTTTCATTGTTTATAATTCGTAAATATCTGTAGCTAAAATGTACACTTTTCCCTTTGCAAAAAGCTAATGATCACAAGTATGTCTTTCAATAAATGAATTCAAATAGTGATAAGGAACCATTTATTTGCATCGTTCCACAGAGATGGGCACAAAGGTTCTTTTTTATGTAAACCTACAGCCCGGACACCTCCCAAGATCACTGTTACTAAGTAGAACATCAACGGCATCATCATTTCAGATGACTGCCAGCCATAAAACATAGCCTAAACAGAAGGCTGTGGATTTACATATTAGTTCTACAGTGTGTACCGTAAGAGGGAGGCCAGTGGTCTGAATGCTAGTACTACCACTGCCGACTTGATGCAGTGTAGACCTAGTTGGCGGTGGCAGTACAACACGTATTTTAACACTTTCACTACCAGCTGCCTGAGTAGCTTGCCACGGCTGGGGCCCAGCAATTTAAAAAAACACCTACTAGACAGCTGAGTTTTACATTACTGCATATTAAAGAAATCATTATTGAAAAAATATTTACGAAAGACATAACATCACTTTCGTAGCCTCCGTGGCTCAGGCGGCAGCGCATCAGCCTCTCACCGCTGGGTTCCGTGGTTCAGATCCCGGTCATTCCATGTGAGATTTGTGTTGGACAAAGCGGAGGCGGGACAGGTTTTCCTCCGGGTACTCCGGTTTTCCCTGTCGTCTTTCATTCCAGTAACACTCTCCTATATAATTTCATTTCATCTGTCAGTCATTAATTATTCACCCTAAGGAGTGCGACAGGCTTCGGAAGCCGGCACAAATCCTATCCTCGCCGGAAGATGGGGGCTTCATCCATTCCATCTCTGACCCGGTCACTGACTAGAAAACAGGTTGTAGGTTTTCATTCATAACATCGCTTTCCTCACTATTCTTATTTACACCCGTACGTACGTGAAATATTGGAGCCGATGGAAAATAGAAAGGAAACTCAGGTCATTGTTCCTGTCCATATAACTATTCACCCTTCCAGCATTTTCACTGCGCATATAATCACTCCCACTATCTGAAGCTATCAGATCATCACCTGAATTGTTATTGTGCTAAATATTCTTCATTTGGAATCACTCTCCTACTACAAAATTTACCCATGTGTGAAGCTTTGTCGTAGACACTTGGTATTTAACTCAGTTTGAGAAGTGCCAAAATTGGCTTGTAAACAGTGAGTAAAAGAACATCAAGGGAGGGTTGTACAGTGTCTAGAAAAGAGGACACTACAGTCATTTACCAGAAGAAAAAAGGAACTTCTTGGTAGAACTCTTCTGGTCTCCGAAGACACGAGCATATTGAAGCGTGCTACACTGAGGAGGGCTAAACGGCTTTACTCCTCTACGGGACACAGACGACGGCATGCTCCCTTATGAGAGCAAAGGTGTTAAACCAGTGCCTTCTATTTCAACACACACTGTTTATACAACTCTACAGCCCGTGCACCTCTCAAAGTCACTGTTGCTTGGTAAAACATTTTGTGACGTCACTTCACGTCACGTCACGTCACGCAAATTTCCGGATGGCCTTCATCCCTAAGACATATCCCTGTCAAAAATAATTGTCCAGTAGTGCTTTCCAACCTCCATGAATACCAGTCCGGCGCCCGGGGCCCATGCCCCTGTACGTCCCTGCTGCTACAAAGCATATTAAAATACGACTCTCGATTAGGTGTGAAATGACCTGGCTCTTGGGCTGAGTGGTCAACGTAATGGCCTTCAGGTCAGAGGGTTCCAGGTTCGATTCCCAGCTGTACCTCTGTTTAATTGGTCAAGCACGGAAGCTAGGTGTCTGTGTTCATATCATTATCACACGACACATCACACTCGCAACCACCAAAGACACAAGCAACAGTGAATACTTCCCTCCTGAGACGGTTGGTATCAGGAAGGACATCTGGTCGTAAAACTAGGCTTAGTTCACGTATGTGCCGACTCCAGGTAATAGAAATAAAGGCTAAAAGGAAGAAGAGGAAGACGTTCTGTATGAAAAGATTCCTAATGAATGTTTAAAACTAATTAATAATTATTTCATTGTCCGACTCGTTGGCTGAACGGTCAGTGTACTGGCCTTCGGTTCAGAGGGTCCCGGGTTCGATTCCCGGCCGGGTCGGGGATTTTAACATTAATTGGTTAATTCCTACGGCACGGGGGCTGGGTGTATGTGTTGTCTTCATCATCATTTCATCCTCATCACGACGCACAGGTCGCCTACGGGTGTCAAATAGAAAGACCTGCACCTGGCGAGCCGAACCCGTTCTGGGATATCCCGGCACTAAAAGCCATACGACATTTCATTTCATTTCATTTCATTTCATTTCATTTCATTTCATTTCATCCTTTTTAGGGGCGTCTTTTATTTACTCGTCTGCGTAGTGAACTTGTGTGTGTGCAAAGTGTTTGATACACACTTTATTGAAGGGTTCATGATGGGGTGTGTTTTGTACAACATGGGACTAAAATTGCAGTAGGTCTCTTAGACTTAATATGTGACACTGGTAATTACCCCAGTGGAAAACACTAAAGGAAAATCATGCTTAGTATAGTTGGTGTTAGCAATAAGATTCAAACTTCCATATATCAATGAGTGGAGCTTCTCTAGTGATTTCCACTACGACGGCGAGGTGTGATTGATACAACTTTTCAGGCGTGTTGCAAATACAGAAAAGAGTAATCGGATTGTTTAAGCCAAACGTACCGTACATCAACATTTCGTTAGTTTCATATCTGGGGACATCTTTGCGCAGCAGTACCATATACTTTTAAGAGGAGTCGTGACTACAATTTGCCGCAACACTTTGATAGCCAGGTTGTTTTCTTTTTCGCTTTACGTCGCACCGACACAGATAGGTCTTATGGCGACGATGGGACAAGGAAGGGCTAGGAGTTGTTAGGAAGCGACCGTGGCCTTAATTAAGGTACAACCCCAGCATTTTCCTGGTGTGATAATGGGAAACCACGGAAAACCATTTTCAGGGCTGCCGACAGTGGGGTTCGAACCTACTATCTCCCGAATGGTTGTTTTCTTTAATGTATATAACATGCTTCCTTTCAATCTAAAAAGAATGCTTGAAATAGTCCAGTCCGTCAAGTTCCTGTCAATGAATACAGGTAATTTAGTTTCATCGGTCTTTGTAGTTGAACGCACTCCAATTCTTAAAATCGCTTCATTTCAAGGATTAGCTCCCTATGAATGAAACTGGAATAGGCAATGGCGGTGTTTGTACTAGGATACTTGTTCGTAAATTTTCGAACTAGGTTTAATGTTCCATGGGACATTATTCTAGGTTCATTCAATCCTTTTCACTATGCGAGTGTCGCAAAACTGAGAATAGTCATTCAAGATTGATCGTGACTCTCAGTCACATTACTTGACGTCGTATACATCCTTCTCAATGGATCGCACGTGGGTACTGTATTTGATATACTGAACTGTATACTAACTTCTACAGACGAGCGAACGAACTAAACCATTCTCCGGATTAGGATTAGAAACAAGGAGTGGAGTAATTCTTTGTATGGAAATAGGCGTTCGGTGTTGTTCGGCCTTCCAATGATGGTTCTGTACAGTGCGCAACAAAGGTACGGGGCAGTTCTTGAAGAAGGCAATGCTCATAATTATGTAGAGGAAAAAATGCATTACCTTACCGTCAAGTCTCATCTCAGTGTATGCAATTAGGTTATTACAAGAACTATGACATGTTCTGTTATCAGTGCTTTAAATGAAAAGTTTAATATATCTTCCCGCTGCCTAAACGTAGGTCCCAGATCTCAATCTCTTTGAATAATAATAATGGTAATAATAATAATAATAATAATAATAATAATAATAATAATAATAATAATAATATGCTTGAAAGGAAGCATAATAATACGTTCCTCTAACTACTTTTTCTGATTTAGGAGTCACAAAGGTGTCGGAATTTTGTCCCACGGGAGAGTACTTATACGTACCGGTAAATCTACTTATATGAGGTTTGAATATTTGAGCACATTTAAATGCCACCAAACCAAGCTGGGATCAGACCTTCCAAATGGAACTGCCTGAGGTTAGGCTTGCACTTAAATTTCGAAGTGCCATGGGTATCGACAATCACGTAAAACCGGCAGCTGATCTTGATTTGCTTCAGTGTATTTGTAACGAGTCCATTGTCTGGAAATTCTTTTTTTTTTTTTTGCTAGTTGCTTTACGTCGCACCGACACAGATATGTCTTATGGCGACGATGAGACAGGAAAGTGCTAGGAGTGGGAAGGAAGCGGTCGTGGGCTTAATTCATGTACAGCCCCTGCATTTGCCTGGTGTGAAAATGGGAAACCACGGAAAACCATCTTCAGGGCTGCCGACAGTGGGGTTCTAACCTACTATCTCCCGAATACTGGATACTGGCCGCACTTAAGCGACTGCAGCTATCGAGCTCGGTGGGAAATTCTTCTTCTTCTTCTTCTTCTTCTTCTTCTTCTTTCTACAGCAGTCTCTCAATCTTTCCGACCCTCTAAAACAGTGGTGTTCAAAGTGTGGTACGCAGGGTCGGTCCAAGGGGTACGCAAAATTTATCGTAGCTTCTAACTGATTTCAGAGAGCAGTTCACAAAAACGTTGAACCTGTTCATTTAAAATAAAACCTTGTTTTGATTTAGTGCTTTTCTCTACCACTATACAGAGTCCCCTTTCTGAAGTATTCATCACAAAATATGTGTCAGTTTGTACCTCACATTGACTAGGTATACAAAAATGCTTACTTATGCTGCATTGCTGTTTTTTTTTGTTCCGGAATCCACTCATCCACTTAAATTTTTTCTTCAGTAGCAGTGTATGTAGTACAATATTAAGTAAGTAAGTAGATTTCTTTTTTCCAGATCATACAGTTTCCAACCTATTGATCTCTACGAAAAAAATAGGAAGAAACAAAGACAAAGCAAAACTAGAAAAATACAAAACACTATAATGATACCAACAATAATTAACGCTAATAAACAGAACTAAACTGAAACACAAAACAAAAACAAAAAACAATGGCAAATATATCAAAACCTGGTTGAATCAGCAAGCCTTATCATCCAACTCTAAACTCTCAGGCCAGACCTAGAACAATCGATAGCCTCGTTCTTGAATCATATTTCACTGATTTTCGACAAGGCTGCATGCACCAGGCCCTGACCTGTCTCACTACCATGCTCAGTTCTCCATCGTTATCTAAGACAGTTTGCTGATTCCACCCCCTTTCCTCCCGTATACTTGCTGAGCCTCAGTGGCCTGTATTTCTCATTTCATCTCACTTTCTTTACCCAGAACCCAAGAACAAGTTATCTAACAACACAAAACAAACATATCAAACGTCTACGTACACTACCATTATACCTAATTTCATGTCCAAGTGTCTCTTGAGCATTAATCACGCACCCATAACCTTAATTTTCATCATGCATAATTTTCTCAATGCACTTAAATACAAACTTAAATTACCTACCCTATTCCACTCTATTATCAACCATCCAATAATTTTCTGATCTTTACCAATCTGCTTTAGCAATTCCCACTCACTCTCACTCAATAGTTTCCCTCTCACAATTATGGTTTCTTTACATCTTTGTAACAAATGCATGTCTTCCCTCACTTCACCGCACAGTATACATAATGTATTATCCTTTTTACGGATCCATCCCTTGTTTTTGTATAAGCCCAGAATCCACCATCATAAACTTATTCTCGCAGCTCTATCTACATTACTAATACTTATCCTCGATACTTGGCTTATCCTATTAAACATACTGTACTTAGGGTCGCTCTTCACCGACATTCCTTCATTTGACGATGCAGTTGGATATCCTTTACCCTCTTTATAATCAATCTCCGAAACATATTTCCCCTTTTATCCCAATCCTCATACCGTACGTACCCCATACCCAGCCTTTTCACACTCATTTTGAGCTTAACCAGCCAGCTCTCCCCACACATATTTTTGATCTGGTGCTGGTAAGAAGTTTGTAGCAATATGCCACCTTCTCTTCTCTTTAATCGCATTCAGTAATTAAGTACTCTCTTCATAAGTTCCACTTCCGTATATTCCCCAAAAATTACTATCGCCCCGGCGTTCCCTGTGCACTCGAGGAGTCGCATCAACGTTTTAATAAATTTACTAGTAATCGGATTTAGAGTATCAGTTCCTTTCTCCAGACCCCACAATTCAGCTCCATAGAGTACTCTGCTTAACACCAATTTTTAAACCATCCTTTGTATACTATAATTTATTTCCGGGTATTTGTTCTCCAAAATCTTGAAGGCTGAAAGAAGTGCCACCCCTTCCATTTCGCTCTGTTAATATGATTTTCCCATCTCCTTTTTTGTTTACAAGAACCCCCAGATATTCCAACTTTTCTACCGCTTCAATCATCTCCCACTGGACCACCTATTTCCTCCTTTTCTTTCCCGTTCTGTTCTTTCGACCTACCATCACCTTCGTCTTATTACAACTAATTTTCATGGACCACTTACTTCCATACTCTGAGGCCGCCTTTAAACGTATTTGTAAACCCCACCCTGTTAGAGTCATTAATATCACATCGTCAGCAAAAGTCAATCCTGGGATACCTTGATCGCCTAAAACCGGGCACGCAAAATTACCCCCCCCCCCTTGTTCTTGGAAAATATAATTTATAATTAATAAAACTATAATCGGAGATAGTTTACAGCCCAGTTTCAAGCCAGTCTTACATTCGGTCAGGTCGTTTGCTATACCTTCTTCCAGTTTAATACAACAGTAAACTTTATCACACATGGCCTCAATCGCTCGGATCACATTTCTTGAAACCCCACCATTCCTAATTTTGCTACTAACGCGTTTGTATTAATTAAAGTCTATCAGGTTCCAACTTTTCAATACTAATACAATGTTGTTGGATGATATTTACAGCATTATTTATTACAGTACATGTTTCGGTGCTCTATTATGTCACCATCATCAGCTGATTTAGAAAATGTGAAAAAAAAACTTGGCGATCTAAATATTAAACAAAATATTGTCATACTTAACTCATACATATACATATTTACATACAACAGAATATTTATTGGTTAAATCCTAAACATCTATTATGCTATATTAAATATCCCTAATATGTAACAAGAGAATTCTTGTAAGTCATGAATATAAAATTTTTCTCATCTGGTTGATGAGTTGTCTTCACATTCCTTAATGTCTGTAATTCTATGCTCTCGTACTGTCTAATTAGAATGCGCACTTAAAATTGAGGAATTAAAATTGCATGCAGTCTATTTGATGTTAAAATGTTCATTTCATTTGTATATTAGCTGCTTTTGTTGGATAAAATTCATTATATATAATATAATTGTTGAAAATTGAGCCGTCTTCTTATATTTATTAAGTACTAAAACTTCGCATTTTTATTGCTTTATGCGTGGTTGGAACTGTAATTAATCTGTCCTACAGTTGTTAGGCGGACTTATCTTCTCAGTTCAATGGGAACCCTCTACAGCTGTGTACTTCGCGTGACGGCTACCGCATGTAAATATGTATATGTATTAGTTAAGTATGACAATATTTTGTTTAATATTTAGATCGCCAAGTTTTTTTCACATTTTCTAAATCAGCTGATGATGGTGACATAATAGAGCACCGAAACATGTACTGTAATAAATAATGTTGTAAATATCATCCAACAACATTGTATTAGTATTGAAAAGGTAGAACCTGATAGACTTTAATTAATTGTGATCTCAGTTCAATACGGACAAATAAGATGAAGTTCCTTACGTTTAACGCGTTTCTACTCACTGTGTCTAAGTCTTTTTCAAAATTAATGGCGGCTATATATACTTTACTTCCTTTCTTATTCAGATATTTCTCCAAGATCATCTTTACTATCATTATATTATTTGTCGATCTTCTGCCCTTTCTGAAACCACCCTGGAAAATTGACAGTATCGACTGCTCTTCAGCCCAGTCTTTCAGTCTGTTCGCTAATATACCTGTGCAAATCTTACTTAAGGAGTCCAGTAAAGTTATTCCTCTATAATTGCTCGGGAGATTCCTCTCACCTTTCTTCTTGTAGATTGGGCATACAATCCCAATTTGCCACTCTTTTGGGAACCTACCACACTCGAACATCTTGTTGAACAATTTAACTATGCTCTGTATCCTCTGCCTACATTTCCCTATTTCTTTCCAAAATAAGTTATTGATTCTATTTCTTCCTCCTGCCGACCTGGTCCTCAGTTTCCCTATCACCTCCATTACCTCCTCACCTGATATCTCTTTACCCAACTCATAAAACCATAAATCTGAACATCTACTCCCTTCTGTACAACCTTCTTCCCCTTGTCTCCCTCCACTTATCCCTCCCTCCTAATAATTTACGAAAGTAATCCACCCATGAATCATAGTCAATTTTCAGTTTGTCCAGCCTCCTCCTCCCCTTACTAAGTTTATTCACTCCATCCCACACCCTTTCAGGTTGCTCCATTCTACACTCCCCATTTATCGCTTTTGCTTGCTCCCTCAGCCATAATTTCTTCCTCTCTGCAATTTTATTCTTATATTCTTTCCTTAATTTACAAAAATCTTCCCTTTTGCACTCTCTCCGTCCTTCCTGTAATCCTTTAGAGCCCTCATGACTACTTTCCTCATTTCCTTACACTCTTTATTATACCACGCGTCTTCCCCTCTCTTCTTTATTTAAATCTATCTATCTCAGCTACCCTCTTTATTGGATATTCAATTAACTCCAGCGCTCTATCAACATTATCCTCCCTTAAAGCTTCATCCCATCCGCGAATGCGAAGGAAAGCAGAAGAATGAACCGTTGTTAAATGCAGAGTCCAAACACAGATGTGTTTCTGCGTAGAACATGAATAAACTCTGCAACGCAGGTGGCGACTGAAGTTTATACTATCTGCGTCTTGGCATGTCGGCGTGGCTCAGAGCTGCAACGACAGCCCAAGTTGCACTGGCGACTGGTTGATCTGATGGCTGAATGCAAGCTAGCGAGTCTGCCGCTAGCATTGTGTAGAGGGATGGAATGTTCTCGCGGCAGAAGACGAAAAATTGCGCTGGAAAACCAATAATTAAGTTACTACAGAGAATAATAATAAAATCCAAAAAAGGTTCTGAAGGAATATTAGTAATAACATTCAATAAATAATTTGGAGAAGATTAAATTATAAATTAAAAAGAATAACCAATCTAGGGGAAGACAGCGGCGAAAGTTCACATCATCGGTACCAATCAGCGTGAAAGTTGCCGATGACGTGGGCAACATGTCCAGGTGGTAGTAGCCAATAAGAAAATTAGGAATTAATGACCACAGGGCCAGCATACCTGCCGAGAAATCACAGGAAATAGTTTTCATCAAACCTGTGACATGAACACACGCCAAGGGTGAACTCTTCAAGATTGAGGAGCTACTTGAATAGGGAGCAAGTTCAAGGTAAGATTAACATCAATAAATAATGAAGTTGGTAAAAACGACAGGTACCGAGAATTAAAAAGTGTGAATATAAATTTGTCATCAAACTGAGAGTACGTTCGTGTGAAGCATGAACCAGCATGTGTTAACATCTGCTGTTTCCCGCCGAGTTCCACATCCTTCTGTATTGTTTGTCCACTGTGACCATGCAGGCGATCTTGTAATTTTTTCTGTATGGTTTAGTAAAATGTACGGCAATGTTTGTTACAAAATTCAATGTATGTATTGTTTGAGTATCCATGTACTGATACGTGTAGTACATGTGATGAACATAAAGCAAATGAAAAGAGATCTGAGGCTGAGCAATTGAAACTATCCGCTAGAGGAAGAGAAGACGCTTTTGATGAATATGAAGGTGCACAAACTGAAAACTAATACTTTTTATCGGAGGAAAAGACGAGTCAGGGAGGAAGCACAGATGTCGGAAGAATGTCATGCAATTACAATGGATTTTGGAACAAAACTTTCTCTTTCTAATTTAAGTACCAACAGCTCTCAATTATACTTTCATGCATTTTATAGTTAAATATTATATTATTTTTTGCCGGGCTGAGTGGCTGGCCTTCTGACCCCAACTTCGCAGGTTCGATCCTGGCTAAGTCAGGTGGTATTTGAAGGTGCTCATATACGTCAGCCTCGTGTCGGTAGATTTACTGGCACGTAAAAGTACTCCAGCAGGACAAAATTCCGGCACCTCGGCATCTCCGAAAACAGCAAACAATTGTTAGTGGGATGTAAAGCGAATAACATTATTATTAAAATATTATTTGGCATTACTCACAGAATATAATACCTTTAAGAGTCGTAAGTTTTGAATTAGAAGAAAGAAATTACAAGAAATGTTAAAAAAGGACACTTTATAGTAATTTTTGTGCAATTTTATCGTTATGTAGGATTTTCTGTTGATGTATCATGAAAATAATATGCCTACAATACAAACTGTTCTATTTTGAACACGAAATAATAACAACAATAATTTTTGTATTTAATTTCAGGTAAAAACGATCAGGGCCCATTGCGTGATGCAATTGTTAACAATTACTGCAAAAGTAAAGTGTATATTTCCTCGAAGCATATGGTTATTTGATATTATCAAGACATAAATTCTCTAGCTCTGAAATTCTGTTCGTTGTGAGGCTTCTAACTTTCTATTCACTCTGCTGGAAAGTGTGTTGTATGTGACCCTGGCCATTTTTCTCCTGTACCCTTCAATTCGACATCTCACACCGTTGTTATTTTATCAGCTGCTGAAGTTAGCCAATCAGATCGCTTCGTGGGCGAATCCAAATGGGCTTTGCGAGTTGATGTTGCTAAATCTGTACGTGGCTTAGAGGACCAGTCGAAGGATGTGAATACAGACCTCCGAGTTGACAGGATCACGCCGTAGCTTGTGCGCTACAGTGAGACTTGGTGAAACAGCGAGTTGTTGATAAAATCACGTGGAATCCATATAGGCACAGCTGTTTGCCTAGAATGTTATGAGGCTTTCCTTTGGTGTAGGTAAGTAAAATGAAATAAATAAAAATCGAGTAACTGATTTTATCTCTACAGCTGCTATGTTCTTGATATTTCTTAGTGCAAACTAATTTCCCTGGCTGTTCGCCCAGCGACACGGATGGTTAATTAAGTAGCCCGAGCATTGTGTTTCAGAATGTCGTTCACCATATAACTTCCGCTCTCATTGTCTAATCTATCGCAATGATATCGTTATGTTGTTGTTGTTGTTGTTGTTGTTTGAATCAGTCCATAGACTGGTTTGGTGCAGTGCTCCATGCCACCCTATCCTGTGCTAATCTTTTAATTTCTACGTAACTGCTGCATCCTATATCTGCTCTTATCCGCTTGTCATATGCAGTCTACGCCTACCGTTCATACCACCTACACATTCCGTAAAAGTCAATTGCACAAGTCCTGGGTGTCTTAGAGATGTGTCCTATCATTCGATCTCTTCTTCTGGTCAAATTTAGCCAAATCGATCTCCTCTCACCAATTCGATTCAGTATCTCTTCATTCGTGATTCGATCAATCCATCTCACCTTCAGGATTCTTATGTAACACTACATTTCAAAGGCTTCTATTCTCTTTCTTTCTGAGCTAGTTATCGCCCATGTTTCACTTCCACACAATGCCACGCTCCGGACGAAAATCTTCAAAAACATTTTTCTAATTCCTATATCAATGTTCGAAGTGAGCAAATTTCTTTCCTTAAGAAAGGCCTTCATTGCTTGTGCTATTCTGCATTTTAT
Organism: Anabrus simplex; assembly: GCF_040414725.1. Lineage (NCBI taxonomy): Eukaryota > Metazoa > Arthropoda > Insecta > Orthoptera > Tettigoniidae > Anabrus > Anabrus simplex. Next base: position 1,057,431,912 of record NC_090266.1, read on the forward strand.
GTCCTCCTTACTTCTGCCATCGTTAGTTATTTTACTCCCCAAGTGACAATACTCATGTACTTCCTTTAAGACTTCACTTCCTAATCTAATATTTCCTGCATCACCTGACTTCGTTCGACTGCACTCCATTACTTTTCTTTTCGACTTATTTATTTTCATCTCTTACTCTTTGGCCAAGACTCTGTCCATACCATTCAGCATTTTCTCTAGATCTTCTGCAGTCTCAGATAAAATAACAATATCGTCGGCTAAATCTCAGGGTTTTGATTTCCTCTCCTTGGATTGTGATTCATTTTCCAAATTCCATTTTCATTTTATTTACTGCCTGTTCTATATAAACATTGAAAAGAAGGGGGCGGGCAAACTGAAACCTTGCCTGACTCCTTTCTGGATTGCTGTTTTTTTAAAGCCCTCGATTCTTATCACTGCAGACTGATTTTTATACAGATTGTAAATAATTCTTCTTTCTCGGTATCTGATCCCGATCATCTCTAGAATCTCAAATAGATTGGTCCAATCAGTATTATCAAATGGATTCTCAAGTTCTACGAACGCCATGTATGTGGGCTTGTCATTAATTCGATACTCTAACGAGGGAACATCGGCAATGGTTAAGTCTCCGATCGCGATGAAACCTGGAAAACACATTGTGGTACACGTAAAATAGACGACAGCATTTATTTTGGGTGCCGACATTCATTAGGGCGTTAACTAAGGGGCCTAAAATTTGCGACATTTCAAGTTCCGCGCGAACAGATATGAATACTTGCTGGCCAATACTAAGATGGCACACTGCCTGCCTCGTGCCTCACCTCTGCACATCCTCCCCTCCTTCTGGTTCGCCGGCGCACGTCTCCCTCCTTCCCGCGCCTGCCCGTCTGCTTAGCTGTCGAACGGAACCGGTGCTACACTTTGCTTACTCTATCTGCCTTCCTCATAGCTCTACTTTACAATTCCCACATTGTATTTGTTAGTTTACTTTTTTCTGAAAGGTATATGAAAACGTTTGCGACAATTCCATAAACGTAATGTCGTTGAGCGTGTCAAAAATTAATTTTCATCTTCAAGCAAATCACGAAATTCACGGTGAAGAAGGTCCACTGAACTTTTGAGGGCTGCAGCTTTATGACGCGATTAAGGTGAGTGTTAAGCAGTCAACTGTTTTCAAATAGGTTTTGACGCTCACGGTGTGATGTCGCACTGCGTGACATAGGCCGTAATAATGTAGATTGTAGCGTGGTCTTTTGCGCTGTATGTGAAATTGTAAGTTTTAGTTTTCAGCACTGGACCGTCTGATATGTTGACACCGATAACTCTCTCGTTTTTTTAAACAATCATTTCTGTTTTCCGTTGTTTCTGTCAATGAGTATACACAATACATGTATTTTAATTAGTTTTATTTTATTTTTCAGAGCAATCTTTCAGACATAAGAAGGTCTGGACCTGTAACCAGGTTCTGGTATCCCAAGGTACCGAATCTCATTACATTCATTGAGATCCTCTACCTGGGCACGTAATTTCTTTAGATAAAAATATATTTAAGTTTGTTTAAAGGTGGGTGATTTATTTAATGATGGGTGATTTAATTTCACATGTTTGACCACTCAAAAAAACACTACCGACAGCTTTAAGGCGGTTGTAGAAGTAAATAATAATTTAAGTGTAGGTCGGACGCGGTTCCACATCCCACGTTTGACCACGCCCGATGGTGCTTAACTCGGGGTTGTACCCACGAATGTGACAACTCCAAATCCAGGTCACTCCATGTGAGATTTGTGCTGGGCAAAGCGGAGGCAGGACAGGCTTTTCTTCGGGTACTCCGGTTTCCCCTGTCAAATTTCATTCCAGCAATACCTTTCAATATCATTTCATTTCATCTTTCTTTCATTAATCATTACCCCAGAGGAGTGCGACAACTTCGACAGCCGGCATAATTCCTATCCTCGCCGCTAGATGGGGCTTAATTCATTCCATTCCTGACCCGGTCGAATGACTGGAAACAAGCTGTGGATTAGTTTAGGTTATTTATTATCATTGTCTGTGAAAAGGTACGTTATTTAAAGGATTTAAATAATTATAGTACGAAAAGAAGCAAAGTATAGCGCCGGTCCCGTTCAACAGCTAAGCAGATGAGTAGGCGCGGGGAGAAGGGAGACGTGCGCCGGCGAACCAGAAGGAGGGGAGGAGGTGCAGAGGTGTGGCATGAGGCAGGCAGTGTGCCGGCTCAGCATTGGCCAGCAAGTATTCATCTCTGTTCGCGCGGAACTTGAAATGTCGCAACTTTTAGGCCCCTTAGTCAACGCCCTACTACGCCATACTAGGGAATTACCGACCCATACGGAGGCTGTCGTTAACATCACAACACAAACGGCTGCATTTGTAGTGTTCTCGTGACCGGTAAACATGGACCTCTGATGAATGGCGTCGCATTGTGTTCTGATGCTTCAACTGCAGTGACCATGCCTCTATCTAAAGAAAGTTTTGTCAACAGTCATAAAAAGACGGAGATGCAACGTCAGTGTGGAGCCATGATTTGGTCGCTAAAGATAGCAAAACAGCGCAGTGTATTATAAATACTGCCCGGCTATATCATACACCTTAGCATGGTCAACCAAGGGACTACACACCCATCTTTCAACCAAACATGGCAAAAAATTTATTATTGCAAAACCGTACTCATCAACTAGCTAAAATGGTGAAGAACCACGCCCGTTGAACCGAAATCATAGCTCAATAGAGGACTTTTTTTTTTAAACCGATACCATAGACGACGTTTTAGCCCGAATGACAGCCTTAGATGGCTTTCCTTTTAGTGTCTTTGTAACCTCAAAAGATTTGAGAGCATTGTTATTACCAAAAGGGTATTCAGATTTACCGAAAGATGATTCAACAGTTCCTAACCGTGTCGACAATTACAGCTACAGAATTTGAAAGCATATACACTGCCTGACAAATAAAATTGAAACATCCAGAAGAAATGGTCAGAAATCAATGCAACTTCGTACACGTACACACCATCGGCAGGTACGTAAATGATTAGAGTTGAGATTTTCTGTGACAGGTTTTGTTCGTGTTTAGTGGTCTTACCAGGCCTGGTAGGGTATATAAGGGGCGTGAACAGCGTCAGATGTTGAGTGATTACTGTGAAGGACACGGAGATGCCGTGTACTCATGTGAGACAGCGTTATCAGCACCTAACAGAGTGTGATAGGTGCCTCATTGTAGGTCCCCTTTTGACCGGCTGATCGAATCGTGCAATAGATTTGTGGGGTATTTGGATGAGACAGTGGCCCGGTGTTGGACTGCATGGGAACGTGACAACAGGCGTACTCGTTGTCAAGTTTTTGATCGACCACATCTGACGACCACAAAGGACGATCGCCGTAGTGTGCACCATGCACATCGTAACCCCTTCACATCCGCGCCTGCCATCCGAGAATAGGTAATTGACTCCTTGCATCATTCCCTGTATCATCAACACCAATGGTCGGAAGCTAGCAGCAGCCATACTGGGGAATTACCGACCCATGCGGAGGCTGCCGTTAACATCACAACACACAACAGCTGCGTTCGTAGTGGTGCTGTGACCGGTAAACATGGACTTCTGATTAATGGCGTCGCATTGTGTTCAGCGATGAATCGCGGTTCTGCACTACCGCAGATGTCCATCGCCTGCGAGTATGAAAACGACCTGGGAGAAGTTCCCATTCTTCCAATCCTTCGGAAAGGCAAAGCGGTGTTACTCCTGCCATCATGGTGTGGTGAGCCATCGGGTATGACTTCAGGTCACGGCTGGTAGTGATTGAGGGAACTCTGGCGGCACAACGATTCATGGACTCTTGCATCCTCATGTGTTACCTTTCATGCGACAGTATCGCGGTGCCGTTTTTCAACAGGAAAATGCTCGTCCACACACACGGCACGTATCTCTATGGACTATCTGCATGATGTTGAGGTACTCCCCTGGCCAGCAAGATTCCCAATTCTGTCCCCGATAGAACACGTGTGGGACCAGCTAGGACGTCAACTCTGACCTAGTGCCAGTATCCGTGGTATCAAGGACCAGTTACAACAAGTGTGGGCCAGCTGGCCTCAGGGTAGGATACAAGGAATTCATGACACCCTTTCTAACGGAATCAGTGCTTACATCTACGCCAGAGAGGGTGCAACGTCATACTGATAAATGGACTCGTACTGCCAAATCCTTTGTAAATTTCTCTCGATTTTGTAATTATTGAAATAACATCACATACCCTCTCAGCACGTGAAGATTCATTTCGTTTCCTCCTCCCCTTCTGGCTGCTTCAATTTTTTTCTCAGGCAGTGTAAAAGCTGAATTAGCTGCTTTATAAAACGCTACAGGTGTCGTAATCTTATTTTTAGTTATAGGAACAGCTTTTATAGGATATGTTCTCCCTTGAGGTCAAATATCTTTTTGAGGGGCAACTGTAATTACAAATCTTCTATCAGCTGTTCCTTACTTAGGTATTGATTTAGTACAATGAGTTTGAGGGGGAGCGTTTTTGTTTGAGCTTTGACGAATAGAAATCGACTTCTAACGTAAATATTCATTCGGAGAAAATCTTTTGGAGTTTCGGCCTTATTTGTATTGATGTTTCCTTGAAAGCGGAGACATGTGCTGATGTTTTAAAAGAGCGCCTTTCTCAATTCGATATTTCACTGGATAGCCAAATCGTGGCAATCGAAACTGGCGTTCCAAATGTCGTGCTCAAAATCGGAAAACTTATCAATGCAGAGCACCAAGTTTGCGGTTTACTTTATAAAGGAAGTATACCCAGTATAACATATGCTTCAGAAAACGAGTCCAGTGAGCTCCACGATGCAGACTCAGATGATAATGACGAAGATCTTGAATCAGGATTAGCCCTTTATAAGAGAGAAAATTGCCCGGATTTGTTGAATGACCAGAACATCAAGGATGTAATAAAAATGGTGGCGAAGTAGTTCTTATTTTCAAAAGAGCGTCGTTGATGAATGATACCATTCTTCAAAAATACTTGTATGTTAAAATGGGGCATGGCAAAGACATCAGTTAACCGCTTGAATGTCCGGCTCCATAGCCAAACGGTTAGCGTGCTGGCCTTTGGTCACAGGGGTCCTGGGTTCGATTCCCGGCAGGGTCGGGAATTTCAACCATAATTGGTTAATTTCGCTGACACTGGGGCTGGGTGTATGCGACGTCTTCATCATCATTTCATCCTCATCACGACGCGCAGGTCACCTAGGGTGTCAAATCGAAAGTCCTGCACCTGGCGAGCCGAACATGTCCTCGGACACTCCCGGCACTAAAAGCCATACGCCATTTCATTTACTGCTTGAATGCAAAACGAGATGGAACAGCACCTATACTATGCTCGAGAGCTTTGCCTTTTTTGAATTTTAGCGTCAAAAAGGCGCTTCTAATACAGTGCAATTGGAAGAGTCCGATTTCGAGCTCGTCGATGAACACATTTAAGTCTTGGCTCCAGTTAATTTAACTGCAGAAGCACTCTGTCGCACTGATGCGCATTTATGCGCAGCTGATGCTGGCCTTAAGTTTCTTTTTAATCAGTTAAATGACAATAGCTCCGATTTGGATTCTGAATTCAAGATACATTTACAAAAACGCATGGAAGTTCGCCGAAGAAATGAGTTGAGTAGCGTTTTATGCTACCTACAAAATACTCACAGTGACATTGTGGCGTTTGCGTTCGTTGATGAAATAAAGCGTACATTTTCAAGTCCGAGCAATGTCCTGATAAAAAACCAGATTGTTACTGTAATTGAGAGGTTAAATGGTAAATCAATGACGAAGAAGAACGAGTCGGGCCTACAAATACAGAAAAATGTAATTTGATGCTCAAAGAAAAGCTTCGGCTGGAAATAGAAAACAGCATGAAAATGGTGCCTCCTGAAGCATTAAATGAAAATGACCATTCCAAAATTGTTAAGAAGGTAACGAACCTACTGTATATGTGTCTTAAAATTCTATTCTGAGCTATAATTTAGACTTTGCTTTATAAGTATTCATTAACGATTCCTCCAACTTCCATCGAACCTGAATGCGCTTTTTCAGCAGCTGCATATATATGTACAACAAATTCAGAAGCAGGCTTCGTGATGAGATAATGGATGTGTTGTTATTTTTCAGATCAAATTTTCATTATTCAAATTTGAATGTTCCTCCTAGATTAGTTTTCTTTATATTGAAGAGAAATGGGAATCAATAATATTATTTTTAAATATTTATTGCTAAGAAACTGACTACCTACTTACTATGTTGTGACATGAAAGTCGTATATTTAGTCGATGTTAACAGGAATGTTTGTTATTTTCAACGTTTGTTCGCATAGTTTGTTACATAAAGGTTTTTATTTCATTTTATGTTAGTTTAAGGAGATCTCACCGATACTTGAAAAAGAATAACTTTAACATAGAGAATGAGGGTTTTAATATCAGATTAGTCTGACTCTAAGTCTGATTAGTTAGAGTGATTAGATTAGCTAGGTGTATACCGCAAAATACGTTGATTTTTGTCTAAATTTTTATTTGTTAATTAAGGAGCTGATTTCTGTGAGATTTACTTATTTTTATTTGTAACCCTCAATACGAGGATGCCGGAATTGACTAAATATAATCCCGAAATCCTGGGATTGGAGATAAAGGACATGACCGAATTCTGTAAGCACGCTGCGTTTAGCTGAGACCTTGCATAACCTAGCGATATCTGAATACCTAATGTATAGCTTATAGTTTGCTAAAAATGACCTGTGTGATAAAGAAGCCAATTCTCGTAACGCCAACCGTCCGTGCAGGCATGCGGAGTGTAGCGATATCACCTTGTCGGTCAAAATTTCCTTCATTTCTTCTACGTCCTTAAAGCACATCTCGCTAGTTTTAAAGTTCCGTCCATGAAGAACTGAGAGATGACGTGGGGAAAACAAATGTATTTAAGTGTTTTTGACAACATTATCAAGCGATTTTGCCCAAGAACCGTTCAAAGACGGACACGAGAATGGAAGCCATGAGACTTATGAGGAACGCATCCCACTTCGAGGGCAGGAAAGCGCCATGTCGTGATGATGATGATGATGATGATGAAGAAGCTTGTTGTTTAAAGGGGTCATCGGCCCCTAATGAGACGAAATTTAATGACAATTTTGAAGTCCAAAATCCTCCACTGACCAAAATTCAAAACGTGAGGATGAAGAATGAATTGATGGATATGAATTTAAGACATTCAGTGGATCCGATCCACAATGCCCAACATTCCCAGAAACTAGCGTTAAACAATAGTATTGCTGACCAAGGGATTGCTTCCAAAGCACAATACTGAATCGATGCTGCTTGTAGTCCAAAGGGGTCCAAAATCCAGGTCATCGGCCCCTCATAATGGTACCTATCGCTAGGAAAGTAGAAGCATGGTGTTTGTCATGTTGCGGTACTAACCAAAAGTAGAGTAGACTCGTGGTATTCCACACATTGTGGTACTACTCACAGGTAATGTAATGCGCACATGTAACACAGACCTATGGTGTTTCTCACATTGCGGCGCCATTTACAGGCAACGCAAACCTATGGTGTTCATCACATAAGTGTACTAATTACAGGGACTTGTACTATCCCGTGGTGTTCCTCACACAGTGCGTACTAATCATAGGCAAGGCCGACCCATGGTGTCGCTCATAGAGTGGTACTAATCATAGGTACTGTAAAACCCAGCCGGAAACACACACTGTCGCTGCTAATCACAAACCTATTGTGTACCTAACATAGTGCTACTACGCGCAAGTAAACACGACCCATGGTGTTCCCTGCGTGATGGTACTAATTACAAGTAGTCTCATGGTTCTAGTTCGATCATCCCTTGGTCGCCCCTTTTAGACGCCTCTTACGACAGGGAGGGGATACCGTAGGTGTATTCTTTGTCTGCGTCCCCTCCGACAGTAGGTTGTGTGTTTGGTTCGCGAGAGGTATTGTATTTCGCTCAAGTCCGCCACCAAGCCGGTTAGGATCCCCTTTCCGCCACCTGGGACGCGCCACGTTGGAGTATTACCTCTCCCCCTGCTACGCCAACGTATTAGGTTCGTGGCGCCATGTCGTTGTTACCACTGAAAGTACCCCTCATACGTATAGTGCACAGGCTAAGTAGGTAACTTTACCTATAAGTAGTGCGAAAAATATCTTCCTTTGAATACGATGATGATTTATAGGAGATGGGCATCACAGTTCACAAGTGTGTTTACCGGGCTGAGTAGAACAGGGAGCTGAAATTGGTGGCTTGAATCCCGGCTCATTTCCGTAGTATTTTCAGGTGCTCAAATACGCCAGCCTCGTGTCGATAGTTTTACGGAAACGTTGAAAAACTCATGCTGGACAACATTCCGGCACCACGATATCTCCGAAAACTGTAAAAGTAGTTATTATTACATTATTATTACAAGTGTGTTTACACTTCAGAGTTCACAAAATGAGCGAAACATTCCTTATCTCGCTCCATGGCCAGTGAATGGAGATCAAGTCGTAGCACTGATCGCAATGGTTCACTCGATAAAAATCAATTGCCATCGTCTTTATCGTGTTCTCATCATCACGTTCAGTAGCGTGGCCAGGATCGGCCGATGAGGGGGTGGGGTGGTTATAGTTACAAAATGATGATGGATCACACTGAAGAAGCTTGCGCGTGTGTGGTGTGCGCATTATAAGGGCACTGATACAAGTGAATTATGTTAATATTCAGACTGTAATTTCTTCTTCTTCTTCTTCTTCTTCTTCTTCTGATTTTCTGCCACTTTTCCCACACCTGTGTGGTCGCGGGCGCACATTTTGATTTGGCCCTGTTGTACAACCAGATGCCCTTCCTAAAAGACAAGGCAAGACAAGACAAGGACACTTCTGTACAGGCCATGAAGGCCCTTGGAGGAGTGGAAGGTAAAGGCTTCCACCATTGATAACCTCGGCACGTGATGGGGTAGAGTGGTTAGCTGTACGCCCGGCCGCCTTTGCCCACAGGAATTAACCTGGTACTCATTTTTGGTGTAGGCTGAGTGAACCTCAGGGCCATATGCACCTCCGGAAGTGGAAATCTCGTTTCTTAAATTTTACGACTTCATGACGGGGATTCGAATCCACGTCCTTCCGGGTGAACCGGACACGCCTTTACCGCCTCGGCCAGGCAGCCCCTGTCCTTCCTAACGCCAACCCTATATGGAGGGATGTAATCACTATTGCGTGTTCCTCTGGTGGTTGGTAGTGTGATGTGTATTGTGAATATGAAGAGGAAAATGTTGGGACAAACACAAACGCCCAGTCCCCGGGCCAAAGGAACTAATCAGAGGTCATTAAAATCCCCACCCGGGTGGGAACCGAACCCTGGACCCTCTGAACCGAAGGCCTCAACGCTGACCATTAAGCCGATGAGATATTCAGACTACAGTACACTCAAATTCTTATATTAAAATACAGATCAAGAACAATTCGATCAAGATCAACTGTTTTACAGCGAATGGTATTTTCAGTTTACAATCTAAAATCCAGCTTTCGAGACTTCTTTGAAAATAGATTCAAGAGATCTGTTAGGTCACACAATGATGTCTCTGAAAGTTTGTCAATTTCTGCTTTTTTTTTTTTTTTTAACTTTCCATGGGGGAAAGGGTTCTAACCCCCAGTAATCCCCATTTGGCTACGCCCCTGATCACGTTATACAAATATGATCGAATAGTTGTTCTTCAAGAGTCGTTACGTCGTTACACATCTCCACGCCCTGACAAGGGAGCTATTTGGATTCGATTGCAATTGAGGAGTTTCTGTTCGAAAGGTGCTATTTCCACCTTAAGAAAGTTGTGGGAGGAACGCAAGAAACGTAAGATAAAAGGCGCATGGAACGAACCCTTGATCGGATTTCGTACAACTTTTAAGGAATTATATCTTCCTTGTCCCTATTGCTCATAGCAATCGGTAATATTCAACTACTGTAATGCATTTGAACGAAATAGTGATTTATTGTTTGGAAGTGGAAATACCACCTTCAGAAGAAGCACTCCTCAATGAATTCGGTAGGATGATCAGTTCATACATAAGAACATTGCTACACGCCTGCCTTTGTTACACAGACTGTCCGTATAATGGCAGTATGAGCGATACTAATCAGGAATCCGGAAGTTTCCTTCTTTGTGGTAATAAAATATTATGTTAGTAGTATGCAAGTTTTAATATAACTTACATGACGTAGAAGTCATGCTGGATAGTATTTTAGATTCCATTATAAACGATCCGGAAGTAGTAAATTCCGAATATATCGATGCCTTCACATACTGTATGTGTTAACAAAATAGGACTGTATAGTATGGGTATTCTGTTCGGGGTGTGATTATTGTTTACTATTTTTATCTGCTTTACGTCGCACCGACACAGATATATCTTATGGGATAGGACAGGCTTAGCAGTGGGAAGGAAGTGGCCGTGGCCTTAGTTAAGGTACAGCCTGGTGTGAAAATTGGAAACCGCGGAAAGCCATCTTCAGGGATGCCCGAAAGTGGGGTTCAAACCCACTATCTCCCGGATGCAAGGTCAAATCACTCAGTTCGGGGCGTGAAAATCTCATTTTCATTATGAAATGTTTTTTGTGACTTACAAATATAATTGTGAGATCATTTGCACAGTTCCTTCGTAAGGTCATCATCAGCTAAATGCTCCCAGCCGCCCAGCTATTTTAAGGCAAAATGATTGCCACCATTAAATTTAGGATCTATTAGTTGATCATTCGGCCAAGTTTAATTGAAATCTATCTTGTCCAACTCAAACAGTTCCCTTGTGAGTGGTTTACCTCAGCGAAGGAGCTCGCTTTGATTTAGATGCAGTGAACTTTCGCAATCAGTGCAAGCGACTCGTTCTCAATATGCTGCTCATGGTGGGAGTCAAAAGCCTACTTTGATCAGTTAGCACAAATTATAAGTTAGTTTCTACTCTCCCAAGAATAGAAGTGCCAACGATCTCCTAAGTTTTACATGGAGTTCAAACGGCAGAAATGTGATTTTAATTTCATAAATCCCACATGCGTTGGTCGGGATACGAAACACGACCACCTTGGTGAGAGGCCAGTGGCAGTGCCACTCTATCACGCCCCTCTCTGCTTAATCTGAGATCAAGCCCTCTGATATGATTCTGTAATCTTAAGTAATAATAATAATAATAATAATAATAATAATAATAATAATAATAATAATAATAATAATAATAATAATAATAATAATAACAAGAGGTGAAAGAAGGTGCGGGCATGAGTGGGTGGATATAGGAAAGTCAGAAGATTAATTTAAAATTTTAAAATTGGAGCTATATTTCTTTTTCTGCCTTTTCTCCTTTTCAAATTTTAAACTTTACACTTTGTTGAGCAGTAAGAAATCAGGTAAAGAAAATAGCTCGTAAGCTTGAGGAACAATTTAAAGAGGTCAAGAGTAATCAGATGACAATAAATTAACAATATGAGCTTGAAGGTTCCTAATTACAAATTTTACCTCAGTACTACTCCTCCCTTCAATCAACAGTCAAGGAGACGGATCTCAGTGGAAAATAATCTTTTCTCTACAGATTAACACCTTCCAGGCCTATCAAAGGCACAGCCTACATTTAACAAAATTAACCAGTACTCGCTGTCTTAACTGACAACAGTCTGATATCTTTAACATGAAATGAATAAAATAGAGTTTAACAGTGGTAAAAATTACCCATTATACATGGCCTTTGGAAAAACTAAAGGTTAAATTTACTGGCCGAAAATCAAAATGGTAAGGAGGCGAACAATTGCACTCCTTGAAATTTACATGAAATACTTAAAACCCTATTTGGGCTTATGGCCCGACGTTACAGAGGCTAAGTCTATACTACGGGGGTGACTAGATGGAGAAAAATACTTAAGTTACAGAAATTAATAGATAGATTTTAAAGGTTACAAAATCATAGATCAAGTTGAGAGGGTATACAAGAGGGTACCTCACTCACTATTCCCAGATTTCGGTTAAATTCTTTCGACTTGTTTGTCATTTACACTTACAGTTATTTGAGAAAATAAAAATGTACATTATTAAAAATTGGAAACCTTCCCCTCGTGCTAGCTTCGGAGGACTGTCACATGTCAAGCATAATCTGTCGTTACCTTTAGCTGGTGGACCTCCCGAAGGTGGACGAGGGAGGTTTCCCCCTTCCTCCGTTACGTACACACTCTAGACTGGAGCGATCAAGAAGACAACATGGCCCAAAATTCGCCAGCTTTAATAGCAGAGAGGAAGGTTCCAGAAAACTCTGGGCCTAGGCCCTGACACACCCCGAATTTTCATTGGATAATCAAATAAATATCAAAATTTTATCATTGGTGAATAACTAAACATACAAAATTTCTTATTGGTACAAAAATAAGTTTGGCGGGAAAAGATAGAAGAGTTGATAATTGTTGAACATTCAAACGAATCAATAAACAGCATTTTCCTGGTGTGAAAATGGGAAACCACGGAAAACCATATTCAGGGCTGCCGACATTGGGGCTCAAAGCCACTATCTCCCGGATGCCAGCTCACATCTGCGTGCCCCTAACTGCACGGCCAACTCACCAGGTTCTTTACTTTTAAAGGAGATTCCAAATACCAATTTTCACTTCTGTAACATGTTACGTTTTTGACATTACTGTAGATATACCGGTACTCACTTCAAAAATTCACCCGCGTTTTCAATTCTTTTCATCCCCTAAAGTGGATTTTCCGAAAACAAGTAAATACGTGTCTCTTTATTTTTAAGGGAGATTCAAACACCGACTTTCACGTCTGTAACATCTTCAGTTTTCGAGATATAAGTATCCTCATGAAAATAATTCAAATCATTTTACATTCCCGACCCCGTTCAGTTGACCACCCCACTCCTCAAAAACGTGTATTTATTTTTAAAGTAGATTCTAAATACCGATTTTCATGTCTAGAACATTCAGTTTTTGAGATATAAGTATCGCCATAAAAAGGAATTCAATTCCTTTCACTTCCTTTCACCCTCCCCCTTAGTGAATTTTCCGAAAATAAAACAATGTTTCTTTTTATTTACAAAGGAGCTTCCAAATATCAATTATCACGACTGTAACATCTTCAGGTTTTGAGATATATGTACCCTCATTAAAATAATGCATCTCCCTTTCACCTTCCCCACACCCCCGGCTTGATTTCCTCCCAAAAATGCGTATTTATTTATTTCTAAGGGAGGTTCTAAATACCAATTTTCACATCTGTAACATCTTTAGTTTTTTAGATATAAGTATCCTCATACAAATAACTCAACTAAATTTTCAATTGTTTCACTCCCCACTTAAGTGGATTTACCAAAAGAAAGAATGCAGGTTTCTTTATTTTTAAAGGAAATACCAAATACTAGTTTTCACCTGTGTAACATCTTCGGTTTTGAGATATCACTAGCTTAATAAAAATAATTCAACCACTTTTTCAGTCTTTTTAACCCACTTAAGTGTTCTTTAAAACAAGAATACACGTCTTCTGTTTTTAAGAGAGACTAATAATAACAAATTTCACATCTGTAACATGTTAAGTTTATGAGGTGTTCTGTGCATATTCTCATTTTAAAAATTCACCCCGTTTATCAGTTCCCCTTAACTGGATTTCATGAAAATAAATTATGTACTGTATGTTTCATTACCTTTACAGGAGATTCCAAATGCCAATTTTCACGTCTGCAACAATTTATGTTTCTGAGATATACTGTAGATTTAATCTTTCTAAAAATTCACCCCCTTTGTCACTCCTATTCATCTCCATTAATTGGATTTTCCAAAAACAAAAAAATATGTGTTTCTTTATTTTAAAGGGTTTCCAAATACCAATGTTCATGTCTGTAACATCTTCGGGTTTTTTAGATATAAACATCCTCATAAAAGGTATTCAAACCATTTTTCACCCACCCCCCTCCATAAGGAGAGTTTCCGAAAATAAAAATACGTGTTTCTTTTTTTTAAAGAAGATTCTAAATACCAATTTTTACCTCTGTAAACATTTAACTTTTTGAGATACAGATATTCTCATTTAAATAATTCACCCCCTTTTCACCCTCTTAATGACGGAATATCCAAAAATCCTCCCTTAGTGAGAACCTACACTCTAATATAAATGTATCCCCAAAATTTGATTTTGTTATGTCTAGTAGTTTTGGCTCGGCGATGATGATTCAGTCAGTCAGTCAGTCAGTCAGGACATGTTATTATATATACGAAGGTGCCCATTACTGCATTGTTGCATTTCATACGAAGTCATTGTACAATCATGTACTTATTCTATTGTGTACATGTCTCTATATGACATATCAATCCTGACACATCAGTATGTATTTTATGTAATTAGTTTCAGACTGATTTACTATTGTGACTACGGTAAGATTTGAAATATAAGCAGTATATTCTTTGTTTATTTATTTATTTATTTATTTATTTATTTATTTATTTATTTATTTATTTATTGCTAAGTAAGTATTCTGTAGTGGGACATAGTTGTGTAATCAAATTATTGATACACTACCGTTAAAGCAGGAGGTGTTACAGGAAATTGACATGAACGTCAAGTTCAGTAAAATTTAAAACATCCATAAGGTTTTTTTTTTTTTTTTGCTAGGGGCTTTACGTCGCACCGACACAGACAGGTCTTATGGCGACGATGGGATAGAAAAGGTTTAGGAGTTGGAAGGAAGCGGCCGTAGCCTTAATTAAGGTACAGCCCCAGCATTTGCCTGGTGTAAAAATGGGAAACCACGGAAAACCATTTTCAGGGCTGCCGATAGTGGGATTCGAACCTACTATCTCCCGGATGCAAGCTCACAGCCGCGCGCCTCTACGCGCACGGCCAACTCGCCCGGTTCCATAAGGTATGAGAGAAGGATTGTGATTGGACGCTTTTTCAGCAGTGGTATTTTGAAATTTTCAGTTGAACTCGGTACTCCAAAAAGGCAAGTAAACTGAAAGTGGTTTGAATTAGAAAAGTGTACAAGATGTGTGCTTCAGGAAGTGCATGGTTATTCCCTTTCAGTCAGAGAGCTGATTTTTTCGGCCGGTGATGTTCTTATCGTGACTGCCATTGAATAGTCATTAGTTTGAACACTGTCCAGAGACCTATATTATTTGTCATCTGAACCACTGGCAGGGACACAGCTCGCAATACTATAATAATTGGAGCATGTTGAGTGGGAACTCTTTTAATATATACTGTATGTCTGAACTCCTCTCACCGAGCTCGATAGCTGCAGTCGCTTAAGTGCGGCCAGTATCCAGTATTCGGGAGATAGTAGGTTCGAACCCCACTGTCGGCAGCCCTGAAAATGGTTTTCCGTGGTTTCCCATTTTCACACCAGGCAAATGCTGGGGCTGTACCTTAATTAAGGCCACGGCCGCTTCCTTGCCACTCCTAGCCCTTCCCTGTCCCATCGTCGCCATAAGACCTATCTGTGTCGGTGCGACGTAAAGCAACTAGCAAAAAAAAAAGAACTCCTCTCACAGGCAAAGTTGTACCGCTATGAGTGCCAACATGTTATCACTACAAGGAAATGGAATAATTCAACCAGCACCAGTTTGGTGGACTGCTATCAAACATGTGACGGTATACTACTATCAAACTTAATATACACTGCTACTAAACTCGTAATAGTCCGAGATATAGTATAAATATAGTAAATATTAAAAGCGTCAGCGGCATATAAGAATGTATAGCACGTAAGTGATCAACGCAAGCCAGAAAACTAACAAATATATACTGTAAATTGTGATAATATAGAAAAGCAGAGTCCAAGAAAGGAAGCGCGCAGCAAGTAAATAAGAACCACCCAGAGGCAGTGAAAAGGGCAAGAGTAAGAAAATAATATATAAACAAGGCAATATATATATATTAACAATCAACAAGAGGAGCAATTTAACATATGTGATAAGATAAAAGACATCCAAAGAATAATGCCTAGGAATAGCAAGAGAATAAGATCGAGAAGCGAGTGAGAATATGCCACATTTACAACGCTTGAAGAATATATATGCTTCAAGAAGAAAAGAAAAAGTTTAAAAGTACAATATAGTGAAATCGAAAGAACTCCAATGTCGTCTGTTAGGTCATCAGCCCAGAGGCTGGTTGGATCCTCAAATAGCATCACCAAAGGTTATGCAGTTATAAGGAAAACTCCAAAAACCAATGGCAGCACCAAAATGAGGCATACTAGGCAAGATGAGGAGTGAGGTAGTTTGCCATTGCTTTCCTCACTGGGTCAGAAAGTACTATTGCAGCACGACTGACCCTATGAGCAGCCCCTTTCATAACACTCAGACGCACCAGTCATGCTCTGAACGTCATTACTCAGCACTACCCATACCCCAGCAACTTCCATATTGTCACAGCCATGGATGTTGACTAGGACTGCGGTGGAAGCTACACTTTACTCTGGCCTGTGCCAAGAGATGGATGCAAAAGTACTGTATCCATCAAGAAATGACAGCAGGCAGGACTCCAATGTAAGGATAAAAATAAAGAAGGGGACATGAAAATTGAAATAAGGATGAACTATGGGAAAGATTCCCTTCGCCGTGGTAGTATCTCGATAAAGTCTCAGATGCGTGGAATAGTAATTCACTTCAAAAAGCCCGTGTGAATATGCGGATAACAGTTTTCTCATAGTCCTCGGTAAATTCCGTATTTAACGGAGAGAAAAGTGGAGTCTGTTAGCATAATGTTAACACTGGTGTAAGCTGGCAAGAATAAAGACAAGTAGAGTCCTGATATCGTAATAAATATGAACTTGAATTAATGAGTTCATAGTTCTTGCTCACCAACGAAATGGCAGCTGCACGGTGCTCCAGGACTCCGATGCGAGAACATACTCAATTTGGGAGGGGTGGAGCCCATGACTATAAAGTAGCAAGGAAAAGTCTAGAAGTTTACAAGAATAAACGCCAGACTGTTCGAGAAACGCCACGTCACAATCACGTGTCCACAGAGATGTGTACAGCACGCATGGCAATAGCCGGCGAATGTCGCAACGCCAGAAGGAGATGACGTCACGATCATACGTTGAAGAGAGTCGGAGAGAAGCAGGCGGACGCAGCAGTATAGAGAGACGATGGCGGCGAAGCGGTCGAAAAAATACGGCAGACGAAGTTTGGATAAAGCGCAGAATGAGTAGTGGAGACCGTTACACCAGGACAGGAAACAATGGCTGGGAACGTGATTGTAGATGGCAAATAGGAAGATACAAACCAAGGACAATAGGATAAGATTACTAGAAGAAAATATTTAAGACAAACTGTTTGCTATTTACCTGAGTTCAATAAAAGTGACTTTTAAGATTGTAAAATGATCCTAAGTCCCAATTATTTCATTCTAATCAAAATTATATAAACATTCCACCAAGTAAATTCATTGATAGTAGCCTGAGTGCATGCTCCCACCTATTTTTCTAACGTTTTCAGGGGGTTTCAGGTAAAGTCCGTTTAACCACCAGATTCGCAGCATTTGTACGCAACCTGAGAAAAGTAATTCAGTGTTCCTACCCTTCTTATTTTTATCATTATTAAAATTTTGAGGGATTCTTTGGTGACCTCATAACACCCATTTACCAGGATTTTTCGAATTATTATTATTATTATTATTATTATTATTATTATTATTATTATTATTATTATTATTATTATTATTATACCACAACCCTGTTGGAATAAGAATCCTAAGAATGTCCCAACTACACCACAGAAATACGGGTTCAAACGATCGATCCATTGATCTGCTTATCTCGGCTTACCTGAATGTAACCGACTGCATGAAGCTTCTTTTTTTATACTTCTTCCTTCGCTCACTCTAATTCTCCTCAAAGTCCCAATGGAGTGTCTCACGTTCCTTCTTATTTTTCCTGTACTTCGTTATTGGTTTGTTTAAGCAGCTGTCCTTCCCTTCCATATAACTTGATTATCCAGACGAAGTGCGTTTCGTCTTATATTCTCCACTTTACGTGATTTCTCTGGGTTCATTCTTTTTATCTGTTACAACTTCATCCCTTAATTCTACACATTAATGTGATCAAAGCTGATGTTTGAAATGTTCTCCAGGCGTATTTGCTTTACAGATTACTTTCCTTTCGAAGGGGAATAAAGATATATTCCAATAATATTCGGCAGTCCAGAGCTCAATCCTTAAGGCTTTTCAGTGCTGCATTACGAGGAAAAAGGAAAGGACTTGTAAATAAAGAACTTATTCGAATCTTGAGTTTAATGTTATGCACAAATAGCTATCAAGTGCTGAAGAAATTGCTGCGCAGCTATTCATTTCCTCAGTGGGAACGAGTGTACTAACTTATAGATTTACTCAAGCACAGGAAGTTGAGAATGTAGAGGAAGTTTTGATTTCAATAATAATAATAATAATAATAATAATAATAATACGTAGGCATACTGTGCGTACGTTCGTACATATTCATTATAAACTGTCACGCCTTTCAGTGTTCAATCTGCATGCCCCTGTGAATTAAGTACGTGCTATCGAGCGAGTTGTGGCCGTGTGGTTAGGGACGCGCAGCTATGAGCTTGCATTCGGGAGATAATGGGTTTGAACCCCCACCGTCGGCAGCCCTTAAGATGATTTTCCGTTGTATCCCATTGTGGATGCTAGGGGCTTTACGTCGCACCGACACAGATAGGTCTTATGGCGACGATGGGATGGGAAAGGCCTAGGAGTTGGAAGGAAGCGGCCGTGGCCTTAATTAAGGTACAGCCCCAGCATTTGCCTGGTGTGAAAATGGGAAACCACGGAAAACCATTTTCAGGGCTGCCGATAGTAGGATTCGAACCTACTATCTCCCGGATGCATATCCCATTGTTATACCAGGCAAATGCTGGGGCTGTACCTTACTTAAGGCCGCGGCCACTTCCTTCCTACTCGTAGGCCTTTCCCATCCCATTGTCGCCATAAGACCTATTTGTGTCGGTGCGACGCAAAGCAAACTGTAAAAAAAAAGGTATGTGCCTCCGCAATCCTCTGTTTACAAGTAGCTCTGTGGCTTCCTTTAGCTCTGCAATTCTTATCGTTAAAATCTGAATCTAACCATCGTCACCTAGGTCTCCCTCCAATTCTCTTACCCTCCATGGCTGAGTCCATTATTCTCCTAGATCATCTATCCTCCGTTCGTCTCAAATGGCCGCACCACGGAAGCCAGTGTATGAACACGGCTCCTTCAATCTATTTCATTACTAAGGTAACTTTCATCTCCTCATTCCGAGTACCATCCTGTTGTTGTATCAAATTGCTTCTACCGGCAATAATTCTTGGTATTTTCATGTCTGATACTTCCAACTTAATAATAGGATATCCTGATCCACCTAGATTTCATTCCCGTACGCTAAAGCTGGTTTGAAAACATAGATAGTTTCACAAGAGCTGACTTCCTTCTTACATAAGGCGTTTATCACAACTGCGAGTTCGCTGCTTTAGCTTTGCCACAACTTGATTCAGTTTCACTTACAATGGGGCATTCCCTACTTGTCACCACCGATTTCGCTCAAATTTGTAGAACATGCAGGGCTTGGCTAGAAGTGGGAACTCCAGATGGACAAGCGTATAGAAAATAAAAATAAAAATGTTGACGCGGCTCTCGCACCGTATCAGCCACTTACGTTAGTACGCACGCCGAGCAGTTGTTGGTGTAGCGGTAAGGAGGGCGATCGCCGATAAAGGAGAAAAAAAAGAAGAATTTCTGTTTGAACACGTCGGGAAATTTCACAACTCCAAATTTTCTACAATTGTGCGCTCATTAAAAAATGACATCCTATATGCCTTTTGCATACAAATAAATAAAATAAATTAAAATAATTTGAATAATAATAATGTTATTTATTTTAACGTCCCACTAACTACTTTTTAAGGTCTTCGGAGACGCCGAGGAGCCGGAATTTGGTCCCGCAGGAGTTCTTTTACGTGCCAGTAAATCTACCGACACGGGGCTGTC
The DNA here is from genome assembly GCF_040414725.1 of Anabrus simplex. Taxonomy (NCBI): domain Eukaryota; kingdom Metazoa; phylum Arthropoda; class Insecta; order Orthoptera; family Tettigoniidae; genus Anabrus; species Anabrus simplex. Next base: position 1,057,451,919 of record NC_090266.1, read on the forward strand.
GTATTTGAGCACCTTCAAATACCACCGGACTGAGCCAGGATCGAACCTGCCAAGTTGGGGTTAGAAGGCCAGCGCCTTAACCGTCTGAGCCACTCAGCCCGCTCTAAAATAATTCAATAATATAAAAACTACAAAAGGTATTCTCGACACGCGAGTCGAACCCACGACCATCGAATTACTAGTCCAAGCTCTTACCGCTACACTAAATACTGCTCGGCGTGTGCGCTAACGTAAGTGGCTTATACGCTGCGAGGACCACGTCAACATTATTATTTTTATTTTTATTTTCTATACGCTTGGCCATCTGGAGTTCCCATTTTGGGTACTTTCATTTCTAGCCAAGCCCTGCATGTTCTATAAATTTGAGCGAAATCGGTGGTGACGAGTAGAGAATGCCCCCTTGTTAGTATACTACCACCTTGAGAACGTTCACAGCCTTGATACAGTGTCCGGCGGAAAGAACAGTAGGATATAAAAAGGACAGAGCGTCAAAACAAATAGAAATATTTATTGAAACACACATTGAAAACTAAGAAAGATATATGTCATTTACTTGGTTTTGAATATAACACCTGACAGATGATCGCAGATCGGCGCATTCCCGTCAGGCAGCGAACGAAAGCTTGCATCACTCGTTCCAGCATGTCCAATGGGATCTCCTCTACAGATGTACCTTCCTTTCCTTCAGTTCAGCCACGGTGTGAGGACGTGTAGCGTATACTTAACTTATCAAGTATCCCCACGAAAAGAAGTCAGGGGCAGTCAAATCGGGTGACCGTGTTGGCCAATGAATGTCGCCAAATCGGGAAACATATCGACCAGGAAAATGACGCCGCAAGACTGTCATGCACTGGCAGGCCGTGTGAGCTGTTGCCCCGTCCTGGCTGAACCATATGTCGTTGTTCACTCTTAGAAGGAAGAAGTCATTTAACTTTCGGGCATAGCGATCACTATTAATCGTTAGTGCACGGCCATGAAGATCCTCAAAATGTTATGGACCGACGATGCCAAACGAAGCCATGCCGCACCACACCGTCACATGTTCACAGTGCATCCAAAGAGGATTAAATGCCGCCCAGCATCTGTGATTCTGTTTATTGAGACAAACATTTAGATGAAAATGAGCCTCATCCGACATCAGTATGTTGTTTCGCATCTGCGGCTCGATTGCTAAAAGTTCCAAAGAAACGCAAAGCACAGGTTCGTCGGGCATCGTTATCTTGTTCGTTTAGTTTCTGTGTGACATGCATTTTGTATGGGTGGAAGTGCAGGTCATCATGGATGATGCGCTGCAGGAACTAACTGACATTCATTGCGTCGAGGCATGTCTGGCAGTGGAGCGCCGAATACTTCGGCCGAGTGCTTGGCGGGCCTCCTCCACTCACTCCTGGGTCCGCTGTGTCCTTCGTCGCCCCGATATTTTCTTCTTTGCACACGATGCATTAGTTTTGAATTGTTGCATCCACCGAAAAATGCTCTGATGATCCGGGACTTTATGATGTCGGCCCAAATGGAAATGATGGCGAGAGTCGCTGAACGGTGATGGAAGACTCGTTAATTTTGAAATACGCCTCAGCGGCGAATGCTCAATGCTCCAAATTTCACAAGGCCGTGCCCTTCCTCAATGCAGCACGCGCATACTTAGCGCAGGAACAACAACGACGCTGTACTACATGACTCAGATCAGGCTATTCATTTCGCTGGACCCTGTATTTAAAATTATCAACAAAAAACCCATGGTGTAACAGCCCCGAAGGGCCATGGCCTACCTAGCGGCCGCCGCTCAGCTCGAAGGCATGCAGATTATTATACGACGTGTCGTGTGGTCAGCACGACGAATGCTCGCGGCCGTTATTCTTGGCTTCCTATACCGGGGCCGCCATTCTCTCCGTCAGACAGCTCATGAGTTGTAATCACGTAGACTGAATGTGCCTCGAACCAGCCCTCAGATCCAGGTAAAAATACCTGCCTTGCCAGGGAATCGAACCCGGGGTCTCCGCGTAAGAGGCAGGCACGCTATCCTTAGACCTCGCGGCTGCCTTTGAAACGATCCACCTGTTCCAATTTTGTTTTCCCGACCTTACAAACATTCCTCTTAATAATAATTAATTACCGAGCTCGATAGCTGCAGTCGCTTAATTGCGGCCAGTATCCAGTATTCGGGAGATAGTAGGTTCGAACCCCACTGTCGCCAGCCCTGAAAATGGTTTTCCGTGGTTTCCCATTTTCACACCAGGCAAATGCTGGGGCTGTACCTTAATTAAGGCCACGGCCGCTTACTTCCCTTTCCTAGCCCTTCCCCGTCCCATCGTCGCCATAAGACCTATCTGTGTCGGTGCGACGTAAAGCAACTAGCAAAATAATAATAATAATAATAATAATAATAATAATAATAATAATAATAATAATAATAATAATAATAATAATAATAATTAAACATCACGGACTCTGTATCAGAAGGAAACCTGTAAATACGGAAAAATATAGAAATCATCCTGTATAATCCGGAACGGGCTTTAAAGAATAGAACTACGAGCTGCTGAGTCCTTTTCAGTAAGAAGGTATACAGTAATGTATTTTTGAGCTGATTATATGTACTGCATTTTGTTACAGTTTACAGTTTAATAAACTAAAAGTGCGAAAACGATGTACTCTAAAACATATGTTCTCTATTCTGATGTTCATTATTGATATCATTATGTGATTTACTCGTCGATTCAAAACAAGATTAGGGGCCTACGTAATTGTATTACAATTTAATGTTATGCTTTGTGATAATGTAGTTAACATAGGGTTGTCCATTGCCGCCTTTTAATCTGTGACAAACCCAAATACAAAAATAATAAAGCGCCGCGCGGTTTATTGTTTATTTTTTACATAACAATGCATTAAACTTTGTGTTAGCAACAAGCGGGAACTTCTGTTTGCTCAGTAATTGATTTTTAAACTAGAAGTCGCGTCACTCATTTTTAAATTAATTGAACTATAGTGTGATTTCGTTCTGTACTTTAGTTTGTATCATTTTATAAAAATGGCTTTCAAACCTACCTATAAAACTCTTTCACTGAAGGAGAAAATTAAAGTGATAAGGAAACACAAGAACGAAAAACTCGACCCTCTAAAAGAAAGAAAACTCTCAGGGTGGAAAATATTGAAAGGAGCCCTCACGTGACGGGATAGAGAGTATTTACTGTAGCAGCTTAAAAACACAAAAAACAACAGTAGATTCGGTTGCTACAGACCAGTGCTTTATACATGTTACACCGAGCTCGATAGCTGCAGTCGCTTAAGTGCGGCCAGTATCCAGTATTCGGGAGATAGTAGGTTCGAATCCCACTGTCGGCAGCCCTGAAAATGGTTTTCCGTGGTTTCCCATTTTCACACCAGGCAAATGCCGGGGCTGTACCTTAATTAAGGCCACGGCCGCTTCCTTCCCACTCCTAGCCGTTTCCTGTCCCATCGTCGCCATAAGACCTATCTGTGTCGGTGCGACGTTAAGCAACTAGCAAAAAAAAAAAAAAAAAAAATAATAATAAACCTGTTACGGTTTTATATCCACTGAGTCCTTGAAATGATACAATTACGTTGAAGCAACACCAATTTTCTTTTCAGTCAGACAATAGATTAATATGCAATGTCTTATTTGCAGAGAATTGCAACATTGCAATGGTTTCTTCTATCCCCGAGATGTCTGCACACTGCTCCTCAACCTTGCACACTATGTGTAGTTACGTTAAGCATCTGGTGAAGACCAAACACATTTCCTCGAGATTACATCAAATTCATCGCAGTCCACTTATAACTACAAATCTTACCCAGGATTTACAACGGAAAACCAAGATACATGGGCCGAGTGAGTTGGCAACGCGATATGGGTCGTGTAATTGAAAGCTTGCATTCGGTAGCTCTGAAAATAGTTTTGCATGGTTTACCATTATCGCACAAGATCACGGTTGCTTCCTTCGTAGTCCTGGCCCTTTCCTAGACGAGGGTCGCCGAATATCTAAATATGTACATTACTGTGGCGTTGGAACCAACAGCAGAGAGAGCTAGATTCATGAAGCAGTAGTGGGCAGCTCTAACCGATATACCCTCGTTATGTCTGCAAACGAACCGCTGTATAACTGTAGATACATATTACGACTTGCTCGTCTTGACGGGCAATGTGCCGCGGGTCTGTATTTATTTATTTATTTATTTATTTATTTATTTAATTAATTAATTAATTAATTAATTAATTTATTTATTTATTTATTTATTTATTTATTTATTTATTTATTTATTTATTTATTTATTAAGGAAAAGCAAAACACCGAGATGCCGAAATAGATAGTTCAGCATTGAAAAAATATATTTACAATCGAATAGCACAATGCGAACATAAAACAAATGAAGGAGCAATGAAGAAGAAGAAGCATCTAATAACAAAAGTAACAACATAAAATTAAAAAGCAACAAAATAACTGTAGGGACACAACAATTAGGAAAGGAACGAGGAAAATTAGAGATTGAAAGTAAAACGGAGAGAGGAAATTATAGCTAGGCACAGTAAGATAAATACAGATATGACACATAAGTAGCGGTTTCTTCTTCTTCATTTGCTCTTTTCTTCTCCCAATAGTTCTTCATTCTAACTGATCTCCTCCTCCTCCTTTCCTCCTCTGATATCCGAATCGGTTTTCTAGTGTTGTTCTTAACTTGGAACCTCTTAGTTTTGTCTTTGGTCACGGTTTTGGCTGTACCATTCTTTAACATGAGTTCGGTAATCTTAAGATCTCCCAGATCCTTTTCAACTTCCTTAAACCAATTGGGTTTGGCCTCTTTTTTAAAAAAAGAATTCAAAGATCTGTTTAGTTAATTTGTCAGGATTCATTCGGAATATGTGTCCATAGAAATCAATCCTCCTTTTCCTCATGGTATCCGAGAGTCTCTCCGACTTTACGTAGAGTTATTCGTTTCTATAAAAAACTTGTTTGTTATTTTGGAATTTCGGACCCATGATCTTCCTCAATATTTTCCTCTCCTTGATTTCCAATTTCTTCATTTGCCCTTTCCTTCCCATGACTAGTGTCTCTGCTGCATAGAGTGCTACCGAGCTCGATAGCTGCAGTCGCTTAAGTGCGGCCAGTATCCAGTAATCGGGAGATCGTGGGTTCGAGCCCCACTGTCGGCAGCCCTGAAGATGGTTTTCCGTGGTTTCCCATTTTCACACCAGGCAAATGCCGGGGCTGTACCTTAATTAAGGCCACGGCCGCTTCCTTCCTCTTCCTAGGCCTTTCCCATCCTATCGTCGCCATAAGACATATCTGTGTCGGTGCGACGTAAAGCAAATAGCAAATAAAAAAATAAGCATAGAGTGGTTCCGGCTTAATTACTGCCTTATTTTGGTGTTCCAAGAGAGGGCTTTCGTATTGTGTGTGTTTTTCGTTTTCTGGAAAACTAGTTCTATTTTGGTCCTTCTCGCTTCCATTGCTTTCCCTTCAAGGTGGTATCTAACGATTTAATACAGTAAAATTAAAAACAAAAATATCGCATTATGTACAATAGAGGGGACGGCGATGAGAAGAGAAAAAAGGAATATGAAGTAAATGAGCTAGGTTAAGTTAAGGAAGAATCGATTAAAGGAGGCATACGAAGAAAAAACATCCAAGTTCCTGCCAGAAGACAAAAAGTTAAGGAGGGTTGGAATGTGGATAAATAAAGTTCATTGAGCAAGAGTGAGGCGGGAATACGGAATATGACAAGAGTGGGTTTATGCCGGTTTTGCGAGCTGGGGCATGTAGTGAAAAGAAGGATATAGGTTCAGGAGAACGAAATAAACCGTTAACAGCGTTATATAGGAATCTAAAGTCGGCTACATGCCTGCGAATAGATAACGGGCGAATGTTATCCAGTATCTGATTGCTGCTCAAGTTTCGACAATCAGATACTCTAGCTCTAACAATGGCACAGAAGAATGACTACACGCGGTCGATGTCATTCAGATTCGTGGGTGGAAATCCCGTCAAGATGATCATTCAGCAGCCCCAGCTATGGTACAAATACGGAAAACACAATCATTCATCATGTTTACTCTAATTTCGTCGTGTAGTTCATGGCCGCTCGCTTCTCATGTAGCTGATAGTGGTTCGAATCCTAGCGAATGCAAGATGTTATTTTGTAATTAAATCTTACATCTCTTTGCTTCAGGTTCCACATAAAACTGAAGCTTTCATTCTCACTGTGCTTCATTCACTTAATTCCCATGGTAACTAACATGGTCATGCCCTTATGGATAGTAATCTTCTTGTATGGTTAGCCTATATAATCCTCTAGTCCCATCTTCATAGCCAACCATCTTAATCCACGTTTCATTATAAGACTGGGAAACTCTGCGGCAGGGCTGTCCAACGTTTGTTTGCACTCGAGCACATTCTCATAATTAAAGCTATTCAGGCGCCAGGTTACGATTGCATTATTTCGAAACTACGGCTGCCTTACCCCAGTTATTTCTGGGGTCGCTGGGGCCACCCAAATACATTTTGATTTTGGCTAGGGGTTTAAGACCGAATGCCCTTTCCTGAGATTAAAATCTCGACCGAAGATCGACCGGAATTCTAGTCTCAGCCTTCTGGGTGGGAAACCAGCATCTGAGCCACATACCTTAAATAATTCAGGTGCCTTAATACTACCATTTACAGTTGTTTCAGCGTTGCATTAAAACATCACACATAAATATACACACAATTTAGAGAATGCTGGATTCTCTTCTTGAGGCAACTTGCATGTTTGGTTACAGGCTCCAAAACAGTTGCAGGTAACGCACTTCAATCATCAATTCCCCGATTTACAAACGAATATTTACCATAGGTAGTTAAGCACGAATCTTGCAGACTTTCGCTGTACCATCTCGTGTTCCTATTGTATGTTTATGTGATGGTTGGTAGTGTGGGGTTGTGTATGTATAGATATGTGTATTAAATGGAACACAAATATACACACGAGCTAAATACAAGGTTAAAATGCCCGACGCGGCCAAGAATCGAATCCGGGGCGGTTTGAACCGAAGACCACTACGCTGACCATTGAGGCAAGCAGCCGGACAGGATCACTATGTAGCACATTACATTATTGGCACTACAATATCATTGGGCGAGGAATAGTGGTTATAGGTCTATGTATATGTGTTTGTGTATTTATTATTCTTATGAATATTTTTCTTTTTTCTCTTCTAATTTGTCTTCTCTCCTTTAACTATGATATTTTATGTGTGTGTATGTTTTATTGAAAATATGTTTAAATTATTCTTAATTCAGTCGTAGCAATTTTTTATTAAGAAGGTTGAGCGCTCTTGGTCACATGATTCGGAACACCACCCCTCCCGGCGCAGATATATAGGCCAGTATGTCAAGGCTGACAGGCAGTGCAGAGCAGTGCAGTATGTGTGTGTGAGTGAGACAGAGGGGAGACTGACCTTCGTACAGTCTGTTAGTGCAGTCTCGAAGGTAGTGCTTTCCGTCGCGTCTCGCGGAGACGAAATTATGGGATAATCAATCGCCGTCGCACTTGTAAAAGATGTCGCACCGTACTTAGTCTATCGTGCCGCGACTACGATATAATTCACAGACATTTCGAAATATAACACGTGTGAAATCATTGAAGTACGAAGTCAAATATTAGATATTCACAGACTAGAACATGGCGTGTGGACTTAGTTAATTTCACATAATATTGAACTACTACAATAAACAGAAACTGTCGTGTACAATAACTCTAACTATTCTAGGACTCATTTCTTCTAATACAGTACATTCTTGAACTGTTTCTCTTTATTTACGTAGTGTTCGTGCCATATTAGGACACGACTTACTCCAGTGATAAACTTGGTGAATATTAAGAACATTTTCTAAGGTAATATAATATTATCACTACCAGAAAATCAGTGTTATCTGCTAGGATAGTGATTCAAAGACTGTGATCAGAGACTGTGATGAGAATTATTACACGTTGCTTTTTCAAGTGTTTGAACTGTGTATTTATGGACGTTCTCAGTGACGATTTTAAATAGTGTATTATGCAGCAAGGACTGTAATTATTCATTTAACGTCATAAAATTAAAGTACGAACTGTGTTTAACAGTGAATGATAGCATCTGTAATTACTACTTGCGCCAATTGAACTTTCCGTGTGCTAAAATCACCTCCACGCGCAGCGGAAATCTTGGTGAAATTCTACGAGATCCAGCTACATCAAACATCAGCTCATCTATAGTACCTATCGAGGGACTTCAACGTGGTTTCTTCGTGGAACATCGAGTTCGAGTCTTCGTCCGCACTCCGCGGAATGTTCCAGAATCCCATTCTCCACACCAACATTTGTAAGCCAAATTTTCTTACTAAGTGAGTAGTCACAAAATGACTGACTTTTTCTTATCAATCTTGAACAGTGATTTTCTCAGTGCTGAGTGTGAACGATATTTCGTAGTTTTTCATCATTTCTCAAAAGTCCATCTTTAATGATAAATTTATTCTTCAAAATTTAATATTCATATTACATAGAAGAACTCTAGAATTTTCAAGTGTTCTATATTTCAAGGCTAAAAACTGAGGAACTTTCAACAGAAATGTAAATTCTTATTTCAATTTTCAATCATAAGTGTGTGTTCATTTCATGAATTAATACTTAGAAAGACATTAGGTGAAGAACTGACACTTCGTGTTTTCACAAAATTTAGAAAGACTTTAGGATCAGTGATATTTATTTATTTTCTCGAACTGAATTCAAGAAGATTTACGTTTAAACTGTTGATTTCAATGAAAGATCAGAGTCCTATATTAATACTGCAGGGTGAGGAATCATTCGACATTATTAATAAATTATTTGGAAAAGGTGTAACCATCTATTATTCGCCCTGCGATTCTATCCTGCTCTGTATCGGCTCCAAAATCAACTTCCACTACCTGAGATCCTTCTCATGCCCTAAACCCACGAAATTTTCCTGGTACAATAAATTTTGAAATAGACTGTTACATTTTCTTTCTGGTATATTCAGTTGTTTGTTTGCCTGTTTGTTAAATCTTACAGTTTATCAGTATGAAATAATTCAATTATATAGAATATATATATATAAAATAACTTGCCCTGACTGACTGACTGACTGACTAACTGAATGATTCATCATCGCCGAGCCAAAACTACTAGACACAAATAAATGAAATTTTGGGGATACATTCATATTAAGATGTAAGTGCTCGTAAGAGAGAATTTTTGTATATTCCATCGCAAAGGGGGTGAAAAGGGGGGTTGAAATTTTAAAATGAGTGTATCTATATCTCAAAACTTTAAAAGTTTACAGATGTAAAAATTGGCATTTAGAATCTTCTTTAAAAATAAGGAAACACGTATTTTTTGTTTTCAGAAAATCCCAATAGGAGGTGTGAAAAAGGGTGAAAAAGGGGTTGAATGCTTTAATCAGGATACCGGTACTTATATCTCAGAAACTGACGATGTTCAGACCTGAAAATTGGTATTTTTGATCTCTTTTAAAAATAAAGGAACACGTATATTTTTGTTTTTGGAAAATCCAATTAATGGGAGGGTGAAAAGGGGGGGTGAAATTTGAAAAAGAGTGCAACTATATCTCAAAACATTTAAAGTTTACACATGTAAAAATTGGTATTTAGAATCTTCATTAAAAATAAAGAAACACATATCTTTTTGTTTTTGGAAAATCCAATTAATGGGGGAGTGAAAAGGGAGTGAATTTTTAAAATGTGTGTATCTATATCTCAAAACGTTTACAATTTATAGATGTAAAAATTGATATTTAGAATCTCCTTTGAAAATAAAGAAACACGTATTTTTTGTTTTCGGAAAAACCCAATAGGAAGGGTAAAAAAGGGGTTGAATGCCTTTAATGAGGCTACTTATATTTCAGAACCTGAAGACATTACAGAACTGCAAACTGGTATTTGGGATCTACTTTAGAAATAAAGAAACAGGTATTTTTTTCGTTTTTTGACAATCCAAATAATGAGGGGTGAAAAGGGGGTGAATTTTAAAAATGAGTGTGTCTACATCTTAAAACTTTAAAAGTTTACAGATGTAAAAATTGGTATTTAGAATCTCCTGTTTTCTGTAAATCCCAATAGGAGAGGTGTAAAAGGATGACTAATGGGTTGAATGCCTTTAATGAGGATACATATATCTCAGAAACTGAAGATATTACAGAACTAAAAATTTGTATATGGGATGTCCTTTAAAAATAAAGGAACACGTATTTTTTTGTTGGAAAATTCAATTAACAGGAGTGACAAATTGGCGTGAATTTTTTTAAAGAGTATATCTACAGAATATCTGAGAAACGTAAAAAGTTACAGACGTAAAAAGTGGGTATTTGGAATCTCCTGTAAATGTAAAGAAACATAGGTGATTTGTTTTGGAAAAATCACTTAAGGGGAACTAAAAAGTGGTGACATTTTAAAATGAGAATTTCTACAGTATACCTCAAAAACTTAACATGTTAGAGAAGTGAAAAATGGTATTTTTTATCTCTATTAAAAATAAAGAAACGTGTATTTTTAGTTTTCGGGAATACATCTTGGGTGGAGGGGGGTAAAAGTGACTGAAAATGGTGTTGAATTCTTTTAATTAGGCTACTGATATCTCAAAACTGAAGATGTTACAGACGTGAAATTTGATATTTGGAATCCAATGAGGGGCGAGGGGGGTGGGGGTGAAAGAATTGAAAAATTGATTGACTTAATTGTATGAGAATACATACATCTAATAAAAACTAAAGTTGTTACAGACGTGAAAATTGGTATTTGGATCTCCTTTAAAAACAAAGAAAAACGCCTTTTGGGGAGGAAACAATCTGTGGGGGCGGGAGTGAAAAGGAGTTGTACTCCTTTAATGAGGACACATAAATCACAAACTGAAGAATTTGGAGTCGTATTAATTGCTATTTAGAAGATCCTTTACTATTAAAGAAACAAGTATTTTTTGCCGGAAAATTCACTTGGCGGGGGGGGGGGGGGTGAGGAGTGTGAAAGGAAGTGAAAAAAGTGAATTATTTTTATGGGGATACTTATCTCTCAACACTAAAGGTAATAGACGTGAACAATGGTGTTTGGAATCTCCTTTAAACATAAAGAAACACGCCTTCTTTTAATTTTTTGGGAGGGGTGGGGTAAATAAACTTAACGGCGGTGGGGTGTAAAAGGAGGTGAGGCCAATTGATTTTACTGTTCATAATGTACTTATAAGGAGCCTCCGTTGCTCAGGTGGCAGTGCGCCGGCCTCTCACAGCTGGGTTCCGTGGTTCTAATCCCGGTCACTCCATGTGACACTCGTGCTGGATAAAACGGGGGCGGGACAGTTTTTCTCCGGATACTCCGGTTTTCCCTGTCATCATTCAGTCCAGCAACACTGTTCAATATTTCATTTTATTTGTCATTCATCGATCATTGCCCCAGAGGAGTGCTTCGGCAGCCGGCACAATTCCTATTGTCGCCGCTAGATGGGGCTTTATTCATTCCATACCTGACCCTGTCGAATGACTGGAAACAGGCTGTATATTTTCGATGTACTTATTCTTATTATAAAACGATCATTTTTAATCATTCCTGGGTTTTCAACAGCCATCTTTTCCTTCGGGGAACGTTCTTAGATTACAGTAGACTCTCCTGGCATATAAATAAAAATTTAAAGTCATTTGAAATAAACTATAGGAATGAGATTGAACCTCAAATTGTTCACCTCTATAATAAGGTCAATAATGCACGGAAGTATGTCACTCGTATCGCCAGAAATCCCGCACACATGCCTACGCGCGACAATTGTGCTGGTCACATTGTCAACAAAGACAATGGCAGCAGGTGTAATTTACCGCCAAGTAGCGGTCTTGCATCTTGCTGTGGGGTCCAGAACATCTATAATAATAATAATAATAATAATAATAATAATAATAATAATAATAATAATAATAATAATAATAATAATAATAATAATAATAATAATAATAATAATAATAAGGTTCTGGACCGTCGTCAAATGTGCGGGCCGCGCTGGAAACGGGTCCTGGACGGGTAATGACTAAGAATGCAGTCCGGCCGCGGGTTCAGTACCGCCAAGGTACCCAAGACGACACCACGCCGGATCCCCTGAAGGATTTGATCTATATTAAAAATGCTTATAAGAAAAGATGGCAAAGATTTAGGGACCCAACTGACCGGGTGGAATACCTGGACCTAGCCCGGGAAGTACGAAATCGATTGCTGGAAAGAAAGATTGAAGAATGGGAGGAAACTTTCCGTAATCTATTGGAAAACGAGTCAGATCGCGAATTTTGGCGGATTGTCTCAGAAAACGAGTCAGATCGCGAATTTCGGCGGATTTTATTTAAAACAATAAGCATTCAATTATAAATTTCATTATAATACCGTAGCGAAGCACGGGTATCTTGCTAGTATTATTATATTTCTATGATATAGGCCCATTAATATTTTATGATACTAACCTATGTATGATATGTAATACTTAGACCTTTTCATGTAACCAAAATTATGGTTAAACTGATTTGATGTTACAAACTTATCTCACTGGAGTGTATTAATTTACTGTATAAATACTCTGTAGCCTTGATAATATTAGAATCTACTGCAACAGAGTGAGCTTTAGCTCAGCTGCCTTGACAAATAAACTTGTAGAAAAACATAGTGGGTTCGAACCCCACCGTCGGAAGCCTTGAGGATTAGTTTCCCATTTTCACCAGAAAAATGCTGGGGCTGTACCTTAATTAAGGCCACGGCCACTACCTTCCCAATCCTAGCCATCTTCCATCCGTTCGTCGCCGAAACACCTTCCATGTGCTAGTGCGACGTTAAACCACTTATAGAAAGAAACTGGTTGGTAGAATTGATGAAATGAAATGGCGTATGGCTGTATGTGCCGGGAGTGTTCGAGGACAGGTTCGGCTCGCCAGGTGCAGGTCTTTTGACATGACTCCCGTAGGCGACCTGCGCGTCGAGGTGAGGATGAAATGATGATGAAGATGACACATACACCTAGCCCCAGTACCAGCGAAATTAACCAATGATCGTTACAATTCCCGACCCTGTCGGGAATCGAACCCGGGACCCCTGTGACTAAAGGCCAGCACGCTAACCATTCAGCTATGGTGCTCGTAGAATTGATAAGGATGTCTGTGAGTGACCATTTGCTATATTAGTACAGAATTGGGAAGTCTCGTGGTTTCCCATTTTCACACCAGTAAAAGCAAATAGCAAAAAAAATATAAGAAGAATTGGGGAGCAGTAACGCAATCTGCCGCAACAGTATGCCCGTACTTGCTGTGGGGAGTGAAGTCGTCACGGCTGCATTCATACAGGTCAAAGGTTCGACTATTATCTGGTATGACAATAAACTACCTCTAGCAAATAAACGCATCAGTTATATCAATGACATTCTGAGACCAGTAGCTCTTTCGTTCTTGCAGGTGAATTCACAGATCATGTTTCAGAAAAACACTTGCAGTGTCGATCACAGGTATATTTTTAAAAACAATATTTGCTTTACGTCGCACCGACACAGATAGGTCTTAGGGCGACGATGGGAGAGGAAAGGCCTAGGAGTGGGAAGGAAGTGGCCGTGGCCTTAATTAAGGTAAAGCCCCAGCATTTGCCTGATGTGAAAATGGGAAACCACGGAAAACTATCTTCAGGGCTGCCGAAAGTGTGGCTCGAACCCACTATCTCCCAGATGCAAGCTCACAGCCGCGCGGCCAACTCGCCCGGTATATATATTTCTAAGAGATAACCACATTTCACTTCTGCTCTTTCGCGTTATCACAGCCTCATTCGTCATTCATGGAAAATGGGACATAATAAATTGACTGGTGTACTGTTAGTCCTAATTGGCAAGAAATGTCGGCAGCAGTGTGCCTACTTTTCCTCGATATCACACTTTCTGAACGTACAGGTCCTGATCTGAAATTTTCAGCCAATCACTTCCTGAGTCCCCGAGCGAAAGAAAGGAGACCCTTACCATAGACATTTCTTGGCTAGAAATAATTTTAGTGATAGCATAAATCCTAAGTGCTGCTCGTCATTTCATTAGCATACTTGGTGACAAAGTGTGTATTAGACATGAATAAGATAAGAAATGATTCCTCTTGAAAGATTTCTACATGGAGTGAGGTATACAAAGTTTGACGCTGATACTTCTCTATAATAACACGCTTATTTTTAGTGTCAGGATGTGTATAAACAAACAAGCAAACAAACAAGCTTGAAGCTTTTTCCTGGGCTGAGTGGCTCAGGCGAAAGGAACGCTGGCCTTCAGGGGCCAAGTTAGTGCGTTCTGTTCCGTTTCAGTAAGGTGGTATCTGAAGGTGCTAAAATACGACAGACTTGTGTCGATAGGTTTACCACACGTAAAGGAACTCATGTGGAAGAAAATTTGTCACATTTACGTCTTCGCAAACCGTAAGAGTAAATTGTGGATTATTATGATAATAATTATTATTATAAAACAATATCATTGTCACAAACCTCGGGATGTACAGGTTGACAGACCACAAGGCCATGACCCCTTTTCGAAATTCTGACATATACTGGACAGGATTCAAACCATGTTTGCCTTGGAGGATATCTTATGTCACAGAGCAATCATGCCCTTCATGCTATTTGAAGATGAAATGATAACCAAATATGTCATAGCTCTGAATTTCTATCGACTGTGCGGCTCTTTCGGATGCCGTGGTTACGTTTGAATGCTCGCTGTAACTTGCAAGCCTCCCCTAGCTACAAAGCGTTCTTCGCTAAAGCACATCAGATTGCGCTGAAAGACTTTAAACATCTCCCGTCCCCAGAGAGTAGCTTGCGAGTGCTATCGACCCCTCCTCTGCACCACTCTTACGCGCAGTGACAAGGCGTCGGGCTGCGGAACCTACCCTTCCCCACCAAATCACCTTCTGCCACTTCCCACGGAAGAGCGGTTGTCTGATATATCTATATTGGCAATATTTCTCTGTTTGCTAGTTTAGAGTCGATCTTGCTGATATAGAATTCAAAAACTATTTTTCTTTTATACTATTTGAACCCACAATATGTTTGGATATACTGGCTGCGGGACTATTTCACATGTGGACCTAGATGACTGGTGAGTTCAAATCCCTACGGGCAATGTACTGAATAACAATATATCGTTTAGCGAAATCCTGTTCAGACTTGGCTTATTTTCAATTTTCACCCTGCCTTTATCAATATTTTTTATTTTTTTTTTTTTTTTTTTTTGCTAGGGGCTTTACGTCGCACCGACACAGATAGGTCTTATGGCGACGATGGGATAGGAAAGGTTTAGGAGTTGGAAAGAAGCGGCCGTGGCCTTAATTAAGGTACAGCCCCAGCATTTGCCTGGTGTGAAAATGGGAAGCCACGGAAAACCATTTTCAGGGCTGCCGATAGTGGGATTCGAACCTACTATCTCCCGGATGCAAGCTCACAGCCGCGCGCCTCTACGCATATTTTTTATTACCTTCCGAAAAAGTATATAAATGTGTTCTTGCATTAGTTGCCAAGTTATTGTAAAGTCTTATAAAACAGTCTTTTAGAAAGCCTCTTGCGTTAAAATGTATGTTTACAGGGTATTTCACATAAACCCAGACGGAACGCAAGGTGTTTGTACTCTGGGCTACGGCAGCTGCAGTGTGGGAGGTGCGGCAAAGCAGCCTACACGTGTTCGACCTGGCAAGCATCAGTCGCCAGTCTGAATCTCAGCTGTTAACATGGTGAGACAATTATCACAACAGTACCGCATTTTCGTATGTAAAAGTTCTGGTTACATCTTAATCGTCATGTGAACTCATAACTCCCGCTATCAGTGAGCAGAAAAAGTATTCGAGTCGTTCTATCCTTTTCCCTGGCTCCTTCGCTCCCTCACACATCTTGCTACGCCCAGTCTAGATCGCCTTGCCCCACCCCCACCCCCCACCCAACCCTTCGAGCTCCATGCTTCCTTTCGCGGCTTTCCAGTTTCGACTCCCGGCACCAGTGTTCCTGATACATTAAATAAAATCTACGTACATGGTAACTGAAAATATAAGATTAAACGGAGAGTCTCCAAGTTGAAGGGCACACCTTTTGAGGTAGCAGGCAACATCATATTGAACCCGCGTGATCGGCATCATAATTTAATCATGATTTGATACGGTATATAAAAGAGAATACGGTACAATTATTGAAGTACAGAATTTTAGTTGACAATATTTCATCTGTGTGGTGTTGAAACATGAGTTGAAGACGGGACAGAGTGGAGCCTGGGAGATTAGCTTGTCACAATGGGTAGTAATAATGTTATTTGCTTCACGTCCCACTAACTACTTTTACGGTCTTCGGAGACGCCGAGGTGCCGGAATTTAGTCCCGCAGGAGTTCTTTTACGTGCCAGTAAATCTATCGACACGAGGCTGTCGTATTTGAGCACCTTCAAATACCACCGGACTGAGCCAGGAACGAACCTGCCAAGTTGGGGTTAGAAGGCCAGCGCCTTAACCGTCTGAGCCACTCAGCCAGGCACAATGGGTAGAGAGCTGCCTTACGGCAGGTGGCCTATTAACTTAGAGACCAGAAGATACGGATGTCCACAAATATGTTTCGTACAAGAAGAGAAAGGCGAGCCAGAAACAATAGAAAGGTTGCAACATTAGCGCTGCGA
Organism: Anabrus simplex; assembly: GCF_040414725.1. Classification (NCBI taxonomy): domain Eukaryota; kingdom Metazoa; phylum Arthropoda; class Insecta; order Orthoptera; family Tettigoniidae; genus Anabrus; species Anabrus simplex. The sequence goes on from NC_090266.1 coordinate 1,057,468,613, forward strand.
AGGTATATTTGTGGTGAGCACAAACTTTCCGCTACGTCACGGATTCTCGGAATCAGAGAATGGAAAAGTACAGAGTTTTCACGGCAAACATGTGTTAGGCTGTTACAGGTGAAAATTCAAATCGACCGCTCGTCGTGGCCCAATCACAAAATTTAGTTGACGACCCAGGAATACCATCTTGAAAAGATCTGAGTGAAATATAAATTTAGTTTCGAAAGTAATCATCAATAAATTATTGCAGTTATATGGATCGACTTAAGGAACTTTTTTAGATGTCATGCATGGAAGAATAATCAATAATAAGTTGCAAATTAAATAAATTTAAGACTGACTTTTTTGGAATCTGAGCACCTCGATTGGTATTGGCTGGAAGGTGACCACGCCGGGAGAGACGCTACGGAACCCGCGGAAATACGGGAGCGAGATCTGGCTATATCTCCGAAATCTATGACCGTAAGGAGATCATATTCGATCCAGTGTATGTTCCAAATGAGAGGATTAATTTGGTATAAATTATAATTTCCAGTTCGGAATGCAAGTGCCGATTTGAGAAATCCACCCCCTCTCTCCAAGACATGACGTCAGCTAAGCCACCAGGTAGGCATTCACCGATAAATATGAGCGCAAAGAACACTCACCAGCTTACTCAGAAATTTTATTTTGACGCTGACTCGTCGCCCGTAGCTTAGTCAGAATTCGTCGTGTGCCGCTGATTCAACTTGCATTTGTACGAACGACCGCATGTACCTACATGATGTGCTCGTGTGTGGGCGAAGTGACTTGTAGTATTTTCGTCATGTTCCAGTCAGTCGAGTAAAGTTAAACGTTACAAATCATGGTTACAATTTGAGACTTTGAGATATATAGTTTGTGAAGTCTAACGAGTAGATAGTATTTGCAAGAAGAGAAAATATATGCTTCTCCTAAAAACAGTAAACGCAGAGGTACGCTACTGTGTGATGAAAAGTACATGGGAATAACAGTAATTAATTGAGCCTGTATTGTAGGATTCGAACCGTCATCGTAATGAACTCTTCAAGAGTGCAACGTGATTCGGACGGGCCGGACAAGGCGAAGCGCGTCGGGCGTTTATATTGACACCCCGCCGTTGTGTTAAGTCCTTTGTGCGAAAAATGGATGAAGAGATAATAGTGTAAATAAATTAATTTGGGTCTAGGATGATTAAATGTTATAGTATTCCAGTGAATACCAATGTATCAGTGTTAGTATTTGAAATAGTAAATGAGTGATAATTTAATAAGTATGGCGGAATGCCAGGAAGTTATATGTGACGTGCAACCAGCCGTTATGGAAGGGTAAACAGCAGAGGGGCCAAATGGGTCTCTCGTCTGCTATGCCGCAAAGGATTTAAACTACCAGAGGAGTACCAATATGTAAATATATTTGGGGAAGGGAAGTAGTTTGAGTTTGATTTTGATTTGGTTACTTCACGAAACAAAATGGTTCGCTTCTCGATGCCATTCTAAATTTGTATAACGAACGGGATTAAATGATTCTAACGTAAATGTCAGGTCGAATAATGTATTCATTTTGTTGTACATATAATTCTGTAGTTATAGGGTAGTAGTTAAGTCATGCATGTATTATCAGTATTTTATAGTCGAGATTTTCGACAAATTTGATTTTGTTTAGTGTTCAGACCGACCCGGAGTTTGCTTTTATGTTATACGACAAATTGTATAATAATGTTTATGGAAAATTCAGGCACGTGTCAGGCCAGCTGTGTTAATAGTATCTGTTTGACGTTGTCAAAATTTGGAGGGAATGCCACTAATAATAATAATGATAATTGTTCCGAGGTATCTGTGGAACAGCAGAGGTGAAAGAAGGTGCGGGGGTGAACAGGTCTCCGAATACGAAATTAAAGTTAAGATAAAATTTAACAAGGTTATATTTTCTTAGCAAAATCAAGAAATAACAAGAATGGCAGGTACAGAGTAGCAATGTAACAAATGTACAATTACAGTATTCACAGGATTTGGGCTTCGAGCCCCGGACTCACAATTCTTCAGCAATTAGCCCAACTTTACGATATACACATTTCAACAAAGGGGCAGAAGACCCCTATCATGCCCAGGAGCATTTGCTCCCAATTACACAGTAAAGCTTCCTCGAGGCGCGCAGGAAACAAAATTTTTAGAAAGCGCAATCTGCTCTTAAGTACGAGCCTATCCAAGGCCACACCAAACTCCACTTTCAAGTTGTCCTCCAAGGACATGAAAACAGGGGTAAAATACCCAACCTACTGAGGCCTATTAAGTAAGGAAAGGTTAATTACGTGGCCTCTAAAATACCAACTTGAGAGGAGGCGTTATTGCACTCCTAACACATTTTATATAAAACCTAATTGGCACTAGGCCGTTACTGCAAGGGCTAATCCCATACTAAAGAGGTGACTTTTAAAAGGAAACAATTTACATTACGTTAAGGAAGAAACGATTGTGAAAAATAAGTTCACCTCAATGCAATATGAGTGGGAGCTCGAGAGGGTTAAGCACTCTCTATCCCAATATGTAGTTAAAACAGAAAGAATTGACACCGAGTGTCTTTACATTTTTAAAGGAAAGTTACCTGGAAAAGGCTTCGGACCTGCCCCGAGAGTTAAACTGCTGAGCTAGCAAGAAAAGAAGTTATTAAAAGGCCATTACCTAGTGGATGAACTGCTGCCCGAAGAAAGAGGCGCTTCCCGCCCCCTGCTACGTACTTTACACACTGAAAGATGTTACTGAAGTGGCGCGGAGACCCGAAAATCAGCAGTTTATAATCTCTCGCGGAAAGTTCGAGGCGTTTCAGGAATGAGAACACCCTCCCACAAAAACTTTATTGGCTAGGGTTAAGCAGCATATCCCCGTTGGGGAAGATACACCTGATTGGTCATAAATTAATTAAAGAAATTCGGGATTGGCTAAATACAAAACAAGGGGAAAGAAAGGGGTATACAGCCAACTTAAACAATAACAGAAAGAAATTTAACAAGAAACAAACTTTTGAAATAAAAATTTCTCCAAAAAACAGTTCTTTCACTTCGCACTAGGGTGCACTATTGTAGTTCTTCAGTAGTGTCCTCTAGAAGAGAAAGTTCACACTTCTTACTACAGGTAAAACAAAAATACATCGAAAACGACCCAGTTCAGAAACTTCGAAATTTCCAAGTAGTGACATCTTCTGAGAAACTTGAAAATTAACACCTTAGATAAAGTTCAGACTTCCTCCAGTAGGGGAGTTTCAACAGGCGCAAGGTTTGAATTAGCGGCGTGGAGGTGTACCGCCTGGTACAATAATAATAATAATAATAATAATAATAATAATAATAATAATAATAATAATAATAATAATAATAATTCATGAGATATCGTCTTTCTATGTGAACAGTGAGTAATAGTAAATTTTGAGAGATAATATGTTGAAATTATTGGGAATCGTTAATGACGGTATAGTTTTTCTTATTCGGACTTAATATGTGTGATAATCTAAATTTGTGAATTAATAATTATGAGTAATGATATCGGTGCTAATAATCCTTAAATGCTAATAAACGTATTATTTAAAGTACGGTCCAATATTTTATAAATAAATGTCAGATATTTAATTTGCAAGTATTAGCCGGAACACGTAGGACTATTAATTACATGATCATGATGGTCAAATGTTGGCAATATAATTCCAAGTTATTGCGATGATTTGTGGAGAATGACCTCAGAAATAAATCAGATAGGAAGAGAGATATTATAAAAATCACGCAGTCAGGATATAAAAGTGTCGTACGATATCATAGATGAGAAATATAAGTCAGTTGAAAACTCTGTGATTAATAAATTAATAAAATAATGTTGAGATAGAAAGAGATATAAATTCCGTATGGAAACACTTAACCTATAATGAAGCTGTGTTGAAATATAATATGATACGAGGAAATGTATGAAATCAATGATGAACACAGAGAAATGAGTGTACAAGTACGGGCAATGTAACAGAGTAAAACTGAATTACGTAGAGGGCAGGATTCGAACCCATGACAGCATGTACGAAGTAAATAGACTGCGCAGATATTCGTTGAAATACTACGGACCTAAGGATAACGAGAGGTTCAGCTTCCACATAAACGATCGTATGTTGTGATAGTTAAAAGTGACAGGTGATGATAATCATGATACCGTAATAATAATAATAATAATAATAATAATAATAATAATAATAATAATAATAATAATAATAATAATAATAATAATAATAATAATAATAATAATAATAATAAATATTTCAGATCAAGAAGTTGGACCGTGTTAAATAAATAAACGACGATAAATGTGTTAAAGAGGAATATAACTGATGATGTGAGACCGATAATAATAATAATAATAATAATAATAATAATAATAATGTTAGAACTGTTGTAAATCGTAGTGATCAGAAATATAATAATTATCAGAATATTAATAATAATCACATTTTGGTTTGGTGATCATTGTAGATTCGTAAATGTAACCGGTATATTTAGATGTTTGCGGACGTGACCACCTCATAACCCATAATAATAATCATATGAGTGATATCATAATAATATTGATAATCACATGAGTGATAGAATAATAATAATAATAATAATAATAATAATAATAATAATAATAATAACAGTAATAACATTTGTGTTTTGCGTCCCGTAATAATAATGATCATAATAAAACGTGGTAGTGTCAGGAATCATCGGATAATAATAATAATAATAATAATAATAATAATAATAATAATAGTCTAGTGATAATAATAATAATGATCATGATGATAATTTCGTGGATGAATGATTGTTCTAATAATGATGAATTAAATAATTGACGACGACCTCACTCAACTTGCGATTTCATCGGAATAATAATCACATGTTTTCTCCTAGCTAGCTGGCTCAAGCGCTAGTCAAGTTACCGTAATACCTTGCTTGTTTATTTTGCTTGCGGGGTGAGTGGAGGTCATCGGCCGGTATTTCCCACTATTCTTCATGTTATCTCATCGCGACACTAACCTACTGAGACCAGGTGGTCGAGTTGGGCAGTATTTAGATCATGTGTAAATAATTTGTAGATGCTAGTTCCAGTGGCATGGCATCAGCTGGACATATAAAATGAAACCCGTTCGTGATTACACTTTCCGAAATCATTGTAACATTACCCATCCCGAGGGCCGACCTCGGGAAAATGTAGATAGTCGGAGGTACTTAATCTAAATCGAGAAGCCGACAATAAACATGGTTTATGCTCGGGCTCTCGAATCATACAGACACAGGTTCGATCCTAATGCGATCGATCAGTGAATGATACCCCACAATTGTATTTCTTTTCCAGGATGAACATTATCAGCGTACTGTCACCACTTGCGGTGAAGCAAGTGACCTGTTTGATTTAATGTGTTGTCAAGTCAAGTGTTGTTATCAAGTGTATCAAAATTCAGCGCGCCGGATGGCGCAATAAACTGCTCCTTCTGGCAATTATTTCAAAGGAAACTATTCTCATAATCTTTTTATTGTAGTTAGATATTATGCCCTTTTTGAAATTTAAATGTCACTTCCTAGTCCTATCACGGAGTCCTTAAATTCAGGTTACAATTGAGCTTTCCCCATTTTTATATTTATTTTCCCCGTTCATTCCCGTGTCCGCTGATGCCTGTATATTTATATTTTGATGACTTAAAAAATGAACCGACACCGCTGAGATAAATGCTAGTCTGGGACTCGGGAGGTGGACGGGTGCAATATGTCTTGGCTCAGTCCTAACATCAGAAAACAAATCGAAAGTATATGTGGCTAATCCTATTGAGGCTGCCAGTAGAGCATACAAAACATTGTATTATACTCTCTCTTGAGAAGTGGAAAATATACGCGGGAAATTTAAACTGACTCTCTGCAAACCAACGGTCAAACCAGTCCTAACGTACAGGAGAGAGACGTGCATACATATCGAGAACTATGGAGAAGAAACTTAATGTCTGCAAAAGGATAGTGTTGAGGAAGATATTCGGCTGCGTGAAAGAAGGAGAGATATGGAGGATTAGAACTAAGGGAGAAATGATATCTTATATGGTAGCATCGGTCAAAATGTGAAGAAGAAAGGTACTAAAAGAAGGCTCTAACGGGACATCCTGGTGATACATAATGATAGACCGGTCTCGTATGAGATGGGTGGAAGATGCGGAAGCAGAGCTGAGAGCTACTGGAGTGAGGAGACACCGTAAACATGCATAAGACCGAATAGACCGGAAATCTGTAATCAAGGAGGCCAAGGTCCTCAGAAGATCGCAGCGCCGTGGAATGAGTGTGTGATTGAGTTACCTGAATCTGAACGGCAGGACCCTTGATAACATACATGTGCAAATTCCTATGCAACAGAAATTGTAAAATCTCTGCACGGCAATCAGCTGTCAACCGTTGTATCTTGGAATTTCTGCATACATTTGGCAGTTCCCTCCGATTATTCATCCATTGTAATGCCATTACTGGTACCCATTTGATTCCCGTTCATAATCAACTACGTAAGTAGTCCGGTTAGACGCTCCGTAGTACACTCCCAACAGGAATGTCGGTACGTAGATGCATCGCCCAATGCTGAACATATTGGCACAGAGTAACTCTCAACCACCCGCGCATCCGTAGGCCTAATAATCCCACGCGTTGAACCTATTTTGGTGTCATGTATTGAAACGGGGGTGGGGGAGTAATACTAAGCCATATTTTCCGTAAAATAATTTAATATGTGTCTCATAATATTGAACCTTCATTTTTCGAAACTGTCAATATTCTCTGCATCAATAAAGAGATTTCAAATAGCTTATAAAATCCTATATGAAATGGCGTTGTAATATTGATCTGTTTTTTAGAAACGAGCCAAGAAAATTTGAGAATATCTTGTATCCAAAACGTTTGCACTGTAGAGCAATGACTGGCTCCTCTGAGTTATGTGAGAGAAGGGTGACGTCTGCATCACTCCGTCTCTGTTAGAGAGTGAATGAAGCATACGTCTCCTCTTGACTTTTCTACGCCTCCTTTTCTACTTCCTGGTCGAAAATTCTAACGGAGAGTATCACGTTTGCACAAATTCGTAAGTATGTTAGGACAAAGTGTACTAAAGCAGCATTGTAGTGAGCAGGGGAAGAGAAATTAATTTGTTAAAAAAATTCCACCCCTCCATTTGCTTACTTTGTCGCAAAAGGTGGCATTGAAATCACCACGTTGTGAGTTCCTAAACTGTGTGTGAATTATATTTTTTTCAGAATTAGCTTTACGTCGCACCGACACACATAATTCTTATAGCGACGATGGGAAAGACACCTGGGGATGGGAAGGAAGCGGCCGTGGCCTTAATTAAGGTACATCCCCAGCATTTGCCTGCTGTGAAAATGGGAAATCACGGAAAACCATATTCAGGGCTGCCGACAGTGGGGCTCGAACCCACTATCTCCCGGATGGAAGGTTACAGCTGCGCTCCCCTAACCGCGCGGCCAACTCGCCCCGAAATTACATTATTTTCACAGTTCCATAAACAATCGCAAACACAACAATATTCGTAAACATTTATCACGTGTGCTCTTTTGTCAAACATAAGACGAAGAAATACTCATTCTCAAGGTTATTAATGACCGTAGAGGAATATTTCACTCCGACTGATTGCTTACATGCCATTCACTATAATATCGTGAAAAATCCACACCTAAATAACGTTCATCCTCTAAATAAACGCAAGAGAAACGCATATCCTACCATCCACTTCATCCACATGATCACGAAAAAACATTATTACTGTCAATAGTGGATCCGTGGAAAAGGATTTTTTCCTACGCCATGCGACGTAGAGGCCTCTGGCCGCAGTACTGCTGAAGCGATTAACCACGCATTATTTTCAAATCGACTGAGATATTTAGTGTTGCTTTTGCTGTATTTATCGGCTGATACCACTTTGGAGCGAATTCCCTCAGGTCTGGAATAACTCTTCACTGTAAACGGATTACATTCCCGTCTTAATGGTATTTATCAGATTATTTGGCAGTACATAGTAATCAACCAGGGTTATATAATGCAATTATATACATAAAGACGCTATATGAAAGTTCGTCATTTTACTTGAAAATGGGTGTACGCGAGAAGACTTTTCTTGCATGGGGCTTTTTTTTTAATGTGAGTCAGCAAGGAATTTCACCAACATGAGTCGGAGAGACCTGCATAGTGTGCCACAATGTGAGCCTAACAGGGAAAGGAATTAGGAACAAAGACATGGATTGTAGAACAATAGAAGTGAAAACATTTCGTTCGTTCTTTATAGCGGCCATCGTAACATTTATCAAATGCCAGCAGTTTAACTGCATCAGAAATTTAAAATTTCACACATTTTTATGGGAATTGGAATTATGAGACTGGAAAATGTTGGTATTGTTGTATTTTTATCCCAAATGATTCAATTGTACAGGGTTGTTGATTTTTATTTAAAAATAGTTATATATACCAGGTGGCTCACGGACACCGTACTTTCTACTTATAAATGTCCCGCATGCATAAGTGATGTGTGGGGTATCTACCAACTGATTTTAACAGGGGAACTACTGCCAGCGGGCAGGTTACGTCAGAATATGAAGAGATAAGAAACAGAGTCACACTCGCAGCATGTTACTCAGCGCTGGCGGTCGAATGCACCCCTTGCATTAGTAAACATCGTGTTAGACCGCATAGTTCTAGGCTGGTGTATGGTACAGCCGCACTATATTTACTGTCTGCTTATCGCCAATGGCTAGTGTGTTCAGCAGCGACGAATACATAGACATTATTTTAATCTGGAAAACCCGATCGGAATGCAACCGAAGCTCCAAACAGACGTATGCCTTCTACACAAATATTTCACCGTACAGTATCGTTTTTGTTTCATACAAGCAACTCTTTTATCGAGTGGAATGTCTACACATGTATAAATTAACAAGTGATTAAATTTCCTTTTCTGCATCTTTGGCGTATTAACAAACAGTAGCGGCGATTAGGGGTGGGGCGTGAAGGGAAAGTCGCCCCCGCCCCTCGCCACTTTGTGGAGTAAACATTACATATTCACTTTAGCCACCTGGAACTAGGAATTATTATTATTTGTTTTGCTAATTGCTTTACGTCGCACCGACACAGATAGGTCTTATGGCGACGATGGGACGGGAAAGGCCTAGGAATGAGATGGAAGCGGCCGTGGCCTTAATTAAGGTACAGCAACAGCATTTGCGTGGTGTGAAAATAGGAAACCACGGAAAACCATCTTCAGGGCTGCCCACAGTGGGATTCGAACCCACGATCTCCCGGATGCAAGCTCACAGCGAATTATTTGTAAAAGAAACGTTATCTGTACAAGCCTTTGTGTCTTATCTGCTAATTCCTTCCTTTATTTTCCTTAATTATTAACATAATTTTTGGCGGAAATAAGCACCAAATGCCGTTCTTCGCGTCTAACCGATTTGTATAGCGCTACGGCAAGTAGTGGAGACTTTGCATGTCCTGTGGGGAAGGGTAGTAGGGGTATAATGTTTTTGCCAAGGTCGTAGACACTGAGTTATAATTCACCGGTATGCCGCACGCATTCGTCAGTCTGGCAGCCTCTTCAGTGTCTGTTAGTTCCTTAGTGTGTATTAAAATACTAAATAACTTTTAATTGCATGATCATGCCGTACTTCTATTTAATTGTACCGGCTGAGCTAGCCTTGGAGTTAGGGCCGCACAGCTGCGAGCTCGCACCCGGGAGATAGTGGTTTCGAATCCCACTCTCGGCAGCCCTGAAGATGGTTATCCATTGTTTCCCATTTTCACACCAGGCAAGTGCTGGGGCTGCACCGTATTTAAGGCCATGGCCGCTTCCTGTCCACGCGTAGCCCTTCCCTGTCTCATCGTAGCCATAATTCCTATCTGTGTCGGTGCGACGTAAAACCAATTGTAAAAAAATATTCTACTATTTGCTGTTTTGTCCACGACCTTGGCAAAAACATTATACCCCTACTACCCTTCCTCACAGCACATGCAAAGTCTCCACTACTTGCCGTAGCGCTATACAAATCGGTTAGCCGCGACGAACGGCATTTGGTGCTTATTTCCGCCAAAAATTATGTTAATCATTAAGGAAAATAAAGGAAAAAATTAGCAGATAAGACACAAAGGCTTGTACAGATAACGTTTCTTTTTACAAATAATTCGCTGTGAGCTTGCATCCGGGAGATCGTGGGTTCTAATCCCACTGTGGGCTGCCCTGAAGATGGTTTTCCGTGGTTTCCCATTTTCACACCACGCAAATGCTGTTGCTGTACCTTAATTAAGGCCACGGCCGCTTCCATCTCATTACAAGGCCTTTCCCGTCCCATAGTCGCCATAAGACCTATCTGTGTCGGTGCGACGTAAAGCAATTAGCAAAACAAATAATAATAATTCCTAGTTCCAGGTGGCTAAAGTGAATATGTAATGTTTACTCCACAAAGTGGCGAGGGGCGGGGGCGACTTTCCCTTCACGCCCCACCCCGTAATCGCCGCTACTCTTTGTTAATACGCCAAAGATGCAGAAAAGGATATTTAATCACTTGTTAATTTATACATATTTAGACATTTCACTCGATAAAAGAGTTGCTTGTATGAAACAAAAACGATACTGTACGGTGAAATATTTGTGTAGAAGGCATACGTCTGTTTGGAGCTTCGGTTTCATTCCAATCGGGTTTTCCAGATTAAAATAATGTCTATGTATTCGTCGCTGCTGAACACACTAGCCATTGGCGATAAACAGACAGTAAATATAGTGCGGCTGTACCATACACCAGCCTAGAACTATGCGGTCTAACACGATGTTTACTAATGCAAGGGGTGCATTCGACCGCCAGCGCTGAGTAACATGCTGCGAGTGTGACTCTGTTTCTTATCTCTTCATATTCTGACGTAACCTGCCCGCTGGCAGTAGTTCCCCTGTTAAAATCAGTTGGTAGACACCCCACACATCACTTATGCATGCGGGACATTTATAAGTAGAAAGTACGGCGTGCGTGATCCACCTGGTATATACATATATATGATCTCTTATGGCCATGGAATGTTAGGTATATATATAAAATATAATAGCTCATTTTTATAGATTAAAAAGCATAGAAAACTGTTGCCATGGTGATATTGTAATTATGATGAAGGAAAAAAGTACGGTGTATACCATTGTTCTGAATGATGTATAAAGTTATGTTTTAAAAGGAAAGTAAGATAAAAAATGTATAAGTGGATTGAGAAATTGGTGGTACAGAAATGGAATTTAGCATTAATGTTGAGAAAATAGAACGAGAAGTGTTTATTTAGGTAATAAAGCGCTTAAGAGTTTAATACTAAAATAAGTATTCAATATTCAAATATTATTAAAATGTGTACAATAAATAAGAAGAAGAGGACGAGATTATCAATAAGAAGAAGGTTGGAGAAATATTAATAAGGAAAGGAGATGTTTAAATAAGAATATAAATAACAAAGAACTTACGATGAACTGAAAGTTAAAAAATTATGTATATAATTTATAAATATCTGATCCTGAATATGCCGGACTATCTGAAGGCAAGATAATGGAAGTCTCATGGTTTCTATTTTAGAATAGAATATCTTGAACATGGTATGGCGAATTCTTGTTAATTTTTCACCGATACAAGAATATTTAAATCTTTGGGAAGTTAGTGTAACGATTGTTAAGAAACTCATTCGTGAAACATGTTATATTGCGTTCTCTATGTACTTCATGCGTAGGATTACTGAATGTTAGACTGAGCTCAATAGCTGCAGTTGCTTAACTCCGGCCAGGATCCAATATTCGGGAGATAGTGGGTTCGAACGCCACTGTCGGGAGCCCTGAAGGTGGTTATCCCTGGTTTCCCATTTTCATACCAGGTGAATGCTTGGACCGTACCTTAATTAAGGCCACGGCTGATTCCTTCACACTTCTAGCCCTTTCCTATCAAATCGTCACGATAAGACCTTTCTGTGTCGGTGCGACGTAAATCAACTTGTAAAAAAACACATGTTTGATCCACCTATGTTAAAACCTCTGCATTCTCTGTCAACTAACCAACTGATCAATTGCTTTCAATCCATTAGTTGAGAAAGCTTCACTGTTCACGGCAATTTGGCTACCTGGGATAATTTGTATTCAACGTTTGGCTGTGTCAGTATACATAATAAATTATTTAAATCGAAACAGCAGGGCTAGGACTGGAAAAGAAGCGACCGTGGCCTTAATAAAGATACAGCCTCAATATTTGCCTGGTGTAAAAATGAGGAAACCACGGAAAACCATCTTCAAGACTGCTGACAGTGAAGTTCGAAACCACTATCTCTGGAATGTGAGCTGTTTGCTACTTGAGCCTAACCACCGCGTAGTCAGCTCGCTCGGTAATTTCCTCCATTTCTCCGTTGCCATTATCTATCACTCTTTCTCTAGACATACAAGCACGGGAGTATTCCTGACTTTGTCGATCCATGGTTTTCGTAAAAGTCACCTATAGTGTCACATTCTGTTGGTGAAGTTGGAAGTGGGTGTCCATGCTTCAGGACCGTTACAATATGACGGAGAACTGCTAGCATTGTAGTATACGGAGACGGAGTCTTAAATTCAATTCCTTACTGCAGACCACTTTATACATTCTATTGAACGGAGTCTTTGCCTGTTCGATTCTCCTTCTTATTACATTTGAGTCCGTCCCAATATTTACTAAGCAAACATCCTGGATATCCGATGTTTTGAGCTTACTGCAGTACTGTGCCAGCTACAGTCAGGTTAATAGAAGTAACCAAAACTTTGGTCTCTCTTTCTTTCAAGTGCAAGCCTGTTGCGTTGTATTTTTAACGCTACTTGGCATTGTTCATACATCTTCTGCATTTGTTGCGAGCAGGGCCAATTTATGATTCATTCATGGTCAAATCGTATGTAAGTTGTTCAATCATGGAAACACTGACTTCTTCACAGCTAGGAGCTTTCGACTCACGACTGGTGAGCAAATCCATTACACTACAGCTGAGGTGTGGTCCAAGGAAACTTGTTCGTACTGAACCCATAATTCTACGATGACAAATATTGCAGATAAATATTGCAGCTACAAATAACTTTTGGTGCATCCATGTTTTTATTGCGAGATTATCTCACCCTTCAAGTCGTGTGCACTCACCTTGGCGGGCGATCCACCCGCTCGTGAAATGCCGGGACACCCCGGCTGATTTCGAGTATCAAATAATTAACAATCTATGGTAAACCTTCACAAAAAAGAGATTTTGGCAACATGGTTAATCAAGGAATAAAGAATTTAAATTAGTAACAAATATTAAATGAAGATAGAATCAACAGGCTGAAAATGAATGTAATTAAGCCTAGAGAGAAGTTGGCGTCTGTATGGGCAGATTAACAACACATGTCAAGGTCAAACCCTTAAAAAACCCGCGAAGTCGCATGCATGAAATTAATTTATTACGCCCGCTGCAAGTATGGGAAAAATATGAAAACAACACCATTGTGGATTGTAATTTTGGTTGAATTTTTGGAGTGAATTTCAGGAAGATTGGTCCAGAGTTATGAAATTATAAGAGTGCACCACAAGACTTCATGAGTGGGGTAGCGCCATCTCGGAGCTTATAAATGGACCCCTCCCACTCATGGATATTCACACACTCTCTCTGAAAGTTCGGAAGAAAGAACCCGCGCTGCTTGTCTCCGAGAAAACGTTCGGTAATTGTTTCCTCAGAATAACTTGTGATATGTACCCATGTAAGTGTTTCGAGTTAGAATACTTAGTGGAATTGATATAAATTTCCTGAATTTTCGCAAATTAAAACCGTGAAGGCATAGATAGCTTTCACTAAACTACGTAGCTGGCATTCATTTTTACTATTGTGTGTTGTAAATCAATGAAGGGAATTTGGAGCCTAGGGTTCGAGTCTGATATCTCTTGAACACCTGGCATAACCGGGGTGTGAGAAAAATAGCCCTCGCGAACAGTTCGTTTCTGTCCGGCAGAAAGGAAACACGTTCGCGTGATGACGAACAAGAATAGTGCATCAATTATTTTTTCTTTAATTAATAGCGCATTGATAAGTGACCTCACGAACAAAGTGCATTCTGAAACACGGTCAAGGTGTTATTTAATTGTTGTAACAAAATTCTATTCTGTATATTTTTGGAGACGAGAGTATCATTTAATTATAAACATTGTGGGATTGAATATTGGACGTTATTAGAGTGACAGTCTGGTTCACGTAGATCGATGAAAAATTCGCTTCACTGGATAGTTCATGGATAGATATGTTTGGAACGTTGAGAATGGTAGGATGTTCGGAAATCGATTGCTTGAATTACACTGTAGGTCGTGATGGTGGTAATTACTGTTTTGGCAATATTTACGTCAAGTTAGACGAGTGTTGAACTTATACTTTATTTTCCGAACTTCACCGCGTGTGTTAAAATTGTGTTTGAGTCATAGATTAGAGTAGCCGCGCGCTGTTAATTTCAAATTCACCTTTTTATTGAAAGGAATGGACATAGTTATATTTCCAGACTTGAGTTAATTCCGTGGCAAGCTTTATTTCAAGGTGTTAGAGTTTCAACAAGGTATAAAGTTAAATATGAGCGATTGTGTTTGAAGTTTCGATTTCGCCTGACATAGTAGATGTTGTGTAGACATCCCAGTTTCCGCTCAATGATAGATTTCGGATGTTGCGCGTATCATACGAATATACGGATGAGTAGACGTCGCAGTTTCCGCTCAACGATAGATTTAGGATGCTGCGTGTGATATAAAATTTATTGTTAGGATTGTTAGGATTAGGGTGTCGTCTGTATATAGTCAAGTCTTAGGTTGGGTGTTGTGATAGTACATATATCACACCCTCGGACTGCATGTAGAAGTTAGAGATATTATTGTCAGTATTCGATTTATTATTATTAGTATTTCATTTGTATATTTTGCCATTTATATTTGTAAGCTAGAAGATATCCACATATGTAGGTATGAGTACTTTGTTTTACACGAGTGGGAAAACATTGCTTTAATAACTCTGGTAATTTGGATGAGTCATATGGCTACCCCGGCGTTTGTTGTGATGTACTTGTGTCGGGAAATTCCATGAGTCATGTATATATCCCAGCCTGATGAGATGAGCTTGTTGTTGTATTAGGGAAGTTCGTTGACTCTTGTAATAAACCCCAGAGTTTGTTTATCTCTTGGAAGCAAGAAGAAGTTCAGGGCATGGTCATGAGATGAGGATCACTCATGATTGGCTGGCAAGGACCAATCCAGACGTATTATCTGAGAGGAAGGGGAATGCTGATGTCTATAAAGGTTGATAAAACGGCGGGAACCAGACAATCACTGTATAAGAGAACCACACTGTAGGAGAATTAAGAAGGACCACAACTGACACACTGTACGGGAAGGAAGTGCTGCAGATACACGGTACTGGAGTGACACAGCTGCAATGGACTGGACTTCAAACGTTCGTTGAGCGTAGTCTTGTTCTGTTCGTGGAAAGTGGCTGATCAACAAATTGTGGAGAGCGTACGCATTTAGTATTGTAGTACTTGTGGAGGTCTGGCATTATATGTTGGTGAAAGCTATCTCAGACTTTCCATAATTTATGTTGAGGATCGACAGACGTGTGTATCCTATATCTTTACAACAAGTGTTAAAATATGTGAACACAGTATTACAAGGTACAGTAACTGTGTGATGTGATAACTGCCGATTATGAGAATCGGTAAGTCAAATTGATATAGAGTCAGTGAAGGGTATTTATCTTCATACATGTACATTGTTCATCGGACTATCTACAAATGGTAGCTTAGTTCTCGCTTTCGTTTTCCCACGGTTTTCATTATTGTTGTTGTTGTAAATATGGAGTCTTCCAGCAATATTTTATGTGTGTATTATATGTATAATTTTGTGTGTTGATAAGGTGCTCATGCACGGATTTTGTTAAGAATATAGTTAGCTATTTTAGAATCAGTGTTATTGATGAACCTAGGTGCAGTTCCTACCTAATTAGTCATTTTCAGGAGGTTAGGATAAGGCCTGCAGCAGATGTACCAGTACGCAGCATTATGCACACGCCCTGGGGTATAAAGTTTATCATGCTCTATAAAAATTCGAGGGGTCCATTCTGGTGAACTCTGGCGCCCATACTACGGATATTTCGGTTCACTATGTTTATTAATTTTATTAAGTTTTTGAATATTTTCATTTATGATATATTTTATGATATTGTATTGATTTTATTTATTATTATCATCAAATAGTTACAGTGTTTTGCGAATTGACTTGAACGATGTTAGTGTCTGGAATAGTTAATGTAAATGCGAAGAATGTTAGCAAAGTATTATGGAGGCCATGTTTCGCCATAATCCTTACTAGCTAGAAGGTGTTTACGTAATAGCATGGAACCACTAGTGGCATAAATGTGAGGGTTGTCGAGCGTGGATACTTAGCTAATGGAGATTGATTACTGCTGTTTGCCATACACGTTCAGGTCAATGAACTTTTAGTTTTTTAATTTTATTTCTCGACTTAATTATATTATCGTTCAGATGTCCGATATACCTTGATAGTGCCGTGTGTTGACACTTATATGATTTATGTAGGACTTGCGCTACGAATGCGCATTCCTTTCGTCAGTTCTTAATGCAATTTATTTTCAATTTTCGTTCTTTCACTTTATATCAGGTGAGACATTGATCTACCAATAACTTGTAGTTTGGTTTAGTGGGACAAACATAGGTAGACAGATTTGTAATGGTAGTCATAGATGAAAATGGAAAGATTTCCTGTGATTTATTTTGTCGTGTGCACTTGTAATTTATTAAACTTAACATAACCGTTTATAACCTGAAAGTTGGTTTTATAAGAATAGTTTCAAGTGACTTATCACTTTTCTTTAACTTCAGTGTTTAGAATTTCAGCTAAATGCATAATGAATAAGTTTTTCCTGCATTTCGCAGTTTTGTTCCTTCAGAACGACGTAACATAAGATCCCTTCGATCGAGTTGTTGTTGGTTCCTTCTAAACAGCTGTTTGGGTGATGCATGTTTCAGCATTGGGATTATTCCGTAACTTAAGGGTGTCACGAGATGATAATACATGGTGGAATTTTATTTTAATCATGACTATTGCTGTTAACTAGTAGTGAACACCATGCTTCCTAATAGTATTGCGCAACCTATCCAAAGCAACTGATAGTCAATTTGGTTGGATTAAAGGGCCATTCGGCGGGTGTTCCAATATCCGATAGAGTATCAGACTGATGGATAACCTTAATTAAATGTAAATCTGGAATTCTACTTGTTGAAGGCCAGATTTTCCACGGATCGTGTGGATTAATTCTCAGTTATCGTTTGAATCAAATGATACCCGATTTTCAGGTTTATTTTCGTTTCCTAGTTTTCGCTGTCTACGAATTTCATGATATATTTACTTTCCTCTGAAACAATAATATAAAGACAACATTCACGCATTGTAATGTGACTGTGTTTAAATATTATAAATAATTAAATTATTTGATCGATGATTTTTATAAACGTGTTTTTGCATTGATAGTTTAATAAAATTTAGTAAGCATATTTTTGCTTCTCATTTAAAGTAGTTGGGCTCTCTTCTGAACCCCATCGTTTGGTCAAATTCAGTGACAGAAATAAACCCGCTACGACCCCAAGGTCTAAGAGTTCGATTTTGCTCTATTGCAGCAGTTGTGGCAGACGACCAACGATGGAACGGTAAGTTCAAGTGTTCAGTACTATGGCTTGCTTCTATGCACTGTGCGCTATAACGCTTCGTCATATACAGTCCATGGCAGGTCGCATCAAAATAATTATTTTTAAGCAACAGTACATGAGACAAGTTGACGATGCTAACATTGTTCACGTGAAACAAAGTGTTGTGTCAAGGTTGTAGAAATTGTTCCAAGACACCAATCCAGTATCAGATGTGTACCGCGTGGGTCATCCGCGCAGAACAACAGCGTCTCAGGCCTTCAGTATACGTATACCTCCACGTAGACTCCGAAAAGCGCACAGCTACTACTGGAGGGGACCCCTCAGGGTTCCTCACTTCGACGACATCACAGGGTGGCTGACGCTCGACATCAGACCTCGGCAAGAGATCAATAATCCAAACGTTCTTCACTGATGAATAGCGAATTGGTTTACATCTTGTTGACAAATCTGCGCATATGGAAGCAAATAGTTATTCAGAGACTTTAGGAGATTGGTTTATTCTAAACGATGATAACTCTTGTTCACATTGTGAATGGCTGCCCGGAGGGACGTGGGATCCGCAGAATAGACTGGCCAGCGGTTTTTTTTTTTGAACATAAATTGCATAGAGCATGCGTGAACCTTTATTTTTCAAAATGTGATTTCCAACCTTCAACATCCACCATTAACGATTCAGGCTCTAAAAGATACTGCATTGCCGGGCTGAATGGCTCAGACGGTTGAGGCGCTGGCTTTCTGACCCCAACTTGGCAGGTTCGATCCTGGCTCAGTCCGGTGGTATTTGAAGGTGCTCAAATACGTCAGCCTCGTGTCGGTAGATTTACTGGCACGTAAAAGAACTCCTGCGGGACTAAATTCCGGCACCTCGGCGTCTCCGAAAACCGTAAAAGAGTAGTTAGTGGGACGTAAAGCAAATAACATTATTATTTAAGATACTGCAATCGAGGAATGGGACGGTTTGCCTCAAGAAATGTTCAATGTTTCGGTACCGAGCATGCCCCGTCGCAGTCAAGAGTGCCTCAGGGTTCGTGGATGACCAACAGGTTGTTGATTCATGTCACTACATTGAAACTGATTCCCCGTCAGAAAGCAAAAGAAAATTAAGAAACGCCCGGCTGAGTGGCTAAGACGGTTGAGGCACTGGCCTTCTGAATCCAACTTGGCAGGTTCGATCCTGGCTCAGTCCGATGGTATTTGAAGGTGCTCAAATACGTCAGCCTCGTGTCGGTAGATTTACTGACACTCAAAAAAACTTCTACGGGACTAAGTTCCGGCACCTCGGCGCCTCTGAAAACCTTAAAAGTAGTTACTGAGACGTATAGCAAATAAAATTATTATTATAATTAAAGAAGAGAGATTTCCACGTCCGGAGGTTCATATGCCCTGAGGTTCACTCAGTCCACACCAAAAAACGAGTACCAAGTTAATTTCTGGGGGCAAAGGCCGCAGGGCGTAGAGCTAATCATTGTACCCTACCGAGTGCCGAGGTTACGGATAGTGGAATCCTTTACCTTCCACCCCTCCCAAGGCCTACATGGCCTGTACGGAGATGACTGCTTTGTGACGGCATTGAAAGCTGTTATATGTGCAATGTTCTTACTGAGGAGATCCCGCAATTTCTTTGTTTTAGTGACATGCTGAGTGATTTGTTCTTTTTTAATTTGCTTTAGATCGCACCGACACAGACAGGTCTTATGGTGACGATGGAGCAGGATAGACCCAGGAGTGGGAAGGAAGTGGTCGTAGCCTTAATTAAGGTACACCCCAAGCATTTGGCTGGTGTGAAAATGGGTACCAAGGAAAACCACCTTCAGGGTTCCCGACAGTGGGGCTCGAACCCACTATTTCTCTGATGCAAGCTCACAGTTGCATGCTCTTAACCGCACGCTTTTCCTTTCACACTGGGTCCAAAGTTACCGAAAAGTGCGCAGTTTCGTTGTAGGCCTATTTACTATTCTGACGTTCGCGTTAAATAATATGATATCGGTTCCTTTTCAGCACAACGTAATCTGATATAAGTTTATGCTGAACTTTCTTTTCATGGGTGTAGATCACTGTACCGGAAGGTACATCTCAACTCCTCACATTCAAAATAAGCACCTGAATGAACTCCTCTACCGACCAAAATGTGAAATTGCTACTACATAAAGTTGCGACTTTTATCAGAAGATGTCAATACTGAAATATTAAGTAATTGTGTTATTGTAAAGTTTCCTAAATTGATTGGATTTCTCTTGGTTTGATTTTTGCTGTGCATCAAGCAGTTTGTACATTATTGCACAGATGTCAATACCAAAAAACCATGGTCATGCACTCTGGTGCAAGGTAAAGGAAGTTGTTATTGAAAGACATTTTGTGTTTTTAGGTTTTCTCAACTTTCATTTGTTTCTTTATGTGATTCTAGGTTTGTGACACTTCTGTCTCATTCCGCCAGTTTGAATCTGGCCAATGAAAATTTTCTGTAATTAATTTTCAGCCTATAACATGCTTCTTTTTCGGTTTTGAGTGTAACTTTTGGGTTCAGCCAATAAAAATGAGAGGGTGTGTCCGGATTAGCCCAGAATCCTCTCAAACCTTCCCTGAGGGTATATAAGTTGTGGCTTTCCAAGTTTCCTTGTCTCACTTGATCGTCGTCTTCCTGAGTGTGTGTGTGTGTTAAGGCAGGAGGCGGGACGCCTCATTTTTCGGCAGGCAGTACATCAACCAGGTAATGGCCACTTAAATTCTCCTTTCTGTAGCTACCTCCGCAGACTTATCCGAGTGTAAGGTCCGAATTTGTAACTGTGTAACAAAACGTTTCTAAAATGTAAATTTTCTTTCGGCTAATGTACAACTTCATAAAGCCTGTAACTGTAAATCGGGGATAGAGAGTGAGTTACCCTCTCGAGCTCCTCTTCATCTTGGTTTGAGGTGACTACGATTTCGTTTTCTTACCGTAATATATTAAATTCATTTTCCATGCGAGTCACCTCAGTAGCTTAGTATTAGCCCCTGTTTCGTTGGGCCAAAAGCCCTGTTAGGGTTTTAATATTTCATTATCTAGGAGCGCAAGTGTACATCTCCATTCAGTTTGTGTTCGGGCCAATTATTTAACCTGTTCTTTTTCCGCAAACGCCCTGTAGGTTGGGTACTAGATACCCCTGTGTAAAAGCTATTTCCCTTTGTAAATCGTGCCTCGTGAGACCAGGGAGTGTAAGATTTTGATGTAATGTTGCCTTGAGTAGGCTGTAAGAAATTGAGAGCATGTAAGCTCTTTCAAAAGTTTTGGCAATAGTGTGGGGTGCCTCTGGAAAGCTAGAGATTGTAATGTTTGGAGCAAGTGCTCTTGAATTGGGGGACATCTGCCCTTGACTAAATTATTTCTCATTTTGAATTGTAAATTTTGTAAACTTGAGCTTGTTGCTCAGAACTTGTAAATCGAGGGCTTGAAGCCCAAAAGTGTTAAATTCCCTATTCTTTGGTGTTCCACCCTTGTTTGGCGTTGTACCTGAGATATCATTATTATTTTCACCAAGTGAATAATTGTTAAGTTTGTTGTTTTTGAAGAAATACAACCTTCAGTTCAAATTTTAAATTAATTTTGGTATTGTAGATAGACCCATTCACCCCAGCACCTTCTTTCACCTCTTTCTGCTCCACGGATATCTCTGTAACAGTAACAATGAGTAAATTTATTACTACCGAGTTCGATAGCTGCAGTTGCTTAGGTGCGGCCAGTATCCGGTATTCGGGAGATAGTTGCTATATTCAGGAATTCTTAGAAGATTTCCTTTTTAAGTTATCATGTAAACAGTTCGTAAACAAACTGAAGTGTGTTTCTAAAAATGAAGCATTAACAACAACAACAACAACAACAATAACAGTAATAATAATAATAATAATAATAATAATAATAGTAATAATGTTATTTGATTTACGCCCCAATAACTACGTTTTGACGATTTTCGGAGATGCCTAGGTGCCGGAATTTAGTCCCGCAGGAGTTCTTTTACGTGTCAATAAATCTACCGATATGAGGCTAACGTATTTTATCCAAAGATGTCTTAATTTATCATGAACTGGTCACACGACGAGGCTTCACTTTATGGAGCAACTTACAACGGTAGAAGTTGTTCCAGTAAACTATGGAGTTCAAAGTTTCGGATGCATGTTAAATGTCCCCATGTAGTATGTGCCTCGTATATAATCGACTGTACGAGTAGCGTCAGCTGTTCTCGGGAAACAGTGAAGATACATATTAAGTTGCCGCCTACTGCCTTCAAATGCCACGCTCAGGGAAATTGGGAGTGGCTCCATTCGCAGTCAAGTTACTGTATAGATCTGTGACTTCTCTGGCTGAGCACGCAGCGAGACTCGCACTGAAAGTTGCTATTTAAATTTCCTTATTGTTTGTTAAACCTTTAGTTTACCTCCCACTTCCAAAGCTTTCTTAGCGAACACCTAGGGCACCAGGGCAACATCCTTGCTAGACTTGGACTTCCTGGCTCATAAGGTTCCGTAGATACAGTGATCATTAAGGACCTTGGCCTGCCAAGACGCCTGTTGCCTAGCCAGGTGGCCTGCATATATTGAGGTGTAACGTAATCAGCGTGAAAAATCCTCAAGCATATTGCCTTCTTCATCTATTCTAATGCCTCACATATTGGTCAACTCCTCGGTCGGTCTCACGAGGTTGGGTGAAGCACATTCTATCACAGAGAGCAGATGTTTTGTTGTGTTTTTTTGTTTTGTTTTTTGCTATTTGCTTCATGTCGCTCCGACACAGATAGGTCCTATGGCGACGATGGGATAGGAAAGGCCTAGGAAGTGGAAGGAAGCAGCCGTGGCCTTAATTAAGGTACAACCCCTGCATTTGCCTGGTGTGAAAACGCGAAACCACGGAAAACCATATTCAGGGCTGCCGACAGTGGGGCTCGAACCCACTATCTCCCGATTACTGGATACTGGCCGCACTTAAGCGATTGCAGCTATCGAACTCGGTGAGCAGGATTAAAATCCTGGTACTGACTGAGAAACGAACCCGAGGCCTCCGCGTAAGAAGCTGACATGCTCCTTCTATATTTCCACCAGATTAAATTTAGTTGCTATATTCAGGAATTCTGAGTAGATTTCCATTTTAAGTTATCATGTAAACAGTTCGTAAACAAACTGACGTGTGTTTCTAAACATGAAGCATTAATAATAATAATAATAATAATAATAATAATAATAATAATAATAATAATAATAATAATAATAATAATAATAATAATAATAATAATAATTTTATTAGCTTTACGCCCCACTAATTAAATTTTGATGATTTTCGGAGACTCCTAGGTGCCGGAATTTAGCTGACGTATTTGCACACATTCAAATACCACCGGACTGAGCCAGGATCGAACCTGCCACGGTGGGGTCAGAAGGCCAGCGCCTCAGCCGTCTGAGCCACTCTGTCCGGCAACATGAAACATTAATTCTGTTATTTTACAGGGCGAGTTGGCCGTGCGGTTAGGGTGGCGCAGCTGTGAGCTTGCATCCGGGAGATAGTGGGTTCGAACCCCACTGTCGAAAGCCCCAAAGATGGTTTTCCGTGGTTTCCCATTTTCACACCAGGCAAATGCTGGGGCTGTACCTTAATTAAGGCCACGGCCGCTTCCTTCCCAGTCCTATGCCTTTCCTGTCCCATCGTCGCCATAAGAACTATCTGTGTCTCTGCGACGTAAAGCAAATAGCGTTCATTCTGTTATTGATACTAAGTAATACAGATCTCGAATTGAGTAAAACGCATAATTTTTATTTAGGTCGTTCTTTTTAAGTAAGTCTCATATCACCTGAAATGCGTAACCTGCATTATTTTATAAAATCCTTAATATTTTCGTATTTGTATAGTGATATGATTTGTTGAATGGTCAGCTTCGGGGCCTTCATTTCAGAGAGTCTCAGATTCGATTCTCTGACTGGGTATTTAAATGAGTGTGGTTAATTCCATTAACTCGGGACTGGGTGTTTGTGTGCTTTTTCTTTCCCTCCTCTCCATCACGCACAACACACTATATTACCGACCATCATAGAAACACGCAATACTTGGCCTCAGGAAGGGCATCGGGCCGTTAAACAGCGTCAGATCCACATGTGTAACCATGGTGAGGGAAAAACGAACGATGATGATGATAATGATGTGTTTTTACTAAAGATTAAATATCTAGTGAAAGTAATTTGGGCTTTAGTTATTTAAGCTTTAACCAATAAGGATGGATGAAAATATCAGTAGCCTAAGTTATTATGAGGAAAGAAATAATAATAATAATATAGGAGATAGTTTACTTCACACACTGATACATGGATCCAAAAGGTAGACATTGCAATCCTAAATGGGGAATAAGCTTATAGCCACAGAAAATAATTTCTTGTCGAAAACCATATGAAAAACAAGGAGAGATATGGTGAGAAACGTCAGGATACGAGGGGAGTGTCTGAATCAAGAACCACTGAGCAGTATCATAAGAAGAACTAGGCTGAAGGGGATACCTCATAAGAATGCACCGAATATATGTTAATATACTGCACACACATGAAAATGTTAATACAATGAAAGGTCTTCAATGGGGTAATCACATTCTCATGATTGTAAATAAAGATTACAAACGTCTTCATATGATTCTGAGGGTATTTAGTGGTTGTGTGCAAGGGTATCAAGCGAAGGGTGTATAAGTCGCTTGTAAGAGCCAATTTTAATCAGTCATTTCTAAAACCCGTTAAGCAACTCATTTCGTCATTGTCATGTTACCAGAGAAAATGAAAGCTGCAACATCAATGCATCATTCTTTGTAGAAATCGCATATGTGTGATGAACTAAATAAATATGAGGACAGTGGGAGCATTTGGTTTGGTTTTGAATCTGTAAATCATTGATTTGATGGGTTTTTCAACGTAACTATTGTTGAATACAAATCCTGGTGGCCTCCCCTGTTAAGGAAGTCTGTCTCACCCATTAAATCTCATGGGAAGGGACTACCTTGAGATAAGGAAGTAACATGTCCGGTTTCACAGAGCACTGTGTATTCTCGAGACCACTTTACTATTGTTAATACTAGCCAGTACGTTGATGGTGTTATAAGCTACAATCTTAGGCTTCTTAACAGTATTCCCAGTGCATCGTGATGCCAGAAAAAAGAGCACGGAAACAGAACCTTCCAATTCATATAAAAATGGTGGATTTGAAAAAAGTCGAAGGTTACATACCGAAGCAACGGGAAATTCAAAGATTCTGGAAAACCGAGTATGATTGGGATATCGCTGACAGAGAGATCTTTTTTTGCTAGGGGCTTTACGTCGCACCGACACAGATAGGTCTTATGGCGACGATGGGATAGGAAAGGCCTAGGAGTTGCCAGGAAGCGGCCGTGGCCTTAATTAAGGTACAGCCCCAGCATTTGCCGGGTGTGAAAATGGTAAACCACGGAAAACCATCTTCAGGGCTGCCGACAGTGGGATTCCAACCCACGATCTCCCGGATGCAAGCTCACAGACAGAGAGATCTGTCAAAAAAGTTATTCATTTCAAAATAAGTTCTACGGTATGTACTTCCATCGAAACACAATTTGCTTAAGTATTTAGATATCGTTATTTACTAATTGATATGTGAATTACAGTATATTCTTAGATGAATATTGCAATTCCAAGATATTATTGTAAGAAACATGTGCCATGTTCTGATAAAAATTCTTTCTTAGTTTTTGAAATCCCGTAAGCCAACGACTTTGAAACCAGTCTAGCAAAAATTGTAATAATTATACAAGCAAATTGCATACCTCCACGCCATGCTGAAAAAAGATTTAAATTTCAGAAGCAATTAAAGCATATAAAAGTTGTCTGCGTAATTAATTATTCAGTTTTTTATTTTCCTACCAATGTACAATTCTTGACTTGAGGGTTTTTAAAATAACCGTTTCAATTAGAAAATGGTTCCAGTGTATGGGACCCTTGCCAGGAATACTTGATTCGAGTACTCGAAAATGTCCAAAAGAAATCAGCACGATTTGTCCTTGGTGACTACCGAAAAAATGGGTAGTGTTACGATTATATTGCAATCTTTGGGCGTGTAAAAGTTGAAAGTGAGGAGACGAGCTGTTCGACTAAACGGTATGTTTCGAGCTGTCAGCGGGGAGATGGCGTGGAATGACATTAGTAGGCGAATAAGCTTGAATGGAGTTTTGAAAAGTATGAAAGATCATAATAAGATAAAGATGGAATTCAAGAGGACAAATTGGAGAAGGTATACTCATGCTCATAAGAAACAGAACACCTTGAAAGACCAGAGATAGGAAGTTCATATTTACAGAACATGTGCATTATTATGTTCTGAAAAAATTATTATCATTTGAAATCTGTCGTCCCTCAGGCTCAAGGTCGACATCGTTGTCGCTATAAACCGAAGGTAATAGATCAGTGTGACATGAGCATACGTGCAGGATGCCTCGAAGACCTATGTGAGAACCGTACCGTTAAATGAGTGAGTTTGAAAGAGGGCGCATTATTGACATGAGAGAACGTGATGCATGCATTCGGGAAATTGCTGCTCGTGTGGGACGAAGTGTGTCGGCAGTGCAACGGGTGTGTACAGAATGGTTCACAGAAGGCCGTAGAACACGACGAGATGGATCTGGTCGCACCACCTAACCCCCCCTCCCCCCAAGGAAATCGACACTTAATCCGAATGGCGTTGCAGGACAGATCTGCATCCTCCTCGTCTCTGGCGCAACAGTGGAACAGTGCAACTCATCGTACACTATCAGGAGTGACAGTCCGTCGCCGTTTATTACCGTCTGGGTTACCGGTGCATCGTCCACTTCTCCGCCTACCTTTGACTAATGTGCATAAACATGCTAGACTGCAATGGTGTATGGAACGACGTCACTGGGGACAAGAATGCCAGCAGATAGTGTTTTCGGACGAATCCAGGTGCTGTTTATTTGAAAATGACGGCCGAATTTTGGTTCGCCGCAGACAGGGGTAGAGGCATCACATTGACTGCATTCGCACAAGACATACAGCGCCAACTCAAGGCCTTATGCTCTTAGGTACAATCACAAATCACATTTGGTGCGTGTCCAGGGCACTGTGACCAGTTTGACTTACGTCAATTACATCCTTCGACCCGTAGCCATACCCTTTCTGCACGACAACCCATACGCCATATTCAGCAGGGCAATGCGTGACCACATGTTGCTGCACGAACACGTGCCTTCTTCTTGTCACAGGATGATAAACTGTTGTCCTGGCCTACACGATCACCGGACTTGACGCCAATCGAAAATGTGTGGGATGTGGTGAAACGACGGTTGCGGCGATGTGACCCAATGCCAACCACCAAAGATGAATTGTGGAACCAGGTGAATACAGCATGGATGGCTATACCCCAAGACGCCATTCGGCGTTATACGCGTCGATGCCATCAAGCATGGAACAAGTTATCAGTGCCCATGGAGGAGCCAGTGCCTTCTAGGCAACAGGACACATGCTGAACATAGGTAACTGAAATGCTCATCGTTTCTGCAGAACATACTAATGCACATGTCCTGTGAATATGAACTTCCCATCTCTAGTCTTTCAAGGTGTTCTGCTTTTTATGAACATGAGTGTATTCCTTTGTAAACACAGAAATTAGGGACTGAAATAATCTATCAAGTGAGATGTTCGATAAATTTCCAATACTGAGTAAACAACTGACAGGGAATCATTCACTTGAACGAAAGCCATAAATGCAGCTCAATTGTGATTTATTTATTTATTTATTTATTTATTTATTTATTTATTTATTTATTTATTTATTTATTTATTTATTTATTTATTTAGCCTTCTGATAGCGCTGTCGTGTAAAGTTTCTTTAGTTGATTTCTTTTCTCAGAACAAATGTGGCGCCAAATTATTGCTATAAACTTCTAAAGCATGGTTGAGAACCTCTGTTTTATACAAAATCAGTGCTTTCTACATCGAGGCAAGGTTCCATTACATAGACAAAACAATGGTCGGAATAATCGGTATTGGTCAGCGGAAAATTCCAATCTCAAGTCCATTTTGTGATAGTACGGTCGATGTATGCTATAAATACAAAGAGAATAATCAGCTTAATATTTCACCGTAGAATAGCATTGCTATAGCAGTTTATTCCTCAGTGAACAGAAGAAGAACAATGGGTGGTACTGTATGCTCGAACGGGATGAAACTACAGCTCAGACAGCTGGAGTATAATGCGTAAAACTGCTGACGTCTGTGGTGAGAGGAATTAGTGTGTGGCCGGTTTGATCCCCAGAATGAACTCCCAAATATCATTTATCTTTTCTAGGGCAGTTCAGTAGAGTGAATTCACAATTCAAATCCACGAACATCACAGCTAACATTTCGAATAGAGACTTGTAACGTGTGATGTGAAATGTGCTTAGGAGCTACAACGCCCCTCTAATAATAAAAGGTGGCCGTGCGGTTAGGGGCGCGCAGTTGTAAGCTTGCATCCGGGATATAGTGGGTTCGAACCCCACTGTCGGCAGCCCTGAAGATGGGTTTCCGTGTTATCCCATTTTCACACCAGGCAAATTCTGGGGCTGTACAATGGGTGGTACTGTATGCTCGAACGGGATGAAACTACAGCTCAGACAGCTGGAGTATAATGCGTAAAACTGCTGACGTCTGTGGTGAGAGGAATTAGTGTGTGGCCGGTTTGATCCCCAGAATGAACTTTCCTTTCCTACACCATCGTCGCCATAAGACCTATGTGTGTCGGTGGGATGTAAAGCAAATAGTAAAAAACAACAATAAAAGGTCAAAATTATTAATTTGAACCTGGAAAATATACAGGATGGTCGGAAACAACGTGAAAAGGTTATATGAGCGTTAGAGGGTGAGTCATACTGATAAATAAATTGAAAAGAGTAATTAAATATCTCTCGCAGTTGTCATTTTATCAGCTACTCAATCAATCAACCAATCAATCAATCAAGCAATCACTACTTACCTGCATTTAGGGCAGTCGCCCATGTGGCAGATTCCCTATCTGTTGTTTTCCTAGCAGTTTCTTAAATGATTTCAAAGGGATTGGAAATGTATTGAACATCTCCCTTGGTAAGTTATTCCAATTCCTCACTCCCCTTCCTATAAATGAATATATGCCCCAATTTGTCCTCTTGAATTCCAACTTTATCTTCATATTGGGATATTTCCTACGTCACTCTAACTTATTGTCTTCTGATGTCATTCCACGCCATCTCTCCGCTGACAGCTCGGAACATACCACTTGGTCGACAGCTTGTCTTCTTTCTCCCAAGTCTTCCCAGCCCAAACTTTGCAACACTTTTGTAATGCTACTCTTTTGTCGGAAATCACCCAGAACAAATCGAGCAGCATTTTTTTTTTGATTTTTTTTTCAGTTCTTGAATCAAGTGACCTTGGTGAGGGTCCCATACACTGGAACCATACTCTAGTTGGGGTCTTACCAGAGACTTATATGCCCTCTCCTTTACATCCTTACTACAACCCCTAAACACCCTCATAACCACGTGCAGAGATCTGTACCCTTTATTTATAATCCCAGTTTTAATCAGGTCGCTTCACGGGCGAATTCGAATGGGCATTGTGAGACGGTGTTGCTAAATCTGAACGTGGCTTAAGACTGAGTTGAGAGCACGAATCGAAGAAAAATAAACTTCGCCAGGGGAGGGAATGAAACACGGAGCTCCGAGCTGACAGGATCGCTACCGTGACACTGGCTGAAACTCACGTGTCTTTGTGTTTGATGGTGATTTCTCGGCATAACTCTCAAGCTGGTCTTGAGTCACGTGTAGATTAAGCAACGCCGTCCGGCTCCATGGCTAAATGGTTAGCGTGCTGGCCTTTGGTCACAGGGGTCCCGGGTTCGATTCCCGACTGGGTCGGGAATTTTAACCTTAATTGGTTAATATCGCTGGCACGGGGGCTGGGTGTATGTGTCGTCTTCATCATTTCATCCTCATCACGACGCGCAGGTCGCCGAGGGAGTCAAATCAAAAGACCTGCATCTGGCGAGCCGAACCTGTCCTCGGACACTCCCGGCACTAAAAGCCATACGCCATTTCCATAAGCAACATCGCCTGGTAAAGCCCATTTGAATTCGCCCGCGAAGCGATATCATTGGCCAACTTCAGCAGCTATTAACATTATAACGGCACGAGATATCGATTTTTTCAAATGATTTATTAGCATGACCAACCCTCTAACGCTCATATACCCGGTCCACGTTGTTTCGGGTCATCCTGTATATGATTTCACACTCCTCAAAAATTTATAATTTGAACGATAATTTGCTAGTTGAACATCCTCGATGTTCTATTAATGCATATATTAAGGATGTTTTTAATTTTTTGCTATTTGTTTTACGTCGCACCGACACAGATAGGTCTTACGGCGACAATAGGGCAGGAAAGGCCTAGGAATGGGAAGGAAGCGGCCGTGGCCTTAATTAAGGTACAGCCCCAGCATTTGCCTGGTGTGAAATTGGGAAACCACGGAAAACCATCTTCAGGGCTGCCGACAGTGGGGTTCGAACCCACTATCTCCCGGATGCGAGCTCACAGCTGCGCGCTCCTAACCGCACGGCCAACTCGCCCGGTTCTTTTTAATTTACCAGAATGTGTAAATCTATCGTAGTTTGTAGATAGCGCAGTGCGACGCTGCACTGTGTAACATCGACATCAAGAGCGGAACAAAACTCGAGAATGGCTATGGAGCTCCCAAAATGATTTATCTGGACAACAGTAAGAGATTTCGAGAAAAGTGAATATGAGCCCTTGGAATGTATTCTGAAAGTGTTCTGGGTAGAACGAATTTCTGGCCAAGAGGTAATACACTGAAAATCCGTTTCCTTGGCTGAATGGTCAGCGTTGAGACCTTCGGTTCAAAGGGTCCCAGGTCCGATTCCAGGCCGGATCGGGGATTTTAATCGCGTTTGATTAATTCTTCTGGTTCGGGGATTGGGTGTTTGTGTTTTCCCAACACTTTTTTCCTCATATTCAGACAAACCACCACGCTGCCAACCACTACAGAAATACGCAATAGTGATTACATTCCTCCCTACACGGTTGGCATCGGGAAGGGCATTTGACGTAAAACAGAGACAAATGCACATGTGCTACACAGTTTGCACCCGCGGCCTAGCAGGTGTGGGAAATGTGGTAGAAGGTAAGATATTTAAAGGAACTAATAACATTAAATCAGCTTTATCTTTTGGTATTCGACCAGAAGAAGAGACAGGTTAACAGGATGCCTCATGAATTTGCTCAATTGATCTGGAGGGAGACGGAGTTGTATGGAGAGAATCATCGGCCAGCTGAGATGAAATACGGAAAAGAATTAATAATATTTATGTGAATATAAACTTTTAGCTAATGATAAGGTTGCACTGTAAATACCAGTCTATAGACTTATAACCCGAACAACTTATTTTTAAAGACAATCCCGTTGTAGTTTAAATGTTTCTTTTTTGTTTTTAAATTCACTTTCAGTTAATTTTCCAAAGGTCCAGTCGGAAGTAACTTATCTTATGTTCAAACATTGGTTATTACGAAGTAACACCACGCTACCAACCACTACAGAAATACGCAATAGTTATTGTTTTAATGTCACACTAGCTCAGATATGATTTAGCCATCGATGGGATAGGAAAGAGCTAGGGCTGGAAAGGAACCGACAGTGGCCTTAATTACCGATGGTACAGCCAAAGCATCTGTCTAGTTTGAAAGTGGGAAACCACGAAGAATAATCCTCATGGCTGTAACTGGTGAGGTTCGAACGTACTATCTCCCGAATATAAGTTCTCAGCCGCACGACCCAAACCGTGCAGTCAATTCTAATATGTATGTATGTATGTATGTATGTATGTATGTATGTATGTATGTATGTATGTATGTATGTATGTATGTATGTATGTTGAGTCCTCAACCCGACGACTGACTTGATCCCCAACAGTTCTTCCATCAGGTGTAACTGAAAGGGCGTACTACAAATAGTAAGGAGTTGGAGTAGTTTTTCCTTGCTTGCTTGCTTGCTTGCTTGCTTGTTTGTTTGCTCCTCAATGCTACAGCCCATGCAGGGCCTTGGCCTCTCTGACAACTGTAGCCTAATCTTCACGATTTTCAGCATGCTTCCTCCATCTTTTCATTTCCATCTTTCTTAAATCCTCCTCCACATAATCCAGCCATCATTTTCGAGGTCTACCTTTACACCTTCCACCATCTGGATTTCCTTTGTAGATTTTCTAGACAGACTTATCATCTAGCATTCTCTCTACATGTCCCAACATCCTTAATCTCTTACTTTTTATTTCAGATACAATATTTGGATGTCCATAGACTTCTTCTAGTTCTCCACTGTTCCCCTTTATTTACTGGACCAAAATTCTTTCTCAGTATTTTTCTCTCCCATCTACTGTATTCAACAGTTCTTCATCTGCTCTGATCATTGCCCATGTTTCAGAACCATAAGTTACCCTGGGCACTTTCTCGTTGCTATCCTCAATAAGTCATAAGATGCTATTACGTACCAGTCGCACATTGAACTGTATACACCAGTTGACACTAGGAACCATTCTTGTGCACTGTTATTCATCACAGACATCACTATTAATCATACGGTGTTACCAGCATCGATCATACCTCAGACACTTTTATATGTTATCAGAGCCAAAGATGTGGATGAGAGAGGCCACTGAAAGTAACACACTTATTATAGCCCGTATCGGAAAGACGTAGTGTACTGTAAACACATCTCACCAGATACTGATAGCTTAATATAAGACTACGCACTTTTGAGCTGCTATACTGCCCCAATAACAATGTACTGTATTTATTGACATGTGACCTCAAGACGTGGAGGGTGAATGATCACCTGTTTCATCATATGCTTAGTGTATCAAGCTTCTGTCTGTGAGGTCCTTATAGCAATCCCTCGTCTGCCAAGACTTCCAGGATCTGAGAGGCTGTGACTTGAAATTTTTGTACTGACTACAAGTCAACCGAATCGCTTCTTCCTAAAAAGGCCTCAGTCCAATGTTTTGATGAAATGAGTTGCGCGTAGTAAACGGCACTGCAAGGGCCGACAAATCTTTCTGCAACAAAAGGGCGTCAGTTACAGAGATATTTGTGTGTGAACTACGAAGTCCAATAAAACCTTCCGTGTCAATACAGCGCCAGTCCTGGACTCTAGCCTGTTTGAAAACCATGTTGGGGGCATTTGTTGCTAGGACTGAGGCCTTTATGGAAAGGACCGATTCAACCAGCAGCAGGTCAGTAGACCATAGTGCAGTTTGAGCAAATGTTAGGTGAGTCAGTTTGTTAGAAGATGAGTAAAATTTGTTCATATAACCTTTTCTAGGATAAAATCATGTCTTTTCTAAAGCCTTTTTTGTTTTAATATCAACAATCGGGTCCAGTTTGCGGTAAAAGAGTATTGGTAGTAAATACAGTGTTAGGTTTCAAATATAAATGTAGAAATTTCACTATCGTTACCACCACCCGTTTAAGACGACATTAAACTGGTCACAATCAGCTGTATGATCATCCTTAACTGAGTGAAAGAATGCATTTAATTCACCTTGAGTGAATGATTCTAATATCTCACCAAAGTTTCTGCGTGTCATGCTGAAAAACAAAGGTAAGAAATTTGAGTTAACGCTACTTCCCGGAATAACACATGGCATCGAGAAAATGTGCATATAATTCGACAACCAAATGTTAAATTCAAGTTAAATTAAAATTTTATACAAGAAACCCTTAAAACACTTCAATTTTCACATGATGCATCACAAACGTTTTGCGGGGAATGGTAATGGACTGTAGTACCATAGTTTCAAATGAATCTCGTATATTTTGATATATTTACTAATAACGCTATTCGGTTAGAATGAAAACTTTTTTTTTGCTAGGGGCTTTACGTCGCACCGACACAGACAGGTCTTATGGCGACGATGGGATAGGAAAGGCCTAGGAGTTGGAAGGAAGCGGCCGTGGCCTTAAGGTACAGCCCCAGCATTTGCCTGGTGTGAAAATGGAAAACCATCTTCAGGGCTGCCGATAGTGGGATTCGAACCTACTATCTCCCGGATGCAAGCTCACAGCCGCGCGCCTCTACGCTCACGGCCAACTCGCCCGGTGGAATGAAAACTACTGTAACATATGCATAAAAGTGCACGTAAGCATAACAGCATAGCTCTGACCTTTAGTTCCAATTGATTTGTTAGAAATGCCATTAATCGTAATCCAAAAGCTTAACAAGAACAAATCGCCACAAAGATCGGCTCTGCAGTGAACGGTGATGCTCGTGAGAACCACTTTCGTACTAAAACGGCGCAACGTGAATGTATATACCAACACAATCCATCCTAGTACATCCAAACACCTTCATAACGGTCATCTCACGTTAACCATAGCGTGTATTTTGGCACTTGTGGAAGGTGGTTGCTCTATGAACCACTATCATATAAAGGGCTACTATAAAGGTAAAACAAAAGGACCATTACAGCCTAAAAGTTTCTACATTATAACCTTAATGCTATATCTCCCTTCAAATCATATAAGAATTCACAAAGACTAACAATCAAAGAGTTTACTGGTTTTGGTGAACTTCCTATTCCTATCTCCCTTCAAATCATATAAGAATTCACAAAGTCTAACAATCAGCAGAGTTTACTGGTTTTGGTGAACTTCCTATTCTTAGTTCCTGAGAACTATGTACTTCAGAGTGGAAATATAGGCTAATAGTACATTAACAGAAAACAGAAGCATTTCGTAGGCTAAATTAGAATTGAATCAGTTCTTTTTTTAAACCCCGGCTCCATAGCTAAATTGTTAGTGTGCTGGCCTTTGGTCACAGGGGTCCCGGGTTCGATTCCCGTTAGAGTCGGGGTTTTTAACCATCGTTGGTTAATTTCGCTGGCGCGGGGAACTGGGTGTATGTGTCGTCTTTATACTCATGTCATCCTCATCACCACGCGTAGGTCGCCTACCGGTGTCAAACCAAAAGACCTGCATCTGGCGAGCCGAACAAGTCCTCGGACTCTCCCGGCACTAAAAGCCACACGCCATTTCATTTTTTTTAAACCCTTAAGTCAAGAATTTTAAATTTGTGGAAAATAAGAAAACTGAATAATTAATTACTTTTATATGCTTTTATTGCTTCTGAAATTCACATCTCCATTCAGCAGGCCGTGGAGGTATGTAACTTGCTTGTATAAATATTACAATTGTTGTTAGACTGGTTTAAAGTTCATGACTTACGGGATTTCAAAAAATAATGAAGATTATTTTATCATCACAAGACACATGTTGAATTACAATATTCATCTAGAAAATTTCACATGTCATTTAGTCAAATAATTGCTAAAAACTTAAGAAAATTGTGTTTTTATAAAAGTACACACCGTAGAATTGATTTTGATATGAACATCCTTTTAACCAGTCAGTGATATCACAGTCATACACGGTTTGCCAAAATCTTTAAATTTTGCCTTCAGTCGGTATATATCCTTGCAGTTTTTCAAATCCTCCATTTCTATATATTAATTGAAAGATTCCCTTTGCACGCTCCTTTTCCTGGCATCACAGTGGCGCTGGGAGTACTGTTAAAAAGCTTGAGGTTGTAGGTTGCAAGACCATCAGTGTATTGACTAGTAGGTCTATTATTATTATTATTATTATTATTATTATTATTATTATTATTATTATTATTATTATTATGATTATTATTATTATTATTGTTATTATTATTATTATTATTATTATTATTATTATTATTATTATTATTATTATTATTATTATTATTATTATTATTATTATTACTTTACAATTTCGCTTTACGTCTAACTGACACAGATAGGTCTTGTGGTGACGGTGGGATAGGAAAAGCATAGGAGTGGGAAGGAAGCAGCCATGCCCTTAAAAAAGGTACAGCCCCAGCATTTGCCTGGTGTGAAAATGGGAAACCACACAAAACCATCTTCAGGTCTGCCGACAGTGGGGTTCGAACCCACTATCTCCCGGATGCAAGCTCACAACTGCACGCCTCTAACCGCGGGGCCAATCCGCCCGATGTTGCAAGTATTCACTATACCAAAGTAGTCCCTAGAATACACAAAATAGTTATATTGTGACACCTGAGATGTTACTTTCTTATCTCGAGGTACACCCTTCCCATGGGATTCAATGAACAGGACATACATCTTGTCCAGTGGAGGCCACCATGATTTGTAATCAAAAATAGTTACGTTGAGAAACCCCACAAATCAATGATTTTCAGAGTTTCAGAATCGGACCAAATGTTCCCATCCATTCTGTTAATCAGACTTACAGGATTCATACAAAGAATGATGCACCTATGTTTCTACTTTCATTTTCTCTCATAACATGACAATACTTTATAATACAAGTGACTTAAGGGATTTTTAAAATAACCGATTCAATTATGAAACATAGTGGAAGGTTATGTTACAAATGTCGATATATTAAGATTATAGAGACGAACTGGGGACGAGGGATAACTACAACGTTTTTATAATTGTGTAGGTTAGTAGAATCTAGCCCTACTTTGAATTGAAGACATCTCTTAAAGACTACAGCGAAGTGCAGGTAATTCAGTTTACAAGAAAATTGGATTAAAGTTGCACTATTGTCCGCTGTAAAAGTGTTTTTCCGTCGCTCCCCCGTTGCCAGAGCAGTTCGACAACAATATATATCAAGGAAACCAGATACGACTGTGTAACTTAGTCATCAAAGGAAGAGTTTACGATAGCGTTCTAGGCTAACATGTACACGGTGGCCTATTTGTACCAGCAGGAAAGCAAACACGACAACCATTCAAACAGGAGAGAGCACGAAAGGGTTTCTGTACTGAACGGGAAATATCTACGAGACTCTCACTAGTTCAAAGGAAACTAGAAAAAATGTAGGTTCTTATATGACTGAATTTTCAAAATATTATAATAAGAACTAACAATTATTATTATTATTATTATTATTATTATTATTATTATTATTATTATTATTATTATTAAATATGCGAACGTTCCGGCGAGCTTTGACTAATGCTAGTTCAAGCATAAGGAAACAGATACCTGATTTTTTTTATTCAAAGTGTTCGTGCATAACCCGTGTGTTTAAAAGCTAGTCCCTGCTGATCGATGCACTGACGCGAACGTCTTCGTGTACTTTCATAAACTTACCTAGGCATATCTGGTGTCACACATGAGTATATCTAATTAATTCTCTTAAGTATGTCTACATTCATGGATTGTTCGGAACGTCTTAGTCTTAACCTAACCTCACAGGAAAAATCGAGTGGGTTTACATCGGGGGATTTTGCTGCTCAAAGTAAGGGACCACCTCGACGAAGCTAGCGTCCAGGATACATTATAAGATAATTCCTCACAGGTCGGAATTAATTAAGTAGTGCACCATTCTGCTGGAACCAACGCTGTACTCTCACTCGAAGTGGGACTTCATACAGCACAAATTCTCTAACTCATTTCGAAGGAATTCCTGGTAACATCGTCCTCTAAGTCTAGATGGGAAAATGACAGGTCTGATTTGTTGGTGTCCAAGAATACCACGCCGGACATTTACACCCCAACGTTTCTGTTGATGGCCCCTTTGAACCCTGTGAGGGATTTGAGGATCCCCTATAGCAGGGCCTCTCAGAGTGCATGCAACTGGTGCATGCAATGTGCACGGTGCAAAAGACGACTTCGCTTGGTTGACCAGAGGGCAGACCCCCCACTCCTCGATGTAGAGCAATAGCGCTGTCTCTCTCTTTCCCCACGCCTGTCTCGCACACTCCGCCTGTCTCCCACTTCCTCACTTGCTCCGTAGCGCTCCAAATCCGAGCCGAGTTGAGCCGAGCTTAGCCGAGTAGCCCAGAGACGAAGCGTTGGTCCGAGCGGAGCCGAATGGGACCGATGCACTGTGAACAGGAACTCTGCGTCTCAATTTGCACGCGTGAGATTTTGGGCGTTTGAGAAGCCCTGCCCTACAGTGAAATTTTATGTCTGCGGACAATGGCGTTATTTGCGAACACTTCTCGCTCCACGGAACACGCTGAATGAAGTCAGGGTCATCATCGAATATTAAAACAAATCATTTCTGCGTTGAAACTCATTTCCGTACAGTCGTTAGTTGAGCTAAAGTTTGTACAGATGCCACACCATCTCTTTCAAAATTCCTTGTAATATCGTTCTGAAAACGCCCAGCTCATCATAGTTCTTCTTTGACCTACATAATGTTAAAACAGCATGAGACTTCTGATATGAACCTCCGATCACACCCAGAATCATTCCCAACCACAACGATGATGATAATAATAATAATAATAATAATAATAATAATAATAATAATTGTAAAGGTGTTTCTGTGGTTCACTGAGGGATAAGAATCATCTGGGTTGAATGCCCGGACAAGGAATTAACTGCAGCAGAACCTAACACAACGAATGTGGACATTTTACTTCTTTCCTTTTGTCAAAATTGAGAGATAGAAAATCTGAATGAATACCCAACAAATATAACAGTTTATTAATGACATCGTCAGCTCTAACAATATCAGGGACTTAAAAGTCCGAAAATCAGGTACAAAACTTGTGATAATACCAAGCATTTAATTTACATAGAAAAGAGTCTTATTGCTCTTGACAGGTACAATATTTTACAACAGCACGATTTGCTCCGATCATTTACGCTACATAGGAGTCTGCGCTCCAAATATACCATAGTCTAGCCTCGCAGAGGCATCACTTTCCTACGGCGCACTAAAATTCCACCTGAAGACCTATTGGTTGGCCTCACATTAAAGTATTCATATACAGTTGCCCCGATGTGGTCTTATCTCTTGCTCAACAGTTACATTAGTCACTGTTCCCAAAGGAAACTAACACAAGGAAATCTTTACACTCAGAAATAAATAAACAGCGGCATAGTTGCCCATACTACGTGGCCTTAATGATAAAAGAACAGGTTGTACATAACCGGCCATAAACAAAAGGCATGGAGGCGAAACACCAGCACTCCTTATAGAAATAGTTAAAACCCTAAGTCGGCTTACGGTCCGAAGACGCAGAGGGTAATCTTATACTACACCGGGGTAACCAATGGAGAAACATTAACGCCAAGATACGATTTACAAAATTTTGAGATTGAAAGCTTTAGTCACCCAATGCAAGATTGAATGGGAAACGACAGAGGGTCAGTGCTCTTTGTTCCTTTACATTACATATTTCCCATTAGGGAATAGAATCAGAATCCTCAAACTTGCCGAAAATTGTACATTGAAACCGCCAATTTACAAAATTACATTAAATGAAAAAAGGTTGAAACCCTCTCCTCAAAGTACACGCAGGGCTTATCACATGTCTAGGTAAATTCTGCCATTACCTTGTGCCACACCCTATGAGAGAACTAACGGCTTTGGGCGGAGGAGTTTTCTCATCGGAGGCTTAATGAAGCGTTTGTGGATGAAATGCCACATAAATTCATTAAAGAAACCTCAACGGCAGCAAAGGCGGAGAAGGTGGACTTTGGTACAAAGGAGGCAATCTATCGACCATGGTTATAATGGGCAGAGGGCACGACGGTTCCTCATGTCAGTGGCGGTACCCAGTCAGCGTCTCTTCCACATGCTAGTGGCAGCTGATGAAACACACCTCAGGGCTAACAACCTTCAGAGCTATCAACTATCACTCACTAGGCTGATCCCAGTTATATACTCGTTGGACTCAACATGAAGAGAAATATCAACAGATGGTAATCAATCCACCCCCAGTCATGATGGGGCAAGCAGGTCATCGGATTCTGGGGAGCCTCCACATTTAGGTATTATCCTCACATAAATAATAATAATAATAATAATAATAATAATAATAATAATAATAATAATAATAATAATATGTACTTACATTAGAAACAGTACTTAAAGGGTGTTGGGGTTTCCTCAGAATAACGAACAACATTTTGTACCGTTTCCTCGTTTTCACGTCGTGACCTCTGGACCTCTGTCTTGATGGTCGGACATGGCTTGAAATGTTCCGTCAGTCTGTAGCCTCATCATCGTACGCAAGACGTGTTTTGAAGGTAACCGACACATAGGACATCTCTCTCTGTATTGTCTGCGAGCTACAGCAGTACTTTCATCTTGTAGCAGAATAACACAAGAAATGACGCTCGGTGGATATCTTGGTACACAACACGCGTACTAAGACAACTCAAACATGTTGATTCAAAATATGCGCATCATTTGTCTCTTTCACCCACCGTTCATGAGATATACGACATCAACCATTTAAATATGTTTAACATTGTATCAAGGAAACCAACTCGCATACAGAAGTTTCACTAGAGCAGTGATTGTTACATGCAGTGCTGATGAACATGGCTTTAGCTAACATTAGTGCAACTACACGGCACATATTGGATTTGTTCCTTACACAGCTGCACACGTAGCGAAATACATCTGGTGAATGTATGCAACCTCTGGACCGCACAATGTCCACACACTGAAAAGAAATAAACAAAAGAAAAGATTAGGCTTTGCATAAAAAGTAATGAAAACAATTCTCAATGAACGCTGTTCCATGAAAAATAAAACTTTGCCAGCATCTTCAAAATCTGACGTGATAGAGCAAAACGGATATCAGATTTGAAATCTGCATGAAAACTGGCACTGGAAACATCATGACAGATCTAACCTTGTAAATCAGTGTTATCAGTAAACGCACCAACAACTCAGCCATGCTGACACAAACAGAAGGTCCGCTGACTACTGTACGTAGTAGCTGAACACAAGAAAAGAGAAACGGAACAGAACTTTCGTACTTCGAGTTTCGACCACTAGAAAGACATTCACAGTGAATCGCAATCTCAACTCGTTACGCGTTTGAATTCGGCAACTGTTTACCATGGTCTACACGGCTCAACTCACTACGTCTTTGCTATTGTCCCTTGTATATAGAAAGTTCTTCGTGCTCTCTTATTTGAATGGTTGTCTGTATTTGCTTTCCTGCCAGCGCTGGTGGGCCAAGTGGTATTTCACAAAATTCACCGTAAGAAAACTGTGATCGTTATACTGATATGAACTCATTATCATAGCATATGGTCACGGAGGTACGAAGCTCCTTAAAATTGATCACTGTATCTAAATAAAAGCCCAAGGCCAATTGAGTTGGCTACACGGTACGGGTCGTGTATCTATAAGCTTGCGTTCAGGCGATAGTGTGTTCGAACTCCACCGTCACCAAACCTGAGAAGGCTTTCTGCGGTTTCCCATTTTCACACTTAGAAAGCGCCGCGGTTTTAACTTAATGAAGACTGCCGGCGCTTCCTTCACAACCCTGCTTTCTCATTCCATCTTCGCCGATAATCTTGCGTGTGGTAGTGCGACGTTAAACCACTAACAGCAGGAAAGTTATGGATGAAGGTTTTCCTTACATGATACATGTCGAACATCGCCCTTTCTCTCTACTGTAATTTTTATCGAGGCCATTGGACGTTATGGATTAAATTGATCTACGCTGCAGCTATTGCAAGCCCTTTTTTATGGCTGAAGTCTTGCGAATATTAGCGGGGAATTTCCTTGGAAATGAGGGCAAAGCAGGCAGCACCGACGCTAACAAATGGCAGGCAGGCAGAAAGCACATACAAAGCTCGCAAGACCGATAGGCACCGCTGCACGTCCTCTTTTGTCCTGCCTTCGCCATTAATCTCGCTGGATCGCCGTGTCCACAGAGCCAGGGGACCA
The DNA here is from genome assembly GCF_040414725.1 of Anabrus simplex. Classification (NCBI taxonomy): domain Eukaryota; kingdom Metazoa; phylum Arthropoda; class Insecta; order Orthoptera; family Tettigoniidae; genus Anabrus; species Anabrus simplex. The sequence goes on from NC_090266.1 coordinate 1,057,510,179, forward strand.
GCCGACTTGCTGCCCGCCTCTTTTAATAAAACGTGTTCTCCACTTTAGATGAAGCGCATGAATAGAGGAGAAACTATACGATAAACACAAGAATAAATCGTTGTGATAAGGAAGGAGAGATGGAGGATGTACAGTCATTTCACTGGAAATCATTGGGTGAATAGACGTATATCATTGAATAAAACAATGTAGGACTAGGAATCTGCACCTTTCAGGGATCGAAAGTTCGAAATTCAGTGCTGACAGCAGCTGTCCTAAACGTGGCAAGAAAATATATTAAGAGTGCGTTATTGTGGTCCTCGGGCACGTATCACAACCCTAGACTAGCGTACGAGGACTGGAAATGTACACTTGACAATGGCGGTCTGGTTGCAGAGTACCGCTGACACCATTACAATCACACACGAGAATAACCATAACTTTCGCATTCCTACGCGCAGCATTGCACTAAAGTTTTGGATCACAATCTGCGAATAGCTTTGCAAAACAGCGGAGATATTTTCTAGACTCTCACAATGTTTTCCAACCTGTGGATAGCTCGTTCAGTCACTGGGACAGGAAAATGTTCTATGAACCTTCTTACATCCCTCTACATCAACTCTATTCCTAAGATGAAGGGAATAATACGCGATCGAGAACTATTCCGGCAGTAGTCCACTTTATTGGAGAGATCAGCCGAACAGACACTGACAACGCTGGCATTGCACAATGCTGGTGACTATATCGAAGGGCAGTAGAACCTTGAAGTAGATATCTGCTCTCTATTGTAGTAATATCGCTCTCTACACGTATTACAAAGCGCACAGAAATTACAATAACGTAAGGAAAAATGCTGATAAGGAAGACGTCCATCCTCTAAACAAACAAAGAGGTTAAACACGTTTAAGTAACAAACCAAAAGATTTTCCAGTTTCTTTACTAATTAAAACACAGATTATTTTAATGTACAGTCGAAACCGGTTTAACGACTCCGAAGGGACCGTTAATTAACGGGCGTTATAGGCGAGAGTCGCACAAACCGGTTTTTTGCTAGGGGCTTTACGTCGCACCGACACAGATAGGTCTTATGGCGACGATGGGACAGGAAAGACCTAGGAGTTGGAAGGAAGCGGCCGTGGCCTTAATTAAGGTACAGCCCCAGCATTTGCCTGGTGTGAAAATGGGAAACCACGGAAAACAATTTTCAGGGCTGCCGATAGTGGGATTCGAACCTACTATCTCCCGGATGCAAGCTCACAGCCACGCGCCTCTACGCGCACGGCCAACTCGCCCGGTACGGTTTTTTTGTTCTTGCTAAAAATGTCATATCTGTAAGTTTAGGCTTAACACTTACAAGGTTAATTAACAGAATAAGGTTAAAAATTTCAAGAAACTTATCTGAAATGAATAGGCCTACTGTTTTATTTTGCAATACAGTATTTGTGGAGTGGGACTCAGAGGAAATTTTGTCCTAATGTTTTCACAGTACGTACAGCAATAATGAAAAAATGAACAATGAACATCCACAGCCTGTTTCCAGTCATTCGACCGGGTCAGGAATGGAAAGAATGAAGCCCCATCTAGCGGCGAGGATGGGAATTATGCCGGCTGCCGAAGCTTTTCGTACTCCTCTGGGGCAATTATTAATTAATTACAGATGAAATTAAATGACATTGGAGAGTGTTGCTGGAATGAAATATGACAGAGAGTACCGGAGAACTCCGAGAAAACCCTGCCCTGCCTCCCCTTTGTCCAGCACAAATCTCATATGGAGTGACCGGGATTTGAACCAGGGATTCCAGTGGTGACAGGCCGACACGCTGCCGCCTGAGCCACGGAGACTCTTTACAGCATTCATATGTCAACGAAATATAAAATAATAAGTGAGTAAAGAAGTAGCAACAATGTAAATTAATCAATAATGTCACACACGGCCTTGGCTAATAAATGAGATGTTCTCCCTGTCCTTCCAAATTATAGACATCGGTGAGTATGATGCACCTGACGCTGAAGTTCGTTTCACCAACTTTAATCGCCATATTATTTCTCACTTTTCTTCAATAGTAAACAACTTTCCCTCTCTTTTCTGACATTTTCAACATCGGACGATATAGTCGATACATTTTTCCTATAACGTGGTAAAAATACGTCGTTTTATACAGTATGTCGTACTAAGCGATGTCGATCTAAGCGATTTTTTAAAAAAATACAGTGTTTATATAGGATTTAGAAGGGACCGATACATTTCCCTGTTATATCGAATACGTCGTTAAAAGCGATCTCGCAATAAACAGTTTCCACTATACAACCCATTTTCTATGAAAATGGGTCAGTATACAAATAAAAATGTGAAACGATTTTGTAAAATAATGTACTTATTTCGAGTGTTATGAGCCGTCCTCAAATGTGACATTGGGTTTTGAGTGGAGCAATCTTATTCTTATTCTACTTCTCCTCCTTCTGCTGCCACTTTTCCCACACCCATGGGTTTCACAAGTGTACTTCACCCTGCTTTACATCCCGATGCCTTTCTCGTCACCAATCCTATGTACAGGAATGTTGTCACCTATTGCATGTTTCGGCGGTGGTTGGTAGCGCGATCATTTGAGTGTATATGAAGAGAAACGCATTTAGACAATCACAAACACCAATCCCCGTGTCAGGGAAATTGACCAGACACGGTTAAAATCGAGCCCGTCACCCTTTAAAACGAAGGCCTCGACGCTGGCCATTCATCAAAGAAGCCGGACTAAACAAGCGATATGCATTTTAGTTAAACTCCCTGGCAGGTAAGCCTACACACTGAGTAAAACCTTACTCTTTTTCCCGTGTTAGTACTGAAGGTAGTGATGTTTAGTTATTTTCTAACTTTTGCGTTCGATCCAGTGTCGCTAACCATACAGTTTAGGGGAAGTTGTGACACTTGCACGGAGGCTCAGGGAGTGTTGGAAAGCAAAATGAGAGGAGGGTAATACTCACGCGATCGATCGATAGATAGATAGATAGATAGATAGATAGATAGATAGAGAGATAGATAGATAGATATAAGTCTATAGATTTCATTGATACAGTTGATACCTGATGACAACTAGTGTTCCGTGTTGAACTGGTGAAAATTATTCTACAGCTATTGAGTTCACGTAGACCACTAAGGAGAATGCTTTGTTGATTTACAGTGGATATCAGTACGCTGTGGACTACGCCAATAAAGATCAAGAGACTTATTACCGCGGAGAAGTAAATGTAAAGGGGCAATAATAATAATAATAATAATAATAATAATAAGGGTATTGGTTTACTTCCCATCAACTACTTTTACGATTTTCGGGAACGCCGAGGAGCCGAAAATTTGTGCCGCGGGAGTACTTTCACGTGCCTTCAAATCTACTGGCACGGGGCTGACGCATATTAGTACCTTCAAATACCACCGCACTGAGCCAGGATCGAACCTGCCAACTTGGGCTCAGAAAGCCAGCGCCTTAACGGTCTGAGCCACTCAGCCCGGCTGTAAAGGAAGAATAACAAGAAAAAGTAATATAGTTCTAGGCGAGGTAGTCATGTTTACAATCCGAATGAACCGGCGAATGAAGTGGGAAAAAGTGCAGCAAAAAAAAGGGGGAGGGGGTGAGAGTACGATTTCAACAATTTACATCCAGAAGGTAGGGCAGCTCTTTAATCGAGGCTATGAGAAGTACTGTACGTGTCTATAAATGCCGGAGTATATGAAAATCGAAGCTCCGTACAAGTGTCACTCCGTGCAAATATATTTTTTTTGCTAGTTGTTTTACGTCGCACCGACACAGATAGGTCTTACGGCGACGATGGGACAGGAAAGGGCTAGGAGTGAGAAGGAAGCGGCCGTGGCCTTGATTAAGGTACAGCCCCAGCATTTGCCTGGTGTGAAAATGGGAAACCACGGAAAACCATTTTCAGGGCTGCCGACAGTGGGGTTCGAACCTACTATCTCCCGAATACTGGATACTGGCCGCACTTAAGCGACTGCAGCTATCGAGCTCGGTCGTGCAAATATCACCATCCTACTTCTGACACACCAAGTAGGCACTACTGTTTGATAGAGTGAAGGGCTTCGTGCAAGTGTCGTTCCGTGCCAATGTGACTCCGTGCAAGTGTCGTTCCGTGCCAATGTCACTCCGTGCAAGTGTCGTTCCGTGGAAATTTCACTCCGTGCAAGTGTCGTTCCGTGCAAATTTCACTCCGTGCAAGTGTCGTTCCGTGCCAATGTCACTCCGTGCAAGTGTTGTTCCGTGCAAATTTCACTCCGTGCAAGTGTTCCAACCCCATTTAGGGACTGTAATTGCCGATACGATGTCTTACTGCTAATCTGGCACGTTGGCACCGTACAGTTACGGTTTATGTCGTGATTTGCGAGAGTTACGTATTGGCACTGCCGTATTGTTAAAATCACTAGCGTTACATTTGCATGTATAATTAAAGCATAGTTTCTTTTTCTTTTTTCTTTTCTTTTGCTATTTGATTTACGTCGCACCGATACAGATAGGTCTTATGATGATGATGGGACAGGAAAGGCCTAGGAGTGGGGAAAGAAGCGGCCGTGGCCTTACTTAAGGTACAGCCCCAGCATTTGCCTGGTGTGAGAATGGGAAACCACAGAAAACCCTCTTCAGGGCTGCCGACAGTGGTATTGGAACCCACTATCTCCCGGATGCGAGCTCACAGCTGCGCGCCCCTAACCACACGGCCAACTCGCCCGGTAGTTTCTTTTTCTGTGGGATTGCAAATCTGTTTTGTTAATATCTGGTAAGTAGAATTGTGCATGTTCGAATAATGCAGTTACTGACGTAATAATAATTTCGTGTGGTTATTTCTAGCCGGGTGCAGCCCTTGTAAGACAGACCCTCCGATGAGGTTGGGCGGCATCTGCCAGGTAACTGCGTGTTATGGTGATTAAGGATAGTGTTTTGTGTGCTGTGTGAGTTGCAGGGATGTTGGGGACAGCACAAACACCCAGCCCTCAAGCCAATGGAATTAACCAATGAAGGTAAAATCCCCGACCTGACAGGGAATCGAACCTGAGACCCTCTGAACCGAAGGCCAGTACGCCGACCATTTAGCCAACGAGTCGAACATTTAACAACGTAGTTGATGTGAAGTGACGAACCCAGCATTTTATTTATTATGATCTTATTTCGCACAATACTTACGTACAGAATTCGATTAGAATATCTAAGAAGCAAGAAAAAAATCTGAGAGAAATCCTCCGAAGAGGAAAGCAACATTACCTCCTCTATTAAAGAATAGTTCAGTTCAAATGGAATGAAATAATTTCGTTATCAACCTAACTTAACCAAACCTTGTCTTGTCACGATTTTGGTACGGTTTGCAGCTATGCTTTTGTGTATTCTTATTGACTTACGGCATGTCTGTCTGTTAGGTCATCAGCCCAGAGGCTGGTTGGATCCTCAAATAGCACCACCAAAGATTATGCGGTTATAAGGAAACCCCAAAAACCAATGGCAGCACCAAAATGAGGCGTACTAGGCAAGATGAAGAGTGAGGTAGTTTGCCATTGCTTTCCTCACTGGATCAGAAAGTACTATTGCAGCACGACTGACCCTGTGAGCAGCACCTTTCATAACACTCAGATGCACTGGTCGTGCTCTGAATGTCATTACTGAGCACTACCCATACCCCAGCAACTTCCATGTTGTCACAGCCATGGATGTTGACTGGGACTTCGGTGGAAGCTACACTTTACTTTGGCCTGTGCCAAGAGACGGATGCAAAAGTACTGTATCCATCAAGAAATGATAGCAGGCAGACTTACGGCATATGCACTTATAATATATTTGCTTCTGTGTATTATTACAGGGGTCACGGGTTCGATTCCCGCCGGGTCGGGAATTTTGACCATAAATTGGTTGATTCCCCTGACACAAAGACTGGGTGTATGTGTCGTCATCATCATCATTTCATCCTCATCACGACGCGCAGATCGCCTACGGAATTCAAATCAAAAGACCTGCACCTGGCGAGCCGAAGTCCTCGGTCACATCTCGGCACTAAAAGCCATATGCCATTTCATTTTGTGTATTCTTACAGCGTGATTTCTCTTCAGTCCGAGAAATGATAGCAAATTTCAAGAAGGGAGCTCGGTTATTTACACCAGGCACACAGTCAAGTGTATGGTTATAGCAAAGATAACATTAAATTGAGTGTGGGTGAGAGAGTGTGGGTATATTTCCTTAATTCCTCATTAAACTTGAAAACCAACTTAATTATGAATATCTTAAATGATCATTTATTATCATTTATTTGGATAAGGGAACCTCCATTATTGATACTTACATTGAGGTTGGATTGCTGAAGGTTATGTCTCGAAATTTCAATATGTAACTAGTCAAGTTGGTAGCAGCGATGAGTCATTAAAAGAAGAGAATGAGGCGGCGACATTTGCCTTGTTGTATAGCCTTACGTGCATCAGTTTATATCAATAACATGTTGTTTGTTTTCATGTTAGGAAGCACAAGCTGTTTGGTTTATTAAACTATTTTAATGATAGCATTAAAGAAAACTATATCAAGTATAGTTAAAACAAGTTGTGCTTCATTAAGTATGGGAGGCATAGCAGGATATTGTAAAGGGAACAGTCTGCTGATGCGTTGATTATGAATAAGTTACAAATACCAATGTATTTATTGGTAAACGGACATAGGCCTACTTCCTGTCAGAGTAGCACCAACATTTCTCAGGTTACATGGCTTGGTAACAAATTTACTTATTGTGACCCTTACTCCGAAAAAACCGTCAAAGGAGGTTAATGGGACGTAAGAACCACAGCATTATTATTATTATTATAGTGACCCTGGCATTATTTCAAGAATATGGTTAACTCGTCATTTTCAGAATAGAACACTGGGTTTTATGGGTTTTAAACAAGATGGTTGAAGTGATTGTCGTCCTCATATTGACAGTCTATTTTCATGCTAAATCTTCCACGTACGGAAAAACTGTACATTTTTCGTCCAGGTTGGACATTGCCGTTGTTCATCGTATAGGTTGTTTATGTTTCGATTATAGTGCAGTATTCATTGTATAGGCGACTTACTCTATCCGAGGTAATGAGTATCACCAGGCATGGGAGGACTAGGATGCTGCTAGAACTAACACACAGACAGGTCTTGGGTAACGATAAGGTGGGAATATAGCGGCCGTGGTCTTAGTTAAGGTACAGCCCCGGAATTTGACTTGTCTAAAAATGGGAAACCACCGAAAAAACTTCAGACCCTTTGCCGAATATTAAATTCCAGCTATATGACGACCCGTACTGCGTAGCCAACTTGATCGGTGTAGTGCAGGAAAATATTATGATCTCTCAAGAGCTAGTACGTAACATATGAGGCGTCTAGTATCAAAACCGGCCAAGTCACAAAATTTACGAAAATGAGTTAAGGTTATAAATTTGAAGTAGAAGTATAGCACTATCAGGTGAAACAAGAATATGCTTTAAAATCGTCCATGTCTTCATGTTATAGAGCACTGAATTCTCGGTCGTGCAACAGAATCGGCCAAGTCGTGCAGCCAGTGAATTCAAAACCTGCCAAGTCAAGGAACGAGCGACAATCTTTATGATGCAGCATTATTGTCTGGAATATTGTGTTGTTATGTTAAGCAACAATGTGATAATATCAGTAGGCAAAATCGTTCCTTGTAATGTATATTCTTTGAAGTCATAATATTTTGTGTTTTGTTCCTTTGCAACACTGATTTACGTAGGCCTATTCGCGGGCTTCTTACCGTCATTGGCGCCAAAGCAATCCTATTTCCGGTGTGCTCGTATTTTGTCATTATTGTGTGCTGTAACGTGGATATTGTTCCTAGTGGTGAACTGAAAGATTTACTTTCATACCTTGTGAAATTGTACAAAATTGAACAAAAACGGCCAAGTCAAAATTTAAATTAACAAAAAAGATGGGTTAATTATGAGTTAGATTTCTCAAAACAGCGGAACTTAAATATTAAACCATTAAGGATATAACTGTGAAAAGAAATCTTTTCTGACCATCATTGCTTTGTCTCTACAGGTTTTTCGTCCATATTGAAAAATATGCCTTGAGTGACTTGGCCGGTTTTGATACTAGACGCCTCATATGTATTCTGGTTGTAAATATATATGGATCGTACTTAAATGGAATGAAATATTGAAATATCAAGGCATGTCTCTGTTCTTCTTTCATTCTTATTTCTGAATCTGTTTACCTTCCAGGGTTGGTTTTTTCCCCTCGGGCTCAGCGAGGGAAACTACCTTTACCGCCTCAAGGGCAGTGTCCTGGGTCGGTGGTTGAAATTGGAGAGGAGAACCAGCACCTCGCCCAGGCGATCTCACACGCTATGCTTAACAGGGGCATTGACCGGGCGAGTTGGCTGTGCCGTTAGGGGCGCGAAGCAGTGAGCTTGTATCCGAGATATAGTGGATTCGAACCCCACTGCCGGCAGCGCTGAAGATGGTTTTCCGTGGTTTCCCACTTTCACGCCAGGCGAATGCTGGGGCTATACCTTAATTAAGGCCACGGCTACTTCCTTCCCACTCTTAGACCTTTCCTATCCCATAGTCGCCATAAGACCTATCTGTGTCGCTGCAACGTAGAGCAAATTGTAAAAGAAACAGGGGCATTGTGGGGGGATGAGAAGATCGGAAGGGGTAGGCAAGGAAGAGGAAAGTAAGTGGTGGTGGCCTTAAGTTAGGTACTATCCCAGTATTTGCCAGGAGGAGAAGTGGGGAAACCACAGAAAACCACATCGAGGATGTCTGAGGAGGGAATCGAACCTCCTTCAACTCAGTTGACCTCCTGAGGCTGACTTGACCCTGTTCCTGTCCTCGTACCACTTTTCAAATGTCATGGCAGAGCACTGAATCGAACCCGGGCCTCCAGGTGTGGCAGCTAATCACACTAACGACTACACCACAGATGAAATATATTAAAGTAGTTGCAAAGGAAAACAATGCAATTATAGGAACATTCAATTAATTTCTTTTGAAGTTGTTTTGGCTGTTAGATGACAGCATGGAAAGGCAATAGTTTATTTACATGTTTACCAGTTTGCAGAACATAAATCCATTATCGCACTGTTTCACATTTGTCTGTCCTTTAAAGTACGAACCGTCTACGTCCTCACTTTCAGCTAGTGGCCAGGTACAAATTAATGTAAAATTCCTGGACGGATCCTCTCAATTTTCTTGGTGTCATCTATTTATATTTTACTTTTTGAAAGAGGGGCTGAAGAGTTTCAGCTATCACAAGGTTGGAAAGTGTACATTACATTCGTTTTCATATTCCTGGTCGGCACTGATGAGGATTTGGCTCAGTTTCACGGTCGAAAGCCCTTCCTGACGCAAAACCTATGTGGAGGACTGTATTCACTATTGCGTGTTTCTGTGATGGTTATCAGTGTGGTGCTTTGTATGCAGATGAAGTTAAGTTTATTAAGACGAAAACAAATACCTAATCCTTGAAACATAGGAATTGGTTACCGGGCGAGTTGGCCGTGAGCGTAGAGGCGCGCGGCTGTGAGCTTGCATCCGGGAGATAGTAGGTTCGAATCCCACTATCGGCAGCCCTGAAAATGGTTTTCCGTGGTTTCCCATTTTCACACCAGGCAAATGCTGGGGCTGTACCTTAATTAAGGCCACGGCCGCTTCCTTCCAACTCCTAGGCCTTTCCTCTCCCATCGTCGCCATAAGACCTATCTGTGTCGGTGCGACGTAAAGCCCATAGCAAAAAAAAAACATAGGAATTAATCTATGAAAGATAAAATCCCGTAACCGGCCGGGAACTGAATCCGTGAACTTCTTTTTTAAAAGCTGTTTTACGTGGCACCGAAAAAGATAGGTGTTATGGCGAGGAAATCCGAGAACCATTGAACCGAAGGCCAGTACTGCACTGGCCATCTAGCCAAGGAAATGGAGAAAGTGTACATGATATTATTTCGAATAAATTTATTTCCAATCACAGCGTCAGTGACCTTAATTTTTAATTTATATTCCATGAATTCTGATACAGCAGAAAGACTGTTACCGGGCTCGATAGCTGCAGTCGCTTAAGTGCGGCCAGTATCCAGTATTCGGGAGATAGTAGGTTCGAACCCCACTATCGGCAGGCCTGAAAATGGTTTTCCGTGGTTTCCCATTTTCCCACCAGGCAAATGCTGGGGCTGTACCTTAATTAAGGCCACGGCCGCTTCCTTCCCACTCCTAGCCCTTTCCTGTCCCATCGTCGCCGTAAGACCTATCTGTGTCGGTGCGACGTAAAACAACTGGCAAAAAAAAAAATACTGTTTCAGATTCCTTGAGTATCCTGTCGCTCCCTCTGCGAGTATCCGGTACAGTGTCAGCCACCGGCCCCCACATCTTGCGTTCAAACACGGTGGCGGTAGTTGGATTTTTGAAAGTTGGGAAGTGTTTTTCGGTGCTCTATGCCATAATAATCTGCGGCGACACATTCGGTATTTACTCGGCAATCAATAGATCAAGCGAAATAGTTCTTGTGCCTTTACTATGCGGTACAGCAAAACGGAACCTCACGAATGCAGCCGAAATAGTGTGAAAAGGAAATGCCTGAGCACGGCAGCTACTGCCATACCATTGTTATTACAGTAATAATAATAATAATAATAATAATAATAATAATAATAATAATAATAATAATAATAATAATAATAATAATTTCATGTGGCTCTTTCTAGCCGGGTGCAGCCCTTGTAAGGCAGACCCTCCGATGGGGGTGGGCGGCATCTGCCACATGTAGGTAACTGCGTATTATTGTGGTGGAGGATAGTGTTATTTGTGGTGTATGAGTTGCAGGGATGTTGGGGACAGCACAAACAGCCCCCGAGCCACTGGAATTAACCAATGAAGGTTAAAATCCATGACCCGGCCGGGAATCGAGCCCGGGACACTCTGAACCGAAGGCTAGTACGCTGACCATTCAGCCAACGAGTCGGACGTTATTACAGTAAAACCTCATTGATCCGGACTAACTGAGGCTCTAGGTTGTCCGAATTAATGGAAGACCAGATTAAACAAAATAACTAATGAAATGAGCCAAGGTACATATTTAAACACACTGTTTAGTAAAAACGAACGTGTACACTACAGTATTTTTCATTTTAAAAATACAAAGTTTATTTAATATACAAGATAAAATAATGCAATACAGTATTAGGCCCTACAAAACACAGAATAACCAGTGCAGTACGGAATTAGGAAAATGCAATCAAGGCACACCTTCATTGACCACACTTGACACGCTTACTGGTTTGTAGAAACTGCTGATCTTTTGTTGTCTTCCTTTGAAATTAATTTCTTTAATAATTAACTCACTCAGATGCCTCAAATGTTCGTAATATGCAGATATGCTTTTTTCGTTGTTATCTACAACGTACTTAATGACACTGTTTCGATGGTCATTAATGTGCTAAGTTTTGGCTTAAGGTTAACAATATCACCTGCTTCATGCCGGTCATATTCATCCATGTCGGAGCTTTCTGCAGCAATCACACCTTCAACGATCTCGTCCTTTCGTAGTTTACAACATTGCGCTCGTAACTCAGCGTTATAGTGTAATTGCATTCCATCTCCATGGCTAAATGGTTAGCGTGCTGGCCTTTGATCACAGGGGTCCAGGGTTCGATTCCCGACAGGGTCGGGAATTTTGACCATCATTGGTTAATTTCGTTGGCATGGGAGCTGGGTGTAAGTGTTGTCTTCATCATCATTTCATCTTCATCATGACGCGCAGGTCGCCTACGGGAGTCAAATCAAAAGACCTGCACCTGGCGAGCCAAACATGTCCTCGAACTCTCCCGGCACTAAAAGCCAAACGCCATTTCATTTCACTGTAATTGGATATATGTATTAGTATTAAACGGGAGATAGTGGGTTCGAGCCCCACTGTCGGTGGCCCTGAAGATGGTTTTCCGTGGTTTCCCATTTTCACACCAGGCAAATGCCGGGGCTGTACCTTAATTAAGGCCACTGCCGCTTCCTTCCAATTCCTAGGCCTTTCCTATCCCATCGTCGCCGTAAGACATATCTGTGTCGGTGTGACGTAAAGCAAATAGCAAAAAAAAAGTATAAAACGGGTGTACGGATTAAGCGATGTCCGGGCTAATGGGGATCCAAATTACTGAGGTTCTACTGTATTATTATTATTATTATTATTATTATTATTATTATTATTATTATTATTATTATTATTATTATTATTATTATTATTATTATTATTTCACAATTTGCTTTACGTCTCACGGACACAGATAGGTCTTATGGCGACGATGAAATAGAAAAGGCCAAGGAGTGGGAAGGAAGTGGCCGTGGCCTTAAGGTACAGCCCCAGCATTTGCCTGGTGTGAAAAGGGGAAACCGCAGAAAACCATCTTCAGACTGCCGACACTGGGGTTCCAACCCACTATCTCCCTAATGCAAGCTAACAACTGCGCGCCCTTAACCGCACGGCCACTTGCTCGGTATTATTATTATTATTATTATTATTATTATTATTATTATTATTATTATTATTATTATTATTATTAACACTGTACCGTTCGTATTCTTAAAGCCAGAGGATATTATTTTTTGTACAATCTAATCCATTATTGTTGACTGCAGGAATGTCATCAGTTGAATATACTTCCACTTGGAACGTAAAACATTCGCTGATTCTAGGAATTAATTTTCTAATAATCTCTGGTGTAGGCTGATTGAGCCCCTGGGTCATACTCCACTCGAGAAGGGGACTCCCGTTTGTGAATTTTTCGATTTCTTAACGGCAAATTGAACACTTGTTCTTCAGATGAATAGAGTACTCCTTTGCCGTCTCAGCTAGGCAGGCCCTAATTATGTCTTCAGGGTCGTAAGTGTTTCATCCGATGTAATAAAATATTCGGTCTTTACTCTCTCATATTCCTTGATATACAACGCCAAACGAGGTGTGTTTAGAAATTCTGTAAGATAAGTTACGTCTCTTCGCTGTTACTCATGATTCATCAGCAGACTGGCTTTTCATTGTTCTCTAAACAGATTCGTACATCTTCCTTATCTTCTCAAAGAGCCCAAAATTTAGTTGCTACACCTTTTCTTCCTTTATTTTCAAATTCATGTACTGTATGAATAACAGTGCACGGATTTCTATCTCATTCATCCTTTAGCAGACAAGATAAGGTAACTCTTCCCTTTACATCCCGCAGGCATCACGTGTCAAAACCTGCACTTTAGCCCCTTTATCCTCATGAGCCAGCACTACCTCACTGTATTCTATGAATCTACAAAACTAGTGCGCTCCTTTCTCTGTCAAACGTATCCCCATCTTCCTTTTGCCGGACTGAGTGGCTCGGATGGTAGAGCGCTGGCTTTCTAAGCCGTAATTGGTGGGCTCGATCCCGGCTCATTTCGATGGTATTTCTAGCTACTCGAGTGGGCAGATTTATTGTCACGTAAATGAACTCCTACGGGGCAATATTTCCGTAACCACGGCATCACCGAAAACCAGTCCGACTCGTTGGCGCACTGGTCAGCGTACTGGCCTTCGGTTCAGATGGTCCCGGGTTCGATTCCCGGCCGGGTCGGGGATTTTAACCTTCATTGGTTAATTCCAATGGCCCGGGAGCTGGGTGTTTGTGCTGTCCCCAACATCCCTGCAACTCACACACCACACAAACCACTATCCTCCACCACAATAACACGCAGTTACCTACACTTGGCAGATGCCGCCCACCCTCATCGGAGGGTCTGCCTTACAAGGGCTGCACTGGGCTAGAAATAGCCACACGAAATTATAATTATTATACCGAAAACCATAAAAACAGTTAGCTGACTCTCATATGTCTTCTACATCTCCATCCATGGAAAATGAACCCCCTGTTGGTGGGGGACGCAGATGAAGAGTACACCCACGGTATCCCCAGCCTGTCGTAAGAGACTACTGGAAATGGCGACCAAGGGATGATGACACTAAAACCATGAGTCTAGTGATTAGTACCATTGCGTGCGGAACATTATGGGTCCACATCACTTGTGACTAGAACCACCTTGCGAGGAAAAGCATGGGTCTACGTTACTTAAGAGCAGTACCATTTATGCGAGGAACACTACGGGTCTGGGCGTTGCTTGTTATAACGGTCATCGTGTGTATTCCACAAGTCGGTTCCACTGGGTTCAGAATCGGCCTGCGTTAACTATAACTAGTACCACATTATGAGAAACACCATGGGTCTAGGTTACCTGTGATTAGTGCCACCATGCGAGACACGCCATCAGTCTACGTTACCTGTAATTAGTGCCACCATGCAAGACACGCCAGAAGTCTACGTTACCTGTGATTAGTGCCACCATGCGAGACACGCCATCAGTCTACGTTACCTGTGATTGGTGCCACCATGCGAGACACGCCATCAGTCTACGTTACCTGTGATTATTGCCACCATGCGAGACACGCCATCAGTCTACGTTACCTGTGATTAGTGCCACCATGCGAGACACGCCAGCAGTCTACGTTACCTGTGATTAGTGCCACCATGCGAGACACGCCATCAGTCTACGTTACCTGTGATTAGTGCCACCATGTCCGACTCCATGGCTAAATTGTTAGCGTGCTGGCCTTTGGTCAAAGGGTTTCCCTGGGTGTATGTATTGTCTTTATCATCAGTTCATCCTCATCACGACGCACAGGTCGCCTACGGGTGCCAAATATAAAGACCTGCACCTGGCGAGCCGAACCCGTCCTGGGATCTCCCGGCACTAAGCCATACGCCATTATATTTTACATTATATGTCAAAAACTTAACATGCTAGAGATAAGAAACTAGGGTTACCATACGTCCGCATTTATGTGGACATGTCCGTATTTTCGACGTTTAATATAGTGTCCGCGTACACTTTTACCATTTCTGCTAATGTCTGCCTTTTTGTTATTTTTGAGAAGTAAGATCTGTTATTATTGTTTCCATCTCGTATCGTCAATGGTTACATATTTTTAATCGATCATTGAATTACACCATTGGTTATTCGCTTACAATGGGTCTGTTATGTTAGTAAAATCAAAAATGTCGATTTACATTGCTTACAGTCGATGTATCGACCCTTTTAGGTAGCTCAGAGATTGCTGCAATAGTTGTGTAATAGTGAAGAACAATTTATCGAATTACTTAAAATTACACAGTTCTTCTTTGCAGGGCCAGCCCATTACGCTTGTGTGGAGAGGTTGTTGTTCTTAATGCAGGCACACTGGACAAAGGAAATAAACTGACAGTTGATTCTGTAAAAGGGTTTGCAATGGTCAAATTTAATTTCAGACGTGTGAAATGCAAAAACTGTTTTAAATATTTGTGTCAACAAAAGGCTCTATTAAAAGGATTCAATCCAGTAAAGTAAACTCGTGTCCTCATCCCGAGATGGTGAGAAATACCCATGGGACATTGGCTCTAGATTGTAGGTAGCCTATGTGCAATGTGTGTAAAAAATAATTTTATTTTCTTATCTAAATAGGCCTGTAGCTGTTTGATTCGGGAGTCTGCAGTAAATCTTGATAAGGGTGTCCTCATTTTGGGGTTCCAGAATATGGTAACCCTATGCCTTTGCTGGCAGGACCTAGTGTTTACAGTGCACTATGTCTTCTGGTATGGGCTAGAGCAATTTTGTTACTTTCACTGATCTGTCTCTGTCTTATCCTTGGCTTTGACAATATGAAAGTGACTGAGGTATGAGTGATGCTAGTAATGCCATTCCTTGTGCAGCCAGTCCCTGCTATGAATGGTGTGAAAACATTGTTCATAGGGCCAGTTGGTGCATGCATTTCAGTTGGCTTGGCAGTCTGATATGTAATAGGAACTTCTGGCTCGGTGAGGAAAGCAACGGGAAACTACCTCACTACTCATTTCCCTAGTACGCCTCTTCAGTGATGCCTAGGCCATCTATGACAGCTGACGACAGAGCTGTTGGGGATCCAACCAGCCTTAGGGCTGAAGACTGAACATACATACATACATGTACAACATAATATTTGGTATTTTACTTCAGCGTGCAGAATGACCCTCTGCCTGCGTTAACTTTTGTCGCTGGTACTTGAGGTCTGTTTAATATTTGGGTAATGGCTCAATAATCATCTTTGAGACCTTAGGTCGTGGGTTCGATTCCCGGCTGTGTCAGGGTTTTAATCGCGTTTGGTTAGTTCCTCTGACTCGAGGACTGGGTGTTTATTTTTGTCCTAACACACTCCTGTTCATGAACACACAACAAGCCACACTACCAATCATCACCGAAACAGAGAATAGTCAATACAGCCCTCCTCATGGGGTGGACACAAGAAAGGGCACCCGGCCGTATAACAGGGCCAAACTCCACTAGGTTGTGCGAAAAGTAATGCAGCAGGAAAGAAGGAAAGAAGGAAAGAAAAAAGACTAAGCTTATTTAATATTTTGTTGTGATCAACACCCACCTACTTCAAACTGGGTTTATTTCAAAATTGTACGACTTCTGTGTTACAGAGTAAGTTCTCTTAACCCTTTCAAGTCCTATTTTGTCATTTATGTTCCAGAAAAAAATTAGTACTGCTTAAAGAAAAAAATCACATTTAAATTTGCAGGGCCTATTCACCAGTAGAGAGCTCAAACTTCACCTCCGAGTTCCCATGTTGCGATGCTATGTTTTCCCTCTCCTTCTGTATGGTTTTGAAGGCTGGACGCTCAGGCCTTTGTTGGAGAGACGGATTGAAGCTTTTGAAATATACTTGTACAGAAGAATGCTTCGAATACCCTGGGTTGGAAAGAAGACCAATGAGGAAGTCCTTAACTTGTTAAATAACAAAAAAAGAGCGTCTAACATTTGTCAAGGAGCGAAATGAATGAAAGCGATCTGTGGGGAGACGGAGAAATTCCTGGCTTAAAGACCTGCACCGTTCGTATGGACAAACATACATCGAAATGTTTCGAGCCACTGTTTCGAGAGTTATCATAATCAATTAGATCGCCAGCCTCGTAGGGAGACGGCGTACTATGAAGAAGAAGTCGAATGAAATCAAATATTGAGCATTTAAAGTAGGGGGGCCAAATTCCAACCCCGCACCTAATTTCGTCCCATTAGGGATTTCCAGTTTGCATGGCTGGTACCCAATATTTAGCCGCGCGCACACGCCTCGCCTCATCCCGATTTCTTGTTGGTGAAAGTTAGTTGTGTGCACCACGTTTAGTTTCCGTGTACTAGGAGGACTCATTTTTCATGTTGAGCTGAGACCACGTTTAGTTTCCGTGTACAAGGAGGATTCATTTTTCATGCTGAGCTGAGACCACGTTTAGTTTCCGTGTACAAGGAGGATTCATTTTTCATGTTGAGCTGAGACCACGTTTAGTTTTGTGTACTAGGAGGATTCACTTTCCATGTTGAGCTGAGACCACGTTTAGTTTTGTGTACTAGGAGGATTCACTTTCCATGTTGAGCTGAGACCACGTTTAGTTTTGTGTACTAGGAGGATTCACTTTCCATGTTGAGCTGAGACCACGTTTAGTTTTGTGTACTAGGAGGATTCACTTTCCATGTTGAGCTGAGACCACGTTTAGTTTTGTGTACAAGGAGGATTCACTTTCCATGTTGAACTGAGACCACGTTTAGTTTCCGTGTACAAGGAGGATTCATTTTTCATGCTGAGCTGAGACCACGTTTAGTTTCCGTGTACAAGGAGGATTCATTTTTCATGTTGAGCTGAGACCACGTTTAGTTTTGTGTACTAGGAGGATTCACTTTCCATGTTGAGCTGAGACCACGTTTAGTTTCCGTGTACAAGGAGGATTCATTTTCCATGTTGAGCTGAGACCACGTTTAGTTTCCGTGTACTAGGAGGATTCATTTTCCATGTTGAGCTGAGACCACGTTTAGTTTCCGTGTACAAGGAGGATTCATTTTCCATGATGAGCTGAGTTAGTGAAGCATTCAAATTAAGAGCCTGCTATTCCTTGTGTGAGCACTGATATGTCTATGAAATACTGGACTGTATTTCAGTCGTGTGTTGTAGTTCCTAGCGTATAATCACTAGAGCACGGATTATATGTAATTCCACATTATGTTCCCATATATGTAGCTACAATAAAAGCTAAAATGTCTGTGAATCACACTTAAAGGACCATTATTCTACGAGTTTAAAGTTACATATTTTTACATATTTCGATGCATAATAAATATTTTGAAAAATGTTACATATTTCAAATATTATGAAGCACATTGCGCATTTGAAAGAAAACACAATTTTTTTTCACTAATTTTACATCGATTTAAGTTTCTTAATTAAATACTTGAAAATGTTTTAAAAGCCTGTGCTTCTCGAATATCTAAAAACAATTTAATAATTTAAAGTGAGGTATTCTGTGAAAGAATCGCACCCTTAAGTACGTTGACGGTGCAAGACTGTGTCTACCAGTCTTCCCCTGCACAAAATTTGTCACACTGTTCTCTCATAGATTTAGTGCCTCTTCTTTTGTGATTCCTTCGCCAGTCCTCGGTTTAATGGCACATGTCAAAAGCACCTTTTCTCTTTCTTTCTTTCTTTCTTTCTTTCTTTCTTTCTTTCTTTCTTTCTTTCTTTCTTTCTTTCTTTCTTTCTTCTTCGGTTATTGCCCATGCTTCACTTCCATAAAGAGCCATACATCCATACAAAAGTCTTCAGAAATATTTTCCTAATTAGCATATCTGTTTTCCATGAATTAAAATTTCTTCTCTCTTAATAAGGACCTTCCTTGTTTCAGCAAGTCTACAATTAAATATTTCTTTGCCGGGCAATATGAAATACGCGCCAGTGACTTCATCTGAAGTTGAAAGGTCTTTTTTCTATATAATATATTATATTATATTATAACATCCTAACAGACAGAAGGCATTCGATGACGCAGAAAATTTCGAAAAAAACATTTAGAAATTAACTGCACCCCTAAATGAAGATTAGAGGTTGAATAACATCTGCATTTTAACTCTTTTCGCTTTCGTTGCCTTTTCTGTGTACAAGAATACATCGAATAAAGCTTAGATATTAATTACATATTTTGTATTTATTGCATATTATTTACATATTTTGTCAGTTTTAGCTAAATATTTATGTACGTATTTCTCATTTTTATATTACATACTAGCAACATACCCATGCTTCGCTACGGTATTATAATGAAATTTATAATTGAATGCTTAACATTTTATATATAATCCGCGAAAATTCGCGATCTAACGGCAAAGTTCCTCAAATTTTTCAATCTTTCCTTCCAGCAATCGATTTCGTACTTCCCGGGCTAGCTTCAGGTATTCCGCCCGGTCAGTTGGGTCCTTAAAACTTTTCCTACAAGCTTTTTTAATATGGATAAAATTCTTGAGGAGATCCAGCATGGTGTCTTCTTGGGTGCCTTGACGGTACTGAACCCGCGGCCGGACTGCGTTCGTAGTCATTACCCGGCCAGGACCCGTTTCCAGCGCGGTCCGCACAATTTGACGACGGTCCAGATTATTATTATTATTATTATTATTATTATTATTATTATTATTATTATTATTATTATTATTATTATTATTATGGACCCCGCAGCAAGATGCAAAACCGCTGCTTGGCGGTAAATTACATCTGAGGCCATTGTCATTGGTGACAATGTGACCAGCACCATTGTAGCGCGTAGGAAAGTGCGCGGGATTTCTGGCGATACGAATGATATACTTCCGTGCATTATTGACCTTATTATAGAGGGGAACAATTGCACAGTCAATCTCATTCCTATCGTTTATTTCAAATGTGTTTAAATTTTTATTTATATGCCAGGAGATTCTACTGTAATCTAACTTTGGAGTTCTCCAAAGGTAAAGATGGCTCTTGAAGAAAAACCCAGGAAAGATTAAAAATGATCGGTTTATGATCAGAATCAAGTACATTATGAACTGTAAAATCAGTTGGTCTCAACTCCTTTTTCACCCCACCCCCGTTTATTCCTCACCCCAAAAAATAACGCGTGTTTCTTTATGTTTAAAGGAGATTCCAAATACCGATGTTCACGTCTGTTGCCTTCAGTTTTGAAATATAAGTATTCCTATAAAAATAATTTACTTTTTTCACTTCCTTTCACCCCCCCTCCCCAAACCCATTAAGTGAATTTTCCGGCAAAAATACTTCTTTCCTTATTAGTAAAGGATCTTCTAAAGACCAATTATCATGACTGTAACATCTTCAGTTTTTGAGATATGTGTACTCATAAAAGGAATTCAGCTCCTTTTCAGCCCTCCCCCGCCCCCAAGATGATTTTTCCGACAAAAATGCGTTTTTCTTTGTTTTTAAAGGGGATCCAAATGCCAATTTTTACGTCTGTAACAACTTTAGTTTTTATGAGATGTAAGTATCCTCATACAAATATTTCAATTAATTTTTCAATTCCTTCACCCCCCACCTTTCATTGGATATTCCGAATTCGAAGGAATGCGTGTTTCTTTATGTTTAGAGCAGATTCCAAATACCAATTTTCACGTCTGCAACATCTTTCCTTTTTGAGATAATACAATCTTCATACAAAAAATTCAACTAATTTTTCAATTTCCGAAAACAAAACATGCGTATTTCTTTACTTTAAAAGAAGATTCCAAATACCAAATTTCACGTCTGTAATGTCTTCAGTTTTTGAGATGTCAGTATCCTAATGAAAAGAATTCAACCCCATTTTCAGTCATTTTACCCCGCCCCGATCCAAGTGGTTTTTCCGAAAACAAAAGTAAATGTTTCTTTATTTTCAAAGGATATTCCAAATACCAAATTTCACGTCAGTAACATTTTCAGTTTTATAGATATCAGTATCCTAATAAAGAGAATTCAACCTCATTTTCAGGCATTTTACCCCCCACACAAGTGGTTTTAAGAAAAAACAAAAAGATATATTTTTCTTTATTTTTAATAGAGATAAAAAATACCATTTTTCACTTCTGCAACATGTTAAGTTTTTGAGATATAACGTAGACATACTCATTTTTAAATTTCACACCTTTTTATTTCCTCTTAAGTGGAGTTTCCGAAAACAAATCATCTATGTTTCTTTACTTTTACAGGAGAATACAAATACCAATTTTTACGTTTGTAACATTCTACGTTTCTGAGATATACTGTAGATACAGTCTTTCTAAAAATTGACCCCATTTGTAACTCCTGTTTAACCCCCATTAACTGGGTTTTCCAAAAACAAAAAAATACCTGTTTCTTTATTTTTAAAGGAGATTCCAAATACCAATTTTCTTGTCTGTAATATATTCAGTTTCTGAGATATAAGTATCCGCATTAAAGGCATTCAACCCGTTTTTCACCCTTTTTCACCCCCTCCTATTGGGATTTTCCAAATACAAAAAATTTCGTGTCTCTTTATTTTTAAAGGAGATTCTAAATGCCAATTTTCACATCTGTAAACTTTTAAAGTTTTGAGATATAGATACACTCAATTTAAAAATTCAGCCCCCTTTTCACCCCTTAGCAACGGAATATCCAAGAATCACCCCTTAGCGGGCACCTATATTGTAATAGAAATGTATCCTCAAAATTTCATTTCTTTATGTCCAGTAGGTTTGGCTCGGCGATGATGAATCAGTCAGTCAGTCAGTCAGTCAGTCAGTACATGTTATTTTATATACATACTAGCAAGTACCCACGCCTTCGCTCGCGTGGATTTCGTAATTTGATCAGAGTAATCGTTTCTCGGCATTGTACTAAGAGACTATCTGAAAATTCCTAAAGTATAAAAACTCAAATTGAGTTTCATTTACCCCAGAAATTCTTTGTAAACCATGTTTGTGGTATTACCTTTTGGGGCAAAAATGACCATGCGACATAGAACTGTACATGCGAGAAAAAGTCTTCTCTCAAGTCAAAAAATAAATACATGTTTCTGTATTTTAAAAGAGATTCCAAATACCTATTCCCACATCTGTAACGTATACAGTTTTTGAGAAATACATAAGTATACCTTTAAAAAGAATTCAACCCCTTGATCAATCCTCCCCTAACCCCTTCTAAGTGTATTTTCCGAAAGCAAAAATACATGTTTCTTTATTTTTAAAGAGATTCCGAATATTAATTTTCACGTCTGTAACATTTTCAGTTTTTAAGATATGAGAATCCTCATAAAAAGTAATTCAGCTACTTTTCACCTCCTGCTAAGTGCTCTCTCCGAAAACAAAGAGGTACAGGTTTCTGTATTTTTAAAGGACTTTCCAAATACCAAGTTTCTTATCTCTAGCATGTTAAGTTTTTGACATGTAATGTAAAATATAACGGCGTATGGCTTTTAGTGCCGGGAGATCCCAGGACGGGTTCGGCTCGCCAGGTGCAGGTCTTTATATTTGGCACCCGTAGGCGACCTGCGCGTCGTGATGAGGATGAAATGATGATAAAGACAACACATACACCCAGCCCCCGTTCCAGGTAAATTAACGAATGATGGTTAAAATTCACGACCCTGCCGGGAATCAAACCCGGGACCTTTGTGACCAAAGGCCAGCACGCTAACCATTTAGCAATGGAGCCGGACGACATATAATGTAGATATACCGGTACTCATTTTAAAAATTCACCCGCTTTTCCAATTCTTTTCAGCCCCTCGATCGGATTTTCTGAAAGCAAAGAAATACGTGTTTCATTATTTTTAAAGAATATTCAAATACCAGTTTTCATGCCTTACGTCTGTAACACCTTCAGTTTTTAAGATAAATGTATACTAATATGAATTACACTAGCCAACATGATTTTGCGGTAAAATAGAAAATATGTCATTCTTATGGAAATCGCTGCCCTGATTCCGAAAATGATGCTATTTTTTCCTGTCACGTCTATTTTTGACGCAATTCGGTTTTTTAGTATCTGCATGAATTCGTAAGATGTAATGTTGAGAGATGTTCTCGCGCAACGATTTTTAGAAAACAGTTATGTGATTTGATTTGATATTGTTTGCATTTGATTATAGGTTAATTGCTGTCTAAATTTTCATTTTGTAGTTGAGGGTTTCCTGGTAAATTCATAACAAACTCCCCCAGATACGCAATAGACCGCGAAGTATGTAGGATTGAAAATAAGACAGTTGAGAGTTTGTCTTTCATCTTAGACCACTTGAATAAACAGACGTGTTAAAAGCCCCAGCCCTTATGCAATGTTTATGATGGACTGATTAAGCAGTTTCCTTTCAAAGATAACAGTCCGAAAGTATTATACTCAAGAAGATGAACTTGTACTTTGTACGGATGTTTCAAATCTTCTACGTCAATTGGGAGAGAAATAGTATGATCCTAGTAACTGGCGTGTTTTTATTGACTCTTCCAAAATAAGTTTAGAGGCTGTTTTGCTTCATAATACAGATGTTCTGGCATCCGTCCACTTGCACACTCCACAAAAATGTCTGAAACATACGAGACCTTAAAGTTGGTGCTTGAAAAATTTACGTATCATGAGCATGGGTGGCAAATTTGCTGTGATTTGAAGATCATTGGATTGTTGCTGGGACAACCAAAAGGCTATACAAAATTTCCCTGTTTCCTATGCGAATGGGAGAGCAGGGCACGGGATAAACATTGGGATACAGTGAATTGGCCAGAAAGGAAACAACTACAACCAGGATCCAAAAATTTCTTGAATGTAAGTCTTATTGACCGTGAAAAAATTCTACTTCAACCCTTGCACATCAAATTAGGATTGATGAAACAGTATGTCAAGGCATTAGATAAAAGTATCCTATGCTTCCAATATTTATCTACTAAATTTCCACCATTATCAGATGAAAAAATCAAAGAAGGCGTATTTGATGGACCACAGATTCGTAAACTGATGAAGGATAAAAATTTCACAGACACGATGACCAAAATTGAGAAAGAGGCATGGAACGCATTCAAAGATGTAGTGACTAAATTCCTTGGCAACATTAAGGACCCTCAGTACAAAGAAATTGTAACGAAAATGTTGGTAAAGTTTAAGGAACTCTGTTTTAATATGAACCTTAAGCTTCATTCCTGAGCTTCGCATCTGGATTATTTCCCTCCAAATTTAGGAACTGTCCGTCAAGAACAAGGTGAAAAGTTTCACCAGGATCTCAAAGATGCAAAACGACGCTATCAGGGACGTTGGGATGTGAATATGATGGCCGATTACTGCTGGTCGATTGCACGAGACAACCCTTCTAGAGATCATTCAAGAAATTAAAAACCCCGGAAATTCCACGGAAAACGGGAAAAGATGGAGGTGTGAATCTAACCTGAATATAATGTAAGTAACAAAAATATGTACCTATGATCAACAATGTAATTTTTATTCAAGGTACGGTTATATTAATTTAAAAGCAACTGTACAGCCGAAAATAAATAGGCGCTTTATGCTTCAGTTTCATGAATTTCAATATACATTAAAAATATAATACAAACCATCTACTTGCTTACAAAGCAGCATTTATGTGTATTCAAAGCATGCAAAATATTATTACGTTTTGCAAGCTGAAATTTATATTAATACCTCAAATTTAATCAATACTAGGTATCAAAAATTTTACGTACACTGACTGACAGAGCAAATGCAACACCAAGAAGGAGTGGTCAGAACTTTATGCCAATTGCAGGGTAGACTGACGTCACTGAGGTATGCTCATGATGTGAAATGCGCCGCTGTGCTGCGCACGTAGCGAACGATAAATGGGACACGGCGATGGCGAATGGCCCACTTCGTACCGTGATTTCTCAGCCGACAGTCATTGTAGAACGTGTTGTCGTGTGCCACAGGACACGTGTATAGCTAAGAATGCCAGGCCGCCGTCAACGGAGGCATTTCCAGCAGACAGACGACTTTACGAGGGGTATGGTGATCGGGCTGAGAAGGGCAGGTTGGTCGCTTCGTCAAATCGCAGCCGATACCCATAGGGATGTGTCCACGGTGCAGCGCCTATGGCGAAGATGGTTGGCGCAGGGATATGTGGCACGTGCGAGGGGTCCAGGCGCAGCGCGAGTGACGTCAGCACGCGAGGATCGGCGCATCCGCCGCCAAGCGGTGGCAGCCCCGCACGCCACGTCAACCGCCATTCTTCAGCATGTGCAAGACACCCTGGCTGTTCCAATATCGACCAGAACAATTTCCCGTCGATTGGTTGAAGGAGGCCTGCACTCCCGGCGTCCGCTCAGAAGACTACCATTGACTCCACAGCATAGACGTGCACGCCTGGCATGGTGCCGGGCTAGAGCGACTTGGATGAGAGAATGGCGGAACGTCGTGTTCTCCGATGAGTCACGCTTCTGTTCTGTCAGTGATAGTCACCGCAGACGAGTGTGGCGTCGGCGTGGAGAAAGGTCAAATCCGGCAGTAACTGTGGAGCGCCCTACCGCTAGACAACGCGGCATCATGGTTTGGGGCGCTATTGCGTATGATTCCACGTCACCTCTAGTGCGTATTCAAGGCACGTTAAATGTCCACCGCTACGTGCAGCATGTGCTGCGGCCGGTGACACTCCCGTACCTTCAGGGGCTGCCCAATGCTCTGTTTCAGCAGGATAATGCCCGCCCACACACTGCTCTCATCTCCCAACAGGCTCTACGAGGTGTACAGATGCTTCCGTGGCCAGCGTACTCTCCGGATCTCTCACCAATCGAACACGTGTGGGATCTCATTGGACGCCGTTTGCAAACTCTGCCCCTGCCTCGTACGGACGACCAACTGTGGCAAATGGTTGACAGAGAATGGAGAACCATCCCTCAGGACACCATCCGCACTCTTATTGACTCTGTACCTCGACGTGTTTCTGCGTGCATCGCCGCTCGCGGTGGTCCTACATCCTACTGAGTCGATGCCGTGCGCATTGTGTAACCTGCATATCGGTTTGAAATAAACATCAATTATTCATCCGTGCCGTCTCTGTTTTTTCCCCAACTTTCATCCCTTTCGAACCACTCCTCCTTGGTGTTGCATTGTCACTGTCAGTCAGTGTAAGAACAAAATAATATTTTGTAAAATTGCCACTGAACCAGACGTGATAGGCCAAAACTAATTTTTTTCTCGAATTCTGCGTTAAGAAATTCATAAAACCCACCTATTTTCGTTTTTACCGCACAAAAAAAAGATTTTTTTGCAGGCTAGTGTTATTCAACTACTTCTTCCTCACTTCTTTCCATCCCTCTCCCGCCTTAAGTGGACTTTGCGGAAACCAAAAATACGTGTTTCTTTATTTCGAAAGGAAATTCAAAATACCAACTTTCACGTCTGTAAATGCTTCAGTTTTTATGATAAAGTATCCTCATAAACGTATTTCAACTCTTTATTTACTTATTTTCAACCCCACACCTCTTTCGTCGATTTTCCGAAAAAACAAACAAACGCGTGTTTCTTTATTTATAAAGGAGATTCCAAATACTAATTTTCACGTCTGTAACATCTTCAGTTTTTGAGATATAATTATACTCATGAAAGTAATTCAACTCCTTTTTCACCCCTTTTCCTACACGTTAAGTTGATTCCCCCTCCTCAAAAAGTGCGTGTGTCCTTATTTTAAATGAGATTCCAAATACCAATGTTCACATATTTAATATTTTTAGTTGAAATGAGATGGCGTATGGCTTTTAGTGCCGGGAGATCCCAGGACGGGTTCGGCTCGCCAGGTGCAGGTCTTTATATTTGACTCCCGTAGGCGATCTGCGTGTCGTGATGAGAATGAAGTGATGATGAAGACAACACATACACCCAGCTCCCGTGCCAGGGAATTTAACCAATGATGGCTAGAATTCTCGACCCTACCGGAAATCAAAATTGGGACCCCTGTGACCAAAGGCCAGCACGCTAACCATTTAGCCATGCAGCCGGACAACATTTTTAATTTTTTGAGATATAAATATCTTCATACAAAGTATTCAACGAATTTTTCAATTCATTCATCCCCTTAAGTGGATTTTCCATAGACAAAAGAACATGTGTTTCTTTACTTTGAAAGAACATTCCAAATATAAATGTTCATGCCTCTAACATCTTCAGTTTTTGAGATATAGGTATACTCATAAAAAGAATTCAACTCCTTTTCCACACCCAGCCCGTTGTTAACCCCCCCCCCCCCCGAAATGTGTATTACTTTATTATTTAAGGTGATTCCAAGTAAAAATGTTCACGTGTGCAACCTTAAGTTTTTGAGATATATGTTTCTCCATAAGATGATTTAAACGTTTTCACTTTCTTTCATCCTCCTCCCATTAGTGAATTTTCCGAAAACCAATAAAAACTTGTTTCTTTGTTTATAAAGGAGCTTCCAATTGCCAATGATCACGATTGTAAAATGTTCAGTTTTGAGATATATATGTATCCTCATAAAAAGGAATTAAACTCCTTTTTCACCGACCCAACCCCCAAGATGATGCCCCCCCCCTCCCCACCAAAAATGCTTGTTCCTTTATTTTTAAAGGAGATTCCAAATACTAATTTTCACGTCTGTAACATCTTCAGGTTTTGAGATATAAATATCCTCATGAAAATAATTCAACTCCTTTATCACTCCAGCCCCGCCCGTTAAGTTGGTTTCACCCCACCCAAAAAATGCGTGTTGATTTATTTTTAAAGGAGATTCCAAGTACCTATTTCAACGTCAGTAACCTTCAGTTTTGGGATATAAGTTTCTCCAGAAATATTATTCAATTCTTTTACTTGCTTTCACACTCCCCACTCAAGTGAATTTTCCAAAGCAAACAGTACTCGTTTCTTTAAAAGAGCTTCCAAATACCAATTATCACTTCTGTAACATCTTCAGTATTTGAGATATATGTATCCTCGTAAAAGGAAGTCATCTCCGTTTTCATCCACCCCTCTACCAAGTTGATTTTCCTCCACCACCGCAAATGCGTGTTTGCGTGTATCCTTATTTTAAAAGCAGATTTCAAATACCAGCTTTCACGTTTTTAACATCTTTAGATTATTTGGCATGTATATGTACATTCTCATACAAATAATTCAACTAATTTTTCAATCCTCTCACCTCCCCCCTCCGTTGAGGGCCTTTTCCGCTAATCAAAGAATATGTGTTTCCTTATTTTTAAAGGAGATTCCAAATACAAATTTTCACGTCTGCAACATGTTAAGTTTCTGAGATATACTGTAGATCCGCAGATATGCTGATTTTAAAAATTCACCCTCCTTTTCAGTTCCCCTTAAGTGGATTTTCCGAAAGAAAATGTGTCTCTTTTTCCTTTTACAGGAAATTCCAAATACCAGTTTTCAAATCTGTAATATGTTACGTGTCTGAGGTAATTTGTTGATATAGTCTTTTTAAAAGTTCACCACGTTTGTCACTCCTGTTCACCCCCTATTCATCGGATTATCCAAAAACACAAAAATACGTGTTTCTTTATTCTCAAAGGAGATTCCAAATTTCAATTTTTATGTCTGTCATATCTTCAGTTTTTGAGATTTAAGTCTCCTCATAAAAAGTGTTTAACACCTTTTCCCCCATTTTCACCCCCTTAGTGGGATTTACCGAAAACATAAAAATACGTGTTTCTTTATTTTTAAAGCAGATTCCAAATACCAATTTATACATCTGTAATCTTTTAAGTTTTTGAGATATAGGTATCCTCAAGTTAAATATTCACCCCCCTTTCACCCCCTTAGTGACGGAATATCCAAAAATCCTCCCTTAGCGAGCACCTACATATTAATATGAATGTATCCCCAAAATTTCATTTCTTTATGTCCAGTAGTTTTGGCTTGGCCATGATGAATCAGTCAGTCAGTCAGTCAGTCAGTCAGTCAGTCAGTCACGACAAGTTATTTTATATATATAGATAATCAGGGGTCCAGTAATCACTACAGCAAGGCGTGAGTTACTGTCACCGAGCTCGAAATCTGCAGTCGCTTAAGTGCGGCCAGTATCCAGTATTCGGTAGATACTGGGTTCGAACCCCACTGTCGGCAGCCTTGAAGATGGTTTTCCGTGGTTTCCCATTTTCACACCAGGCAAATGCTGGGTGGTACCTTAATTAAAGCCCGACTGCTTCCTTCTCAATCCTAACCATTTCCAGACCCACCGTCGCCATAAGACCTAACTGTGTCGGTGCGACGTAAAGCGACTTGAAATAAAATGCGTTACTGTAACGGCCATTACAATAAATCAGAGAATGTTCGTAATTTCATCCCAGTTCATTTAATTTGCTATTCATGAACTTTATTTGGGTGGGAAAGCGCAAGCAGTGGAATATGGAGGCTATTAAGGCAGTAAGGAACAAGATATGGGATATAAAAACGTGTAAGTAAAGCGTTTAACATCCCACGAGCAACGCTGAAAGACTATGTTAAAAATGCCAAGTAAACATTTTTCATAAATGTCTTCCAAGGAATTCATTTTAGGGAAAGTGATTGGTAAGGTTAGAAAGGAAAATATATATTAAAAATAGCAAGATACCCGTGCTTTGCTACGGTATTATACTGAAATTTATAATCAAATGCTTAACGTTTTATATATAATCCGCCGAAATTCGCGATCTGACTCGTTTTCTGGGAGATTACGGCAAAGTTCCTCCCATTTTCAATCTTCCTTTCCAGCAATCGATTTCGTACTTCCCGGGCTAGGTCCAGGTATTCCACCCATTCAGTTGGGTCCCTAAATCATTGGCATCGTTTCCTGTAAGCATTTTTAATATGGATCAAATCCTTGAGGAGATCCGGCGTGGTGTCGTCTTGGGGGCCTTGGCGGTACTGAACCCGCGGCCGGACTGCATTCGTAGTCATTACCCGGCCAGAACCCACTTCCAACGCGGTCCGCACATTTTCACGACGGTCCAGAACATTATTATTATTATTATTATTATTATTATTATTATTATTATTATTATTATTATTATTATTATTATTATTATTATTAGGGTGGGTGATATTAGTTGAATTTAGGTTATTATTATTATTATTATTATTATTATTATTATTAGTATTAGTATTAGTATTAGTATTAGTATTAGTATTAGTATTAGTATTAGTATTAGTATTGATGTTCTGGACCCCACAGCAAGATGCAAGACCGCTACATGGCCGTAAATTGTATCTACCGCCATTGTCATTACTTACAATGTGACCAGCACCATTGTCGCGCGTAGGCAAGTGCGCGGGATTTCTGGCGATACGAATGATATAATTCCGTTCTGAGATATGAATATCCCCATAAAAGTAATTCACTTTTTTCACTTCCTTTCATACTCCCCCCTCCCCCGAAGTGAATTTTCCGGCAAAACATACTTGTTTCTTTAATAGTAAAGGGTCTTCTAAATACCAATTATCACGACTCTACCATCTTCAGTTTTTGAGATATGTGTCCTGATGAAAGGAATGCAACTCCTTTTCACCCCCGCCTCCCAAGATGATTTTCCCCAAAACGCGTTTTTCTTTGTTTTTAAAGGAGATAAAAATGCCAATTTTCACGTCTGTAACATCTTTAGTTTTCATTAGATGTTCGTATCCACATACAATTTATTCAATTAATTGTTCAACTCTTTCATCCCCCCCCATCATTGGATTTTCCAAGAATACGTGTTTCTTTACTTTTAAAGCAGATTCCAAATACCGATGTTCACGTCTGAAAAATCTTTCGTTTTCGAGATAATAGTATCTTCATAAAAATATTTCAACTATTTAATTAATTAACCTGCCCCCCTTTAAGTGGATTTTCGAAAACAAAAACTACCTATTTCTTTATTTTAAAGGAGATTTCAAATACCAAATTTCACGTCTGTAAATCTTCAGTTTTCGAGATATCAGTATCCTACTTAAAAGAATTCAACCCCTTTTTCATTTACTCTTCCCCCCCCCCAAGTGATTTTCCCGAAAACAAAAATACATGTTTCTTTATTTGTAATAGAGATAAAAATACCAGTTTTCACTTCTGTAACATATTACGTTTTGATATATACTGTAGAAATGCTCATTTTAAAATTTCACCCCTTTTTAGTTCCCCTTAAGTGGAGTTTCCAAAAACAAATCACCTATGTTTCTTTACCTTTACAGGAGATTCCAAATAGCAATTTTAATATCTGTAACATTTTACGTTTCTGAGATACACTGTACAGTAGTTGTAATATTTCTAAAAATTCACCCCAGTTTGTCGTTCCTGTTTAACCCCCATTAATTGGATTTTCCGAAAATTAAAAATACGTGTTTCTTTGTTTTTAGGTGAGATCCCAAATGCCAATTTTCAGGTGTGTAATATCTTCAGTTTCTGAGATATAAGTATCCTGATTAAAGGCATTCAACCCGTTTTCCACCCTCTTTCACCCCTCCTATTGGGATTTACCGAAAACCAAAAAATATGTGTTTCTTTATTTTTAGAAGAGAATCTAAATACCAATTTTTAGATCTGTAAACTTTTAATGTTTTGATATATAGATACACTCATTTCTAACATTCACCTCCTCTTTTCACCCCCTTAGCGACGGAATATCCAAAAATCCTCCCTTAGCGAGCATCTACATTGTAATATAAATTTATCCCCAAAATTTCATTTCTTGATGTCCAGTAGTTTTGGCTCGGCGATGATGAATCTGTCAGTCAGTCAGTCAGTCAGTCAGTCAGTCAGTCAGGACAAGTTACTTTTTATATATAGACTAGCAAGATACCCGTGCTTCGCTACGGTATTATACTGAAATTTATAATTGAATGCTTATTGTTTTAGATATATAATCCGCTGAAATTCGCGATCTGACTCGTTTTCTGCGACAATCCGCCAAAATTCGCGATCTGACTCGTTTTCTAATAGATTACGGCAAGTTTCCTCCCATTTTTCAATCTTTCTTTCCAGCAATCGATTTCGTACTTCCCGGGGTAGGTCCAGGTAGTCCACCCGGTCAGTTGGGTTCCTAAATCTTTGCCGTCTTTTCCTATAAGCATTTTTAGTATGGATCAAATCCATCGGGAGATCCGGCGTGGTGTCGTCTTTGGTGCCTTGGCGATACTGACCCCTCGGCCGGACTGCATTCTTAGAAATTACCCGTCCAGGACCTTTTTCCAGCGCGGTCCGCACATTTGACGACGGTCCAGACCATTATTATTATAATTATTATTATTATTATTATTATTATTATTATATATGGACCCCACAGCAAGATGCAAGACCACTACTTGTCGGTAAATTACATCTGCTGCCATTGTCATTGCTGAGTAAGTTACCAGCACCATTGTCGCGCGTAGGCAAGTGTGCGGGATTTCTGGCCATACGAATGACATACTTCCGTGCATTACTGACCTTATTATAGAGGTGAAAAATTGGACGGTCAATCTCATTCCTATCGTTTATATCAAATGTGTTTAAATTTTTATTTATATGCCAGGAGAATCTACTGTAATCTAAGAACGTTCTCCGAAGGAAAAGATGGCTCTTGAAAACGAACCCAGGAAAGATTAAAAATGATCGGTTTATGATCAGAATAAGTACATCGAAAATCTACAGCCTGTTTCCAGTGATTCGACAGGGTCAGGAATGGAATGAATAAAGCCCCATCTAGCGGCGACAATAGGAATTGTGCCGGCAGCCGAAACCTGTTGCAACCTGGGGCAATGATTAACTGATGACAAATGAAATGAAATTATATTGGACAGTATTGCTGGAATGAATGATGACAGGGAGAACCAGAGTATCCAGAGAAAAATCTGTGCCGCCTCCGTTTTGTCCAGCACGAATGTCACATGGAGAGACTGGGATTTGAACCACGGAACCCAGCTGTGAGAGGCCGGCGCGCTGCCGTCTGAGCAACGGAGGCTCGTTATAAATACATTATGAACAGTAAAATCAGTTGGTCACACCTCCTTTTACACCCCACCGCCGTTAAGTTTATTTACCCCCCCCCCCCCCACAAAAAACTAAAAGAAGGCGGGTTTCTTTATGTTTAAAGGAGATTCCAAACGCCAATGTTTACGTCTATTACCTTCAGTTTTGAGATTAAAATAATTCACTTTTTTCACTTTCACACTCCCCCCCCCCCCCAAGTGAATTTTCCGGCAAAAGGTACTTGTTTCTTTAATAGTAAAGGGTCTTCTAAATACCAATTATCAGGACTGTAACTTCTTCAGTTTTTGATTTATGTGTTCTCATGAAAGGAATTCAACTCCTTTTCACTCCCGCCCCCCAAGATGATTCCCCCCTCCCTCAAACGGGCTTTTCTTTGTCTTTAAGGGAGATCCAAATACCAATTTTCATGTCTGTAGGCCCTAACAACTTAACTTTAGTTTTTATTAGATGTAAGTATTCTCATACAGTTAAGTAAATTAATTTTTCTATTCTTTCACATCCTGCCCCTCCCCCCCCCCCCATTCATTGGATTTTCCGAGAATACGTGTTTCTTTACTTTTAAAGCAGATTCCAAATATCCAATTTCACGTCTGTAAGATCTTCATTTTTGGGAGAACAGTAGCCTAATTAAAAGAATTCAACACCATTACAGTCACTTTTACCGCGCCCCTTCACCCAAGTGGTATTTCCGAAAACTAAAAATACACGTTTCTTTATTTTTAATAGAGATAAAAACTAACATTTTTCACTTCTGCAACATGTTAAGTTTTTTTGAGATATATTGTATAAATTCTCATTTAAAAATTTCACCCCCTTTTTTAGCTCCCCTTAAGAGGAGTTTCCAAAAACAAATCGCCTATGTTTCTTTACATTTACAGGAGATTCCAAATATCACTTTTTACGTCTGTAACATTCTACGTTTCTCAGATATTCTGTAGATATAGTCTTTCAAAAAATTCAACCCAATATGTCACTCCTGTTTAACCGCCATTAATTGGATTTTCCCAAAACAAAAAAATACGTGTGTCTTTATTTTTAAAGGAGACCCGAATATACAAATTGTAAGTTCTGTAATATCTTCAGTTTCTGAGATATATGTATCCTCATTAAAGGCATTCAACCCATTATTCACCTTTTTACACCCCTCCTATTCGGATTTACAGAAAACAAAATCGTGTTCCTTTATTTTTAAAGCAGATTCTAAATATCAGTTTTTACATGTGTAAACTTTTAAAGTTTTGAGATACAGATACACTCATTTTAAAAATCCCCCCATTTTCACTCGCCTCCCACTCCCAGTATTTGGATTTTCCAAAAGCAGAAAAGAGTGTCTTTATTTTTAAAGGAGATACCAAATACAAATTTTCAGGTCTGTAATATCTTCAGTTTCTGAGATTTAAGTATCCTCATTAAAGGGATTCAACCCCTTTTTCACCCTTCGTGTTGGGATTTTCCAAAAATGAAAAATACCTGTTTCTCTATTATTTTTAAGGTAGATCCCAAATACCAATTTTCAGGTCTGTAATATCTTCAGGTTCTGAAATATAATTAGCCTCGTTAAAGGCATTCAACACATTTTCACTCTTTTCCACCCTTCCTATTGGGATTTTCCGGAAACAAAAATATACGTGTTTCTTCATTTTTAAAGGAGATTCTAAATACTAATTTTTACATCTATAAACATTAAAAGTCTTGTGATACACTCATTTGAGAAATTCACCCCTTTTCACCCCCCCCCCCATTAATTGGATTTTCCAAAAACAAAAAATACGTGTTTCTTTATTTTTAAAGGAGATCCAAAACACCAATTTTGAGGTCTGTAATATCTTCAGTTTCTTAGATATAGGTATCCTCATTAAATGCATTCAACCCTTTTTTCACCCCTTTCCACCCCTCCTATTGGGATTTTTCAAAAACAAAAAATATGTGTTTCTTTATTTTTAATGAAGATTCTCAATACCAATTTTACATCTGTAAACTTTAAACGTTTTGAGATATTGATACACTCATTTTAAAAATTCACCCCCTTTCTCACCCTCTCATTAATTGGATTTTCCAAAAACAAAAAATACGTGTTTCTTTATTTTTAAAAGAGATCAAAAATACCAATTTTCAGGTCTGTAATACCTTCAGTTTCTGAGATGTAAGTATCGGTATCCTGATTAAAGGCATTCAACCCTTTTTCCACCCTTTTTCCCCCGTCCTATTGGGATTTTCTGAAAACAAAAAAATACGTGTCTCCTTATTTTTAAAGAAGATTCTAAATACCAATTTTTACATTTGTAAACTTTTAAAGTTTTGAGATATAGATACACTCATTTTAAAATTGCACCCCCCTTTTCACCCCCTTAGCGAAGGGATATCCAAAAATCCTCTCTTAGCGAGCACCTACATCTTAATATGAATGTATTCCCAAAATTTCATTTCATTATGTCCAGTAGTTTTGGCTCGGCGATGATGAATCAGTCAGTCAGTCAGTCAGGACAAGCTATACTTTTTATATATAGATTAATTGTACTTTCCGTAAATTTCCTGGGGGACGAAATTACGAACATATTTTTGGTAATTTGTTTTTTAGTGGTGTTTATGTTTATGTCAAATGTAATGACTACCTTACATTATAACAGTTCCATTATAACTTTCCCACAAGTGGAGGACATATTCATTACCATATGTATATATAGTATATATATCAATTTCTAGCCTTGTCCATAATGTTCCTGAATATGTAAAAGTCCAAATCTGCTAAGTGGACGAAATATGGCCCCCCTACCTTATATTTATTTCATACTATGACGTAATTGCCCTCTTCCCGTACTTAAAAAGAGTACAGAAAATGACACACTACCGTAGTGCAATTACTTTTCACACTACTTTGTTAGAAATCGTCTCTGCTAGGTTGAACTCCGCTTCACAGTAACACAAACACGGATAGTCAGAGGGATCACGATTTAAGGAGCACCAAATTTAATCTTGTTGAATTGTTTCTCCACCAGATTGCAGCACGGTGGGCCTCTACCCATCTACACAAAACATTCCCAGCTCAAGTGATCTGCCGCCATCACAATACTAACTAATGTATAATTAGGTTAATCCATTTCCAACAGATAAATATCACAGTATAAGATTCGTACTAGCTTCATTAATCCAGGACCAGAAGACCATGTTTACGACTGTGGTAGCTTAGTGGACTGTTCGCTGCTTCAAGTATCGTTAGATTTTCTTACAACGTAACCCCTTGTACACACCTCTTATATCTCTTATAGCAAGACACTAATAACAAAACAAGAACACGTCAGTGCTTGGATCAAACATGGACGACCTGCGTCCTGACGAATCAAAATTATGTGTAATTAAATTAATTTAATTTGAAATAAGTAAATTCACATTTCACAATGGTATGTAATAAAATATTGTACGCAACGGCCACTAAAGTGATAAGTTAACGTTACTCGTTTCGAAGACCTCACTCCTAACGTAAAAGATTTCCGTCGCTGTTACGTAAATAACTATGTTTTAATAAATGTGACGTCCAAGAATAGAATTTCATAAAATTATAGTGTTTCTCAGACAGCTCAGGGAGGAAGGAATTTGCATTTCAGGATCATACATACATACATACATACATACATATTCAATACAAACTTGCATACCTTTCAGCGTTCAGTAAGCAAGACCTTGTGAATTAACTAAGCGCATCCAGCATCCTACATTTTCAACCAACGCTAACGCTAATCATCATCATCATAATTGTCATCATCATCATCATCATCATCTTGTTCTCTCTCTTCTCCTATAGGCTACTTTATGACCAAGTCTATTACCTCCCTAGGTAACCTACCGTCCTCCATTCGCCTCAAATGACCCCACCACTGAAGCTGGTTTATGCGTACAGCTTCTTCCGTCCAGTTTATTCCCAACTTATCTATTCATTCCGAGTACCTCCTACCATTGTTCTCCTCCTGGTTGTACCTCCAATCATTTTCGCTACTTTCATGTCTCTTAATAGCAACTTGCGAATAAGATATTGTCACTCTCGTCAGCAAATTCAGTCTGAAAACAGACCGATGTAAACGTAGTTTCTTCCGAGCGCTCACTTACAGAATACCGTTTCACTTGCTATGCTACCATCCTATGCGAATACACATCCTACATACTTGAAATGATCTACCTGTTCCAGTTTTGTATTTCCAACCTGACATTCAGTCCTCTTAGCTTTCTTCCCAACTGGCATTACTGTGGTCTTGGAAGTGCTAACGTCGGTCTACTGCATTTTGCACCCAACTGATTCCCTTTTCGCCATGTTATGCCTTTCAGTACATGATCCGTGTCTGGCTTCAACAGAAGAGGTGAAAGATCACAGCCTTCTCTAACCCTTGTTACCACTTTGAACTAGGAACTTATTCTGCACATCAATTCTCACTATTACTTGAATGCCAATAAAAATGTCTTTGATTCTCTATAATTTATTTTACAACGGGAAAAAAATAAAAATTTTCGTCCTTTATGCTAATAATGTTTATCGTTTATCTCTCTACAGACACACACTTCTTGTTTTGTAGATATTTTGTTACCGAGCTCGATAGCTGCAGTCGCTTAAGTGGGGCCAGTATCCAGTAACCGGGAGATAATGGGTTCGAATCCCACTGTCAGCAGCCCTGAAGGTGGTTTTCCGTGGTTTCCCATTTTCACACCAGGCAAATGCTGGGGCTGTACCTTAATTAAGGCCGCATCCTTCCCATTCCTAGGCCTTTCCCATCCCATTGTCGCCATAAGACGTATCTGTGTCGGTGCGACGTAAAGCAACTAGCAAATTAATTTTGTTCACTATGGGGAATGCTATTTGTCACCCAATCTCACTTCACGATTCATACATAACGAACTGCTCTTTTTCCTGTTGGATGTTCAACTTATCCCCAACACAACTCTCTTGTCGATTCGTTTACGAATTTCCCTTGACTCGTTTATTCACCATATAGTGGAGTGTCAAGTCCAATATTTGTACGGAGTGTTAATTATTTGAAGTCAAATAATGACAAATGGGAATGAATAAGGGTCTAAAACCACCTTATGTTTCCAGTGCCAATAGACATTGGACTGCAGAGGATTCAAAGATCCATACTTAAAATCCCTGCATCTCTTCTTCCTCCGACGTTCATGAATGTACTGTACATCTTATTTAATAAATTAGTATCAAAACACCAACCATTTCCTTACAAATATTATCTCTATATTTATTCATACGGTACTTTAAACCATTCGAAATTAAATTGAATACAGGGACAACTGTGTATGCTTCTTTCTTCTTGTCTGCTGGGAGCTGAATGTGAACGTATTGCAGAAATCCTATTTTAACGAGTATTTGAAGAGTTCACATCTGGCAAGTCTCCAGATCTATTAAATTCTCGTTTAGTGTGCAAGAGCATAGCAAAATATATCTTTCTCAAAGTATAGAATATTTTGCATATAAAACAGGAGTAAACTGAACGAACATAAAAATGCATGGATGATATTATCACATGTCATTGCTTTACAGGCCGTATTTCATTACACGCAGGATACTTTGACCTCAATATTTGAACCCCTTAAAACTAAATTATTATTATTATTATTATTATTATTATTATTATTATTATTATTATTATTATTATTATTATTATTATTATTATTATTATTATTATTGAAGAAGGGGCCGTGATAGGAAAGTGGTGCAGGCGTGCTCACTTCATCCGAGAGGGCGTGATATCATTTCCCATTTAGTGAGTCGTAAAAGTCTTGAAACGAATTTCCACTTCCGGAAGGGCACATGACCTAAGGTTTACTCAGTCTACAACAAGAATGTGTACCGGGTTAATTCCTGAGGGTCAAGTTGACCGGGCATTGGATAATACCTAATGTTATTGGTTCTACGTCCCAATAACTACGGTATTCGGAGACTCTGAGGTGCAGGACGTTTTCCCACAGGAATTATTTTATGTGTTGGTAAATCTACCGAAACGAGGCTGTCATATTTAAGCACCTTCATATACCACCAGACTGAGCCGGAATCGAACGGCTAAATTCGGTTCAAACGAACAATACCGTCTGAGCCACTCAGCCCGGCCTGGCGTGGGCACTACCCCAGCTAATGCTTGGACTGTATCTTAATTAAGGCCATGGCAACTTCTTTCTGAGTGTCACCCCTTTCGGTATGTACTGCCACCGAAAATCTTTTGTGTGCTACTGGGACGTTAAACTACTAGGAAATACATTTCTTTTCCACTCACTGCCGAGGCCACTAATAGTGGAAGCCTTTTAACTTCCACTCTCGGCGGAGAGTTAACCACTCTACCCCACAAAGTGCCGAGGCCACTGATAGTGGAAGCCTGTTAACTTCCACTCACGGCGTAGACCTAACCACTCTACCCCACAAAGTGCCGAGGCCACTGATAGTGGAAGCCTGTTAACTTCCACTCTCGGCGTAGACCCAACCACTCTACCCCACAAAGTGCCGAGGCCACTGATAGTGGAAGCCTGTTAACTTCCACTCTCGGCGTAGACATAACCACTCTACCCCACAAAGTACCGAGGCCAATTATAGTGGAAGCCTTTTAACTTCTACTCTCTGCGTAGAGCTAACCACTCTACTCCAAAAAGTGCTGAGGTTACGGATAGTGGAAGCCTTAACTTTCCACCCCTCAAGGGGCCTTCATGGCCTGTAAGGCGATAACATAGCTTTTTTTAAATTCCACTCCTCCTGGGGCCCTCAGAGCCTATATTTTCTTCTTCTTCTTCTTCTTCTTCTTCTTATTCTTATTATTATTATTATTATTATTATTATTATTATTATTATTATTATTATTATTATATAATTCGTTGGGGCCATCAAAGACCACGTTAAGTCTTGTTGCATTTGACACTGAACTTGGCCTTCTTTAGAGCCCAAATTACCCTCATTCTTTGTGAGTGGGCCTGCTTACGCTCCTCTGTCCAAGGGGAACCGTGTCATCTCTTCGGTTGCTCGTCTCGGTTTAGCCCGTTCGTCAATATTTTCTTGCGGAAGAGATCTTTGTTAAGGGCGTCTACAGCTGAGATATGTAGCATTCGCAGGTCTTCTTTGGTATTTCTAAACCAGGGAATTTTGGTTTTGGGGTTTGAATCATAAAAGTGAAAGATTTCTTTAGTTAACTTTCTTCCGTCCATTCTTTTCAGATGACCGTAAAATCGTGCCCGTCTTTTTCTGATTGTGTCGGTAATTTTCTCTATTTTGCTGTAGACTTCCTTGTTGGATCTCTTTTGATGGATTCCATTTCTGTACTTTGATCCCAAGATTCCTCTCACAATTTTGCGTTCTCTTTTCTCCAGTTTTTCAAGGAGTCCTTTGTTGGCATTTAGAGATAGGGTTTCGGCTGCATACAGAACTACTGGCTTCAGAACTGTTTCATAGTGACGTATCTTGGTGTTTTGGGAAAGGCATTTTTTGTTGTAGAATGTGCGGGATGTTTGGTAGGCTATTTCCAGTTTGCGTACTCGCTCCTGAAGTGCTTCTTTGTCCAGTCCATTTTTCATGATGATCTCACCCAGGTATTTGAATTTGTCTACTCGGGTGATGTCCCCGTATTTTGTATGGAGTTTTGGTGGAGCCTCTTTGATGTTAGTCATTACTTCTGTTTTCTCAAACGATATCTGCAAACCAGTTTGTTCGGCAATTTCCTTAAAAATTTCAACTTGAGTTCTAGCGGTTTCTATGTCGTTTGAGAGAACAGCAATATTATTGGCAAATGCTAAGCAGTCTGTTGCGATCCCCTTGGATTTGGTTCCTACTCTCAATGGACTGCAGTTGGTTTCCTGTAATCTCACCCGCCAGGTTCTGATGATCTTTTCAAGAACACAGTTGAAGAGTATCGGCGATAGCCCATCACCTTGTCGGACTCCTGTTTTGATGTCAAAGGAATGCGAGAGACATCCGTAGAACTTCACCTTGGATTTTGTAACGGTCAGGGTGGCTCTAATTAATGTCAGCAGTTTCAAATCAACTCCAAATTCATTTAAGATGTTTAGCAGGACTTCCCGGTCAATGGAGTCGTACGCTTTCTTAAAGTCCACAAAGACAGACACATACTGCTTGGACCTTAGTGTACAATATCTTTGATCGTTTTGAGATTTTGGATCTGTTCAGCTGTTGAGCGACCTTTTCTGAACCCTCCTTGGTATTCACCTATTTGATGTTCGATTTGTGCTTCCAAACGCACCAGGATGGCAAGTGATAGAATTTTGTAAGTGACGGGTAGCAAAGATATTCCTCTGTAGTTGTTGATGTTCTTCATGCTGCCTTTTTTGTGTAATGGATGGATCAAAGCTATTTTCCCATCTTCGGGTAGGGTCTCCTTGTTCCAAATTTCTTCTATTTGTTTTTTCAAGATATCAAGTGATTCCTCTGGGGCATATTTCCATAGTTCTGCTACTACTGAGTCTTCCCCCGGCTCTTTGTTATTTTTGAGACGGGAAATGTGGCGCTTGATTTCATCTCTGTCGGGTGGTCTGGAATCTCGGTACCTGAGTAAGGGTTCCTTGGTCTCAATGGCGCTTTGCGGTTTAGAGCAATTAAGTAAATTCTTGAAGTAATCTGCCAGAATGCTGCAATTTTCTTCATTTGACGTCGCCAGTGTGCCGTCCTTTCGCTCAAAGCATAGAGATGGTGGTTTATAGCCAGTGAGTTTGCGTTTGAAGGCTCTGTAGTACTCTCTGCTTTCATTCTTCCTAAAGTTTTGTTCTATCTTTTCAATGAGAGATTTTTCGTATTTACGTTTCTCAGTTCTGAACACCCTAGCTGCATGGGCACGTTGGGTTTTGTAGGTTTCCCAATCATTTTCTGATTTCGTAGAGTAGTACTGTTTCCACGCATTGAGTCTTTCTTGGAGGACTGATTCGCAGGTACTATTCCACCAGGCATGCTTTTTGCTTCTCTTGATTTCTGCAACGTCTTTGGCGGCCTCAACAAGGAGACTTTTGGCGTTGTTAAAGTCACGGTCATTTGGTCTAGCCTTCTCCTGGAACTCCTCGACCCTTTGCCGAAGTTTATCATTGTCGAAGCGTGTGATCTGTTTGGTTGTATTCCTTGTGTTTGCGGGAATTAGTTTGAATTTGATAAGAGACATATAATGATCTGAGGCCATATTGATGCCTTTCTTTACCTTGACATTCATAATCTCAGGGCTGTTTCTCCTGGAGATTACAACATGATCAATTTGGAACTCTCCGAGAGCTTGGACGGGAGAACGCCAAGTCATTTGCTTTCTGGGTAGATGGCGAACTGGGTCGACATGACCTGCAGGTTGTGATTTTCGCAAATGGACACAAGTCTTTTGCCATTGGGATTGGTTCTTTTGTGAGCAAGGTAATTTCCTATAACTTTCTTGTACTTCTGTTCATGACCTAGTTGGGCATTGAAGTCACCCAAAAGAAGCTCTACATGGTGTTTGGGGATTTTGTTTAATTTTTCATCCAGTAGGTCCCAGAAATTATCAACTTCGTCGGGATCAGACTTGTTCTTATCGTTTGTAGGAGCATGTGCGTTAACTAGGGCGTAGGTTTTGTTCGCGCATTTAATTGTGAGTATAGACAATCTGTCATTCACAGGTTCGAAATTTGCAACCGATTTAAGGATCTTGGTTCTAACAGCAAACGCGGTTCCAAGCATCACAGCTCCATTGAGGATTCCTCTTTGCGCTTTGCTCTTGAAAAATCGGTAGCCTTCGGATTCAAAAATCTCTTCATCTGGGTACCTCGTTTCCTGTAGGGCCATTATGGATATCTTATTTTCGTGAAAAGCTTTGGTGAGGGTTTTCAGCTTGCCAGTTTGTGTAAGTGAATTTATGTTGAAAGTTGCTAGAAAGGTTTTAGATTTTGGCCTGAGTTTTTGACTCTTCGGGGTACACCGAGACGCTCCGACTCGTCTCTTGCATGATGTCGAGTCTCCCCCAGAATCCGAACGAGACTCGTGCGCCGTGGCGTTCACGACGAGGGATTTATCCGAAGATTTACCCCCTGGGGTATGTTTCTTGAAATGTTGTGCCATCATGCTTTTTGCCTTGACTTTGCTTTGGACGGGTACCCATCCTTTTACAACTAGGGTTGTTAGCCCTAGAGGTTGCCTCAAGATGTTTTCTGGCTTCTGGTCATTTACCAGTCTTTGCCGTAACCCTGGCAAGGGATCAGTTTTTTTCACGGTGGTATTTTATTTCCCTATTACCCTCTGACTCTGCTGGCGGCAGAGCCAGCGAGCTTCCCCAATTCCAATGGGACGCGCCCGATGGAGGTAACCGGTAATTCCCCACACGGGATTATTATTATTATTATTATTATTATTATTATCGAATAATAAATAATCCCACATTTTCTTTGTTCGTCTAACCTCTGTGAGCAAGTAATATACGTCAGATTCTCTGAACGAACTTTCGTAAAAATATGTTTCCTGATTTGAAACTAATGCTTAATAATGGCTGAGTAACTGATTAAATACCAAAACAGCATTACGTTTCTGTTTCATTATCTTGTAAAATTAATAATGTTTTATTATTGGCAAAACAATGTTGGTTAATTGTTCGACACGATTTTATGTGGATAAACTCAGTTTATTGGAGTGTTTAAGTAATGAACGTGTTTGGCCCACAATTACTAAGTGGAGTTCACCAATAAAAGATCTGAGTCAGACAATGTGTGGTCTACAGATGAATGCCACTAATTGCATTCCTTTTAATT
Source organism: Anabrus simplex (assembly GCF_040414725.1). Lineage (NCBI taxonomy): Eukaryota > Metazoa > Arthropoda > Insecta > Orthoptera > Tettigoniidae > Anabrus > Anabrus simplex. The sequence continues at coordinate 1,057,553,691 of NC_090266.1, forward strand.
AAATGCTTCACGCTGAACGTAGACTTCGATAATAAAATAAATTAAACCTCTATTATTAGAAATGAGGAAAATATGCTTATTGTGAACAGTGCCTAAGTTAACATTTAAAAGCTGTATTTGAAGGCTCTGTTTGATTCAAGAGGTGATTTAAAAAGTTGCAGAGCTCGAATAAAAAACTGAGCGGTATTTCATTCAGATAGCCAATTTCCGTTCGTTTATGCCTCAAACTACATTTACTGTTTGGGACTGTTCACCTGAGCGTGTTATTTAAAACACAATACGTGCAGAATTAATTGCTTCCTCTGTTCTGTTAATATTCTCCTATTATACCTAGGATGTACATTCAGAATATATAGCCAGCAGCCACAACTGAAGTTGACGTAGAATATTGGAGACATCGCAGAGATGCATTAGTAAGGTTCTAGGGCCCCATATCCTAGCATTTATTCAAATAAATTTTGTTGCTACTTTCAGTAAGATAATGCTTGATGTCATACAGTTTGTATTATTCGGTAGTTCAATGGGAATCTGACACTACTTAGTGTATGAGGTTGCTGTTCATAAACAGTATATCATCATGGATGTGGTTCTTAAAACCGAAAATGCCACTTAGGACGATAAACGAACTGCCAGTAATCTAATGAGAGTGGTGAAACATTTTTTGATTCATGTGACTTAGCTATGTCTGGAAGAATCTGGGACAGCTGAAACGGAATAACTGGCTCCGCAGCGAGATAGAATGTGTGTTTCATTTTGGTACATGAATAAGCCTAGAATCCTGTTTCACATACACAGGGAGGTCGGAAGTAACGTGACCCGTATATATAAGCGTTATAGGGTTGGCCATACTGATAAATACATTAATTTGAAAAAATTACGTCGATATCTCGAGCTGTTGTCATTTTATTAGATGCTGAAATTAGCCAATCAGATTGCTTCGCGGATGACTTCAGATGGTCTTTGCGAGACGGTGTTTGTGAAATCAGCACATGGCTTATGACCGGCTTGACAGCGCCAATAAAAGAAATAATAAACTTCTCCAGGGGAGGGACTTGAACAAAGTATTCCCTGCTGATAGGCTCGGCCCACAGCAAGCCCGCTACGGCGCCATTGGTTGAAACCCACGGTGTGCTAGAGTTTGATGCTCATTTCTCGACATGGCTCTCAAACCCGACCAAGCCACGTGCAGATTTAGCAACACCGCCTCGTACAGTCCATTTGAATTCGCCCGCGAAGCGATGTGATTGGTTAACTTCTGAACTGATAAAATGACACCGGCGCGAGATAACGACATATATTTTTCAAATTACTGATCACTATGACCAACACTGTAACACTCATATACTCAGTTCACGTCGTTTCTGACCACATGGCTACAAAGTGCAGAAAAAATGCTTTCAGCTTTATCTCTAACAAACACTTCAATTTTATCTTTTAACTGGCATTGTCGTCTAAAATTCACATTGTTAAGACTTGTTTATTTGTACTGCATTTAGTATGTTTCCTTTCAGAATTTTAACAAAGCATTGGGAAGTGTTTGGCGAATCACACTCTGGGAACCACAGTTGTAAGAATACGTTAGAGATGATACAGTAAGACCATCACACACGTTATCTTACATGAACAAGCAATGGACAAGTTTCTTGCAGAACACACAGGCAGGTACGCACCGATCAGAATTTTAAGACCACCATATAAAATGACAGAAGTTATGTTTACGCAACACTTAAAGCCATTATTTCCTAAAAACTTATGTTTATAAATAAGTAAATACATAAATAAATAAATAGCATCCTCGTTAAGAAATTCCTCTACCCGGTGAGCTTCCTGTGCGTTTAGGGGCGCACACTGTGAACTTGCATTCGGGAGATGATGGGCTCTAATCCCATTGTCGGCAGCCGTAAAGACGGTTCTCCGTGGTTTCCCATTTTCACACGAGGCAATTGCTTAGGATGTACCTCAATTAAGGCCATGGCTGCTTCCTTCTCACTCCTAGCCCTTTCCTATTACAGTGTCGCTATATAACCTATCTGTGTCGGTGCGACGTGTAAAGCAGATTATTGTGTAAGAAATTCCTAAGGTTCAATCTTGTCGTGCAGCTGTTAGGAGAACAATGCGCGGCTTGTAGTTATTTACTTCTGTTCTTAACACATGATCTATTCACACACTTGGCTGTTGTGTTATCCGTCTATGAGACTATTGCACTTCTTGGTTCCTGCAACGATTTGTCATCTGCCTTTGGCACATTATTTTCCCCAAAAGAACAGGCACAAACTTACGACTTTCTTGTTGTCGAGCACTGTTGTCAATCGGCTATCACGACACAAACCCCAATGCTACAGGAATGACAGTTTTGTGCAACCTTCAGAGTAAAAATAGAACTATCCACGGGGATGAAGCTGAATAAGTAACTAGTTCAGTGACCTCGGGCTGAATGTGAAATACACGAGGCATAGCGACCCCTTTCAGCCAATCAAACATATAAAATCACATAGAAACTCTTAAGAGAATGTCGTGCTAGGGGGTGTAACACGAATGACAATATACGTATAATGTGAAGCATTTCACTATGTGAGAAAATATAGAGGCATTTATATTATTATGCAATAATTCATTTCTGGCACCATGATGTAAATTTATGGGTTGTAACAATCAAGTAAGATCTTTCTTGTGATTATATGTTTCAATTCTGTATATACGTAGTAAGAATCAGACGGCCATGTTCTGGGACACTTGTATACCAAAGTGAGGGGGCTGGAATGCTATAAATCCATGGCCAGAAATACCCTGGAAAGTATTCCTACAGTCAAGTGTAAGTGCACTCGTATGAAACCCTATTACGAAAACGTAAACACCCCGGAACGGAAATTTGTGCAATGACGTTATGATCCTGGGTATGTGCAGAAAACTTGTCAGAAAAAGGTGATTTCACATGGAACGGAGATAAGTGAAGTTGAAGTCAAGTTGAAAACGTGACAAATGGAAAGTGTGCTAGGATATATAAACCTAGGAAGTACTATTCAGACGACGATTCTATACTATTCCATTTGGCATGACTGTTGTCAGTGTGTCGTGCTGTCAATTAGCGTTGGGCACTACGTCCCTGTTTCGGCACATTGTGTCGGTGCACAGTCATTCCCTTGTTCCGGAACACCGAGTATCAGTTGTTTCGAACCATTCTCAAGCGAGACCGAGACAGTTATTCGTTGTCGCGTCAAAAGTGCCACTATGCACTGCCCTTTCGCCCTTTGCCTACCAGATGGCTGTCGATACCGGCAATGTGCCAATACGTGCTGGAGTGTTCTGAGATCTGTCATATCCTCTTTGTTCTGTGAGTCTCGTTGCACCGGCCACTGGCCTTCGGTACATGCGAATCACTTAATGTGTTCTGTTTTGTTTTTAACTGTTCTGTAAAAGTGTTTTCATTGAAGCCCAGTAACACACTGTATACCGTACAAAAGACGGTAAACTTTGCAGAATGTCACACTGGAGTTCTGTTTGTGATATTTGCAAACACATCTACTGTCGGTGTAATTGTGACACGTGTATTTCAGAATGAATGAAAACATTGTTATTCTAAAAGCAACATTTAAACATTATTTCTGGGTGCGTATTTCACAGTTCCGACTGTTTCTTTTCGTGCCGTAAAGCTTTATCCTGGCCCTAACTACTCACAATACAGGCCGATACATTTCAATCGATATAGTTCCTTTTAAACACCTGTAGTGTCGATGTAACCGTGATATATGTATTGCATATTGACTGTAAAATCTTAACCTAAACTACCCTTTAAACGTGATTATTGGGCTCGAATTTCAGTGTTCCGACTGTTCCTTCACGTTCGATGCAGCTTTACCTGGGCGTAACTACACACAGCACTTTGCGGCTGACGCAGAGCATACCATGATGCCTCGTGAAGTTAACAGTTCCGTGTATTGTGTGCCGACACAGTGTACCGAAACACTCCACCTCAAGCTCATAATGTTCCGAAACAGCTGACTGTTCTGGTCTGCCCAATCCTACTGTCAATTAGATTTGTGAAGTTTGTGAAGAAGTGTTATTATATTTAATAGTTCCAGTAGCTACATAGACAGTAATGTTACTGCTGCTATGTATTCATGGTAAAAGAGAATGATCGTAGTATAAAACTATGGACATTTTCTTAATTCTGTCTCAGTATTGAAGTTAGTGTACTCGAACTAGTATCCGTTCATTGAGAATGTACGTTTGTTGGGCTATGTCAGGGCCTCTCAAAAGCCCAATATCTCACACGTGTGAAACGAGGCGCACAGGCTCTCTTGCATTGTGTATCGGCCCGACTCGGCTCGGTTCGGACCAGCGTTTCGTCTTGGGGTACTCGGCTAAGCTCGGCTTAAATCGGCTCGGAGCGAGTGAGGAAGGTTGAGACAGAGCGAGGGAGACAGGCGCACGGAAAGAGAGAGACAGAGCTATTGCTCAAAATCGAGGAGTGGAGGATCTGCACTCTGGACAACGCAGCGAAGTCATCTTATGCACCTTGAGTGTGCAATGCAGTGGTGCATGTACCCTGAGAGGCCGTGGACTATGTAGTAATAGGTTTAGAAGTATTATTAAGTGTGCCAGCTTGGACGGCACTTCACTTCAGCAAATACTATGCCTATCAGGCATGGTAAGGTGGTACCGACAACTACACATGAGGAAATGGGTGATACGCGCTCCAACGTGACGCGGCACAAGTTTGGTACATACATTCACTAGCAGACCGAACCAAGGATAGTTCCAGTGTTCTAGGACGTGAAGCTCAAAACCAGCTAAGGAAGCAGCGATATACTGGAGTGAGTTACCGTCCATTAAAAAGTTGGGAAGTAAATTGAGAATTCTAAGGGGAAAAGAGTATTAGGGCTGATCTGATTCATGCCAAAAAAATAGTAAAGTCTTACTTTATATGTTTTCCTTTTTCCTGCCTGCTGTCTGTCTGCCTGCTTGCATTCACCTACAATATTCTATCATCTTCAGACCCAATCAAAAGGATACCAGTTTTTCAGTCATTATGCACACAATCCGAGATAGAATATTTTGTGTTCTACCGTAAATTATTATTATTATTGTTACGGAGTTACCCGTGGAAGGCAGAGGTGAAAGAAGGTGCGGGCTGGAATGGGTCTAACTACAAGGCCGGAAGATGAATTAAAATTTTAATAAAGGTTATATTTTCAATAGACAACAAGATTTAACAAATTTTCACTAGGTGAAATAACAATTAAAAAACACAGGTACAATGATAACTTTACAAACGAAAGCACAAGTTCAGGGGTCTTTCCAAATTCTGGGCTTCGAGCCCCAATTTCACAATCCTTGAGCAACTAGCCCAACTTCACCAAATCACACATTTGATCACAGGGCAGAAAACCCCTTCATTCAAGGAGCATTAGCTCCAAAAATCATATCTGGCCTCCTAGAGGCTCTTTACCACATCAGAAAGAGTTGACCTGCTCTCAATTTTCCAAGCTTATTAAAGGCAATGCCAGGCTTTTACACATGATTGCCATCAAGACACAACCTACAATGAAACAGGTGTATCTAGTACCCAGCCTACTGGGCCTTAATAGAAAAGTAACAGGTTAACTTAAATGGCCCTAAACGCAAAAAGAATGGAGGCGTGTATCAGCACTCCCAAATACACATTTTAAAACCTAAGAGGCACAAGGCCGATGACACAGTGGATATTCCCAAACAAGGGAGGTGACTCGTATAAGAACTCGTTGGCTGAATGGTCAGCGTACTGGCCTTCGGTTCAGAGGGTCTCGGGTTCGATTCCCGGCCGGGTCGGGGATTTTAATCTTCATTGGTTAATTCCAATGGCCCGGGGGCTGGGAGTTTGTGCTGTCCCCAACATCTCTGCAACTCACACACCACACATAATACTATCCTCCACCACAATAACACGCAGTTACCTACACATGGCAGATGCCGCCCACCCTCATCGGAGGGTCTGCCTTACAAGGGCTGCACTCGGCTAGAAATAGCCACACGAAATTAAATTAAATTCAACTCGTATAAGAAAAATTTTAACACATTAAAGAAGAGTAGAAAATCGGTTACGAAAACGTAGTCATCTCCAATCAAATGAAGGGGAGCTCGAGAGGATAAAGCACTCTCTATCCCCGAATTACAGTTAAAGATAAATGAAGTTTTACAAAGACTAAAAAAGTTTTACATGTTCCAAGAGATAGGTTACATATTAAAGGTTTCGGACCTGCCCCACGGGTTAAACTGCTGAGCTAGCAAGAAATAAAGATGTTAAACGGCCATTACCTTGTTGAAGAGCTGCTGCCCGAAGGAAGAGGCGCTACCTGCCCCCCTGCTACACTTCCATACACTAAGCTAGATGTTGTTGAAGTGGCGACGAGCCGTGAAAATCAGCAATTTTTAAACCCTCGCGGAATGTTCGAGACTTTTCATGAATAATTAAGACACACCCACTCAACTTTATTGGTTGGCTAAAAGTTACACATCAAAATTGAAGAAGAAGAAGAAGAAGAAGGACACGATTGGTCAAAAATTAATTACTGGATTGGCTAAGTTCAAAACTGGCGGAAAGAAAAGATTTATATTGCCAACCCACAAGTGAAAGAACGAAATTTAGTTATAGGAAAACTTACGAGTACAAAATATCTTCAAGAAAAGTTCCTTCACTTCGCACCAGGGTGCATGATCATAGTTTTTTAGTAGAGACATCTATAAGAGAATGTCCACACTTCTTGATTCATGGAAAACAAAACAAGTTGAACTCCACACAGTACTGACAACTTTGTAATCACAAAATTTATGGTAGTGCCATGTTCTGAGAAAACTTATAAGTTGATACAGTTGTTAAAGTTCAGAGTTTCTTCTGTAGAGGATTACTTAACGCGGAAAATTCAAAGGTGCGGCGTAGGGGTGTACCAGCCGGTACAATAATAATAATAATAATTATTATTATTATTATTATTATTATTATTATTATTATTATTATTATTATTATTATTATTATAAATTGAGAGAATCTGTGGTGACCACTGGCGGTCATTTACTCGCACTCACCGAAAATCATTATAATAATTTGATTTTCTTTTACTTCATTGGATGTCGCCAAGTTACAATATACTGTTTATCCAATTGTGGTGCAAGTATTAATAGAGTAGTTATTATTATTATTATTATTATTATTATTATTATTATTATTATTATTATTATTATTATTTTCTAGTGATATTTCAATTGCCACGCTCGGAGATGGGGCAAATTTAATATATATGATATATATGAGAAAGAATAAAGGTCCATTAATACTGTTCTGCGGGACCCCTCTTAATTATTACGGGATCAGATAACACTAACTTGTTATTTTAGCATTTAGCAGGTCTACGCCTTCAAGTAAATTCTCTGCGGGTCGACGTGAATACGAAGCAAGCAGAAAAGATGCTTACTTAATGGAATATAAAAAATACATTTCTATCTACAATTAATAAAAATTAGATGTTACAGAATTAGTGAAATACTTCCGTAATCGAGGAGAAAATGAAGACCTGATGCTGATTTCTAAAGCTCCGTCGTTTTGTAGAATGGCTGATAAAGACGACACAAGTGTGTCTGACTCTTTCCAATGGCAAGAGAGAATCAAGACCAAGTATTGGTTGCTGTGGAGCCCTCGCCTTGTCATACAGAGACGATACGGATGTAGGTCACGCTAATTAGTGCACTTCGGAAGCTTCATCCTCCACAAATAACGTCACAATGTGAACAAGCAGCTTCAATATTATTAGAACTGAAACTCCCATTGCCATGACCGACCAGAGAATGAGGTCAAATTTTGGCAACTTCCAGTACCATGGTGAGTGTAGTTCTTACTGGGGATTTTACACACAAAGTCCAAACGATTCGTGGTATAACACTTTGCATGAAGTTCTTGGCCAAATCAATTGTATTTACAATCGCTCCTTCTGACAACTTAAAAGATTTAATACCCTTGTGGGTGGAGGACGCAGACGAAGAAAACAATCACGGTATCCCCTGCCTGTCGCAAGAGGCGACTAAAAGGGGCCACCAAGGGATGATGGATTTTGAACCATGAGATTATCCGTGATTAGTACCATCACGCGAGGTTGACCCTGGGACGAATTTACTTGCAATTAGTACCACTAGTGTATGTGAGGGCCGGCCCTGTGGTGTAGGGGTAGCGTACCTGCCTCTTACACGGAGACCCCGGTATGATTCCCGGCCAGGTCAGGGTTTTTTACCTGGAGCTGAGGGATAGTTCGAGGTTCACTCAGCCTACGTGATTCGAATTGAGGAGCTAGCTGACGGTGAGATAGCGGCCCCGGTCTAGAAACCCAAGGATAACGGCCGAGAGGATTCGTCGTGCTTACCACCCGACACCTCGTAATCCGCAGGCCTCCGGGCTGAGCAGCGGAAGCTTTGTGGGCCAAGGCCCTTCAGGGCTGCAGTGCCATGGGGTTAGCTGGTTAGATGTAAGAAACATTATGGGTCTGTGATCAGTATCACCGGGGGTGGATCCCTATTGGTTTACAGTACCCGTGATTAGTACCACTATATGAGGAAAACCACAGGTCTGGGAGAAGCCTATTGTTAGTACAACTAGGCTATGTGAGGAAAACCATGGGTCTGCGTTACCTATGCGTGGTGCCATTATGTGAGGAACACCATAGGTTTGCGTTGCCTGTGAATAGTATATTACCTGTGATTTGCACAACTATGTGAGGAACACCGTGAGTCTACGTTACTTGTGGTGAGTACCGCTGCATGAAAAATACCACGGTTCTACTTTACCAGTGATTAGTACAATTTTATGAGGGACCGGTGACCTTGGTTTTGGACCCCTTTAGACAAGAAACATCATCGATTCAGGATTTTGCTTTGGAAGCAGTTCCTTGGTCAGTTCATACCATTGTCCCATTGTCTTATGTTATTTTATGGGAAGGTGGGGCATTGCGGGACGGATCCACTACTGTTTTATATTCATAACCATTGTTCATCGTCGTCTTTTCGAATTCTATTCAGTGGATGGATTTTGGAATTATTTTAACTTTCAATAGTGTGAGTTGGATCCGCTGATTATTTTAAATTCATATTCATTCATTCATTCATTCATTCATTCATTCTTCATCATGTTTTGAAGTATGGTCAGTGGATGAAATATGGAATGTTAATTATTAATATTTAAAAATATTTAGGCTCTTTAGGCTTTTTCAATCGTGAAATTACCAGCGTTTCGGCCCAGTGTAGCAATGGGCTCATCAGTTGGAATGCTACACCTTTAGAAGACACTGGTGCTAGTACTCCGTTGAGACACTACTGCGAGCCTCTTACGTAGGACAATGCAGTGACGTTGCACTAGGGGATGCATGTGCTTCCACTTGTATAAATGCCTGCCTTTGGCCTTTATCAAAAGGCTCAGTTTCTGCCTTTGTTGGTGTTTTAATACTGAATTCACGTTTGAAGGGGTGACACGTTGAAAAATTTCGCTTTTAACTCAGGAGAGCTTTGAATATCAATTAATTCAATTCCAAAATCGCAGGTACTGTCTCAACAGTAACATGTATTGGCAATGAAAGTAATTGAAAACAATTTTAGATTTAATAATACCACGGTGCAATTATTATAGCGATTGGCCACATGCGGCACGCTGGACGCGGGTTGTATACAACTAAGTTTGGCAATCTTTCTTAACCAACAAAACGAAGGAAGTAAAGTATTCGTGAGAGACTACCTCAGAAAATACAGTCGCCCATACTAGGGCCTTCTACAGAGTCTGATATTGAAGGGCCATGCTATGCTCATCGGCAAATTCTCTTACGTAATGCAGCTGCACGTCCTTAACTGGGAGTAAGCGACCGCAGATATTATAGTGGTGAATATTAGCTCAGAGTATCCCATATCTATGAATTTCTTTGGACTATGTAACATGGAGTTTGGTGTATCATCAGGTAGCGTCATTATTTCTTCAACCGAACTTCTTATAATTTTATTCATGTGATTTAGCTTCATTTTATTCTGTACCCATTTGTCTTCACGTCTTTCCCTTTGCCTACTTCGCTGCACCTTTCCTTCTTTTATTCTTTCTTCTCTTTTCGCTAGTGGTTTAACGTCGCACTAACACATTGAAGATTGAAGATCTTATTGCAGATTGTAAGAGATTCTCTGCAAATTATACAGTTGCATTTATACCTGAAATCGTAATCTCTGGCGTACCATGAATTTTCCAGAAAAATAATTGAGTATAATTTTTATTAGCCGCCTCTGTGGTGTAGTGGTTAGCGTGATTAGCTGCCACCCCCGGAGGCCCGGGTTCGATTCCCGGCTCTGCCACGAAATTTGAAAAGTGGAACGAGGGCTGGAACGGGGTCCACTCAGCCTCGGGAGGTCAACTGAGTAGAGGTGGGTTCGATTCCCACCTCAGCCATCCTGGAAGTGGTTTTCCGTGGTTTTCCACTTCTCCTCCAGGCAAATGCCGGGATGGTACCTAACTTAAGGCCACGGCCGCTTCCTTCCCTCTTCCTTGCCTATCCTTTCCAATCTTTCCATCCCTCCACAAGGCCCCTGTTCAGCATAGCAGGTGAGGCCGCCTGGGCGAGGTACTGGTCATACTCCCCAGTTGTATCCCCCGACCAAGAGTCTGAAGCTCTAGGACACTGTCCTTGAGGCGGTAGAGGTGGGATCCCTCGCTAAGTCCGAGGGAAAAACCGAACCTGGAGGGTAAACAGATGATGATGATGATGATAATTTTTATTATAATTATGCAGGATGTATCAGAACTATACCGACAAAAAGTCGTGGGAGGCCTTCGTGTTATGTTAAGAACGATGGTGCAATCGACTGGCAGAGAAAATTGTACTTTTGGAGAAAATGTGGTAAAATGTGGTTTATTGTTATATCCGAGCGCGCGATTTAAATTGAAGAACCCGCCGTATTTCCTTTGCCAGAACACAAACCGCTGCATTGCTTCGGAGAAGTGAAGGAGAGGGAGCGGAAGTGGAGTGTATGATAGACGGAGACAGAGATAATGCTCCGCGAGTATGCACAAGTTTTCTCGTTCGACTCGTGCAGGATTGTCCTTGCCTATTACAGGCAATATCCACAATCATCATCATCATCATCATCTGTTTACCCTCCAGGTTCGGTTTTTCCCTCGGACTTAGCGAGGGATCCCACCTCTACCGCCTCAAGGGCAGTGTCCTGGAGCTTCAGACTCTTGGTCGGGGGATACAACTGGGGAGTATGACCAGTACCTCGCCCAGGCGGCCTCACCTGCTATGCTGAACAGGGGCCTTGTGGAGGGATGGGAAGATTGGAAGGGATAGGCAAGGAAGAGGGAAGGAAGCGGCCGTGGCCTTAAGTTAGGTACCATCCCGGCATTCGCCTGGAGGAGAAGTGGGAAACCACGGAAAACCACTTCCAGGATGGCTGAGGTGGGAATCGAACCCACCTCTACTCAGTTGACCTCCCGAGGCTGAGTGGACCCCGTTCCAGCCCTCGTACCACTTTTCAAATTTCGTGGCAGAGCCGGGAATCGAACCCGGACCTCCGGGGGTGGCAGCTAATCACGCTAACCACTACACCACGGAGGCGGACAATATCCACAATTCATTTATTAAACAGCCGTAACTGCACACACAGTACAAGAACAGAGTCAGTCAAGGAATGCTCCAGATCGTTCCTCCTCTCGTCTGTTGGTCGCAGTAAGTTCTTTATTATTTAACATGCTCGACGATACAACGCCGCCATCACACGATTGTGTATTCCTTCACTCACAGCATTTTAAATTGAATTAAATACTGAACAAAGGAAACAATACGCTCAATAGTTTCATTTCAGAAGATGTTCAATATGCCCCCTCCTACTTCGATGCACAGTTCGCAACGTTGTAGTAGTGAACTTTGGACTCTGTTTTGGATGTGTGCCGGCCCCGTGGTGTAGGGGTAGCGTGCCTGCCTCTCACCCGGAAGCCCCGGGTTCGATTCCCGGCCAGGTCAGGGATTTTTACCTGGACCTGATGGCTGGTTCGAGGTCCACTCAGCCTACGTGATTAGAATTGAGGAGCTATCTGACGGTGAGGTAGCGGCCCCGGTCTAGAAAACCAAGAATAACGGCCGAGAGGATTCGTCGTGCTGACCCCACGACACCTCGTAATCTGCAGGCCTTCGGGCTGAGCAGCGGTCGCTTGGTAGGCCGTGGCCCTTCAAGGGCTGTAGTGCCATGGGGTTTGGTTTGGTTTGGTTTGGTTTTGGATGTGTGGTGTGTTGCTAACGACCTGGAATGCCACCCGCATTACTGATGCAAGTTCATCTCGCTGCGGCCGGTGGCACTCCCGTACCTTCAGGGGCTGCCCAATGCTCTGTTTCAGCAGGATAATGCCCGCCCACACACTGCTCGCATCTCCCAACACGCTCTACGAGGTGTACAGATGCTTCCGTGGCCAGCGTACTCTCCGGATCTCTCACCAATCGAACACGTGTGGGATCTCATTGGACGCCGTTTGCAAACTCTGCCCCAGCCTCGTACGGACGACCAACTGTGGCAAATGGTTGACAGAGAATGGAGAACCATCCCTCAGGACACCATCCGCACTCTTATTGACTCTGTACCTCGACGTGTTTCTGCGTGCATCGCCGCTCGCGGTGGTCCTACATCCTACTGAGTCGATGCCGTGCGCATTGTGTAACCTGCATATCGGTTTGAAATAAACATCAATTATTCGTCCGTGCCGTCTCTGTTTTTTCCCCAACTTTCATCCCTTTCGAACCACTCCTTCTTGGTGTTCTCTTTCTACGGGGTTCGCGTAGCAGTCAATTTGTACAGAACAAACTGAACACTGCCTACTGAGGCTTGGAAGCGACTATGCGAAACGAACGAGAAGCTTGTGCATTCACATCGAGCATTACCTCTGTCTTCCACTTCCCACTTCCCCTCCCTTCCGTTCCTTCCTTTGATGCACAGCAATAGGCTCCGTAGCGTAGCAAATACGGCAAGTTCGTCAATTTGAATCGCACGCCCGAAAGTAACAAAGTATCTTCATTTTCTCGAAAAAGAAATTTTCTCCGCCAATCCGATTGCACCATCGCTCTTAGCATAACACGAAGTGCATCCCTGATTTTATGTCGGTATAGTTTTGATACACTCTGTATACTGTAGGTTATGGCCACTCTCACATGAGGGCGGATGATTTATTTCTAATAATTATTATTAGTGATTTTGAGGGAGTAGGCAGTTGTCGTGAGGATCTTGCACCTTGAATTTGCAGACATTTAAGAAAATAGGCACAAACTTAGAACACATAATTTTATTTTCTGAATCATGCACAGGGGTGGGTTGGTTGGTTGGTTGGTTGCGCCCATTCAGCCAAGACTACTATATATGTTACACAATGACAATACAAGAGCATCGGAGACTTGTAATATTATAAGAGTAATTGAGTCCTTCCTTTTAAGGTAAACCTGAAAACAAACACAAGACAAATAAAACAGATACCACCAAGAAGAGTCAAATTGATAACTATATGTCTTGTAGAAACACATATGTCCGCCTCTGTGGTGTAGTGGTTAGTGTGATTAACTGCCTCCCCCAGAGGCCGGGTTCGATTCCCGGCTCTGCCACGAAATTTGCAAAGTGGTACGAGGGCTGGAACGGGGTTCATTCAGCCTCGGGAGGTCAACTAAGTAGAGGTGGGTTCGATTCCCACCTCAGCCATCCTGGAATTGGCTTTCCGTGGTTTCCCACTTCTCCTCCAGGCAATTGCCGGGATGGTTCCTAACATAAGGCCACGGCCGCTTCTTCCCTGTTCCTTGCCTATCCCTTCCAATTTTCCCATCCCCCACCAAGGCCCCTGTTCAGCATAGAAGGTGAGGCCGCTTGGTGAGGTACTGGTGATTCTCCCCAGTTGTATACCCCGACCCAATGTCTCACGCTCCAGGACACTGCCCTTGAGACGGTAGAGGTAGGATCCCTCGCTGAGTCCTAGGGAATAGCCAACCCTGGAGGGTAAACGCATTAAGAAGAAGAAGAAGAAGAAGAAGAAGAAGAAACACATATAAAAAATCCATTGGTTTGCTTGTTTGATCCAGTCAGTACAGATGTGAGGCTTGTTGGTAATGAGTAATCCAGTGAGACCAGTTTATTGAGTAGAGTAGTAGACTCATCAAAAGTCAAAATTATGAATGCAGTTGAAAAGAATATAATTCATCTCTCCTTTAACGGCCTGGCAGTAGGAACAAAGAGGAGACTGTAGAACTCGTATACGGTGAAGATGATGTGGGAATCGTCCATGATTGAATTGGAGACGAGCTATAGTAATTACAGTACCTAACAAAAGTTTATGACCACCAGTAAAAATCAGTTAATGAACTCCTCGTTCTACATGTATTCTACGAAGAGGTCTACAAAATATTGTTTGGCTTGTTCGTGCTGATATACACATTACGACAAACAACCGTTGAAATATCGAATGAAGTTTATGAGTTATCATTTTTTAAACATTTTGAAAACCTATGAAAATTCCTAACTTTTGGGTGTAAAGAGCATCCTGTTTACTAAACTACAGAAGATATAGGGCTACTTATTTTTTTCTAAATAACTATACCATATACTGTATGTTGGAATAAAAGCCGAAAGATGAAGGTATCGTAGGGTCCTATCTTTTCTGGGGATGTTCTCTTTGGAATTTAACATTTAAATTATAAAACTTACACCGTATTTAGAAATGCTGCAAAAATATTTGGAATGAGCTACCGTCATCTAACTTGCACCCTTAATGTAGTAGACTTTGATCAAAAGACCGCAAGGTTGATATGTGTTCCAGATTGAAAAATTGTTGATGACTGGTGTTTTATTTTTGAGGTTACAGTCACCGCCCGAACTGGGAAGTGAGTGTCGCGAAAAATGCAGAAACTAAGGCCCTGTGATACTTTCACTTTCCGGCTTTTAAGAAAATATACACTCTATTGGATAAGTATTTAAAAAATAAGTACCCATAATACCTGCTGTAGTTTAGTGAACAAGGTGGCATTTACACCCAAAGTAGGGTACTTTTATTGGTTCTCAAAATGTTTCAAAAATTATAACTCGTAAACTTCATTCAATATTTTATGAGTGTTTATCAAAACAAATAATCCAAAAACTGTTTGCAGACATATTCGTACCATAAATATAGGACCAAGAGTTCATTAACTGATTTTCACTGGTGGTCTTAAATTTTTGTTCGGTACGGTATAAACTTTCTGAAACAGAAATATTTCTCGAACCAATGAGCAGAAGGAACCAAGGGATGCACTTGGTAATAGTGGTTTCCTCGTGATCGTGATAAAATCTGCCACTCATCATTCCAAGCAGAGAACAATCTTATCTTGAGGAGAGGTATATAATCAGCTGAGAGAACTATACCGTACTCCAGTCTGTCGCTAATTGAGGCCGATTCAGCCAACGTATCTGCCCGCTCGTTACCAGGAGGACTTATATGAGCCTTTATCCAAGCCAGTATCACTGATTTACCTGCAAGTTGTACGCGACGGGTTGTGTCTATCATTTCATAAATCAGTAAAGTATTATTGGCACTTTTTGGTTGATAGTTTCAACTCCTCCAATGCCGCTTTTGAATCTGAGAGAACTATAATAGTAGATTGTTGGACTGGTATCACATACTGTAATGCAGATAGTATAGACGTTAGCTCCGCAGGGTATATAGAGGCTACACCAGGCAATTTAAACTGTGCACTTCTATTATTTGTCATGTCTATGAAGGCACAACCGACTGAATTCAGGGATTTGGAGCCATCTGTGTATATTTGGCATATGTAGGTCCGATACTGTAAAAACTCTTGTAGTTAGTATTATAGCATTATCGAGAGTGTTAGATTGGAAGGGAATATTCAACTTAACGTCCAGATGTTTGATGGTACTCTCATAAGCAGTTTAGAAATTAGGCAGGATGGGGAACGTATTAATAATTTTCATGAAGCCATTTGTGATCCTCAATTCTTCAACCAGAATTGGAGTGCGGTTTTTCGCCAATATCTGTTGCCAGCTGCGTAATCGCCATCAGGAGTTCATTATCTCTTAACTGGTACAATTTAAGAAGATACTTAGCAGTGAGGTAGTGCCTGCGTATGCAGAGTAGAGGTTCCAAAGTTTCCACTAACAAAGCATTGGTTGGAGTTTAAGTCATCGCCCCAGTACATATCCGAAGCAACTTTTACTGGCATCTATCAAGTTTAGTCAAAATTTTAGCAGAGGAGGATCCAAAACATACGCTGCTGTAACCCATGTGAGGCCGAATCAGTGCCTTATAGAGCAAAAGTTCAGTTCTAGGATCAGGGTCCCATCCTGTGCTGTTAATCTCTCGCAGAATAAGCATACCAAGTTCACATTTGCGGACGACGTGGTTGATATGGTTGCACTGCGGCCGTTTATAATCAATTAGGAGACCTAAATATCAAACAAATTTCTGATAAGGAAAAATAAATGTATCCAGTGCGATCGACTGTAAATCTGGAACTTTGCGTCGAGAGCAGATGGAGATAGCCGATTTACCTGGTGAAATACTGAGTCCATGTTCGTTGAGCCATACTTGAAATGTTTCATTGCATCCGTCATTTCTTCTTAGCATAGGCCAATATTTATTCCTTCCTTATAAAAACAGACACCATCACCATACTGGATAGTGCACACTGTTGGGTGGAATTTACCCGAGAGATTTGCTGTAGGCTATATACATTAAATAGTAGAGGTGCCAAGATAGAGCCTTGAGGCAAGCCAATTGTGGTGAATCGGGAGCCAATTGTCTTGCCATTGTGTGTCACGGCAACCTGCCGATCGCACAGTAGAGAGTAAAGGTTTGTAAAAAAAGATGCAGGGACTCCAAGAACACACATCTAGGATGCTAAGACTGGTAGAATAACACAGTCATACGCTGCAGTGATGTCTGTGTAAAGCACAACTATATCACTGTTGTTTGTTAGACCAATTGGATATCTGTAATAAGATGAACTAGGATGTCCATGATTCCTTTTACTCGTCTGAAGCCTAGTTGACGGTCTGGTAGGAGGCGATGATGTTCCAGCCACCATTCCAGTCGATGTTTTATCATTCTTTCCAATGTCTTCAATATGCAGTAGTACGCAATAGTGAGAGCGTTCGATAAGAAGAAGATAAACAAGGGTTCTTACCGGGTTTCAGGATAGAGACCAGATGGATTTGTTTGGATAAATATAGATAGAGACGTTCTGTCCATATTCTGTTCAACAGTATCAAAAGCTTTTGGTGTCCAACTGGAGGCATGTGCAAAAGCATCAGATAGTCTGTATTATCAGGGCTTGGAGAGGTATTTGAGCTTGTTTGAGGGCATTGAACAGTTCGTACATGCTGAAAGTCTGTAAGAGATCATGATCGGATGTATCGTAAAAAGCTGGAAATGCAGGGTTGACTGAAGGAGAGGCGATCTTCCCTAAATATTCTTCCATTAGTGGTAGAAATCACCCTGTTTTCGGATGATATGAGGTGAGGGATATTCGAAGGTGTTTGATACTTTTCCACACGGTAGAAGCAGGTGTTGATGGAGAAATACTGTAGTTCTACAAAGTTTTCTCCAGCTCTGACGTTTCTTGTACACCAGCAACTGCTTGGCTCTAGCTTGGGCTTGACGGACGATCAGAAAATTAGCTTCTATTAAAACAATTTTGTAAGTGTGGAGAGCTTTTCACCGCTCATTTACTACAACCTGGCACTCTGCATCTCACCAGGGAGTATCATTCCTTTTTCCCTCCAGGAGTAGACGGTTTATTTTGGGGGATCGTAAGGCTAGCAGTAAGAATCAGACAATCACAAAAGAAAGTATATTCCTGATTTAGGTTGCTCTTTTCGCTGGACATGTCCATTGTATCCGATAGGCACCCACAATAATCTTCCCAGTTTACTTTCCGAGTGTTCAAGCGATAGGCGGGAAATATTCTGAGTGATGGAAGAGGCGTTCTTTTCAAAGATTACAACTACGGAAAATGATCAAAACTGAAAGTGCCATCTAGGGCTTGATAGCCAATATCCATTGCGAGTGGAGCAGAGACAAGACAGAGATCAACAGCAGAAGGTACTTGAGAAGGGAGCGTCACACGAGTGGGTGATCCATCATTTAAGAAAACGAATTTCTTTTCATCCAGGGTTTGTAACAAATAAGTAGAAATAGAATCTCCAGCTGGTAAGATGAGCGTTGAAGACACCCAAGACCAAAGCAGGGTGTGGGAGTTGAGAAAAAGTTCAGAAAAATCTTGCTTGGTGGTCCCAGCATCCGGGGGAGGGTAGAAAGACACGATGGCATGTGATGTACTATTAAGAGTGTCCGACTCGTTGGCTGAACGGTCAGCGTACTGGCCTTCGGTTCAGAGGGTCCCGGGTTCGATTCCCGGCCGGGCCGGGGATTTTAACCTTAATTGGTTAATTCCAATGGCACGGGGGCTGGGTGTATGTGTTGTCTTCATCATTATTTCATCCTTATCACGACGCGCAGGTCGCCTACGGGCGTCAAATAGAAAGACCTGCACCTGGCGAGTCGAATCCATCCTGGGATATCCCGACACTAAAAGCCATACGACATTTCATTTTTTGTTTTTTACTATTAAGAGTAATTTGAATATCGCATGCTTCTACAGTCCGACAGATCAAGAGCTATAGAATCATACGTTAATGATTGTTTAATAAGAATACGAACTCCGCCATGTCCATCTGTACGGGCAGTGCAGAGAAAGTTATATCCCGGTAGTCGAAAGTCATTTTCTGAATGTAGCCAAATTTCTTGTATACATAGTATTCTTGTAACACTGCTTGTAGAAGGCATTGATTTGACTAAATGTTCCACTGCATCACATATTGTCCATATCGGTGGACCGCCATTATGTTCTTGCAATAAAATATTTGTGATTACCTCACGAATATTATTAGGAGTAAGTCCGGAATCAGTCGATATAATGGCAGTCAAAAAACTCAACAAGTTTGTTCACAACTGCATTGCTTGGCGCTGAAGGAACTGTCTGTAAGTGTTAAATGGTATCGGTGAACCAACGGGAGTGCGTTGTCCATTATAAAAGGTCTTCCAAGGATTATGAACTGGTTACCGTGGTGGTCGAATAGCTCTACGTTGAAATGTCGGCTAGTATGGAACTCGAACGGGTACAGGCGTAATACTTCTTTGCGAGGTCGAAACAGGTGGATGAGAGCTAAGAGCTTATGATGATATAGGTGGAAGTTCTTGTGCGTAATCCGCATTAGAGTAGATGATTGGATATTCTGTCTACCAGAATTTTCTAGCTGCAAGACCTGTTCAACATTTAAGATGGGTCATATTAGACTTAATACGTCTCTGTCTTTGATACTCGATACAATTATGATCGTCAGAACGGTAGGTACCTGAACAATATATGCACTTGGGGGAGTCCGGTGAAGGACATTCTTGAGTGGAATGATGATCTCCACACGATGCACAGTATCTATTTCCTTATAATAATAATTTCATGTGGCTATTTCTATCCGGGTGGAGCCCTTGTAAGGCAAATCCTCCGATGAGGGTGGGCGGCATCTGCAATGTGTAGGTAACTGCGTGTTATTGTGGTAGAGGATAGTGTTATGTGTGGTGTGTGACTTTCAGGGATGTTAGGGACATCACAAGGACCCAGCCCCCGAGCCAGTGGAATTAACCAATGAAGGTTAAAATACCCGACCCGGTCGGGAATCGAACCCGGGACCCTCTGAACCGAAGGCCAGTACGCTGACCATTCGGCCAACGAGTCGGACGTCCATTTCCTTTACAGACCTTGAAAACGTGTCCATAACGATAACAATTATAACACTGAATGATATTCTGTATTAAGGTTCCACAGCAACACGCGTGTTGTAAATGTAATCATACTGTGGTAGAGTACTGCCTTGAAATAGAAGTCGTACTAACTGCCTTGGAACAAGCTCAGTCTCTCCGTCACGAACTATTTTCCGCTGAAAACGGTGAACTTCCAAAATATTAACATCAGATTTTATTTCTGATTCTAGCTCGTTTTCAGAAATGAACGTGTCAACTCCACGCAAAAGGCCACTTTTGAAGATTACATGTTTAGGAATGTAAAATTTTAGAGACTCTGACTGACCCTTTGCAAATTTATTACCACTATGAGTAGTTTTAAATTCTATTTGCATATATTTACGGCCCTTCTTTAGGATATTTGATATATATGAACGATTGTCTGGCATTAATAAAGAGAGAATGATTTTTCCTACAGCCATAGGATATAATCGACCGGCGTTTTGAGGTGTCTCGCCTGATACAGGAGATTGATGTTCAGCTAATACAGCAAAAGGCCCCTTATCGTCAGAGCTGTAGAGAAGACAGCTATCACTGAAAGGTACTGGAGGCTGAAGTTGTCCCGGTAGAGGTGGAGCTGGAATCGTAGCTGGCTAGACTGCTTGAAGCACGGTCTAAGTATGTTCAAAGTAGCCAGATGTGTTGCGTTGGGGAAGCCCTTCGTGAGACCCAAACTAATTGTGATGACGGTTTCTTGGCACTAACACTCTCATTCCAATGATCATCACTCATATCAGGAAGGGCCCACTTCCGCAAAACTGGACGTTGCGATTGAGGTTCACTCGTATTCAATATGCCATGTTCACCTGAATAGAAGTAAATTTGCATGTATTACAAATTTACTTCTATTCAGGAAGTCCCCACTTGAAGCGAATCCCGAATTATATCACTCATGCTCGTCAGCAAATCACCAGAGCCACCTGATATGGCTGCCATAGTTCAATTTAAAGGGAGCAAGCTCCATGTTCTCTATTAAGCACAGTCCGACACTAAGTGTTAAACTCACTAATATTAATGTAAGGTGCGGCGTACTTCACTATTTATGTTCAACTCGCTCCAACTCGCGCGCCGTGTACGCAGTCACCAGACAAGCACACAGGACGAGAGCTAAGCGTGAACTCCGGGGTAAAGTTGGAACAATAAAATGTACCTTAGTCTGTTGAAATTTTTTCAAGGCCGTGAAAATATATGTGTAAATACTAGATATGAAATTCTTGGTGTCAAGACATTCCTTCGTGTCCAATGATGCTGAATTTGGGATTAATGAAAGGGCCAGCCAGAAGCCACAAATACATCTGTGGGAAAATACGTTTGGAATCCAGATCGCATAATCAGCAAAGACGAAGAAGACTACGTTCAAAGTAGTTCCTCTGCCTCCAAATATATTCCTGTCCACCAAGTCTTTATACGAATCTATCACCAACAGAAAAAAGGACATGGAGGGCCACCATGTCAACTGGCAGAACATATGTTGGCTGAGATTTGGGAAGGGCTTATCCTCTAAAATGATTTTCAAGGAAATATTAAACGAAATTGCTACTTCTTTTCGAGAAATAATCTCGAAAAATAAAAGAAAAACGACATGAACTCGCTCTTCCTATAGATGCCTCCGATCCATCCCACATATTTCCCGTTTCGTTGAACACTCGGTCAACTGATGCTTCAGTACACAACCATATGACTAAGTTTCTTGACTTAAGCTTTTGGAAATGTTCTTTTTTCATTTTTGAGGTTAAAATATAGCTAACTTGACTCATTTTGATGTGTTGAAGTTGTCTGTGGTAATAACATGTAAGATAAATAAAATTTCTTGTTTATCTTTGACGGTAAGTTTGCTTGTCATTACACGTTTCAGGGGAAACGTTAACCAAGTCATCTATAACGGGATTGCCCCTTCTTTCTGCAGTTGGTCCCGATGCCCGATAAATCTGTGACAGGGTGCAAAATGTCCCGTTTTTTACATTCGTCCCGTTATATCTCGTTTTCCTGAGATATATTCATGCATGCGCAGTTTCGCGTACATGCTTACATTACTCATGTCATTTGTTTTTCTCTAGTTCATGATTCAAATGTTATCCGAGAGATGGCAACAGGGGAGTTACAGTTCATTGGAAGTATCGAAAGTGGTTTTGAGCCGGCATCTTAACCTTCGCAAACCAACCAACACAATAATTCTCTTTCCTAGGGTAATTTCACAAATAATTATCACTCCTAGGATTAATTTTGTTGGCTGTGGATGTCATTATACACGACGAAGCGCGCGTAAAAACAAATGTGTAACATAACACTATCAACATTGCGTGCGAGGGAGACTTCGTTATATTGCAAGTAATAGTATTTGGTACACGAAACCATGTTGGCATTCCTTCACGTTTAACATCCTATAATGTTTACAAACACGCGTTTTTCTGTACTCTTCTGTTTTAATCGTAACAAGTTGTTCCGTATTTTTTTTTATCAGCAGTTGAGAATACCGAAAAGAAAGTGTAATTACACAGACGCAATGGAGAAATAATTTCCTTTTCGTAAGGTAGAACAAAGTATTGTGTTCTTCATGCAAAGGTGTGTTTTCTTTCGTGCATGGCGGTCGATCGGACGTATTCCAACACGTGCAAAAGAAGCAGCATAAAGTGGCAGAGACTGCTGAAGTTAAATGGGTTTAGGTTTTTAGTATTATCACAATGAAAACATTGAATAAAAATATATTGCGTGTCTTGTGTCCTTTGCTTTGACGATTCCAGGAAATATTCGAATTTCAGTTATCACTTGTATGTGTTCAGATGAAAAGAACAGGCTCAGTGATGAAACAGTTAAGGTTATGACCATGACCAAAACTTCCGGTCTGTTTCGTGCACAAGTTTCTATAGTTTTTTTTTTGTTTTTTTTTTTTTGCAACACCCAAACTATTGGAATAAAATTCACAACTCATTAAAGTATCAAAGAAAGACTGACCTACCTATTGGATGTGATTACATTATCTTAGGCAAGGTTTCGGTGCAGAAGTGATATGTTTTTTAATTGATTTGTTAGATTGTTTATGTTTTGAGAGTGACTATAGTGATGTGATTTAAGAATAGCGCATTATACCAAATCATGTTTCAGTGAATAAAATAATTGTTTTGAAATTAAATATAAATATTGCATGATTGCCGAATTAACAGGATTCGATACACAACCAACGAGCCATTCCTGAGTTCCCTTCTATCATTTTCAAAATTCGGTCACCCTACACTGTGTTAATGTAAAAGTAGAAGCAATTACAATTTAATGGTTGATTGGTTGTAGTAGTTAAACTTCAACATCAATTTTTTAGAAGACGATTCTCATCGAATTGGTTCACTAAATCTGAGCCGTCCAATGCTAATGGTTTCTTTGCCTGTTTTTTTGGATCCTCAAATAACTTTATTTTAGGGGACGTGATAGCCAAGTGAATTTGTTGCTGGCATTTCACCGAAGCGGTCACGGTTCGAATCCTGAACAATGTTCGTTAGATTTTTAAAGTGAAAAGTTATATCCCCATGGCTCTCATTCCACGTAAAATTGGAGGTCCCGTGGATATGATCACGATATTAACATTCGCCTAGAACTACTGCTTGGTTTCGTTTTTGAACTTGTTTTAACCTTTCTTCTCTTCCCTACGACGCTTCCCACGTCTGAGTTGTCAGCTGAGCACTCATGCTTACTTCAGAAACTGACATCGAATTTATGGCCAAGTGCCCTTCCAGCCACCACTCACTGACCCAGTGGTTTATCAACCATAGTCGCCGAGATTTGGACTTGGGAATAGTTCTAATATGTGCCCCGGGAGTAAAGGGGACTATGTCACAAATATGCAATTTTACAGGAGAGATGAAGGAAATTTTTTGTGTGTGTGTTTGTTTCACTTGCTCGGTTTATAATAGAAAGCTTTGTAAACTTCTTTTTACCTGGTGAGTTGGCCGTGCGGTTTGGGCCGCGCACCTGTGAGCGTGCATCCGGGAGATAGTGGGTTCGAACCCCACTGTCAGCAGCCTTGAGAACGTCTTTCCGTGATTTCCCATATTTACACCAGTCAAATGCTGTTTCTGTACCTTAATTAAGGCCACGGCTGCTTCCTTACCACTCCTAGCCCTTTCCTATCACATCGTCGCCATAAGACCTATCTGTGTCGGCGCGACGTAAAGACAATTTTATAAAAAATCTTTTACGTAAAAACACGAATATTTTTCAACATTTTAAGACGCATTTCTGAAATGTTTATTATTTCTTTCATTGTTCTTGAAAGTGATATCCCTCAGGTCCAAAGTTCATGAAAGACATAGTGTCGTTTGCCTATGATCACTATTTCAAGAGAGACATAAAACTACACATTTGCTTGCTTCTCTCTCTCTCTCTTAGGAATCTACCATTGTTTTTACTGTCACTTTAAGATGGTATTAAACGTGCTGCAATGCTCTTCAGAAAACACTTAGGGAAATACTACTCTCTCCATTTAACATTTCTAGTCTTTGGTGTACCTGAGTAAATACCCGATAACTTCTAAGTAGATGTCCTCAATAACTTCTCCATTTTATTTTAGTTCGCTCATTTGCAAACAAAGATATGGCCTCTTATCCTTTTGAAGTGTTAAGATTCCAGTCTCTTCATAATTTTCTTTAGTACCGAACTTAGCCGACACTGTTGTCTTCTTCAAGTAGAGTGATGTTGATGACAAAAGAGAGGACTTTGTCTTAACAACTTATTTACTGATCATTACATTATTGTCGTAATAGCGTATATCTTTTCTGGCGGGACCTAGTGTTTACAATGCACTGTATAGGCTAGAGCAATTTTGTTACTTTCATTGATCTGTCTGTCTTATCCTTGGCTTTGACAATCTGAAAGTGACTGAGGTATGAGCAATGCTAGTAATGCCATTCCTTATGCAGCCAGACCCTGCTGTGAATGGTGTGAAAATGTTGCTCATAGGGTCGGTGTATGCATTTCAGTGGGCTTGGAAGACTGAGAAACAGTTGAGTTGATTCGGTTTTTAAAGTTCCGAGATTCTCCAGTAGAGGAGTACTTTAAGGCGGAACATTTAAATGTGCGGCGTAGAGGTGTACCAACCGGTACAATCCTTATGCATTAATATCTATTGTATTTATCTATTCATTTGTATGTTTATTTTTTTATTTATGTCTACTTGATATGCCTCATATTAAGCACAGAGTTGTAATTACCCTGTATGTTATGTTATCTGTTAAATTTATATTACATTATAAAAATTGTGTAAATAACCAATAATAGATAGTACGGAGCATTGTACCACTGATAACTGATAATCTTCTTTATGAATGTAAACTGTAGCTTAGAAGGTCAATATCAAGTTTAAATTTACCGCTATAAAGTTGTACTCGGTTTAACCGAGTAATGACGTCACAGTACTTGCTCCGAACCGAACCGCTCCGTCCCCACCACTAGTGCTCTTCTCTGTCGTCGAGGCATGTTTGACGGGGAACACTTCACTGCACAGACTGCAAGTCAACTACGCCACACTAGAATCCGTATACTGGAGTTGATTCCTCCGCGACCAATCACGTGGGGAGACCTGTAGCAACAATCCAATGAGTCTAAAACTTTGATCGTTTACATACCTTTTTTTTTTTTGCTAGGGGCTTTACGTCGCACCGACACAGATAGGTCTTATGGCGACGATGGGATAGGAAAGGCCTAGGAGTTGGAAGGAAGCGGCCGTGGCCTTAATTAAGGTACAGCCCCAGCATTTGCCTGGTGTGAAAATGGGAAACCACGGAAAACCATCTTCAGGGCTGCCGATAGTGGGATTCGAACCTACTATCTCCCGGATGCAAGCTCACAGCCGCGCGCCTCTACGCGCACGGCCAACTCGCCCGGTCGTTTACATACCTACATGGCATCGTTCCATATCTTGAAAATCAACACAAACGACCAATGCCTTCATGGTGTTGCAATTTCCATTTTCTTAAGTGTGTCACCGCACTGAGTCTGGATGGAACCTGGAACGTTGGTGTCAGAAGGCCACCAGCGCCTCAACAGTCTGAGCCACTCAGACGGGCACTGAACAAATAAATTCACTTTCATATGAATACAAGAAAATCCTCAAAGGTTTGTTCACGCAGTTCGTTTCTTCCTTTGAAAAGTAAACCATAGTGACCTTGAAGGTATTTTTTTATTATGGGGAAGTAGGTAAACATTTAATAAATATATGTATATATTAGCTGATGTACCCGTGCTTCGCTACGGAATTCTACATTGTACTGTATATACAGATTTCCAGGTTAGGTAGTGTACACGTTGTGAGCAAGACTGTATTAAGTTGTATAGCTCTTAACGTTACCCTAGAAACGCGACGGGGAAATCACCAAACGTCTTTTCTCATATGAAGACTGGGTTAGGGAATTTACATTGTAATGGTAGTCCGCTTGCCTACCATCAGTCACAATCAGGTTGGGGAATTGCATAATAATGGCAGACACTCACTCTCCACCTGCCTTTTTACATCCTCAAAAAGACTGTCTTAGTGTTTTTCCCAACTGAAATGAACATAGGTCAATGACGTCAGTAGGAATGGCGAGAGTAAAAGCAATGCTTTTATATGAAATACTCGATCAAATTAAAAACCACACATTTTCTCCATTTTAACGAACAGTACAGTACTACGCTGCCGATCTAACAGTCCAAAGTTCCAGAGCTGGAATGACCAGGCCTCAGACAGTCGTGATCCGCAAAAACTCTTCGTCTTTTCTCGCGGGGGGGAGGGGTCGAATAGTGAAGAGTCCCAGGGTAACTATGCCCTTTTACTAATCTGTTTCCTAGGAGTACCCGGTGAGTCGGAAAACCTCAATTCACTACACTGGCGGCGAAAAAATCTGTCTGACTTGGAGGCGAATTTTTTCCTCCAAGCCAGAGGAGAAACGTCCTCTTCGCTGCTAATTTTGAATAAAATGAATGTAGAATTTAATAAAAGTGAAGTGGAAGGAGCTCTTCTTAAGAAACGGCTCTTTCTGGGTTGAATTTTGGGTTATTTAGTGAATTGTAGTGCTATGATTTGGAATAGGCTTAAATTGTAATTGTAGACCAGGTCATACTACTACTACTGGTATCTGTATGTTCCACCCATCTCCGAGGAGATAGGTGGTTTGTGACGTGCCGATACCGGTGTCTCTTCCGAGCTCCTCTGTCGGCCTGTAGTGTGTTGTGAGTATTTGTGTTTTATACCAGTCTGGGTATTCATACATCAGTTAAGTTTTAGTAAAACAGTATGTGTGTGTGGGTTGGTCACCCATCCAATGGGTGACCACGCCCGATATTGCTTAACTGTGTACTTGAAAATTCAGTATGGGTGCGAGTTGAGTGTATGTGTAGTGCATGTAAGTTTTGTGCGTGTGACCAGTGCGTTTGAGAGTTCGCTTCGTGATGACTGTCACAGCAATAACGTGCGTGTTGGTTGTGGTAGTCCAGGCTGGTCACCCATCCAGGAAGTGACCACGCCTCGTTTGCGTTTGGAAGTCTGCAAGGATTAAACCAACTTCGTTAATGCAGTGACTAACACTTGTAACTTTAGGTAAGTTAACTTTAGTGTAAGTGTACAGGTGTCGTTTTGCATCATTAATGGGCAGACTACTACTACTACTACTACTACTACTACTACTACTACGTGAGCCTCTGCGTTAAGTGTGGACACTGCTCATTCAAACAGCGTGTCAGTGTAGGGATCGAATAGCTGGAATACTATGATGAACCAGTGTGTTACGTACCGGCAGTATCAGAAAATGTATGGAGCAATGTCGTGCTAAAGAAGGAAGTTTTCTAACTCCCCGGCTATTTCCCGCCAATATACAGATAGGCTGTTGTACTCG
The DNA here is from genome assembly GCF_040414725.1 of Anabrus simplex. NCBI lineage: Eukaryota > Metazoa > Arthropoda > Insecta > Orthoptera > Tettigoniidae > Anabrus > Anabrus simplex. Next base: position 1,057,581,417 of record NC_090266.1, read on the forward strand.
GTACGCAGCAGTAATCCCACCTATCGGAGTTGAGCGGCAGCATAAGAGGCAAACAACAACACAACAAACAATGGTCAGTGTAATGTTATTGTTGATCAATGTTATGCGCTTCGATATTGTAGTTTTCTTTTAGTTTTCTTCCGACTCTGAAATACCACTCTTATCATAGTCGGTACGGTACAACTGAATAAAATATGAATGATCGGAAATTGTATTCTCTATAACTTTTGTTATGCAGTACTTTATGATGCGACAAATAAAATAGGTATTTGAAAATTAAATTTTAGGCGGTTCCCCTTAACTACAATTTAATCCAGGGTGAATGAAATTGTTTATAACTTAGACTGCAGTTTCTTATTCCCCGACTCTATATACCAATTTTCATTCAATTCCGTTAACCCATTTTTTCGTGGTTCGGCGTTGATATGGACTTAGCAACAAAAATACAAATTCATGAATATCTGTGTTATCATACCCAGTACGGTAACAATGTATGACACAAATGATCGGAAATTTAATACTATATAACTTTAGTTATGCAATATTTATCGATAGGACCACTAATAATATAAATATTTGAGAGTTAAATTTCAGACCTTCCCGTAAACTACCATTTCACTCGGCGTGAATAACATAATTTATAGCCTAGATTGTAGCGGCTCATCCACCGACTTCACATACCGATTTTCATTAAATTCTCTTCAGCCGTTTTCTCGTGATGCGTGTACATACATACAGACAGACAGACATTGCGGAAAAGTAGAAAGTGCATTTCCTTGTTGCTGTGGACATGATCGATACAGAAATACCATTATTTCCCAATTCTGAGCAATGTACAGACAAAACTCTTATTTTATATATATAGATGTAGTATAGCCTATATCCAGAACATGTCAATTGCAAACTTAACTCCTAAGACAGTTATTATCGTATTCTGTGAAGTAATGCATTTGAATAGTTTATTCATGGCATTTCTTTAAAAAATTGACTGTCAGAAAAAATATACTATATTTAACGTTTAATATAACGAAGACTATTGAGCAGAAATGAGTAGGCTATATTCAATTGCTTTATTTATCTAAAAAATATTTCTTTTTCCCTTTCTTTCTTTCTTTCTTTCTTTCTTTCTTTCTTTCTTTCTTTCTTTCTTTCTTAATCTGTTTACCTTCTAGGGTTGGTTTTCCCCTCGGACACAGCAAGGGATCCCACCTCTACCGCCTCAAGGGCAGTGTCCCAGAGCGTGAGACTTTGGGTCAGGGGATACAACTGGGGAAGATGACCAGTACCTCGCCCAGGTTGCCTCACCTGCTATGCTGAACAGGGGCCTTGGTGGGGGATGGGAAGAGTGGAAGGGATAGACAAAGAAGAGAGAAGGAAGCGGCCGTGGCCTTAAATTAGGTACCATCCCGGCATTTGCCTGGAGGAGAAGTGGGGAAACCACGGAGAACCACTTCCAGGATGGCTGAGGTGGGAGTCGAAACCACCTCTACTCAGTTGACCTCCCGAGGCTGAGTATACCCCGTTCCAGCCCTCGTACCACTTTTCAAATTTCGTGGCAGAGCCAGGAATTGAACCAGGGTGTCCGGGGGTGGCAGCTAATCACACTAACCACTACACCGCAGAGCCAAACTCATTTTTGAAACACTACTTTTTTTTCTGCCAGATTTCACAATGAATGCCCCATACAGGAAATTATCTTCGTACATCTTATCGTGTTTCAATAGTCCACATTACCTTTAGGCTTAAATCTAATTTAACAGCGATTTATCTAGACGTGATATTCACATTCCTGATTCCCGTTCCCATTGTTAGGTCGTGTTAGCAACGGTTCTTGATGTTGGACGAAATCTGGCGACATGTCGAACATGACCGCTAATGGCTGCTGAAGGCCAAACAAAAAGCCATGACATTGGTCTTGACCGCTGCGACAGCTGTATAGAGCACGGGTTACCAGTCGCAATCCCGTAAGGAAACGTGAAGCAACAAATATCGGGTAAGATATCATGTTAAAGAAAACCTATCCCCATAATGCGCAATTCGAGGAGGTGAAAGTGAAGTGTCCTGCTCCATGGCTAAGTGGTTAGCGTGCTGACCGTTTTTTCAAGGGCCCCGGTTTCGATACCCGGCCGAGTCGGGGATTTTAACCCTAATTGGTTATTTCCACTGGCTTGGGGACAGGGTATGTGTGCCACCATTAAATATTAAATAAAAGGAAGACAGGAAAAGAATGAGGAAAATAAGAAAACATCACTAATTAAAAAAGATAGTAGTAAACAATTGTTAAAAGATAAGTCCACCTTTCGTAAAGTCCGCACAAAGTAGGGTGGTGTTTAGCTCCGTGACCGACCGGCTTTGCCCCCTCTCATTCCCGCTCCCCACCTCATACAGTATATTTATCTGGTAGACCGAGTGATTTGGCTATGTAGTTTGGGTCACGTAACTGTAAGCTTGCATTCGGGAGATAGTGGGTTGGACCCCAACCCTACCCCACCGTCGGCAGCTCTACAGATGATTTTCCGTGGTACACCATGTTCACACAAGGCAAATACCGAGGCTGTATCTTCGCTTCCTTCCCGATCCTAAACATGTCCTATCCCATCGTCGTCATAAGGCCAGTCTGTGTCGCCGCGTCGTAAAAACAAATTGCAAAAGAAACCGTAAAAACAATCGAAAAATTTCCTGGTAATTAGTTCCGCTGTGAATCTTAGAGTTAAAAACGTGTCTATAGGTGGAGATCTCATTTCTTGACAGGGAATCGTACTGGTTGGAGTAAATACGCCCTTATCACATGAATTAGCCACACGTTGACATAAACGACATAATACCTGTAAGAACATAATGCATTTGTTGTTGATTAATACCTGGTCGTCAGTTGTGTGTAGCCCGACTCCATGATTAAATAGTTAGCGTGCTGGCCTTTGGTCCAGAGGGGCCCAGGTTTGGGGATTTTATTCTTCATTGGTTAATTCTAATGGTTCGGAGGCTGTGTGTGTGTGTGTGTGTGTGTGTGTGTGTGTGTGTGTGTGTGTGTGTGTGTGTGTGTGTGTGTGTGTGTGTGTCTCTCGTATTAATAACTAGAATTCATCACAGGTAGGGCCCCATTCACGTAGACGCGCAGGTCGCCTATACGCCGTCAGCTCGAAAGACCTGCACCAGGCTTCTTCGGAGGCCACACGGCATTGTTATTGTAGCGGTGTGAATTTGAGTCGGAGATGTACACATTCCGCTTTTAACTTGTCCATGCTTGCCTGGAAAGCAGGACGGCTGCTGTACTCCTGTCCAGGTCAAACTCAGCTCAACTTGGGCTGGCTACATGTTACCTTGCTTTCTTTCTTTCTTTCTTTCTTTCTTCCTAATCAGTATACCCTCCAGGGTTGGTTTTGGACTCAACTAGGGACCCCCCCTCTACCATCTCAAGGGCAGTGTAATGGAGCGTGAGAATATGGATTGGGGGGTGATGGAAAGATTGGAAGGGATAAACAAGGAAGAAGGAAGGAAGCGGCCGTGGCCTTAAGTTAGGTACCATCCCGGCATTTGCCTGGAGGTGAAGTGGAAAACTACGGAATACCACTTCGAGGATGGCTGAGGTGGGGATCGAACCCCCTCTACTCTGTAGACCTCCCGAGGCTGAGTGGACCCCGTTCCAGCCCTCGTACCACTTTTCAAATTTGGTGGCAGAGCCGTGAATCGAACCCGGGTCTCTGGGGATGGCAGTTAATCACACTAAGCACTACACCCGGACTTTCTTCTTTGCACACACATCGATCTCGATGGCCACAGTCACTTAAGTGCGGCCAGTATCCAGTATTCGGGAGATAGCGGGTTCGAACCCCAGTGTCGGCAGCCCTGAAGATGGTTTTCCATGGTCACCCATTTTCACAGCAGGCAAATGCTGGGGCTGTACCTCAATTAAGGCCACGGCCGCTTCCTTCCCACTCCTAGGCCCTCCCTATCCCATCATCGCCATAAAACCCCTCTGTGTCGGTGCGACGTAAAAGAACTTGTAAAAAAATCTTCTTGCTACTGCACTAACCGACGTAGCAGTTCATTTCATTCTTTCTAGTTCATTGTTTTGATATGAGACTCGCATGAATGCAGACAGGTAAGGAGTTACTTGCCTGGATTTATATAGAATTCGTCAACACATGATTTTGATGAAAAATGAACTGTCGTATGGCTTTTAGTGCTGGGATATCCCAGGACGGGTTCGGCTCGCCAGGTGCAGGTCTTTCTATTTGATGCCCGTAGGCGACCTGCGCGTCGTGATGAGGATGACATGATGATGAAGACAACACATACACCCAGCCCCGTGCCATTGGAATTAACCAATTAAGGTTAAAATCCCCGACCCGGCCGGGAATCGAACCCGGAGCCCTCTGAACCGAAGGCCAGTACGCTGACCGTTCAGCCAACGAGTCGGACATGATGATGATGATGATGATCCCTGTTGTTTAAAGGGGCCTAACATATACATCATCGTCCCTAATGGTACAAGGTGCAACAGAATGAAATGGTGGTTAAAATGTTAATATATATATTCACTGACTAGATTCTAAAATAAATGATGACGAAAAATGATTATGAATTTAAAATAATCAGTGGATCGAATTCACTATGTCTTATTTTCTGATGAAATTATAGGAAGTCGCCTTTGTGGTGTAGTGGTTAGCGTGATTAGCTGCCACCCCCGGAGGTCCGGGTTCGATTCCCGGCTCTGCCACGAAATTTGCAAAGTGGTACGAGGGTTGGAACGGGGTCCACTCAGCCTCGGGAGGTCAACTGAGTAGAGGTGGGTTCGATTCCCACCTCAGCCATCCTGGAAGTGGTTTTCCGTGGTTTCCCACTTCTCCTCCAGGCAAATGCCGGGATGGTACCTCACTTAAGGCCACGGCTGCTTCCTTCCCTCTTCCTTGCCTGTCCCATCCAATCTCCCCATCCCTCTACAAGGCCCCTGTTGAGCATAGCAGGTGAGGCCACCTGGGCGAGGTACTGGTCATTCTCCCCAGTTGTATCCCCGTCCCAAAGTTTGAAGCTCCAGGACACTGTCCTTGAGGCGGTAGAGGTGGGATCCCTCGCTGAGTCCGAGGGAAAAGCCAACCCTGGAGGGTAAACAGATTAAGATAAGAAGAAATTATAGGAAATGTAGATTACGGTAGAATAAGGTATTGTCTTGAAGTTCAATCATATATATCAATCAAATTAGGAGTTAAAATAACATATTAAAATGCACAAACTAAAACAGAGTCAATAGAATAAAACACAGTTAACAATAAAATAAAAACTAATTGAAAATACGCTTTCATGTACGAAAAAATAGGCCATTATCCGTCATAAAACGGACGACACGGTCTGCTGACTACACGTCATGAGGGAGATGGTACACGGAAGATTTAGACTACGGGGCAGATCGGCCAGGTCCACGCACTCCGTAGGTATGTGTACCACGGAATGATGACCGCCGCAAATACACACCGGGGGGTTCACTCTTCTGTAAGTATGAGTGCATTGCTATACTGTGGCCGATCCGAAGGCAACAAAATACCATTCATTCCCTCCGAGAAGCCCGGAGGGAAGTCTTCCATACCTTCGTAGTTTCTTTTATCGCTCTCAGCTTATTCTGGAGTGGGGTTTCTTGACACTCCATCTCCTACAGATTATTTTATTTAAGTCATGTTTCGACAGAGCCTCCGTGGCTCGGGTGGCAGCGCACCGGCCACTCATCGCTCGGTTCCGTGGTTCAAATCCCGGTCATCTCATGTGAGATTTGTGCTGGACAAAGTGGAGGCGGGACAGGTTTTCTCCGGTTACTCCGGTTTTCCCTGTCATATTTCATTCCTGCAATACTCTCCAATATAATTTCGTTTCATCTTTCATTCCTTAATCATTGAACTGGAGGAGCGCGTCAGGCTTCGGCAGCCGGTACAATTCCTATCCTCGCTGCTAGATGGGGGCTTCATTCATTCCATTCCTGCCCGGTAGAATGACTGAAAACAGGCTGTGTGTTTTAATTTTCAATATTTAGAACTCCTATTTAAATGCTGCATAAATCATCAATAAAAGCATACTACCGCGCTGCAAAAAGTGGTGAAATATGCATTTACTTTGCAACCGTAAAACAGCTGGATACACAGTTAACATCAACTAATAATAATAATAAATTTATGAATTTATTAACACAGTAAAAACAGTAAAACAAACTCAAGGTTCAACTTCAGCGTAGTACTATAAACTATAAAACGTAAAAAACAGGTTGGGAAACATGACAACTACTAAATGGATATGGAAAGTGGCATGGACCCTACGAGGTAAATGGAACGTGTCCGTTGTGAAGGGAAAAAAATTAGAGGGCAATTACCCTTGATTTCATTTATTTAACGTAAACAAAACAAAACAATAAAAAGACAAACAAAACTCAAAGATTTTGTTATAGTAAATGTAAAGGGTTAATTGTGCCTGCAGATATGCGCAATGTGCCTGAGAAATTTGAACACCACCAATATATGATGAATTACATAAGGGCTAGTTCCAATCTACACAAACTAGGAAAAAGGAAAGAAATAAAATCCTAACACAGAGAACTTACATCTATACCTAAAACGCTTCCACTAAAGAGCATAGATTTTAAAGAGATGCAGAACTACGGGAGGCAACCCGAGGAAAATGTTAAAAATGTTAAAAATGAAAAAGGGAATTGCCTCCGAAACAAAATGTGAGTTACACGATCTTAACTCAAAAGCTAAGTCATTTCGACAATTTTAGTGGTGAACGAGAATCTCGAGGATAAATTCCTCCGCAAGAAGAGAAATAATTACATGTCAATGAAGTTAATGTCAGAAATAAAAGAAGAAATAGAGCTTACCCCAAGACAGGACCGATGCAGGACCGCGTCCGCTCTCTAGGATGGTCAAAAATCAAAGCGGCGGAAACTACCTCGCTTCCACGAAGGAGCGTAAGATCGAGTAACAGGAAATGGTGCTGCCACCAAAAGGGCCAATCAGGAAACAGACTTTATCCCCGACATTCACATTCACCAATTACATTTGATCTTATTTTCACCAATCAGAAGTCCTTTCTTTCTTGCTGATCCAGAAAAGTCTTTTACGCAACAGGAAATACGTCTCTAAAACGGCACGTGTAGATACACGCTGTTACGCAAGTTAACAAACGAAAATATTAAAACTCACAGATACATGATAATTTTACACACATAAAAGTTCTAAGTGCAAAAGTGCAAAGCAGATAACTTCTTATACAACACCGTAAATACTTTTTTAAACAATAAATTAAGAAATTTCCATCGCACCCCCCCTTCTGTCTTAATTCTGCCACAACGTATGCACTTATTTTTATGCTATTAAACACCTAGGAGAATTATGGACTCTGGTATGAAGGGTAAGAGGAGTAGAGGGAGACCAAGACGAAGATGGTTCACACCCACACCAGTGCATAAAATCATGATCATCAATAAACTACGGAATGAAAAACAAAAAATCACACTACTTAGAGCTGCGGGTGTTCCACCAGAACAAACAGTCCGTGCACAGATTGTGGAATGTGTCAATATATCAGCGTTCACTGTTAAAATAATATGCTCACGTCTCGTAGATAAGACACAGTGTGTTAATACATAATATATTCAAGCAGTTAATAAGGTTGTAGGAAAACCATGAAAAAACCACCAACTGAAGAAACACACTTAAATACACATTCCCCTTTCATTTTACTCTGCTCACCCTATATTTTCTGTCCATAATTTGCTTTGCAGTAGACTACAGCAGTTTTCTCCAAGTTTTCTGTTTCAAATCTGTGGCGTTTGTGTGTTAAAACTAGCTTTAATGCGGAGAATGATCTCTCTACATCTACTGATGTGACAGGACAGTATTTAATTCGGGAGCGAGTGTTAAACACTCTGGTAGATCCACATTATCAGTACCAGCCAAATATTTGTTTATAGCTATCATGATGTCGTAGCCCGGATTTAGTTTGACATACCCGAGGTGTCCTGGGATACCTTCCAGTTCACGCTTTTTGTTCTCTAAAATGCCCAGCGAATCACCAAGACGCAATTCACGTGTTTATAGCTTCTTGATTGATTCTGGTATGGATTGGAAGTGTGCCTGGATAGGTGCCGGTTTCCTTTCAACCGTTTAATTGCCGAAAGCGTTCACGGCATTAATTACTTAACATTTTCTTGAAGACTGCTTGTAAATCACGTTAACATATGCATAATACAAGTCAAAAACATGCACAATAAATCCGAAATTTGAAATGTGTGCACCAATCTCAAATATATGCAAACATGCATATATATGGACCATTAAAACTAATAAACATAATTAAAATATTTACGTAAACAAATACCAGGTTCTCTGAACAAAACATTTACCTAAATAAATACCAGTCTCTATGAACAAAATATTTACCTGAATGAATATCAGGCTCCCTAAACAAAATATTTCGATATCTAAATAAACATAATTCAAACTGAGATAAATATTACCATAAATGTAATGTGTTATGGAATAACCTAGCTGGATTAGAAGCAAAGAGATACATACTGTAGATACTGTTACGTGCTGCACAAGTGATAAGTATCTCATTATTTTATAGTGAACTTCTTGAAATAGATTCAATTATTTGTGAATCCTTTCCCCATAAAATCGAATAATTGTAAATTAAGTGCATATTTTAGACGTGTAATTTTGCCACTTGCTCCCGTAGTTAGGGATCTCCTCATACATATTGCATCCCAATATTTAATGCAAGGACAAATTACTGTGTGTGTGTGTGTGTGTGTGTGTGTGTGTGTGTGTGTGTGTGTGTGTGTGTGTGTTTTTACTATGAGATGATTGTCTTCTGCATGAAGACTTGAACGTTTTTCACTGATTAAATTCCCCGCGCAACTGAACGGCTTACGTTGGAGGCACACGTGGCTGATATGTAAGCACTTTTGTCGCTGCACAGGCAAGTCGGGGAAGTATTTGGAAATAACTCTTTCACCACCGTAGAACATTTTAGTCACCAATAAAGCCTTGTTGTAAGTACCCACTGACCTCTTCATGTAGCTACAGCGGCACACTCACGTCACATTGAAAGCACTCTCCTCTAACAATCTTGACAAGTCCAGCAGTCCAAACGGGTCTCGTGAAGCAAGGAAACTCAAGTTTGTGTCCGCTAGAACTATCGTCCTCAGTCAGTGCGTACTCTTGCTTTGCTGATGCGCAAGCTAAGCTGCTTTGCTTATTGCAGGGTATCCTGGGGCAAGCGAGCCTGAAGAAGAATGTGTATACCTTTGACTTGAGATTGTAGAAACAGTGTGAAAACCTGTGTTAGTGTGGAGTCTTTCGTAATGTGTGTAAGTGTCTAGGGTTACATTGAGTGCCCCTGATCTGCTGAAGAGTTACTGTCCTGGAAAAAATTAGGCGTGGTTCTTAGGAATTGGGGAAGTACATACACACCATAATCACTGTCAGAACCGGTAGCCACAGACTTCCGAAGAGTCATCCTTCCCAGTCCTCTCTTGGAATGGACATGAACACTCGGCTACAAATTAGTTAAGCTGTCAATATAACAATTTTATGCCCATGATCTGGTAATAATACCGACGACTGTACATGTATATAGCAAATCCCAAGTCCACCAGTGTTGAGGGTACTCGTGATTGTATTTGGGCCTTAAACTTCTTACAAAAACACAGTATATTTCTGGGGAGGTTGTTCTGAACAAATATAGGTCACTGAAGAAGATATCACAGATTTTCGTTTCTGTGAAGCGCCGGCTGAGTGGCTCAGGCGGTTGAGGCGCTGGTCTTCTGACCCCAACTTGGCAAGTTCGATCCTGGCTCAGTCAAGTGGTATTTGAAGGTGCTCAAATACCTCAGCCTCGTGTCGGTAGATTTACTGGCACGTAAAAGAAGTCCTGTGGGACTAAATTCCAGCACCTCGGCGTCTCCAAAAGCCGCAAAAGTGTAGTTAGTGAGACGTAAAGCAAATAACATTCTTATTATTATTATTATTATTTATATGAAGCATCAAAATGAAGCTTGCAGATCCGCCAGCGATTATTACAAACGCCACCCACGTAGGGCTATATCCTGCAAAGGCTTATCGCCGGAGAAGAGACAAACGAACGCATGGTGTTTGTGGTCTGGCCTACGGCAGCTGCAGTATGGGAGGTGCTCGCATAGTTCTTGAGCTAGCAAGCAGCCTGCACGTGCTCGACCTGGCAAGCATGAGTCGCCATTCTGAATATCAGCTGTTAATATGGTGAGACAGTTATCGTTGCAACACCGTATTTTCGTATGTAAACTTATCGTCTCATCTTAATGGTCGTATGAACAGTCATAACTCTCGTTACTGGCGTGCAGAAAATCCTAGTGGTGTTCATGAAATCCCTTCTTGTGATAGGAATATTGGTGTTTGGTGTGTTGTTAGTGCAAGATGAATAATCGGACCTACTTCTTTCGAAAATACAGTAAATGCAGAGAGGTACCAAGACGAAATGTTGATGCCGTTCTTCCCTCAGTTAATGGAAGAAGACAAATCACAAGGGTGGTTTCAACAAGATTCAGTCCTGGTCATACAGCAGAAGATTCCCTTCGAAGAAGAAAAATCACATAGGTGGTTTCAACAAGATTCAGTCCTGGTCATACAGCAGAAGATTCCCTTCGAAGAAGAAAAATCACATAGGTGGTTTCAACAAGATTCAGTCCTGGTCATACAGCAGAAGATTCCCTTCGAAGAAGAAAAATCACATAGGTGGTTTCAACAACATTCAGTCCTGGTCATACAGCAGAAGATTCCCTTCGAAGAAGACAAATCACATGGGTGGTTTCAACAAGATTCAGTCCTGGTCATACAGCAGAAGATTCCCTTCGAAGAAGACAAATCACATGGGTAGTTTCAACAAGATTCAGTCCTGTTCATACAGCAGAAGATTCCCTTTGAAGAAGAAAAATCACATGGGTGGTTTCAACAAGATTCAGCCCCTGGTCATACAGCAGAAGATTCCCTTTGAAGAAAAATCACAAGGGTGGTTTCAACAAGATTCAGTCCTGGTCATACAGCAGAAGATTCCCTTTGAAGAAGAAAATTCACATGGGTGGTTTCAACAAGGTTCAGTCCTGTTCATACAGCAGAAGATTCCCTTCGAAGAAGACAAATCACATGGGTGGTTTCAACAAGATTCAGTCCTGGTCATACAGCAGAAGATTCCCTTCGAAGAAGGAAAATCACATGGGTGGTTTCAACAAGATTCAGTCCTGGTCATACAGCAGAAGATTCCCTTCGAAGAAGGAAAATCACATGGGTGGTTTCAACAAGATTCAGTCCTGGTCATACAGCAGAAGATTCCCTTCGAAGAAGAAAAATCACATGGGTGGTTTCAACAATATTCAGTCCTGGTCATACAGCAGAAGATTCCCTTCGAAGAAGACAAATCACATGGGTGGTTTCAACAAGATTCAGTCCTGGTCATACAGCAGAAGATTCCCTTCCTACACTCTCGGAAGTGTTTGCAAGCAGAGTGATTAGTGCTGGTCTACTTCCCCCTTGTTTACAGATCTAACAGTGTGTGATTTTTACTTGTGGTTAAGCTGAAAGAAAAAGAAGTATCGATCAAATCCTCACACATTGGAGGAACTGAAAGAAAACATGACAAATTAGTCTAAATTTAAAAAAAATACGATGGCAGAACTCACTGGCGTCAGTCAGGATGTGGTTACCGGATACAGTGCCTGTATAACCCAGGAAGGACGACACTTTTATAATGTAACATTTCATATAAGATTGTACACACCCTTAAAGCAAGGCGGCCGCGTGTGACTTAAGTTCGGCTGAGGCAGCTGCCGTAGCGCAGAGGATTGAATAGAATAGAACAGAATACTCCCCTCCCCCAGTCTCGGATCACCCGAAGCTCTGAGGAAGGAGTAATCTTTTATTGCACTCCAATGTGTTTTGATACATGCATATACAACATTAAACATTTACAATTAAACTTATTCACTATTTCAGTCTATTTCTAGATTGTATTTTGTTTTTGTTTTCAGATTATTTGTTTATTTTTTCCTAGACAGAAACCTCATTATATAGTCTAGGACCTGCATGTACCTTACCCTCCCTAAGTTATATTAGGGCTTAAATTGTCTACCACCGAGCTCGATAGCTGCAGTCGCTTAAGTGCGGCCAGTATCCAGTATTCGGGAGATAGTAGGTTCGAACCCCACTGTCGGCAGCCCTGAAAATGGTTTTCCGTGGTTTACCATTTTCACACCAAGCAAATGCTGGGGCTGTACCTTAATTAAGGCCACGGCCGTTTCCTTCCCACTCCCAGCCCCTCCCTGTCCCAGCGTCGCCATAAGACCTATCTGTGTCGGTGCGACGTAAAACAATTGGCAAAAAAAAAAATTGTCTACCTTTTGAATGAATTGTATAACTGGAAGAATACCTGAGTGCCTATAATTAATTTGCATGCAGTTTAATAGTTAAGAAAAACTGAATAGCGACCCTACAATACAACAATTGATCTATTGCTATATGTAATAATATTTTTACACCTATACTGAATTATGTATCTCTCCTTCCTTATTTTCTCTTATTTTATCCTCTTTTAATTTCTTTCCCACATTTCTCTTATGATATTACAAAGTTTCGCTGTTTTTCGTAGTACTTTCCATTCTCTGTTTATTAATTTAGCAATGGTGTAAAATCCACGTTCATTATCGATTTTACTCATATCTTTTCCATCTACATGTTTTTCCCTTACCATTCTTGTTTCTTTATAGTATTTTAGTAAGTGAGCAACTTCCATATCCTTATTGCATAGAATGCAGAGATTTTCCTCATTTTTCGTCTTAGAGCTTTATTCTTATATACACCCATCAGCCACCAAATTATCGCTCTCATTTACCCTTTTGTTAACATTTCAGTCCCTACTGTCGTATTTTCACTTATTTTACAAAATTCAACCAGTGTTCTCTTGCTGGTACCGTCTGGCCTTATTGTTTGTCTTGCAATGTCTTTAACTCTTTGAACCACCATTTTACACAATCCCTTGTCATTTCTTGATAAATTTACTTCCCAATAGTACCCCATTCCTATTTTATCCAGTAGCTTCTTCACTCCATACACTCAGTAACCCTCATTTTCTTCTGGTGCTGGTATGCTATCCTTAGAATGTCGCCCCTGCCCCCGTCCTTAGCCTCCGCCAATATTTAATTATTCGTTTAACAATATCCGCCCGTATACTCATCCCTTCACACATCTTTCTCACCCTACTATTTGCGGTGCAGCTTGGCAGTCCCATCATTATTTCGGAAAATTTGTTTACAACTATATCTAATGTTACAATTCCATCATCTAATCTCCATATTTCTGCTCCATACAATAACTGCGTTTTAACTAATTAATTAAATAGATTTTTCTGAACTCCATATTCAGTGTTCGGCATCTTTTTATCCAATATTTTTATACTAGCCAGAGCACTTACTCCCATCATTTGAGCTCCTTTTATCTCTTCTCACTATCTTTCATTGCTGCTTATGCTCGTCTCTAGGTATTCGATTTTTTATCAACTTCTAATTTTGTCTTATCCAACCACTATTGTTCACTTTTCGAGAGTTTTCCTCCTATTATACACATCATAACTCTGGTTTTCTTTGGATTGGTTTTTAGATTCCACTCTTTACAATGATTTACTATCCCATTAATACTGTTTTGCATTTTGACAGGGGTTAATGTGAGCAGCAGAATATCGTCTGCGAAGATAATACCCGAAATATCTTGGTTCTCGAGACAAGGAAATGCTCTTTTCTTAAAGCCCTCGGAATGGAAAATGTCATTAATAAATAATAAACACAATATTGGTGAAAATTTGTAACCTTGTTTGGGTCCCAGTTTTGAAAAATCCCTCCCACTACTACCCTATCTTTCACTTTGATCGAACTTTTAAATTCCTTATACGTATTTTCAATTGCCCTTATCTTCTTCTTTGATATTCCAAGATGGCTCAACGTATAGACGACAGCCCGTCTACGTACCGAATCAAAAGCTTTCTCTAAATCGATTGCCGTAATGTACAATTAGCCTCTTTTCTTCTTCACGCATTTATCCATTACTAGCGCAGAGTGCAAACACGGTGCGTTCAGTCTGAGTTTATATGAGACTCTATATGACGCTACACGAACATCACTAGCTGCGATGACGATTTCCACTACCAGATTCTGTTCGTTTTCTACTGGCGTTCTGGAAACACTGTCCGTGTGACACCAAGAAAGAAATCGTGGGATTGAGCTCCGGAAATCGAGATGCCAGACCATTACTTCTGTCCGGTCCATCCATCTACTCTGAAACGTAATATTGTGGTACAAGGTACACTGTATGTAAACCTCTTTTTCAGTCTAAGTGTTATGCTCCTTTTGAGTGGCGATATTGTACTTGTACCATGAATGCAATATCTTATGGGAATATGTATAGAAGTAGTTTTATGGCGCCGGGCTGAGTGGCTCAGACGGTTGAGGCGCTGGCCTTCTGACCCCAACTTGGCAGGTTCGATCCTGGCTCAGTCCGTTGGTATTTGAAGGTGCTCAAATACATCAGCCCCATGTCGGTAGATTTACTGGCACGTAAAAGAACTCCTGCGGGACTAAATTCCGGCACCTCGGCGTCTCCGAAAACCGTAAAAGAGTAGTTAGTGAGACGTAAAGCAAATAGCATTATTATTATATTAGTTTTATGTTCATGGACGGGTCATTTCGACTTATTTCTCTTATGAGTCGTTGTGGGCTGGTCGTGGCAGCCCAGGAACTACGAAATTTTAGTACAAACTTCACCTAAGAGGCTCAGCCACACTGTACTTAGTGCGTGTTTTTATTTCTTTATCTCGAGATACCCTGTCACTAAATACTCACTTGTGTGCCCGTGACCTATAGCACAAAGGAGAATTTATTTCACGAATTAGTAATCAATGTAACTGATATTCTGAAAGAAGTTAAATACGAATAAAGTAAGAATAGCTTCTGACGGAAGTGATAATGCCTCTTGTTTTCTAATCGAGAAGTGTTGTCATGATCATATTAGCTATGTTTAACTATTTGAAGCATGGTGGTATGAAATATATACCACCTTCTTAATTCATTCTGAGGACGCTAAAAGATGGTAAATTTCTACCACCACCACTTTGTGCTCTTCTGCTAGTTCATAACTTTCTGGATAGAGTGCGCCTTATGCTCAGGTGTTGTTATGGGCTGGTTAAGAGTGTTCTTAATTCAGGGAAATGAACCTCGGTGCGTCACCTGCTGTTATTTATCGAATTGTGGCTCTAGAAGCCTACATTTGTGCTGTTTATTTCTGCCTAAAAATTCTCTGGATATCAGAGCTAATGTAAGTGATAATCATTTTCCTTTACTTTAGAACGTTTATGTATCTTTCTTGGGAAAATTGGGTTGTATGTTTTATCTACCACCAAGCTTGTACCACGCAAATATGGACAGTGGGAATTTTAAGCTAACGTTTCTGTATTTCCTTGTGATGGATGTTATTTCAGTCAATTATTGCAAAAAACAATCACCTAGAAATGAAGTTCTGGTAAAGAAACATAAGCTACACTTTACACAGGATGTACGACTGTAGAGTTCAACTCAGTAGGCTAACCAGAGCACTCAACAGCACGGCGCTGTGACAAATACAGCACGAAGAACAAGCAAGTTCGCACCATGTGGATGTGCTAACAATCTAATATTCCATTGTAAATCTTGAGTAAAAACAAAACATGTGTCAACGATTTTTCGCAAATGTTAGAATAGCGTTGCTCGTAATTAGAGAAGCATTGCAATAATTTTATGAATAATTTACTTTTGTGTTTGATTGATTTTATTTATGTATTTTTATTTTATTGTTATCCTTTGTGCCATAAATGAATTCAAATAAATTCATTATTACATCAATGTTCACTAAGGTTTAGAACAGGGAAAACAATATTAAAACGCGACATATTCCTAATCTTTAGCATATATTGGTTTAAAATGACACAGACCAACTGGCACGGTGGTATGTTATATATACTAAATCCATGACCTTTGAGTCCTAAATTTATTACATGAGCCCCATATAAATTACAAGTCATGGGGAGCCCTATCTGCATTTTTATCTTTGACCAGAGACGGCACGTTAAAAAACAGGTGGGATGATTCTCATTCTCACGCTACAGAAATCACGTCACCCACACGTGTAGAATGTTCAGGGATACGAAGTAATTTGGCGGAACTATTTTTTATTAAAAGTACATTTTAAGAAGAATTGGCGATAAAACTGCCGTAGTAAACGTCAGAAAACCGTAAGTGAAACAATTTGGTTTTTAGTGATAAAGAATTTAGCCCGTTAAATAACTCCAGGAGCAAAATTGTCGAAAGTCGTTTAAACTCTGTTTCATTGACCTAGCTCATGAGTAAATTTAACGACTCAATTGGTTAAGAGAAACCCTTAAAGCTTATCATCAACACCGCTAGTAAACTAAACTAAATCACCCATAATTACATTTTCTGTGAGGTGAAAAAGGTGTTTGTAAACTTTTGGCAATAAACGCAGATGGCTTGGGAGTAGGAGAACTTTTATAAAATCACGCTGCGTCATTTGCAAATCTCGCATTGTTTTCAGTGAATTTGAAACCACCGCACGTCATTCAGACTAACATTAAAAATTGGTTGTGGAGACTAAGTCCCCAGAAGGGAAGGCAGTTTTGGCCAAAGGTGGCTATCTAACGTCATCTCCAAGTGGAAATAGATTAGTAGGCAAATTAACAGTATTCCGAAATGTGGAACCGTCATGTATATTCACATCCAGACAGCAGACGATCATTATAATGCCGAAGTCCTGCAGTTGAATTAGAAAATATCATTGTTTTATTTTATTGCGTGTGCGGATCGGTGATTTGACGAACGTATTCGGTTCGCGAGGAAGAGAACGTGTGAATCGCATTTATTTTTATGTCATTATTTTCAGGTGAATTGTACCAAATATAAATGAAAGGAAGGATATGTTTGGAAACCCACTATCTGTCAAGATGGCTGGATAAAGAGTGAGAGAGGCTGGTGGGTCTGTTAAGATGTAAGACCACGTACGACTTCCGGGTATGTAGATTACCTTTGTTTATAAAGTGCATTTAATTTTTTCATGATGTCACCATGTAATTTGTGTATCTATGACGAATTTTGGTCACCATTTTATTTCGTGAAAATGTCAGAAGAATACGACAAAAGGTCATTTTCTTATGTTTCCTGGATAATCGGGAAAGTCGCGAATATAATGTCTAGAGCAAAGTATCATTTCCGTACATTCGTTTCCTATATTTTGTTGTTTGCGAAAGTTCAGATATCAATTTCTCACGAAATTCTGTTCAGTGTAAAGATGAAGTTCCTGTAAGTGTCGTCCGTGGTTTACCATTTAGAGCGAGTGCGCGACAATGATGGAATGCCAGCTGTTGCGGAAGGCACGCCGTCATGTATTCGGCGCAGTAAATTTGTCACGGGAATGTCTGAGGCTAGACCGGTGTGTGATTTGTAGAAGGGAAATATTATTCCAAAAGTCTGTTAAAATCTGTGCAGAATTGATGAGAGGAAAATAACGGTAAAATTTTGTAAGTCAAGTGGTGAGTTTCGGTTTTGGAAATATTGTGTTGTCAAATTCATATATGCGAGGAGAGATGGTTAGTTCGTCACAGATTGTTTTATGTAACAACATAATGGATCGCGTAGGAGAGATATTCCATAGTATTGTCGTGTAGAGAATTTGTGGTAGCAAGTGGTTCAAGTCTTGCGGAGAAAGGAAAGAATGTGTACCAGGTTGTTGAAATCCTGTAGTGTTGAAGAGACTTTTTTCCGGGATTTTCATTGTAGGGAACCCGAGGATGTATTTTGTGTAATTTAATGATATGGGAATAGGGTCATCCCATAGTTAGGGTTCCACGTGAAACCGTACGACCGTGATGGATAAGAATATTTCAAGTGACGTTTTAAATTAAATCCCTTCGCATAGTCTGTATTGGTCAAGAATTGTATTTCACGTGAATTGTCAGCGAGGCCAGGTTTTCATTTGATACAGGTCGAGATAATGTGTGTGTCTGTGTGTTTTTTAAGAGATAACGACGAGGGGTCTTGTTCTAGGTAGAAGCCAGCTGTTGGGCGGTCGAGCCAGTTCATTGTTAGAAAGAAATTGTAAATTAAGTTTAGTCATGTGTAAGAAATGTTTGGAATTAGAATTAGATTTCATTGTT
Organism: Anabrus simplex; assembly: GCF_040414725.1. Lineage (NCBI taxonomy): Eukaryota > Metazoa > Arthropoda > Insecta > Orthoptera > Tettigoniidae > Anabrus > Anabrus simplex. The sequence goes on from NC_090266.1 coordinate 1,057,599,681, forward strand.
TTAGAAGAGTCATTTAAAAGAGGACTTGAGATTCATTATCGAGGCGACGGAAATGACACTATGGTATGTCATGTTGTGAATAACCATTTCCAGGGGTGTAGAAATTTGAAAATCTGTAGTGATGTTGTTTCGTGTTGTTTCGTGGTGTCCAAAGTTTTGCGATTATTTTATTTGAACGTCACGATAGCCTGTAAATCAATAAAGTTCGTGATGGATGATTGTGTTGTTGTCATTGGTTTCCAAGGCACAAATATAGTTTCGTGTGATATGAGGTCATGCTTGTGGAGCACATTGGGTGCAGTAGTCCATCCGCCTTAGAGTTGGGTGAGGTGCACTACGACATTTGTGTCTCATCGACCTGAAATCATACCGAAGGAGGTACCGGTATTAGTCCAAGGGATAACCGTAGGCGTTATAAGTGATTTGACATGGTTTATTTTATTTTGCGTTGTGTGTAAATTTATGCAGATTATAGGATTGAAGATTAGGATTATCCAAGCTATTTTCTTAATAATTATTAGTGTTACAATGTAAACTTCTCGAGTGACATCGTGAAATAAATAAATAGTACCGGTAGTTATGACAATGCATTCCGCTTTCCAGCTGAATAAAACTATGAGCATAAACAATAGCAGATCGAATTTTTCGTCAAAGGAATGTTTCTGGTAAACAAGTCGGAGTGATAACGAAAATGTAATTAAAGCAGTTAGGGAGTTTAAAGAAACCACTTCGTTCGGGCTGGATAAAATTTGTTTTGTAGTTAGGGTTGTGAGATTACTACATTTTAATTTATTAACTTCAGTGGAACCGTATTTTGAGAATTAGCGTAAAACCAAGTGACTAACTTGAAAATGTATTCTGGAAATCTTAGTTTTATTTGCTGGGAAATTTCAACTTATTAACGTAACGATTAAGGGGACATGTCCGATGGCAATGGACTTTACTGCCACAAATGTTGTGAGCGTTTGTTGTTGTTATTATTTTGATTTTGATTTGTTGAGCATCAGATGTACTGGGGATTTATTAATGTGGAAACCTTGGTCATAAACCACTGTAACTTAAATATGTTCAGCCTTCAGCTTAGAAGTTTGGATGGTCATGGGATCATCAACCTCTGTGACTTAGTTTAAGGCCGTTTGCCAGTATAGCATCATTTTTTCTTGCGGTCATCATCCACAATGACTTTAAAGTAAACACAAAGGTAGATGTAGGTCCATGACATAGTCGCAAGTTACATCGATTCAATTAAGGGTCCATGCCGTACAACCACTGTGGCACACACCGACTGGACTGCCTTAATTATACCAAGAGACCAGAGCTCGTGTTACGGGGGCTGGATCATTACGAATCAATAGGTTGTTACATGCAGTCTCACATGGAAACCGATCTTATGGATGTTCTGACTTTCTTTATTTCATTCTTAAATTAAGACGGTGGTTTCTAGTAAGGATGCCCCTCAGACAATTGAGTTAAGGTCTCGAAAGCCAGCGTCTCTCATCGACGTTGTTAATATGTTTTTAAACGGACAAGACTGAGTTTGTTGATTAGAGGTTGTGTAATGTCACAAATGTCTTCGAATTAATCGCCAATGGTCAATAAAACATCAATTTCTTTTGACTCGACTCCTCTCATTGTAGACATTAGTTTAAAATTACTGAAACCCGCCTCTTACCTAAGCCACTGATGAAGAACCCGTCAACGACCCAAGATAAAGAACCCATGCCGATTTCTGATAGGTAAGGAGGTAGGTATCCTTCGTAGGACCTTAAAGGGTTCAATACCACCTTCTACCACCCACACCAAAACATTAAAATATAAAAATCATTATTATATTATGCTAAGTGCATATAGCAGAAATAAATATGGCCTGGCCATTTTCAAAACAAATACGCATAGGGTGCTTCAAAGAGTTGCATGTATGTATGTTGGGTATTCTGCCCGAAGGCTTGTTTGATCCTCATAGCTCTGTCAACAGCTATAATGATAGCCTAGGTATCACCGACGAGGCATACTAGGGAAATGAGGGGTGATGTAGTTTCCCGTTGCTTTCCCCACCGAGCCAGAAGTTGCTATTACATATCCAGCAGCCAAGCCCACTGAAATGCATGCACCAACTGACCCTATGAGCGATATTTTCACACCATTGATAATAGGGTCTGGCTGAATAAGGAATGGTATTACTAGCATCGTTCATACTTCGGTCACTTTCATATTGTCAAAGCCAAAAATGAGACTGACAAATCAGTGAAACGTGTACATCACATCCAAGCGAACGGACTCACACCATATTTCCACTACACATAATACTGCTACTAAAGCTCCCAAACATGTGAGCGGTCAGACAGAGGGATGAAGAGAGATTAATGAATTATGGAACGCCACCGCTCATGATCAGCTGCGTGCGCAGGCCGCAAAGACGATGGCAGACTGCAGCGGGTGGCTGTGTACAGAGTGTAGGCCGGTGAATAAGAATCGTTGAGCTTGCTTCTGTAGCCAGCAAACAGCTTTTATCCATATTCAGATTATTATTTAGCAGACAGTCAACCAGAAACGAACTTTTTTTTGCTAGTTGTTTTACGTCGCACCGACACAGATAGGTCTTATGGCGACGATGGGACAGGAAAGGGCTAGGAGTGGGAAGAAAGCGGCCGTGGCCTTAATTAAGGTACAGTCCCAGCATTTGCTTGGTGTGCAGAAACGAACTAGCTGTGGTGGAAATATTATTACTGAAGGAGTTTTGTGATTCGGGCAAGCAACCACAATTATATTATTGGCATAAAAGGCTGAATTCAAACAAAAGATCAGCCTAGGCTTCTGTTCTTTGACTACATTAAACATCATTGACTGCTTCCCCTTAAAGGCGACACTGCGGAGATAAAAAGATATTTTTGCCTAATGCATGGATTTTCTCGAAACTTTATGGCAATGTTATCTACGTAAAAGTCGAGATATCACGGACATTTCTTTCGTATACAATTACAGTAATAGTTTTTCCAAAAAAATTCAAAATTTTTATTCCAATTTTTCATGAATTTTAATTAACATTTTAATGTAAATTCGTAATTAGGTAGATAATACTTCTTTTCAAAGCACTGCATATCGATTTTTCTGTACATTATTTATATAAGGAGATATATCGTACTAAAGTTTGTGTAATTTCTACGTTCTAAAATTTTGTACTTTAAAATCCCTACTATTTGAGAAAATTCTGCAATCAAAAATTCCATACTCAGGTTTCTTAATATAGCTGCGATACATATACCATAAAAATTCTGTTACGTTTACCTGAAAATTATGGGGGAAATGGGATTTAAATGTAGAATTACAATTGGCAAACAAATCATTATTACAGTGATAAATTGTTTGAATTTAGCGGAATAACTTCGTGACAAGAAAAAAGAAATTCTATCCTTTCAATTTCAGTTCATAAAAAAAATTCACCAAAATGACGAAAATATCGATCTTTTCCTCCACAGTGTCGCCTTAAATAATGGGGTAAGATGTTTAAGACACTAATCATGTATAAAGGTCTCAGAGATCTCTCATGATTATACAAGGTTCTTGTTTCATTGATTCGAATCTTTTAAAGGAAATAGTTTTTGGAAATGAAGGACGAAAGATTATACAGCAAGGACAATTGAAATATCGGAAATAATCGATTATTATTTGAGTACGCATGTAGTTGAGGTAAACAAGTCGTGGTCTTTGCGATAGACATCATCCCAGCATTCTTTAAGTTTTCTTAGTTGTGGCCGAAACAGCTGAAATTGAGTATCACACCGACATGTTTCCTAAATCAGTAAGCCGCATAAAGTAGGGGTAATTTCTCTGTCACTTGCGCGAGGATTCGAGTCCAATTGTCGGCTCAAAGAATAGGTATTAATCTTGTCTGAAGGGCTGAAAACGCTTAAATCAGCCTTTTAACTTCAACTGAGGGTCTGTCTATGACAGGCAGTGAACCCGCTCGAGTAACCCGACAAATTGGACTGAACAAGTCGCTACGCTATCATGGTTCTCCAGTATCTGCAGGCTATTTGATTAAATAGCTATTTTCTAGATTGACCTGATGCCCTTAATAGCTCATATAGGCCATTGGTTTAGTACATTTTTCTATTATCGAAACCAGATCTCGACAGCAAAACGCTGACCTGACCTGACCTGATTTTCCAATGATATTAACACAGAACTGTAAAAAGTTACAGTCCGATACCCTGAAATTGAACGACTGAAAGATGGCTGGTGATGAGGCCTGTCGCACTCCTCTGGGGTAATGATTAATGAATGATTAATGAAATGATATTGGAGAGTGTTGCTGGGATGAAAGTTGACAGGGAAAACCGGAGTATCCGGAGAAAAACCTGTCCCACGGATCCCAACGGTGAGAGGCCGGCGAGCAGCCACCTGAGCCACGAAGACTCATAATAATAATAATAATAATAATAATAATAATAATAATAATAATAATAATAATAATAATAATAATAATAATAATAATAATACATTTATAATTTTATTATTATTATTATTATTATTATTATTATTATTATTATTATTATTATTATTATTGATCCGGGGTCTCCGTGATTCACAGAGGAATAGGAAGTGCCTGAGTTGAATGGCCGGAAAGAGGTTATTTAGAGCAACTTTTAGTATAACAAATTTGGAAATTTTATTTCTTTCCTTTCTTAAAATAGAAAGACAGGAACGTTAATAGAATAACGAAGAACAGTTTAAAACGATTAACAACGAGCTCGTCAGCTCTAGCAATGCCTTTGGACTTAGAAGTCCTAAATCAGGTACAAAAAACTTGGGATAAATAACCAGTCGTTAAATTACATATGAAAGAGCAAGGCTTGCTACAAGCAGGTACACTTCATAGGAGTCTCAGCTCCAAAATATAAGAGTCTAGCCTCGAACACGCAATCAGTTTCTTTTGACACGCTTAAATTACACTAGGCAACCCATCGGGTGACCCCACTTCAAAGTGTTCATACACGTCTGCACCATAGTGGGCAATGCTCCACAATAAGTTCAATCAGGTCTCGAAAGCGAACCAAAATGGAAACACAGTTACCCTAAAGAGTATTTAAGGATACACAGGGGCATAATTACCCATACTACAAGGCCTTAAGGATAAAAAGGAAAGGTTACGCATGGCAAAAGGCAAGGAGGCGAAACACCAGCACTCCTTGTAGAAATTTCTGGAAACCTAAGTGGGCTTAAGGCCCAATGACACAGGGGCTAATCCCATACTAAAAAGGGTGACTAAAGAAACAACATTTAAAGCCAAGATAAGATTTTCAAAATTTAGAGGACCGGGCTGAGTGGCTCAGATGGTTGAGACGCTGACCTTCTGATCCTAACTTGGCAGGTTCGATCTTGGCTCGGTCCGGTGGTTTTTGAAGGTGCTCAAATACGTCTGCCTCGAGTTAGCAGATTTACTGGCACGTAAAAGACCTCCTGCGGGACTAAATTCCGGCACCTCGAAGTCTCCGAAAACCGTAAAAATAGTTAGTGGGACGTAAAACCTATTTTATTATTATTATTATTATTATTATTATTATTATTATTATTATTATTATTATTATTATTATTATTATTATTATTATTATTATTATTATTATTAAATTTTAGAGGTTAGAAAACTTTAGTCACCCAGTTCAAAAGTTGACGTGGAGACGACTGAGGTCACGACTCGCATTCCCTTACATTACATATTTCCCAGTAGGGAATAGATTTAGAGGCGAAGACTTCGCAGACGTTCCTACACTTCAACTTCCAAATACACAATTGCGTTAAGAAACAGCTGAAACCTTCCCCTCAAAGTACCCGCAGGTACTATAACATGTTTAGGTAAATTCTGCCATTACCTTGTATCGCTGGATCTTCTTCAAGCAGGCAGCGCCCCTGCCTCCCTAGCCCTCCATCAAGCCGCACTCTCATGCACTGGAGCAATTCAGACAAGACGGCCCTGGAGTGCCCTGCTTATATAGCTTCGTAAAGGATAGTTCCAGATTAAATTGAACTACACAATGCTGATCGGCAGAATTTCCCTACACACCCCCGGGTTTTATTGGCTAGAGAACATATTTACAAGCATATGATAGGTAGATTACTATAGAGGAGGAAACAGCTGAAGTGTTGACAACTTCGGTACATTGAAAAAAAAATCCTTAAAGAAAGGGTTACCAAATCTGAAAATAAACATTTGTCTGTCCATTAGTTTGTTTTTAATCCAGCAAGTATCATTAGTAAATAGATGGCAGAGCCATCTCTCCATCAAAGAAGAAGGTTTCTGGGAGTTTAAAAGTTCATGTCCATTGGCATAGGTGGCGTTATAGAAGGCGCACAGTTTAATTATCCGGGGAAAATGTACCTCTGTTCTGACCCCAACATGACAGGTTCGATCCTGGCTCAGTCCGGTGGTGTTTGAAGGCGCTCAAGTACGTTTGCCTCGAGTTAGTAGATTTATCGGCACGTAGAAAAACTCCTGATGGACGAAATTCGGGCATTTCGGCCTCTCAAAAAATCGTAAAATTAGTTAGTGGAACGTAAAAACTACAACATTATTATTAGTATTATTAATCATTATTAATAATAATAATCATCATCATCATCTTACCTCGTGACTCATTAACCCCTCTATGAAGTAAAAGTGGCATCTTATTGTCACTAAGCATAGTGAATATTCCACTAGAAGCACAGGAATTGAAATTATTTCATTTATAAAATGTACAACTTGGATTTAACGTTCGGAATCACTTAACCAATGCCGTTGCTAGGCCACGATAACATTGACAACAGTCTTGGGTGGCTATCACAGAGTATGTGGCAATGCTCAATACTTTTATTTATTTATTTATTTATTTATTTATTTATTTATTTATTTATCTCGTTTTTGGAGGTATTCATTAGACACTGTTTTCCAATCTGCTGACAATACATAACCTGTGAGAAAATTCTTATAGAAGTTAAGAGAGCTACTACATTTCATATAACTAGCTGAATGATATTTAATTCCATTTAATTGTGGCGACCGACATCAGCATGGCTTTCTATTGACGCAACGGTTGAATTCTACGAAGTGATATTCTGATACAAAGGCAACTAAGATTTTGCTGCGTTATTCATCAAAACAATGCCAAGCTGCCAAGTGTGACATCGTACAAAACAAACACTTCATAACCAAGTGATCCGACTTGGCACCGCGCACCGATATTTTAACTGTAGCCTGCGTTCGGGAGATGGCTGGTTCAAACCCCGCTGTTGACAGCCATGAAGGTAGTTTTCTACGTTTCCGTATTTTCTCTGCAGGCAAATACCAGGGCCAGGCTTCAATTTAGGCCACGGTTGCTATCTTCCTAGTCCTAAACTCTTCTATCCTATATTAACCGAATATCTACCTCTAATATACAACGTTAAAGAGCCATTAAGAAGAAACTTCCGTCACTGCAATACCACTACCGATTTTATGAGGCCATTCATGTTCAAGATCACGAACAATGACATGCGTGATAAAATCCCTCATTCCCATTTTTATCTGACATTTTTTCAGTTGCTTCAATTCATCACTACGTGTAGATTTAGCCAAGTTTCAAGACCGAATGCCCTTTCAGATGCCAACTCTAATTTAAGTGATGTATTCACTATTGCGTGTTTTTGTAGTGACTGGTAGACTGCTGTGGTATATGTATATGAAGATGTGTGTATGGTGTGCATTAAGACATATACCCAATCCCTAAGCCAGAGGAATGAACCAAATGCGTGTAAAATCCCTGATCGAACCCGGGACCTTCTGAATCTAAGGCCGCTATGCTAATCGTTCATACAAGTAGTCAGACATCGCCCTCCATAGTCCCGTTGTCATTTTATGCGAAGAATGGTACGTGGCTTATGTATTTTAGCACTCGAGTGGTGTTACTATTTTAATAATAATAAGAAGAAGTATAGTGTTATGTCTACGGTTTTCGGAGGCATTACGATGCCAGAATTTTGCCCCGCAGGAGTTCTGCATAAAATAGATAAAAATAAAACCAATACTAAAACGTAATAAAATGAAATAACGTGCAACAAAAGACATGACAGGATAGAATAGAGCTGGAGATGGAAAGAGCAGTGTTTTTATTTATTTCTTCTATCACGTTCGTCCGTGATTCGTCTGATGACTTCGCTGATTACGCACATACGAAGGAACAAGGAATATCTTAAATTGGAGCTCCCACTCAAATGGCTAGCGCATAGTGAGCCATCTAGTGACGGACGAGGGCACCACTTACTACAGACCAACGATAAAGCCTTCTTAAATTCAAACCTTCATTATTGGAGAAGTCTTGCTCGTGAATAGACGTGATTTTCTTCTGAAGACGCAGAGAAATGTCCTCTGAGAAGCGTAAAGTATTTCACCTCATTTTCTGACACGGCAAAAGCCCAAATTACGGGTCGTGAAATCATCAATCTCAATACGCTGGCGAAAAAAAATATCCAAACACCAAGAAGGGGTTGAGCTAGATTAACGAACATTGGTAGGCGTGTTTATACGTCTGAGAGAGGACGTTGTTTCTAATTTCCTGCAAATCGCATTAGCAGGGCGCTATTAGCGGCTCCATGATGTTGCATATCAGGTTTGCTTTAAATACGGGCTGTACTGTGCGAGAGCGTTAGTTACCTGTGAGATTGGACGGAGTGACTGTGAATGGGTCAAGAATGCCTTTACGACGACGAAAAGGCCAGTATCAACAGCTCACTGCGGTTGAACGAGGCTGTATAATAGGACTATGTGAATGTGGGTATTCCTTCGGCGCTATTGCAGAACGACTTGGCAGGAATGTCTCCACTGTGTATGCGTTCTGGCAGCAGTGGTCACGAGAAGGTACGCTCTCAAGAAGACCATGCTCCGGACGTCCCCGTGGCACCACCGAGAGGGAGGACCGCCGTATTCGGCGTATGGCTGTGGCGCAGCGGACTGCGTCTGCAGCAGCAATTCCAGCGGCATTTGCACCACAGTGACACAACGAAATGTTCGAAATCGGTTACTTGAAGGACAGCTCCTAGCCAGGCGCCGTGCGGCGTGCATTCCACTTACCCCAAACCACCGCCGCCTGCGACTTCAGTGGTGTCAAGCGAGAGCTCATTGAGGATGGAGTGGAAGTCCGTCGTGTTTTCCGATGAAAGCCGGTTCTGCTTTGATACCAGTGATGGCAGTGTGTTGGTTAGAAGGAGGCCAGGTGAGCGCCTGCATTCCACCTGACTGTGGCGTCGACACATTGGATCTACACCGAGACTTCTAGTCCGGGTAGCAATTTCCTATGACAGCAGGAGCACTCTCGTGGTTATCCCACGCACCATGACTGCAGATGTGTACGCCCGTCTGGTGATTCGATCTCTTGTGTTGCCATTCATGGGGATGATTTCCAACAGGATAATGCACGCCCCCATGCCGCTGTTGTAACCCAACGTGCTCTACAGAGTGTCGACAAGTTGTCTTGGTCTGCTCGATCCCCCGATATTTCCCCTTTGACTGACCAAGTGCAACAGGCATGGAACTCCATCACACAAGCTGACATCCGGCACCTGTACGACACAATGCATGCACGTTTGCATGCCTGCATTCAACAGTCAGGCGATTACACCGGTTATTAATGGACCAGCGTGGCACATTTGCGATTAACCTGTAGCCCTGTACCTTTAATCAATTAAATATGTTACCTCGACAAATATATTGCCAAAATTTCCGTATTCTACATTTCTTATTTCATGGTGTTTGGATTTTTTTCCGCCAGTGTATTAAAAAATCAGAAATAACCATATTTGTAACGTGGAAGGGGGAAAATGATTTTTAAAATATAAACCATATTTTACGAAAGTGCCCTTAATAACTGCAACAAAAAATACAAGAAGCAAATTCAAAATACTGTAACGCAGAAAACACACATTTAGGTATTTATTTTAATTATGAAGAAACAAATAATTATTCAGTAATATTGACAATAAACTGCCCGTTGGAAATAAGACAAGTATCAGAAAAATTAAAAGACTTTGCTAAATAAAAAAATTATAAATCAACTCTTAAATTAAACATTTTAGACAAGCCTATTAGATACCTGTTGAAATGCTCTGTAAAATACAATGTATCTACGTATAAACAGGAGAACAATGAAAATTTAGATAACTGAATACTATGATGTATGTTATATTTCACGCATATGACCATGTACTTGTAAATGAGTAGGAAGTTCATTAAATCATTATCTGGAAACATATAATGTAATTTACGTCAATCTTGATGGATCGAGATAGCACTGAGATACTCAGCTATCCTATATATTCTTTTACACATCAATACAACATTGGGCAAACACATAATGGTACACACTTTTAGATTTATACGCAACACTATTACAAGATCTTGTAACAACTTGATGATTACTAATAAATAAAATCATGAATAAAATATGTAAAAAAATTGCTCAAAAACTTCATAAAATACTTGAAATAAATTAATAAAAATATTTAATCGAAATGTCCGTAGTAAGGGCGCCAGAGTTCACCAGAATGGATCCCTCGAATTTAAATAGAGCATCATAAACTTTATATCCCAGGGCGTGTACATAATTCTGCGTACTGGTACATCTGCTGCAGGCCTTACCTAACCTCCTGAAAACGACTAAATAGGTAGGAACTGCACCTAGGTTCATCAATAACTCCACTGATTCTAAAATAGCTAACTTTATTCTTAACAAAATCCGTGCATGAGCACCTCATCAACAAACAAAATTATACATATAATACACACACAAAAGATTGCTGAAAGACTCCTTATTTACAACAACAATAATGAAAACAGTGGGACAACGAAAGCGAGAACTAAGCTACCATTTGTAGATAGTCCGATGAACAATATACATATATGTAGATAAATACCCTTCACTGTCTCTGTATCAATACGACTTACCGATTCTCATAATCGGCAGTTATAACATCACACAGATACTGTACCTCGTAATACTGTGTTCACAGACTTAAACACTCGTTGTAAAGATATATACAATTAAGTAACACACGCTTGTCGACCCTGGACATAAATTTTGGAAAGTCTGAGATAGCTTTCACCTACATATTATGCCAGGCCGCCACAAGTGCTACAATACTTAATGCGCAAGCACTCCACAATCCGTCGATCAGCCACTTTCCACGAACATAACAAGACTACCTTCACGAACTTTGAAGTCCAGTCCCTTGTAGCTGTGTCACTCGAATACCGTATATCCAGCACTACTTCCTTCTCGTACAGTGTGTCAGTTGTGGTTCCCGCCGTTTGATCAACCTTTATGGGCATCAGCATTCCCCTTCCTCTCACATAATACGTCTGGATTGGTCCTTGCCAGCCAATCATGAGTGATCCACCGTTCAGGGTTGCCCTCAACTTCTTCATGCTCCCAAGACATAAACAAACGCTGGGGTATATCACATGACTCATAGAAATTTCCTAGTACAATAACATCAACAAACACATCTCATCAGAAACTGGGATGCCCGCATGAGTCATACGAATTACCAGAGTCCAAGATAGCAATGTTTTCCCACTCATGCAAAACAAATTACTCATGCTACATATATGGTTACCTTCCAGCTTACAAAGATGAATGACAAAATATACAAATGAAATACTGATAATAATAAATAATAATAATAATAATAATAATAACAATAATAATAAATATAATAATAAATATAATAATAAATCGAATATTGACAATATCTCTCACTTCTACATACAGTGCGTGGGTGTGATATATGTACTAGCACAATATCTCCAAAATCTTACAAATAAGATTTATAAACGAGTGTGACATGTGTATGTCTACTCGTATTTCAGACTTACTTGAATAAGAAGAAAATTAAGAAACTGAAGCGACTATATTAACATATGGCACAAGTACAAAAAAATAACATTTTGTCACTAACTCTCTATAAACGCACATGTACAACCGTTAAGAAAAAGGAATAAGCTCATGGTATTGTATAAGTTCCTCATAAGTATACTTTTCTCAGAAGCAGTTCAACCTATAAATATAATGTCTGTTGTGGGTATTCACAAGGTTTATATCTACATGGGAGGTGAATTATATTTTAATAATAATAATAGGCCTAATTAAGTCTGAAGATGTACTAGATGTGAGGAACATAGAATACAATGCGCTGATTCTTTTGTTGAGTGACTGTACGTGATATTGTTGAAGAAATAGAACACTGTAATGTGCATGCTGATGACCTCAGACGGGATCGAACCCGCCACGTAATCTCTGAGGAAACACGCAGTTGTGCTTCCTCGTAAAACAATAATCACCACCTATGAGAAAACAAATCTCCTGTGCAATCAGCGTCATTGGCGTCATGTATGACTGGTCCAATTGGTAGTCAATGCGAAGAAAACAAACCTTCTGAACAGACAGCGTCATTGGCGTCGTGGATGACTGGTCCAGTGAGTTGTCAATCTGAAGAAAACAAACGTTCTCAGCAGACAGCGTCAATGGCGTCACAGATGACTGGTCCCATGAGTAGTCAATGTGGAAACAAATTCTTCTCAGCAGACAGCGTTATTGGCGTCGTAGATGGCTGGTCCCATGAGTAGTCAATGTGAAAACAAAATCTTCTCAGCAGACAGCGTTATTGGCGTCATAGATGGCTGGTCTCATGAGTAGTCAATGTGAAAACAAAATCTTCTCAGCAGACAGCGTCATTGGCGTCATGGATGGCTGGTCTCATGAGTAGTCAATGTGAAAAAAAATCATCTCAGCAGACAGCGTTATTGGCGTCATAGATGGCTGGTCTCATGAGTAGTCAATGTGAAAACAAAATCTTCTCAGCAGACAGCGTTATTGGCGTCATAGATGGCTGGTCTCATGAGTAGTCAATATGAAAACAAAATCTTCTCAGCAGGCAGCGTCATTGGCGTCATGGATCGCTGGTCTCATGAGTAGTCAATGTGAAAACAAAATCTTTTCAGCAGGCAGCGTCATTGACATCAAAGATGACTGGTGGAGTGAGTAGTCAATGAGAAGAAAACAAACCTTTTGAGCAGGCAGTGTCATTGGCATCATGGATGACTGGTCCAGCGAGTAGTCAATGCGAAGAAAACAAACCTTCTCAGCATGCAGCGTCATTGGCGTCATGGATGACTGGTCCAGTGAGTAGTCAATGCGAAGAAAACAAACCTTCTCAGCAGGCAGCGTCATTGGCGTCACAGATGACTGGTCCAATGACAGTCAATGTGAAGAAAACAAACCTTCTGAGCAGGCAGCGTCATTGGCGTCATAGATGACTGGTCCAATGATAGTCAGTGTGAAGAAAACAAACCTTCTGAGCAGGCAGCGTCATTGGCATCACAGATGACTGATTCAATGTGTAGGCAATGCGAAAGGAACTAAGTGGGAGAGGGAACAAAAACATTGACCAGTGACATAGCCAAGGGGGAGTTACTGGGGGTTAGAACCCCCATGGAATTTTTATAAAATAAAGGGAATTGACAATAAACAAGTGAAAGTCGATTCAATGGGTTGACTCTTTTGAGACATAATTGCAAAACCAATATATTTCTTGAATCTACAGTATTTTCTAAGAAGCCTTGAAAGTGGGATTTTATGTTGTAATCTGAACGTACCATTCACCGTAAAATTATTCACCTTGACCATATTATTATTTTTTCTTTGTATTTCAATGTAAAATCTTGTAGTGTACCGGTACTGCAATTGAATATCAACATAATTTACTTGAGTCATTGTCCTGAATAATAATAATAATAATAATAATAATAATAATAATAATAATAATAATAATAATAATGCCAGGCTGAGTGGCTCAGACGGTTGAGGTGCTAGCCTTCTGACCCCAACATGTCAGGTTCGATCCTGGCTCAGTCCGGTGGTATTTGAAGGTGTTCAAATACGTCAGCCTCGTGTCGGTAGATTTACTGGCACGTAAAAGAACTCCTGCGGGACTAAATTCCGGCACCTCGGCGTCTCCTAAAAACCGTAAAAGTAGTTAGTCCTTCGTACAGCAAATAACATTACGATTAATGATTATGATTATGATTAATGTTATTTGCTTTGTGTCCGCAATCGAGACTTAATGGGGCGTCCGCAATCGAGACTGTTCGCTATTAGGATGACAACTTCAGGGCGATCTCATCTTGCTTACTTTCTTCATGAGACTATCTCCGCCTTCTCCAAAGTGATGTCATGCGCGACCATACTTCACAGATTCCGTGAACAGACTTTAGGAAAACTTGACAGCAACAATACTGAATGCGTGTAAGAGGAGACGATGACCTGCATATCTCATTCACGTGGATTCTTCATTCAATGTGACTGAATAGCACGAAGGTCTCTCGAAGCACGAAATGCATTTTTATCGCACTATAATATACCTGTAGAAGAATAGATTCATTAAACAGCGTCTCTCAGGACAACAAAATTATTTGTACACCTGAGGCGCACTATGGTAAACCGAGTATTGAGTGATCATTAAGATGGTATAAAGTTATTGGCTTTACGTCCCACTAACTATTTTTACGGTTTTTCGAGATGCTGAGCTGCCGGAATTTAGTCCCTTGGGAGTTCCTTTACGTGTCAGTAAATTTACCAACACAAGGCTGACGTATTTGAGCACTTTCACAAACCACCGAACTGAGCCAGGATCAAACCTGTCAAGCTGGGGTCAGAAGCCCAGCGCCTCAACCGACTGAGCCACTCAGCCCGGCCTGATCACTAAGGTTCGAATGTCAAGGAAAAGTCATAGTTATTTCTTAAGGTCATTTTACCCGAAGTCTGAAATGATTGATCCCTGACCCCGTTTAAAGCAACTAGAAGTTCCATATACTTCTGGCATTTTTATTGTCTTGTTCATATTTTGCTCACTTTAATGACATAAGGTCATATAATGAGCATTTTTTTTTAAAATCGAGGTGTCGTTTTTAACAAGGTAAGTACATGTTATCTGCGTCGAGCTCGAAACAAAGGATTTCAAAATATTTTTCTTTCTCTTCTAGAAAAGTATAGGTAACAGGTTTAAAAGACATGATTCCTAAAGAAAGGAGGTGCTGTAGGAACGTACGCCAACAGATACTGAAAAGCAGGCTAATATTTTGTTTTGTGCAGTTAGGGGCGCGCAGCTGTGAGCTTGCATCCGGGAGATACTGGGTTTGAACCCCGCTGTCGACAGCCCCGAAGATTGTTTTCCGTGGTTTCCCATATTCACACCAGTTAAATACTGGAACTGTACATTAATTGAAGCCATGAGCGCTTCCTTCTCACTCCCAGGCCTTTCCTATCCAATCGTTGCCCTAAAACCTATCTGCCGGTGCGACGTAAAACAAATGATTTAAACAAATACTTCGCATTTTCTGAAGCAGAATGTGAACTGCGCCTCAGTGATACTAAATGAATGAATACAGTTTTAATTTACCTACTGTAGCTGTGTCAGTTTGCATGATTAAATGTGTCTGCTGTATTAGCGGTAATCAATTTTTGGCACGTTTAATATTAGTAATACTCAATTACTTGGTACCTATCCCTAAAACAATGAAGTTACATTTTACATTTTGGGTCATATTTAGCTAAAGTTTAGGGGATATTTCTTTGCATATTTTTTACTTCTATAGATAATAAACCTCCGATTAATAATTCCATGCGCTATAAATATATGAAGCCAATTCGTTCTTTACGTGAAGAGTCCTTCTCCATAACTCTTTGTCGTGTGTCACAATATTTATCATCGCATTATATTATGGAAGAAGCAAGAATATATTCAATCTGAACACACTTCCAGCGAGCAGTTTAATGGAAAAAAGTCCGAATACTGAAATACCGGTGCAGTTAACGCAATTTTTTACATTGATAATATTTCTTAGAGAGCCTCCGCGGCTCAGACGGCAGCGCGTCGACCTCTCACCGCTGGATACCGTGGTTCAAATCCCGGTCACTCCATGTGAGATTTGTGCTGGACAAAGGCGAGGCGGGACAGGTTTTTCACCGGGTACTCCGGTTTTCCCTGTCATCTTTCATTCCAGCAACACTCTCCATTCTCATTTCATAGCATCTATCAGTTGTTAATAAATCACTTTGGGAGTGGCGACCCCATCGTACTAACAGCCTATATATGCTTCATTCATTACATCCCTGACCCGGTCAATGACTGGACAACAGGTCGCAGGTTTTCATTTTCAATATTTCTTAAATCACACAGTACGGGACCCCACAGAAACGTAAAGTTAAGCTATTTCACTCAATTGCGACTAAAGTATTGAAGGTAGAGAGAAGGTGAAGGTGTCAAAACGCGGGATTGGGAGAGCTCTATCAAAGGAAAAAAGAAAATTTTGTAAATCTTATCCAGTCCAAATATTATTCATGAAAAATCCTTAAAAAGGGCATTTTTTGAAATTAAACTTGTTCGACAATTATTATTCCATGTTCATTTTAAATATTTTAATGACTATATTTATCCGTTGGTAAATAATGTATGTGCCAGATTTTCGAATTTCGCAAAACTAAGGTTTCCAGTTCGATTTGAAGAGAATCATGTATGATGTGACAATAGCGTTACTAGTGGTAGAGTTAGTTAACCAATGAGTTTCCGGTTTGAGGTTATGTTATATAACAATGAATCACGTGAATATGTCGTGCGCCATTATGCCGCCAACATGAAAACGTCATTTGGTTGCAAATACTTTTATCGGTACTCAAACAAAATAAATCACATACTGAGGATGCATTAATCACGATCCCGGCAGCTGATGAGACCATCGACGCTTATAGACATCATTAGTGAGGAGTTCGAGAAGCAAGCTAAATCGCTGGATAAGAAAGAAACTCAAATACATCTGACAAAAGACGTATTTATTAGTAGGTAGTAATAAATATAGTGTACACTGTAACCAATCTCATGATTTACTTCTCCTTCGCGTCCTAAAAGTTCCCTTTTCCACATTTCGTGAAGGAACATTTTCAGTGTTCAGTTGCTTGCCCAAAGGCCTAGAACTGTGGATTTTTTACAGTCAATTTTACTAAAGCCAGAATTTACTACTTTACTCGAGGACTGGGAGAAGAGAGACTGAGTGAAGCAACGAAAATCTGTTTAGGAAGAGACTGATCTATCTCCCTTGAGCCCGCATTCCTCCCACCAAGTTATATCTCGTCTCGTCGCATCAGCTAGATGGGAGCAAGGCTTGAGCGTATATTTTTTAAACTTCGTTCATACTACGAATCTGCTGAGGAGTCCCTTCCTTGGAGACGTTCCCCAGGGTGATGGATTGCTCACGTGAAAGATGAAGCTTTTTTCTCTTCATCGTCATGTTCTGGTAACTTTATACTTCCCGGTATACAATTGGTGTACGGTACGGTACTTCAATCTAGTAACTCACTATTGCAATTGGCTTTACGGCTCAGCGACACAGATAGGTCTTACGGCGACGATGGGAGAGGAAGGGGCTGAGAGTGGGATATCATTGGCCGTGGCCTTAATTAAGGCAGAGCTCCAGCATTTGCCAGGTGTGAAAATGGAAAGCACGGAAAACCATCTTCAGGTCTGCAAGTTTAGAAAAGCTCGCCTCTAACCGCACGGCCAATTCGCCCAGGTGTAACGCACTACAGATAGGTACTAGACATTAGAACTGTTCACGCAAAAGTGTGTTATAAACTGAAATTACCATGTTTGAGGTTTGAAGACACACGCATACAAGTCGTGCCACATAGACGCACAGAAGTGAAGAGTGTTGATCGCTAGATTATGAAATCATTTGCCCAAATTTAAGGTCCATGTCTTCAAAAATCCGCGACTGATTTCAAACTACATAGCCATTCAAGTTTTATAATGAGGCTATCCCCCCGGACCCCGACACGCTGAGCCCAGAAACAACAACCATTTGTCTGTCGCGAGAAGTTTTGGAGCCGAAGGTAACCAATTATTACAGAAACAGGGTACGGTAATCGTTATCTCGGTGTAGCAAGTTTAAGTTATTTGGTACTTGTACAAGAATAAATATTGTTAATTTTCTTAAAAAACACCTCAACATAGGGGAAATTATTTGAACGAAACAATCTGAAAATCATTTACTGTAACACTGACTAGTGAGTACAACTCATCTGGGAGTCGAAATAAAACTAAGGGTAATTTCTGTTGGTTCTTTTGAGTACCATCGTTTGGAATGACATACGTTTGTTAATTGTCGCATCCTGGGACCATTCCAAATAAACTCATAATAACAGTTAAGCAGAGAAAACTCTACTATGAATTTACGGCTTCAAATATCTCACACCTAAACTGTATCAATATCAAACATTCAAGGCAAAACACACACTGTTACGATCCTTACCTCAGCTCAAGGAATCAACGATATACAGATAATCGCAGTCCAGCTCCATGGCTAAATGTTCAGGGTGCTGGCTTTTGCTCACAGGGGGCCTGGGTTCGATTCCCGGCATGCTCGGGAATTTTAACCATAATTGGTTAATTCCGCTGACAATGGGGCTGGGTGTATGTGTCGCCTTCATCATCATTTCATCATCACGACGCGCAGGGTCGCCTAGGGGTGTCAAATCAAAAGACGTGCATCTGGCGAGCCGAACATGTCCTCGGACACTCCCGGTACTAAAAGCCATACGCCATTTCATTTACAGATAGTCGCAAAAGTATCCGTCCACCAGCTAATATGATAAACACTTTCGTAAAAGGGCATCCAAATGCTTTCACAAAGCTCCGAAGATAGTATCTAGCAAAATTAACATGAAGGCGGAATTTAATGGTATTCGTAATATAGTATGTGTGCTTGCGTTTCTGTTAATAATCCATTAATGTACGAATGTAGCGTAACAAACGCTAACACAGAAGTATTCGTCCGCTGTGTTATCTGTGATGTCTAACATCATAACATGGGAAATGCATGAGTGGGGTTTCTTGCGAACATTACGTGCAGACCATGCAATACGTCAACACCACGTTCAGAGTTAGAAAGGTAAGACAACGGAATACGTTCGTTAAACAGGAGCGAATTAAAGAAGGACATTTGCAACGACAAATTGCTGAGAAGACAGGAATACAAAGATCAACAGTAGAAGGTATTATTCACAGGTTCAAAACCACTTCGACTGTGATGAACAAACCACGAACAGGACACCCTAGGGAGCTCTCACAGCGTGTCTCCCCTATGTTTAATTCTAGACTGAAGGTTTCTACTGCGGATTTCCTCGTTTTCCTAACTCGCGACGCTCTGCGGACGTATCAAACAAGCCGAATTTACATTCATCCGTAAATAACACTCGTCTTACGCAGCCTACGCACCGTGCCCCACAATTCGCATGTTTCTGGTCCTGTACTGTGAGTAGATGCAGAATCGTGAAGTGGGACGAACATCAGTACCGATACTGTAAGACGAGTGTTACAATGAGCTGGTATGAAAGGTCGTATAAGCAAAAAAACAAACAACTCTGGATGTGTAAGATAAACAGACGAAAGAGGTTGGAGTTTCCAAAAAAATCAGTTAGCAAGCCACTTAATTCTGGAAACGAGTGTTATTTACGGATGAATGTAAATTCGGCTTGTTTGATACGTCCGCAGAGCGTCGCGAGTAAGGAAAACGAGGAAATCCGCAGTAGAAACCTTCAGTCTACAATTAAACATAGGGGAGACCCACCATTATATCGGAATCCCACTGTCGGCAGCCCTAAGGATAGTTTTCCGTGGTTTCCCATTTTCACACCAGGCTGTACTTTAATTAAGGCCGCGGCCGCTTCCTTCCAACTCCTAGGCCTTTCCTATCCCACCGTCGCCATAAGACCTATCTGTGTCGGTGCGACGTAAAACTACTAGCAAAAAAAATCATTATATCGGGGTGTATGTCGGAGGCTGGTGTATGCAACTTCCGCATAACACCTGCAACAATGGATAGGATGGAGTATTTGGACAATTTAAAGCAGCATCTGAATCCCGGTATCAAAAATGTAGGGACTACTGCTGACTTCCATGTTCAACTATATAATTAAGCACTGGTCGCTTTACAATGCACCTTATGTGCTGCAAACACCCCTCCAGTTGCCAGATTTAAACCCCAAAGAGCATTTATTGGCGGAACTAAAAGAGAGACGGCAGCAAAAGAGGAGAAAGCAAGAAAATATGGAAGGCAACATTTTTTTTTTACTACTTTGCTTTTACGTCGCACCGACACAGATAGGTCTTATGGCGACGATGGGACGGGAAAGGCCTAGGAATGGGAAGGAAGTGGCAGTGGCCTTAATTAAGGTACAGCCCCAGCATTGTCCTGGTGTGAAAATGGGAAACCACGGAAAACCATCTTCACGGCTGCCGACAGTGGGATTGGCACCCATTATCTCCCGGATGCGAGCTCACAGCTGCGCGCTCCTAATCGCACGGCCAGCTCGCCCGGTACAACATTTCTTGAAGAGTGGCAGAAGATAGACCTAGCAATCACAGCCGAAAATGTTTTAGTCTGTCATTGCTGCCAAAGTAAATTCGACTGGATACTGAAGAGTTATTTGTTCTGTGAGTCAAGTGCGTGTAAAGTACAAGTGGATGGATACTTTTCCTACACTCCTTGTTGGAACAGACAGCTACAGAAGCCACTATTTTTAAACATGTTGTATTATTATTTGATTTTTGTATATTATCACGTTCTCATTCTCAAATAAAAGGTAACTAAGTATTACAACATGTATTAGATTGCTATCATTCCATTACTGACAGTATTTTCGGTCACGCCAGTGACTGGACGGATATTTTGCGGCTACCAGTATATACACGACTATTATTAATGCAACAATTACTATTGTACTGTATACACTGCTACTGAAAAACTGAAGTGAATGAGTAGATTTTGAAAAAAAAAAATTAAACGAGAGCCATGCAGCATAAGGCTAAGCATTTTTACATACCTAGTGAATGGGAGGTACAAACTTACACATAATTTAGAATGAATAGTTCGGAAAGGAGACTCTGTGTAGTGGTACACAAAAACACTAAATCAAAACAAGATTTTATTGACAATGAGCATGCTCAACTCTTTTCTGAAATGTTCTCTGAAAACAGTTACGTAATCGGGAGATAGTGGGTTCGAGCCCCACTGTCGGCAGCCCTGAAGATGGTTTTCCGTGGTTTTCCATTTTAACACCAGGCAAATGCCGGGGCTGTACCTTAATTAAGGCCACGGCCGCTTCCTTCCAATTCCCAGGCCTTTCATATCCCATCGTCGCCATAAGACCTATCTGTGTCGGTGCGACGTAAAGCAAATAGCAAAAAAAAAAAAAGTTACAAGCTACTATAAATTGGCGTACCCCTTGAGACGACCTCGCGTACCGCTAATGGTACGCTTACCACACATTGAGTACCACTGTCCTATGCCATCGTCGCCATAAGACCGGTCTGTGTAGGTGCGACGTAAAATAAACAGAAAATTATAAAAACAATCACTATTAACTCCGGCATTCCAACTGTAGAACTTCTGAGGTCCATCTCATTGTAAAGAAATACAGTACTGTCTATGAGTATTTTGACGTGCATAGCTTCACCACCAAATGGCGTACTGCATGTTTGTGATGTAAAGGGGGCAGGACCCCATTGCAAAACCCATTTGTCTGTGACACAGAATAACATTCACTCTTGTTTGTATTTGTCATCGTATCACAGGCTTGCAAGAGAAGTGTACATGGAAACCGAGTTTTGACATTATATGTATATGCTATATCACTATGATCTGTGTATTTTATTTGTATACCTTTGCTGGCGAGATTTAGTGTTTACAATGTCTTCTGGTATGGGCTATATCAAATTTGTTACTTTCATTGACCTGTCTCAGTCTCATCCTTGGCTTTGACAATATGAAAGTGACTGTACCGAGCTCGATAGCTGCAGTCGCTTAAGTGCGGCCAGTATCCAGTATTCGGGAGATAGTGGGTTCGAACCTCACTGTCGGCAGCCCTGAAGATGGTTTTCCGTGGTTTCCCATTTTCACACCAGGCAAATGGTGGGGCTGTACCTTAATCTTTTTTTGCTATGGGCTTTACGTCGCACCGACACAGATAGGTCTTATGGCGACGATGGGATAGGAAAGGCCTAGGAGTTGGAAGGAAGCGGCCGTGGCCTTAATTAAGGTACAGCCCCAGCATTTGCCTGGTGTGAAAATGGAAAACCACGGAAAACCATCTTCAGGGCTGCCGATAGTGGGATTCGAACCTACTATCTCCCGGATGCAAGCTCACAGCCGCGTGCCTCTACGCGCACGGCCAACTCGCCCGGTGTGTACCTTAATTAAGGCCACGGCCGCTTCCTTCCCACTCCTAGCCCCTCCCTGTCCCATGGTCGCCATAAGACCTATCTGTGTCGGTGCGAAGTAAAGCAACTAGCAAAAAAGAGAAGAAAGTGACTGAGGTATGAGTAATGCTAGTAATACCATTCCTTATGCAGCCAGTCCCTGTTATGAATGGTGTGAAAATGTCGCTCATAGGGTCGGTTGGTGCATGCATTTCAGTAGGCTTGGCAGACTGATATGTAATAGCAACGGCTGGCTCGGTGAGGAAAGCAACGGGAAACTACCTCACTCCTCATTTCCCTACTACGCCTCTTCAGTGACGCCTAGACTATTTATGGCAGCTGTTGGCGGAGTTGCAGAGGATCAAACCAGCCTTCGGGCTGAATACCCAACATACATACAACATACATTTTATTTGTGTTGTTAATTATGATTTCTTTGTGTATATACTAGGAGGAAGACATCAAAAACAAAAGAGTATCCTCTGAAGCTCAGGGAAGCAGTGGTCGCGGTCCTGGAAAAGAACAGGAAGAGTTGCCGGAAACAACAAAGGCTGCCTTAGGCTGAGGACAAAATGACCTGCGGATACTTTTATCAACCAGGCAATGACACGAACTATAATTCCTTCCACGTCAGAAGGAATAGTCACACTAGTGGGCATAAGGCAGTAGCGATCAGTGAGACATTGATGTTTCAATTGGACATTGTACATCAACATGGGTAGATGTAAGGATGTGGCAGGGCGGCAAAAAGGGGCAATTGTGTTTGGCCGTGCCCATGGCCACACGGTGCGTGTGAATTTGCTGAATTTTTTGGTGTTTCGCAGCGGACTGTTCAACGTGTCTGCAAGCAGTGGTGCACTACACGTGGCCAGGGAACTCGACGTCAGAATTCTGGTTGGAAAAAGACCTGAACCGGAGACACGTTTCACAGCTTATGAATCAATATCTCTTCCAAACCCGACAGGAATTGCTGCAGTCAATGAATAAAGTTCCATCCCAACCTGTTAGTGAGAGAATATTGCGCCGGGAACTGCATGCAATGAACATTTGTAGTCGGTTACCTCGTAAGAGGCCATTGCTCACATAGGCACATGAAGCTGTGTGTCTCCAATGGACTAGAAATAATGGAACGTAGACAGTAGCTGACTGGCGGAACACAATGTGGTCTGACGAATCACGTTGACGCACGTCGCCGAGTGCATCGAAAGCCAAATAAAGCACTCCATCCTGGAAGGGGACATGGTCAAGTTCAAGCCGGTGGTAGGTCCGTGATGTTTTGGATGTGTTTTTGGTTGGATCTGCTCACTGAGGTGACCACTAACACGAACCAGTATGTTTATTTAAACATTCTGGATGATGAGGTGTTGCCTGTCAATCAACATCTGCATTATATGTATGCTATTGTTACCCCGAATTTTCAAGATGACAACAGCAAAGTTCATCGGGCTGGACGCATATGTGACTGGGTTTTAAGAACAATAATGTTATTGGCTTTACGTCCCACTAACTACGTTTTCGGTTTTCGGAGACGGTTTTATGAACACTCCCCCAATCTATTACATCACGACTGGCCTGCAAAATCACCTGACTTGAACCCAATTGAAAATCTGTGGGACATGTTGGAACAGCGGGTAAAACGCTGACAGCAGCATCCCCGCAATTTGGTGAAATTGCGCTCTCATATCCTCAGCGAGTGACTAAAACCTGGATGTGACATACCTGCACAATCTTGTGGACTCACTTCCTGACCGAATCCACGCGGTTATCAAGTCCAGTTACACGGTGTTAAATGATGCTAGTAATGATCTCTTCAGGGGTGATAATTTTTTGTCCGGTGAGCTTATCTCGCGAGGAACAACGTCAGGGTTCTTGACTGGTCTAGTTAAGGCCCTGACTTAAAACCCATCCAGCACTCACTGTGTGAACTAGAAAGGCGTGTGAAAAAATTACCAGGTGAGTTCGCCGTGCGGTTAGTGGCACGTGGCTGTGAGCTTGCATCCGGGAGATATGGGTTCGAATCCCACTGTCGGCAGCCCTGAAGATGGTTTTGCGAGGTTTCCCATTTCACACCAGGCAAATGCTGGGGCTGTACCTTAATTAAGGCCACGGCCGCTTCCTTCCAACTCCTAGGCCTTTCCTGTCCCATTGTCGCCACGAGACCTATCTGTGTCGGTGCGACGTAAAGCCACAAGCAAAAAAAGTGAATAAAAAATAAATAATTACAAAAATAAGGACTTTTATTTTGAAGCTTTAAAGAAGGTTTGGTCAAATATTCCTCTGGCCTGTGTTGTGAAATTAGTGAACACAATGTCAGCTCAATGTACAACAGTTACTCAAATAAAAGACTCCGTTAAAAAATAGTATATGTTAGGAGAAGACAGCAATCCATTAAGAACTCTAGTACAATATTTCCAAATGCGTGTGGTGGCAATGATCGTTAAGGCGTGAAATATACATGGTCTGGCACTATGGTTATCAGGTTAGAGTCCCGCTGGTCGAAAAAAGAATTTCACCATCAAGATGTTGGCTGGCAGGGTAAGGGAGGTAGTGGTGTACAATTTATAATCACTAGATTGCGTGCCAAAAGCCTGGCTTCAGTTGTACACCTCTCCGCAGTGCTCATATGGAGTAAGGGCATATGACTCTGTTGTTGGTGATTCGTCCGTCGGATTGGGGCTGAAACCCTTGAGCATAACCCTTGGTGCTATTCGATAGGAGCAGGCTATGTGCCGGCACCTGATTTCATCCTCTCCCTTTCTACTATCATATGCCATGTCATTCATTTGATCTAATTAACTAACTCCTCTGGTGAATCTGTCCTCTTAGGAGCGTGCAGCTGTGAGCTCACATCCGGGAGATAGTGGTTTCGAGCCCCACTGTCAGCAGCCCTGAAGATGGTTTTCCGTGGTTTCCCATTTTCATACTAGGCGTATGCTGGGGCTGTACCTTAATTAAGGCCACGGCTGCTTCCTTCCCATTCCTAGGCTTTTCCTGTCCCATCGTCGCCGTAAGACCTATCTGTGTCGGTGCGACGTAAAGCAACTAGCGAATGTGATATCAGGAAGGGCATCCGGGCGTAAAACCTCGATACGATTTTTCATCTCGCTTCATACTGCACCCTTTTGGAGCTGCAAAATGATGGGTTCAATACCTGACCCCGTAAAGAAACGGGACGAGGGCTGGACATACATACTTATGGTGTCCATGTATGACAATATATCTGACTAAAATTCCTTTTCATAGAAATACATATTGCGAAACGTATGGTTTTCTTGTATGTATTTTAAGATAATGAACCGTTTTATTTTTATGCTGAAAGAGTAATTTAATTAAGGAGATAAGATAGTAATATAATAATGTTATTTGCTTTACTTCCCACTAAATGCTTTCATGGTTTTTAGAGATTCCGAGGTGCCGGAATTTAGTGCCGCAGTTCCTTAACGTGCCAGTAAATCTACCGACTCGAGGCTGACATATTTGAGCACCTTCAAATACCACCGGACTGAGCCGGGATCGAACCTGCCAGGTTGCGGTCAGAAGGCCAGATAAAAATCACTAAATCGTATATAATAAAATAGAATCCTATAATTATCAAAATTATTGCTGCCTCAACCGTCTGAGCCAGTCAGGCCGGCGGATAAGAAAATAAATGACGTTGCAAAATGACTCACTATTGACGGTTTTATATAATAATCAATTACAAAATATATCACAGCGGATACATTTTTTATATTAATATTCTTACAAGAAATATTTTCTGAGTCTGTCAATTCTTCAAATAAAATGCTGTCGCACCGTTGTACTATTGAGTCATGGTTTGCCCGATTTATCGCAGTACTTGCTGATGTGTCGATTTCTAGTCGAAGTGTATTCTTTACTGCATTAAACGAACGAGATAATGAAAGCCGTCTACGCCTGTCAGAGCTCGCTGCAGTAAATAGTATCACATTATATTACAGAACTTGAGATAATTCAGCGCTCCAGAACCCCCACTCCACAAACTGACAGTATGAGAATTCAACACGGAAATTCTTTTGTCTTTAAAATTATTCCTGTCCGTGAGCCATGAAGCGATATTGGAGGTCGCCATCCCCCGGCGGCCGCGAAAGAAAGCTTTTCTAATCTCAATTGGGAGAGGCAGAGAATCCACTGGAGCGTCTAATTGAGGGACGTTCTTCGCCCTAAGGGGATTATTCAAGGCATATTTCAATGCACTGCGCAGTCTAGAAGACCTTAAGATAAAAGAAGTAGGGTTATAAAGTGCCATTTAAAATAAGTTTAATGGTTCAGTTATTCCTATACAAATTATTCCAACTCCCAGACGAATCTAAATAACAACTTCATTTAAGAACTAATTCAATTTAACTCTGAACTTTTAATTACTCCTGTAAAACTCGCCAAAGAAGATAATGTAAAATTGTAGTGAGGAAGTCAAATGCTGTGTTGCAGGTAGAATTTCCAATTAACTTCTGTTTTTTCTCCATACACTTGCTGTACACGCACTGGTACAAATACTTCTGGAATGTAGTTGGAGATGTCCTGGCTGAATACTTCAAAATGAAACAACACATAAATTTACTGATGATATGCTCATTTTCATCCCCAAGAAAACTGTTATGCTTAATGCAGACTACGAATTGCTTAGCCAAGTCCAAGCAAATAGGAGTAAACGCATACTTCCGCCTGACCCTGGGTAAAACCGTGCCGCGCCGGATAAAAACATCAACCACAACCTTTTTGTTATAAGAGTCCTATCTTATTATATTCAGAAAGAATAAACACAGAGGCTAAGCTCTTAAATATAGACTTCAATAAAGCATTTGGCAGAGTCACACATGAGTACGTGTGGAGTTTTCTATAGCACGTTCGCTTTCCTGATACCCTGTATTCAAAGACTGTATAAAACCGCCTTTTCCAGAGCTGTGATAGATGGTTTTCTATCCCATCAGGTACCGACAGGGATATTGCTTACTTTGGGATCTCGATAAAATTCTTAGAGGTCTCAGTATCCATTGTGTAAATATAATCCTCCATTCGTATGCAGATGATGTAAAAGTATTAATACCAGCAAAGTAAACAGTGCAGAAGTCAACGGAATCCTGGATGCATTCACTCAGCCTTCAGGAGCAAAAGTCAACTTCTCAAAATCATGTATAATGCCATTCTGTGAACCAGAAGACCCATAATATTCACATGAGCTAGGGATTCCAATTACCGACAACTGCAATATTCTAGGAATAACATTCCTTCCTAACATGAAGGCAACTGTACGTTACAACTGGACAACCCTTTCCAACGCTGTGATATTTCAACTGAAGGAAAACTTGTCAAGAAGTGCGAACTTCATACAAGCACGTTGGTACATCATTACCTACGCCCTGTCTAAATTATGGTACATTGCTCAAATCCCAAACCGCCGCATTTGATATGCCAGCGGATGGAAATGGCAGTTGAATTCTTCTTATGGCCGAGATACCGTTTAAGTATTCGGTGTTATAAACTAAATCTTTCAGAATGTCGTGGTGGCCTGAAATTTGTAGCTGTCGAAAATAAATGCGCTCCCTTGCTGACAAAAACGGGTCCGGATTGCTCGGCAAACACTAGGTGATCCATTTGACATGGGCAACATGAAATTCTATGAAGCCGTTTTGAACTAATTCTGAAAATGTAAGTCTTCTTCAAGAAAGAACTAGCTGTAATCGACAGAATAACAATGAATAACAAATGCCCACATAGCCTACACATCGAAAGCGATATACATATTTTAATGCAGGAACGGTCATTTACGCCGTACTATATAAGAATTTTGAGAATATCATGGACTCAGAAATTTACCAACGTTGAGGTTCTACGCCGAGCTAACAAGAGACCAGAGCTGATCAACACAATCAAGTGTCGTAAACTATAATACATTGGACACATCATGAGGAATCAGAAAAGATATGAGCTGCTTCAACTTATCCTGCAAGGAAAAATAGAAGGAAAAAGATATCCTGGGCGAAGAAGAACTTCCTGGCTCGACAATCTTAAAACCTGGTACACAAAACATCTGCAGAACTGTTCCGAATTGCAATGGATAAAGCCAGAATAGCCATGTTGATCGCCAACGTCCGAGGCGGACAGGCGCGCTTAGAAGAAGATATAACCGCGAAACATCCAACGAGGGACTGGACGAACATATGGAAGTCCTATAAAAACAGACCGCTTCCAACTGAATGACTTATGACCAAGTATGAATGCATAAATGAGACAGTACCTACAGCCGAAAAGCTGAAAAGCACGGTCGGTGTGTGGATGATGCCCGCCAATCACGTTGTCAACTGGACAGTCTGGAGCATCGAATAACATTGTGTGGCAATGCAGCAGCGATGTAGAGATGGACACGAAATGCAGTTAGTAGGATTAGTGACGGTAAGATAGACAACAGAGGTAGCAAGAGGCTCCAATGATTTGAAATCAAGCGAGTGTCAACAGCGTAACTCAATTCTATTATGTAACTCACAGCTGGAGAAATCCCTTTTAACATTTGTGTCATAACTTACAGGACCACATCTTTCAAAGTTTGTTGTGGCTTTGTCGTAATGAAAGTTGGAAATAGGTGAAACAGCGTGAAATCTCTCTATAATAACCATTAATAATAATAATAATAATAATAATAATAATAATAATAATAATAACAAAACCTACAAAACCCAACGTGCCCAAGCAGCTAGGGTGTTCAGAACTGAGAAACGTAAATACGAAAAATTAATCATTGAAAAGATAGAACAAAACTTTAGGAAGAATGAAAGCAAAGAGTACTACAGAGCCTTCAAACGCAAACACACTGGCTATAATTCACCATCTCTATGCTTTGAGCGAAACGACGGCACACTGGCGACGTCAAATTAAGAAAATTGCAGCATTCTGGCAGATTACTTCAAGAATTTACTTAATTGCTCTAAACCGCAAAGCGCCATTGAGACCAAGGAACCCTTACTCAGGTACCCAGATTCCAGACCACCCGACAGAGATGAAATCAAGCGCCACATTACCCGTCTCAAAAATAACAAAGAGCCGGGGGAAGACTCAGTAGTAGCAGAACTATGGAAATATGCCCCAGAGGAATCACTTGATATTTTGCAAAAGCAAATAGAAGAAATTTGGAACAAGGAGACCCTACCCGAAGATTGGAAAATAGCTTTGATCTATCCATTACACAAAAAAGGCAGCATGAAGAACATCAACAACAACAGAGGGATATCTTTGCTACCCGTGACTTACAAAATTCTATCACTTGCCATCCTGGAGCGTTCGGAAGCACAAGTCGAACATCAAATAGGTGAATACCAAGGAGGGTTCAGAAAAGGTCGCTCAACAGCTGAACAGATCCAAAATCTCAAAACGATCATCAGATATTGTACACTAAGGTCCAAGCAGTATGTGTCTGGTGGACTTTAAGCAAGCGTACGACTCCATTGACCGGGAAGTCCTGCTAAACATCTTAAATGAATTTGGAGTTAATTTGAAACTGCTGGAATTAATTAGAGCCACCCTGACCGATACAAAATCCAAGGTGAAGTTCCACGGATGTCTCTCGCATTCCTTTGACATCAAAACAGTCCCCGATACTCTTCAACTGTGTTCTTGAAAAGATCATCAGAACCTGGCGGGTGAGATTACAGGAAACCAACTACAGTCCATTGAGAATAGGAACTAAATCCAAGGGGATCGCAACAGACTGCTTAGCATTTGCCGATGATATTGCTGTTCTCTCAAACGACATAGAAACCGCTAGAGCTCAAGTTGAAATTTTAAAGGAAATTGCCGAACAAACTGGTTTGCAGATATCGTTTGAGAAAACAGAAGTAATGACTAACATCAAAGAGGCTCCACCAAAACTCCATACGAAATACGGGGACATCACCCGAGTAGACAAATTCAAATACCTGGGTGAGATCATCATGAAAAATGGACTGGACAAAGAAGCACTTCAGGAGCGAGTACGCAAACTGGAAATAGCCTACCAAACATCCCGCACAATCTACAACAAAAAATGCCTTTCCCAAAACACCAAGATACGTCACTATGAAACAGTTCTGAAGCCAGTAGTTCTATATGCAGTCGAAACCCTGTCTCTTAATGCCAACAAAGGACTCCTTGAAGAACAACGCAAAATTGTGAGAGGAATCTTGGGATCTAAGTACAGAAATGGAATCCATCCAAAGAGATCCAACAAGGAAGTCTACAGCAAAATAGAGAAAATTACCGACACAATCAGAAAAAGACGGGCACGATTTTACGGTCATCTGAAAAGAATGGACGGAAGAAAGTTAACTAAAGAAATCTTTCACTTTTTTGATTCAAACCCCAAAACCACAATCCCTGGTTTAGAAATACCAAAGAAGACCTGCAAATGCTACATATCTCAGCTGAAGACGCCCTTAACAGAGATCTCTTCCGCAAGAAAATATTGACGAACGGGCTAAACCGAGACGAGCAACCGAAGAGAAGACACGGTGCCCCTTGTACAGAGGAGCGTAAGCAGGCCCACTCACAAAGAATGAGGGAAATTTGGGCTCTAAAGAAGGCCAAGTTCAGTGTCAAATGCAACAAGACTTAACGTGGTCCTTGATGGCCGCAGCGAATTATATATATATAAAATAATAATAATAACAATAATAATAATAATAATAATAATAATAATAATAATAATAATAATAATAATAATAATAATTAATAACCATATCAATAGGATCAATATAATCAAATATGAATAAAATAAAATACTTCATCGCCTCTTGGTCGTTGTAATCTAATGCAAAATATGTGAATAACTACTGAATAAATTAATAACATAATTAAAATAAAACAAATGAATAAAAATAATGCTTCGAAATATCCGTAGTATGAGCGCCAGAGTTCACCAGAATGGATCCCTCGAATTTTGATAGAGAATGATAATTCTCTCTCCCAGGACATGTACATAAAGCTGCGTACTGGTACATCTGCTTCAGGCATTACCTAACCTTCTAAAAACGATTAAATATGTAGGAACTGCACGTAGGTTCATCAATAACTCCACTAAGTAGAAAATAACTAACCATATTCTAAATAACATCCGTGCATGGGCACATCATCAACACACCAAAATTTACATAAAATACACTCACAAAATACCGCTGGAAGACTCCATATTTACAACAACAACTACAGTGGGAAACGAAACGTGAGGACCAAGCTACCATTTGCAGTTAGCCCGATGAAAGTTCATTACTAAGCATATATATAGTCCGGCTCCGCGGTGTAGGGGGCAACGCGTCCGCCAGTCACGCGGCGGCCCAGGGTTCGATCCCCGGCCTGGTCAGGGGTTTTAAATTGTAATTATTATTATCCATGGCCTGGGTACTGGGTGTTTGTGACGTCCTTAATCTTCCTTTCCTCACACACAACATTCCACACTACCGCCATTTAAATTACACGCAGGTTCATACAATATGGTGCCAGTAGGGACAAAAGATCCACATGGGTCGACGCCTCGAACAAATAGCATTTTAAGAAAAAGCATATATGTGTGTAGACAAATACACTTCACTGTCTCTGTGTATCAACACAACTTGCATACACCCATAATTGGCACACAGTTAATGTACGTTTATAATACTGTGTTCACTGACTCTAACACTTGGTTTATAGATACATTCCGAGCTCGATAGCTGCAGTCGCTTAAGTGCGGTCAGTATCCAGTAATCGGGAGATAGTGGGTTCGAGCCCCACTGTCGGCAGCCCTGAAGATGGTTTTCCGTGGTTTCCCATTTTCACACCAGGCAAATGCCGGGGTTGTACCTTAATTAAGGCCATGGCCGCTTCCTTCCAATTCCTGGGCCTTTCCTATCCCGTCATCGAAATTTTGAAAAGTCTTTCACCAACATATAATACTAAGTCGTCAAAAGTGATACAATACCAAGTGCCTAAGCACTCCACAGTTGTAGGTTAGTACCACACTTCACATTCCGCAAACATTCCAAGGCCACGTTCCAATAAAGTTAAATCTCCTCTTCCTACCAAAGTTTGAAGTCAAGTATGCTCGACAAAAATTTGAAGTCTTCCTTCCTCTTTTTTCTGACTGATAACCTACAACCTGTTTTCCAGTCAGTGACCGGGTCAGGGTTGGAATGAATGAAGCACCACCCATCTTGCAACGAAGATGGGAACTGTGCCGGCTGCCGAAGCCTGCCGCACTCCTCTGGGGCAATGATTAATGACTGACAGACGAAATGAAATGATAGTGGACAGTGTTGTTGGAATGAAAGATGACAGGGAAAAACGGAGTAAATTACCCGGAGAAAAACCTATCCCGCCTCCGCATTGTCAAGCACCGGGCGAGTTGGCCGTGCGGTTAGGAGCGTGCAGTTGTGAGCTCGCATCCGGGACATAGTGGGTTCGAACCCCACTGTCGGCAGCCCTGAAAATGGTTTTCCGTGATTTCCCATTTTCACACCAGGGAAATGCTGGGACTGTACCTTAATTAAGTCCACGGCCGCTTCCTTCCCATTACTAGGCCTTTCCTGTCCCATCGTCCCCATAAGACCTATCTGTGCTGGTGCGACGTAAATAAAATAGCAAAAAAGAGCATTGTCCAGAACAAATCTTACATGGAGTGAACGGGATTTGAACCACGGAACCTAGCGGTGAGAGCCCGACGAACTGCCACCTGAGCCACGGAGGCTTCTCCTCTGTTTTCTCACATGCCTAAATAGACCTCAGCTTCCCCCTTCCTCTCACATGATACTTCTAGATCGATCCTGGCCATCCAATCACGAGTAGAAGAGCCTATTGTCGTTCTAAGACCATGCGCCGAACCACTTCCTTGTCACAAGACAAAAGCAAGACCACCTCATCGGACTCTGGGATGTCCGCATGACTCACGCAAACTTTCTGAGTTGTAATTGGCACTGTTTTAACATCCGTTTCTACAAAACAAATTACTCATATTGAACCCATAATTCTACGATGAGAAAATTATTTTTTATTTTTCTCAATATTTATTTCAAATAACAAGCTACTTTTATTTTTGAGAGCAGCCATGTTGCGTTTCAAGAGCCTCTCTGTCGCGTGGGAACGAACTCACCCGTGGCGAGCTCGTGAAGTACCGTGACACCTCGGTGGACTTCGAGTACTCAACAATTCTTCAAATTCACGGAATTCTTCGTAACGAGAGATTTTGGCAAAACAGTAAATACAGAAATAAAGAATCTAAATTATTCTTAAACCCTAGGTGAAGACAGAACCCCCAGGGTAAATATAAATGCAGTTAAGCCTAGGTACAAATCTGCGCCCGATCAGTGGACTAGCTCTACGTGCCAAGGTCACTGGATGAAGAAAACCCGCGAAACGCCCGGGCAGAAATAATTTATTTCGTCTGTTACGAGTGTGGGAAAATTATGAAAATAACGCCCAAATAAATTGCAAATATGTCCGAAGTCATGGAACGAATTTCAGAAAAATCGGTCTATTGGACGCGAAATTAGTAGATTGCATAATCGAGCTTCATGGTGTTAGTGGCGTCACCCCATAAGAGTATAAAAGAAACCCCCGCGGTATATTTCTCAGTGTCCGTCTGGGTACTGGTGCAGCGAAGCCCTCGACGTTCGTCAGAAGAAAGTGCGAAAAGTTGGTCTCCAATATAACTTAGTACATGTTCGTGGCTATGGCTAAAATAAATTATTTAATGGAAGAGGATAGAAACTTTTTTGAGCTGCCGCTAATGAAACTTTGAAGGTCTAGAAGTAATTGAATTTATCTCGGTATTCAGCGTGTGTTTGTTGTAGAAGAGTTTGAAGGTAGCCACTGGGCCTGGTGTCTTATCTGTTTGTAACACCTGTCCTAACCAGAGCACGCTCCTGGGAAAATGGTGTCAGTCGCCATTTGAAAGGCGAGCTCATTACAAGGTGATCGTGTCGAAAGTGTGTTATAGAATATTGTGTAATCTAAGCTGTATATATTTATAAGGAGATGATGATAAATTTTGCTATGGAGGGCTAAATAAACGAGGTGGCTGGTTAGATGCAGCCAGAATCCAGAACGATGTCTACGATGGCAGGTCTGTGAATATTTTATATCTATGTTGTAGTTAGAATGTTGTTTGTCCCAACCAAATATATCCTTGCGTGTGTCGGGTTGATATTTTGTAATGGTCAGGAAAAAGATATTATATTTTGGTCAGCGTGTGAAAATTTTTAGTTTTGTAAAATTCACGTCAAGAAACTATAAAATGCGACGTTTGAATCTTGTGTTATTGTTCTCCGAGATATTGTCCGAAGTGAGAAAAATTAGGAAGGTGATCATGATAAAGTAGTCGTGGCGAATGTCTCAATTTCAAATATCGTTTGAATTCAGAAATGTTTGTCGAAATTAATAATAATAATAATAATAATAATAATAATAATAATAATAATAATAATAATAATAATGTTTACCGCGGGATAAAATTTTCCTATGTCAAAAGTGCATTTAACAAGTATGTTGTACAAGGATTGCGGGCATTTAGAATATTTCCAGTGAAATCCGATAAAGTTATGTTTTATTCGTGGGAAGTGAAATTTTGTGACATCGTGTATGTCGATGATATGGAAAATCACGGTGTGTTCTTGTATTCTTGAGGTCCGAAAGTTGTAGTAACAGTAAAATAAAGAGGTGTATTTTATAATGGTTATTGTTTTTCACAGGAGGATTGAAATTTGGAAAGGGTCTTGAAATATAAGAAAAAAGGATTGGGAGCGAAGAATTTATATATGTGGGGATGAGAGTGGTAGAAATATTGAAGGTGAAAGGGAGCCTGGATTTTAAGTAATACCGCCGGGAAAAGGCGAGGAGAATGAGTTTTGAGAAAGGATATGCTTGCCGAGGAAGGATTTGTGAGACAGGCTGTATATTAAATGTGAAATTTTATGCGGCAGGCTGTAGTATATTCCGCTAACAATCCGAAAGCTGGGACCTTGAGAAGGTCGGTCCGAGATCATTATTGTGCGAAGCACAGTAAATATTAATTAAGATCC
Organism: Anabrus simplex; assembly: GCF_040414725.1. Classification (NCBI taxonomy): domain Eukaryota; kingdom Metazoa; phylum Arthropoda; class Insecta; order Orthoptera; family Tettigoniidae; genus Anabrus; species Anabrus simplex. Next base: position 1,057,635,032 of record NC_090266.1, read on the forward strand.
CAAGTGAAAAACGATTCTGGTGGGTAACTCTTGGTAGTAAAAATTTCAAGTGACTAGTTACGTAAAGTCAGTAATGGATATTAGAATAATATGACCTCAAGGATAAAAGAGCATTTTTTGTACACGGTTGGTGTTGTTTGGTTGTAAGGACGAGTTTCCATTCAGTAGAGTTCATGAATTACAGGGTGGTAATTTATCAGTAAATAGGAGCATTTGTGGAATGAGATATTCAACGTGTTTAAAGCGATATGTTTGACTGTGTAAATTTATTGAATTTCGTTTCACTGGATAGTCATGGATATGTATATTTGGAAAATGACGTTAGGTAATATGAAGGCTTTACCCTAAAATTTTAGTATGGATTTCTGCGCTGGTGATGATTATTACTTTTGACGACATCCACTAAATGTAGACGTGTGTTGGAAGATATTATTCTTTCCTAAACTTCATTGCGCACGCTGAGATCGTGTTTGAGTTGGGGGATTGTTCGTCACGTGATATTTATTTTCAAGTTCACGTTGCTTTTGTAACAAGATAGAAACTTATGACATTTTCGACTTGCATTCGTTCTGTGACAAGAGTTGTTTCGTTGTGTGTTATTCGCTTCGACCACACTTGCAGTTAAAAATATCAGAGTTTGTTTTGAAAATTACGGGTTCGCCTGATATGCTAGGGGAAGCCTATACGACCCAGTTTCCGCCCGACAATAGATTTAGGACGTCACATGTTATCCTAGGAGTATACTGATGATGAGACGTCCTAGTTCACGCTCGACGATAGAATTAGGAAGGTATTGTGCTCATAGAGATTAGTGTTAGGGTGTACAGACTTTAAGTAAGCCCGACGATAGGTCTGGGACGTCAGCTGTACATACTCAAGTCTCAGATTAGATGTTTTAGCGAAGTGACCTGGGTGATGGTAGTATCTACAGTAAAATACGAAATATGAAGAGGGTTAGATCGGTAATAATGAGGCCAATCTTGCGCGCAGCTCCCAACAGCTGGAAGGTGCTCCCTAAGATAAGGGACCGTTATCGGCAAATGAGGGTTGCCCAACATTGGGTACTGACCTAACGGTGATTGAATATTTTACTGTAATTCTCCATGCGTGTTGAGTTCAAATAACTTCGATATTTTATTTTATTTTACGGACTTAATTGTTTTGTCGTTCTGACGTCCGTTTCGCTTTGATAGTGTGCATATTGACACTCAATGTATTAGTGTGAGACTTGAGTTACGAATACGGATTCGATTCGTCAGCCAGTAATATATTTTATTTTCAATCTTTGTCGTTCTTTCATTTTTATACGTGGTTGAGTTCGATTAATTGATAGCTTTGTAGGTAGTGTGTTTGGGACAAACAATAGGTAGATGGATCTGTGATGGTAGTCATTGTTGAGTAGGAAAGAATTCTTTTATTCTGTAATTTGTGTATATTTTTCTCTGTGGACTTGTAAGTTTATTAAGCGTAACGTAACCATCCATAACCTGAAAGTCGGTTATATAGTAATATTTTTCAAGTGATTTGCCACTTTTTAATTAACTTCAGTGTTTGGCATTTCTTCTAAATGCGTGATGAATTAGTGTTTCCTGCATTTCGCAGTTTTGTTCCTTCAGAACAACGTAACGTAAGATCCTCGCGGGTCGTGCTGTTGTTGGTTCCTTCTGAACAGCTGTTTGGGTAATGCACATTTAGCATCGGGATTATATTATCACTTAAGGGTGTCATGAAATGACAAATACATGGTGGAATTTGTTTCAGTTGTGAATGCTGCTGTTAACTCGTAGTGAACACTATGCTTTCCTATAATATTTCGCAACCTATCCAAAGCAACTGATAGTCAATTTGGTTCGATTAAGGGTCCATTCGGCGGGTGTTCCGTATCCGAAAGGGTATTCGACTGGTGGATAACCTTAATTGAGAGGAAATCAGGCGTTCTATTTGTTGAAAGTCAGATTTTCCACGGATCGTGTGTATTAATTCTCAGTTATCGTTTGGAGTAATAGGTGCCCGATTTTTCAGGTTTTTCTTTTTCAGTTTTTCATTTTCGCATTCCACTAAATTTATTACGTTCCCCGAAGCAACTCTTCGGTATTGTAGGAAATAAATCAACGCTATGCAATGTGACTGCGTTTGAAACATTCAATAATAAATAACTTATAATTTTCATTTCTCCAAGGATTTATATAAAATCATTTTTTTTTTGTTTTTTTTTTTTGTGCCAGTTTCGAATTTAATAAAAGTTAGTAAGCACATATTTGCTCCTCATTTCAAGTAGTTAGGATCTCATCTGAACCCCATCGTTTGGTTAAGATCGTGACCGAATTTCTTCCCGCAACGACCCAAGATTTAAGAGTTCAATATGGCTCTACTGTAGCAGCTGTGGCCGACCAACGATGGAATGGTAAGTCCAAGGGTTCAATATCACATATGGAGACCTTCCAGCTTAAAATACTTAGAACAAAATATACAAATGAAATAATAATAATAATTGTACCTGGCGGTACACCTCCATGCCGCTCATTCAAATATTGCGCCAATTTTAACTCCTCTACTGGAGAAGTTTTGAACTTTGGAAACTGAACTAATTCTACTATTTCTTAAAAGATGTCACTACTGTAAATTTGGTAATCTTGTAGTGTTCTGAACTGTGTCTATTTTGATTTGTGTTTGTTTATTCCGTATCAAGAAGTGTGGACATTCTCTTCTAGATGGCACTACTTAAGAACTATAATTGTGCACCCTAGTGCGAAGTGAAGGAACTGGGGTTTTTTTGAAGAAATTTGGTATTCATAAGTTTGTTCTTTGTTAAATTTCTCTCAGACATTGTTTGGGTTGGCAGTATAACCCTTCTCTTTCCGCTCGTTTTGAATTTAACCAATCCCGAATTTCTCTAATTAATTTTTGACCAATAACATATGTCTTCTCCGATATGGAGATGTTGCTTTAAGCTATCCAATAAAGTTGAGGGGGTACTCATTCGTGAAAGGTCTCGAATGTTCCACTAGGGTATTTAAACTGCTGATTTTCTTGTCTCGGGGCCACTTCATCGACATCTTGCTTAGTGTGTGATTATGTAGCAGGGGGCGGGAAGCGCCTATTTCTTCGGGCAGCAGTTCGTCCACAAGATAATGGCCGTTTAGTAACTTTATTTCTTGCTAGCTCAGCAGATTAACCCTCGGGGCAGGTTCGAAGCTTTTCTCATGTAACCTATCTTTAAAATGTAATAGACATTTGGTAAAAATTCCGCCTCTTTAACTACAAATTGGGATAGAGAGTGCCTTACCCTCTCGAGCTCCCACTCATATTGTTTTGAGGTGACTACGTTTTCATAACCATTTTTCTTCTCTTCGTAATGTAATAAAGGTTTCTTATCGTGTCACCTCCTTAGTATGGGATTAGCCCTTGCGTAGGCGACCTAGTGCCAAGTAGGTTTTTTATAGTGTATTAGGAGTGCAAACTTCGCCTCCATTCTATTTTGTATTATGGGCCAGTAACTTAACCTGATGTTTTATTTTCCTCACGTAAAGGCCCTGTAGGTTGGGTATCAAATACCCCTGTTTCTTGGTGTGCCTTAAGGGCAGATAGAAATGAAGTTTGTTGTAGCCTCTGATAGGCTTGTCAAATTGAGAGCGGGTCTGCTCTTTTTCTTAACGTTGTAATTAGGAGCAAGTGCTCATTGTACTTAGGGGTTTTCTGCCCTTTAGCTATTGTGGTGGTGAGCTGAGAGCTCAGAAATTAATCTTGCTGCTCGAAGCCCAAATCTTGTAACTATTGTAATTTATTGAATAGTTTTCCTGTTACTTGGTACCTGTTACTCTGTTGTTGTTATCTGTTGATTTTGAAAAGAAAATATAACCTTTGTTAAAGTTTTAAATCAACTTTAATTTCGTAAGTTGAGACCTATTCCACCCAGCACCTTCTTTCACCTCTGCAAATCCACAAAACATCGTAACAACAACAACAATAATAATAATAATAATAATAATAATAATAATAATAAAGTAAACTCGTGTCCTCATCCCGGAGTGGTGCAGCTCTTTTCAGGCACACCCCCATTGGAGGTGAGCTGCATGTACCATTTCAACTACATACCAGCGCTCCTGCCATTCTTAAATTTCTGGCAGTGCCAGGAACCGAACCCGGGTCCCCGAGAACGGCAGCTAATAACACTAACCGTTACGCTGCGGAGGTGGAAATAGTAATAATAATAATAATTCTACCGGGCGGTACACCTCCACGCCGCTAATTCAAATTTTGCGCCAGTTGAAACTCCCCTACTGGAGGAAGTCTGAACTTTATTTAAGGTGTTAATTTTCAAGTTTCTCAGAAGATGTCACTACTTGGAAATTTTGAAGTTTCTGAACTGGGTCGTTTTCGACGTATTTTTGTTTTGCTTGTAGTAAGAAGTGTGAACTTTCTCTTCTAGAGGACACTACTGAAGAACTACAATAGTGCACCCTAGCGCAAGGTGAAAGAACTGTTTTTTGGAGAAATTTTTATTTCAAAAGTTTGTTTCTTGTTAAATTTCTTTCTGGTATTGTTTAAGTTGGCTGTATACCCCTTTCTTTCCCCTTGTTTTGAATTTAGCCAATCCCGAATTTCTTTAATTAATTTACGACCAATAAGGGGTTTCTTCTTCAAATTGGATATGCTGCTTAACCCTAACCAATAAATGATTGTGGGCGGGTGTTTTCTTTCCTGAAACGCCTCGGACTTTCCGCGAGAGTATATAAACTGCTGATTTTAGGGTCTCTGCGCCACTTCTCTACCATCTTTCAGTGTGTAAAGTACATAGCAGGGGGCGGGAAGCGCCTCTTTCTTCGGACAGCAGTTCAACAACCAGGTAATGGCCGTATAATAACTTCTTTTCTTGCTAGCTCAGCAGTTTAACTCTCGGGGCGGGTCCGAAGCTTTTCCACCATGTAACCTTTCCCTAAAATGTAAAGACTCTTAGTATCTATTCTCTTTTAAGCTACGTATTGGGATAGAGAGTGCTTAACCCTCTCGAGCTCCCACTCATATTGTTTTGAGGTGAACTTATTTCTCACAACCGATTCTTCCTTAATGTAATGTAAATTGTTCTTTTCTAAAGTCACCTCCGTAGTATGGGATTAGCCCTTGCATTAGTGGCCTAGAGCCAGATTAGGTTTTAAAACAAAGTGTATTAGGAGTGCAGATCGCCTCCTCTCAAATGGTTATTTTAGAGGTCATGTAATTAACCTTTTTCTCACTTAATAGACCTCAGTAGGTTGGGTATTTTACCCCTGTGTATATGTCCTTAGAGGACAGCTTGAAGGTGGAATTTGGTGTGGCCTTTGACAGGCTTAAATTTTGAGAGCAAGTTGCTCTTTCTTGAAAATTTTGTTTTCTGCGCGCCTAAGGAGGCCTTACTGTGTAATTTGGAGCAAGTGCTCCTGGGCATGAATGGGGTTTTCTGCCCCTCTGTTAAATCTTGTTTTGAGGTAAAGTTGGGCTAGTTGCCCAAGAATTGCGAGTTCGGGGCTCGAAGCCCAAGTCCTGTAAATACTGTAATTGTACTTTTGTTGCATTGCTACTCTGTACCTGCCATTCGTGCTATTTCTGAATTTTGGAAAGAAAATATAACCTTGTTAAATTTTACATTAACTTGAATTTCGTAGGTTGAGACCCGTTCACCCCCGCACCTTCTTTCACCTCTACCTACCACAAAAATACGGTAACAAGTGGTAGCAGAGCGTGGTTGAATGGGTCTCAATTTAGCCCCTTTTGACGGCTAAACATTGCTTTGATCCGAACTCTAACAATTTTCTCAGTTGCTGGAAATTTTGATTTGTCCTGTGACAAAATTGTTCTGTCATCATGCCCGGCCCTCGCGATGTTCTCCATCTTAACTATTTGCGCAAGGAGGAGTTGATCTATGAGTTAACTATCAGAAATGTGCAATCTGGAGGCACGGTTGCAGTAGACACAAACAAGCTTAGAGAGTCCCTTGATTTGCCCATTTCCATCCCCACTTTGGGAGAGAAAGAAATTGACGACTCTCTTTCCACGATCATCGAGAATATTACTGGGCTAGCATCTGTAGTTAGTTTTTTGACGAAAATGATCCTTCTCCTAATCAAATTAAGCGTGTGCAAGCCAGGCTATTTCATTTTTCAAATAGAGTTAACGATCTGTTGTCTCTAAAGTTGAATGACGTTCAGAGGAAGGAAGCTAGTACGGTGCTTGAAAATATTTCTGAATTATCTAGTAAGGTCACTCAATTGTTAACTGGGGAAGTTCCTCCCAAAACTGATCAACCCGCTACGGTGAATGTAGGTAGCGAGGAAGAGCCTCCTAAGGGAGAAGTCAATAGGAAAACCGTTGGAGCTCAAACTATCTCTGCCCCATTGGACAACGAGTCTGAACGCCGTACGTCGTTGAATAATGTACGTTCTGAACTAACTTCTGTGCCACTGAAACCTTTACCTACTATGTCACCTGGGTTCAGCAGCTTGCCTCATCCATTAGCAATGTTGCTCAGAGGTATCTCTAAGTTTTCTGTTAATACCACCAGTGAAGTTATTTCATTCTTAAGGTTTTTAGTTGAATTTCAAGATCATGCCCTTGTTTTTTCTCTTTCTCCGTGTCAAATTTTACAGATAATTTATCCTTATGCAATTGGTATTCTCTCAGATAAAATAGTAAGAGCCATTGCCGAACAGTCATCTATTGAAGATTTTCATGCACATCTACTTGCAAATTTTATTCCTGCTCGCGCGAGGTCATCTCTGATTCAGAAGTACTATTATCGAGTACAGAGATTGGATGAAAATCTGGCTGATTTCATACAAGACATTAAGTTCTATACAAGGGTGTTTGCGCTTCACTTCCCTGAGGATCAGATTGTACAAGCTATTGTGGAAGGCATTTCACCATCTTATAGGTCATATTTGTGTTTTGCGGCGTGCCCGCAAACCTTCTCTGAACTTGAAGCATTGGCCGTCTCAGCGGAAGGAGTTAGATACGCCGATTCCTTGCGTGTCGCGAAAGACCCCCTCCTTCGTTTAGTAATACTCGACCTCCAACTCGCCGACCAGTCACACCCCGTAAATGTTATGCTTGTGGGTCGCCTGACCATCTTCGCAATAAATGTCCATTGGTCAAAACTAGTAGGGCAAATAATGGAGCTGGTTCATCACAAGGCTGTTTTAAATGTGGGGCTTTCTCACATATCGCCAAGAATTGCCCAAATTCAAATAGCACCCCCTCCTGCTCAACCTCTGGTGCAAATTCCACCAATGCCAATAATAAAAAGTGACTAGTGGCTTCGGCTGAGTCGACTAATCCATCTTTCCGAGGCTCAGCCCCTGGTAAACAGATCGAAAATTCAGGGAACGTTCAATCTGCAAATCCATCGTTTGAATGCCCCAAAGAGTGTCTTAGGATTGCGGCGGATACCCCCGCACCGGTCCCCTTTCTCAAAATTGAGTTAAATAATGAGCCTATAACAGCTTTATTAGATTCAGGCAGTGTTTGTTCTATTATTTCGGCTGAATGGTATGCAAAATTGAAATCTGTTTGTAAACTTCCTGACTATTGTTCCTCTTCGATCCAATATGTTTCGGCTAATTCATCTCCATTAGAAATTCTAGGTTCTTTACAGGTCAAAATTCGTATTTTTAAATTTACATGGAAAATCAAACTGTTTGTGGCTAAGCACTTGTCTTGCCCCATCATATTGGGAGCTGACTTCATTTCTCACACTGGTCTTGTGCTCGATCTTCAGAGTAAGTCGTGCACATTCAAATTTGCTTCCAATTGTAAAATCCCCGTGTTAAAATGTAATTCTGCATCATGTTCATCTATTTCGCCTACCCAGGATGAGATGTTGTTAGACCTTAGACATCTACCTGAGGAGCAGGCTGATAGTATTCGTAAGTTGTGTCAGTCGTTTCCAGAGGTGTTCTCTGAAACTCTTGGTGTTACTGACCTTATTGAATACAAAATTGAGGTCACGGATTCGATTCCTGTCCGTTTTCCGCCATATAGGCCATCTCCACCTAAAATGGAGGCTCTGAAAGAAATCATCGATCAGATGTTGAAGGATGGTATTATTAGGCCCTCTAAGTCGGCGTATTCTTCACCTATTTTTCTAGTCCCGAAACCCCAAGGGGGCTTCAGGCCTGTCATTGATTATAGGGCTCTCAATCGGAAGGTGGTGTTACAATCTGTGCCCCTTCCTGACCTTCATTCTTGTTTTTCATGGCTTCGTAAGGCCAAGTTCTTTACTATCTTGGACTTGAATCAGGCCTATAATCAAATTCCCCTTGCCGAAGAGTCTAAACATCTTACAGCGTTTGCCACGGATTGGAATTTGTATGAATACAACCGCGTGCCTTTCGGGCTCCCCACGGGAGCAGCTGTACTCACTAGGCTGCTAGATAGGGTCTTCTCCGACATCAAATATGAGTACTTGTATCACTACTTGGATGATGTCGTCGTATTTTCGGAGACCTTTGAAGAACATCTAGATCATCTGCGAGAAGTTCTCAATCGCCTTCGTAAGGCTGGGTTAACTGTCAAGTTGTCCAAGGTTGCCTTTGCTAAGCCCTCTATGTCATTCCTAGGGCATATTGTGTCACCCGATTATGTTGCAATCGATCATTCTAGAACACAGGCCATCCGTGATTTTAAACCCCCTAAGGACATTAAAGGTATCGCCAGGTTCATTGGTATGGTGAATTTCTTCAGGAAGTTTATTCCTAACTTCGCTAATAGAGCGGCGCCCTTAAACCTTCTTCGTAGGAAAGGCATCAAATTCGAGTGGGGACCTTCTCAACAAGCCGCTTTTGAAGATCTTAAATTAGCTCTAGGTAATGCCCCTGTCCTTGCTATGCCTGATTTCTCAAAGAAATTCATCGTCCAAACTGACGCGTCGTCGTCAGCAGTAGCAGCAGTCCTTCTTCAAGAGACTGAATTAGGGAGGCGACCCATCGCCTATGCATCTAGGACTCTATCGGCTCAAGAAGCCAAGTATTCCATCTATGAGCTCGAAGGTTTGGCAGTCTTATTTGCCTTAGAAAAGTTCCGTCTCTATCTGGAACATGTCAAATTCGACCTGGAGACAGATAATCAAGCCTTAAGCTGGGTCTTAGGTAGGCCGCGTAGTACTGGTCGTATAGCCCGTTGGGCCATCCGTATTTCTTCCTTCCAATTCGATGTCAGGCATATCAGAGGGACCGAAAATGTTGTTGCTGATGGACTCAGCCGTATGTTTTCCAACGACGTCGAGACCCATGAACCGGTCGATAGTTCATCTCCTCCCGAGTCCATACTATCTGATGTTAATGCCATCTTAACATGCTCCCATGCTCTTTAGGGATATCGAGAAATACCAACGTGAAGATCCGACGCTGGCTCCGATAATGGAAACCCTTTCTTCTGGGGAACATGTTGTCCCTTATGTACTGAGGAATGGTGTTGTATGTTGCCCTTCGAGGCATGATAAGATGATGAAGGTTGTCGTTCCAGCTGTTCTTGTGCCTATGATCTTCAAGTACTATCATGAGACCCCATTAGGGGGGCATCTTGGAATCTTTAAAACTCGTGAGTAGGTTCGTGAAAGTTTCATCTGGAAGGGTATGGACGGTGAAATCCGTGAACTAGTAAAAGCTTGTAAATCTTGTTTGCTTAGTAAACCCACCATGTCCACCAAGGTAGGCCTTTTGTCTTCGCATCAGGCTTCGCGCCCCATGGAACGCCTGTATATTGATTATGTAGGACCCTTCCCTCAGTCAAAGGGAAATGCCAACAAGTTCATCTTTGTATGCGTAGATGGTTTTACAAGATTTTCCTGGTTATTTCCGACTAAGCTGGCTACCGCTCAGTCCACCATTACTTGCCTAAATTCTATTTTTGCTTCTTTTGGTCCGTGCCAATATATTGTGTCTGATAATGCTAAGGCGTTCACATCAAATCTTTTTCGTAAATTCTGTTTTGACTTGTCCATCTCTCATGTGACGACTTCTGCTCATTACCCTCAACCATCTCTGGCTGAACGGGTTAATCGTAATCTCAGGTCCGCGCTTATTGCCTATCATCATGAAGATCATTCCAGGTGGGACACGTCCCTGCATTGGTTAGCTTTTGCTTTGAATTCGGCGGTTCATGAATCACATAAATTTACTCCAGCGTCCTTGATGTTCAAGTTTGTTCCCAACACGCCGCTCTCTAACCTCTGGTCTCTGAGTGACATTCTACCGGAGACAATAGACCCGGACAACATTAAAGATCTTTGGAAGAAGGCTAAAGCCAATCTTAAAGTGTCTCATGAAAAGGTTAGGGAAAGATATGATCGTGGACGGAGACCCACCAATTTGAAGGTAGGCGACCAAGTGATGGTCAAGAATTTTGTTCCCGCGGGCAAGCTTGCCCCCAGATTTCATGGGCCGTGTGTCATTCTCGATTTCCTTACGCCGGTTACGTTGTTATTAAGTAATCCAGCCACCAAGAGGATATTTAGGGTTCACCTGTCGCAGGTGAAACCTGTATAATTTCTGTGCTAACTTGCTTCATATAATCTTGAAAGGAATATGAAGGTTATATTTTTTTTTAGGTTTTCACCTTTAAGGCCTTCTGCCCCTTCTATAATATTTTGTTTTATATGTAAGCATTTTTGTAAAACCTTCCCCGAACCGTTAAACTGCCATCCTGTCGTTGCCACGGCCATTACCACGCTCCCGTCTCCTGCTCCACTACACACAGTGGCTTGTTCATGAAATGAATCTCTCCACGCCGCTGGCCCCTCAACCTCACCACAATGAATGTACCCTACTATCATTCTGGTCCAACAAAATTCTGCCGTCGAGCTTTAATGTTTCAGTGCCCCCGCAGCCGCGCGGCGCCGTGCCGCGACTGGGATAGAGGAAGGGCCCCCTCTACTCCAGCGAGGTCGACATGTGCACGGCGAACTGGAGCCCTCCTCCCGGCCAAGGCTGATGTGCGGCGCACAACCTGCTACTTGCCCGCAGCCTGTATATGTTCACCGCGGGCGCGGCGTGCTTCAACACCACTACTCCTGCCATAGTGCGGGCGAGCGGTATCTCAGGGTACTTGAGGGGTCCGAGCGGCCTCCTCTGGACACAAGCTGCAGCGGCCGGTCTGGCCATCAAAACTTAATCAACCTTGAAAATATTTAATCAGCTACATGGACATTCCAGTTCAACGTTACTACCTTTTTTTGGATTTCCTGCAATATCTGGTGGACTTAGTAAATTTTTCATCAACCTTAAAAAAACTAAAATTTTCCTCCTGAATTCAACTTCTACAAACATAAAGACATTACTTCAACAGTTACTACAAGAATTTTGAAACTGGATCAAACTAAATTTAGTAAATTTTAAAAATGCTTCTGCAATTAATGTCTATATCAAGATCATAACTTGGAACTTATTTTGAAACAAAGTTTATGTTCCTCTGTATTACCCCTTGGAGGAACTTTTGGGGGGGGGGAGATCTGTACCGGGCGGTACACCTCCACGCCGCTAATTCAAATTTTGCGCCAGTTGAAACTCCCCTACTGAAGGAAGTCTGAACTTTATTTAAGGTGTTAATTTTCAAGTTTCTCAGAAGATGTCACTACTTGGAAATTTTGAAGTTTCTGAACTGGGTCGTTTTCGACGTATTTTTGTTTTGCTTGTAGTAAGAAGTGTGAACTTTCTCTTCTAGAGGACACTACTGAAGAACTACAATAGTGCACCCTAGTGCAAGGTGAAAGAACTGTTTTTTGGAGAAATTTTTATTTCAAAAGTTTGTTTCTTGTTAAATTTCTTTCTGGTATTGTTTAAGTTGGCTGTATACCCCTTTCTTTCCCCTTGTTTTGAATTTAGCCAATCCCGAATTTCTTTAATTAATTTACGACCAATAAGGGGTTTCTTCTTCAAATTGGATATGCTGCTTAACCCTAACCAATAAATGATTGTGGGCGGGTGTTTTCTTTCCAGAAACGCCTCGAACTTTCCGCGAGAGTATATAAACTGCTGATTTTAGGGTCTCTGCGCCACTTCTCTACCATCTTTCAGTGTGTAAAGTACATAGCAGGGGGCGGGAAGCGCCTCTTTCTTCGGACAGCAGTTCAACAACCAGGTAATGGCCGTATAATAACTTCTTTTCTTGCTAGCTCAGCAGTTTAACTCTCGGGGCGGGTCCGAAGCTTTTCCACCATGTAACCTTTCCCTAAAATGTAAAGACTCTTAGTATCTATTCTCTTTTAAGCTACGTATTGGGATAGAGAGTGCTTAACCCTCTCGAGCTCCCACTCATATTGTTTTGAGGTGAACTTATTTCTCACAACCGATTCTTCCTTAATGTAATGTAAATTGTTCTTTTCTAAAGTCACCTCCGTAGTATGGGATTAGCCCTTGCATTAGTGGCCTAACTTAGAGCCAGATTAGGTTTTAAAACAAAGTGTATTAGGAGTGCAGATCGCCTCCTCTCAAATGGTCATTTTAGAGGTCATGTAATTAACCTTTTTCTCACTTAATAGACCTCAGTAGGTTGGGTATTTTACCCCTGTGTATATGTCCTTAGAGGACAGCTTGAAGGTGGAATTTGGTGTGGCCTTTGACAGGCTTAAATTTTGAGAGCAAGTTGCTCTTTCTTGAAAATTTTGTTTTCTGCGCGCCTAAGGAGGCCTTACTGTGTAATTTGGAGCAAGTGCTCCTGGGCATGAATGGGGTTTTCTGCCCCTCTGTTAAATCTTGTTTTGAGGTAAAGTTGGGCTAGTTGCCCAAGAATTGCGAGTTCGGGGCTCGAAGCCCAAGTCCTGTAAATACTGTAATTGTACTTTTGTTGCATTGCTACTCTGTACCTGCCATTCGTGTTATTTCTGAATTTTGGAAAGAAAATATAACCTTGTTAAATTTTACATTAACTTGAATTTCGTAGGTTGAGACCCGTTCACCCCCGCACCTTCTTTCACCTCTACCTACCACAAAAATACGGTAACAATAATAATAATAATAATAATAATAATAATAATAATAATAATAATAATAATAATAATAATAATAATAATTGTTACGGGGTTACCCGTGGAGCAGAAAGAGGTTAAAGAAGGTGCCGGGGTGAATGGGTCTATGTACAATATCAAAATCAATTTAACTTGAACTTAAGGTAATATTTTTTCAGAAAACAACAGCTTAACAATTTTCACTTGGTGAACATAAAACATATCAGGAACAAAGTACTCTTGAAACAAGATTAGGAAATTCCGAGTTTAGTGACTATTGCAGATCCTGGGCTTCAAGCCCGTAATTTTACAATTTCCAGAGCTCCCAGCTCAAATTTACAATTCAAAAAAGAGAACAAATTTAGTCAAATGCAGAAATCCCCTAATTCAAAGAGCACTCCTCCTAAAATTACAATATCTAGCCTTCCAGAGGCACTCTTTACAATTACAAAACTTGAAAAAGAGCTAACAGGCTCTCAGTTTCTTACGGCCCACTCAAGGCAACATAACATCAAAATTTACATTGTCTGTGCTCTCAATTTACAAATAAAGAATAATTTTACACAGGGGTATCTAGTGCCCAACCTACAGGGCCTTAGTGAAAAAGAACAGGTTAAATAAACGGCCCGAGTACGATTTGAATGGAGGCGAAGACTGTGCTCCAAAAAAAATTTAAAACCTATAGGGCTCTCGGTCGATGAAACAGGGGCTATTCCCAAACTACTGAGGTAGCATGCATGGAAATGACTTTAATACATTACAGTCGCGAAAACGTTGCCACCTCAAACCAAGATGAAGGGGAACTCGAGAGGGTAGCTCACTCTCTATCCCCGATTTACAGTTAAAGCTTTATGAAGTTTATATTAGTCAGAAGAAAATTTACATTTTAGAAAAGTCGGTTACATCGTTAAAGATTCGGACCTTTCCCCTCGGGTTAAGCTGCGGAGGTAGCTACGATAAGAAAGATATAATTTATGTGACCATTACCTTATAGAGGTTCTACTGCCGACGAAAGAGGCCGCCCACTCCTGCTTGACACACACACTCAGATAGACGACGATCAATTGGCCAAGAAACGTGAAAAGCCGCAGTTTATAAACCCTCAGGGAAGGTTTGAGATCATTCAAGACTAACCCAGCCACACCCTCTCAATTTAATTGGTTAATCTCAAAGTTACAACTCAGAATCGAACAAGAAGCCTGTGATAGGTTGAAAATTAATTACGGAAATTAGTGATTGGCTAGATTCAAACTGGCGGAGAGAAAAAGGAAACATTGCCAACCCAAAAATAAATGAACAACAATCAGTTACAAAAACCTAGAAATACAAAACTTCTTCAAATTATAAGTTCTTTCACTTTGCACCAGAGGGCATGATCATAAATTTTTTAGTGGTGTCATCTGTAGAAAAATGTCCAAACTTCTTGATGAATGGCAAACAAAACAAGGAGAAATTCACCCGGTTTAGGAAACTTCACAACAAAACAATTACTTAATTTTTCAGTGGTGACTTCTTCTGATTAAATCTCTAAGTTACTTTTGTAGTAGTTTTCACTTTTGTTCGACAGAGGAGTTCATTAAGGCGCTTATTTTGAATGCGCGGCGTTGAGGTGTACATCCCGGTATAATAATAATAATAATAATAATAATAATAATAATAATAATAATAATAATAATAATAATAATAATAATGGTAATAATACGAATAATGACAATAATATCTCTTACTTCTGAATACATTGCGAGGGTGTGATATATGTACTACACCAAGCGTTCACTTCATTCTTTGCTTACCAAGAACTTACTAATTTTAGGAAGCATAAGCACAGATGCTTTGAGTGTTTAACTTGTCAGTGCTGTTTTTGTTTTGGTTTTCTGTTTTAGTTTCTTCGGAGAGGAAGTAATAGAAATACAAGTGGGAAGGAGAAACAATGTTAGAGCAGAAGAAAGTGTAGTGATTTTAACAACAATATTTGTTTCTTACTAGTGAGCGTGCATAGGCCTCATCCTCTCCTTGATTTCTCTTCTCATGTGAAGGAATTGTGTCTTAGGGAAATAACGTGGATTACACAGGACAATAAAGACAACCGAGCGAGGTAGCCGTGCGGTTATGGTCACGCAGCTGTTAGCTGGCATTCGGGAGATCGTGGGTTCGAACCCAACTGTCGGCAGCCTTGAAGATGGTTTTCCGTGGTTTCCCATTTTCACACCGGGCAAATACCAGGACTATACATTAATTAAGGCCATGGCCGGTTCCTTCCCATTCCATGCTATCCCATCTTCACCCTAAGACCTATCAGTGTCATTGCGACGTAAAGCACAATGTAAAAAAATCAAAACAATAAAGACATTATAAACTGAAGTATTATTACGTTATGACAAGATATAGGAACGATGGCTCTCATTTTCTGTTGTTTAACTGTATTTTTTATTTTTTATTTATGTGTCATGTAATTTGTGAAAAATTATGTTTTGTTTCTTTTAAATGGCATCGTGCTCACTTCGCGCAACTTTAAAATAAGGCGCCTGTAGTTCAGGAAGTAAGTGTCCAGCGCATTTTCTGAATGGTCAGCGTCGTGGTCTTCGGTTCGGATGACCCCGGGTTCGATTCCCCCGCCACGTCAGGAATTCCAGCCGAGCTTGATTAATTTCTCTGATTCGGAAACTGGATGTTCGTATTTGTCTCAATAAGCTCCTCTTCATACACACAACACACTACACTACAACCACCTCCCCACCCCACTACCCCTTAACTCGCAATAGTGAATACATCCCTCCACATGGGGTTGACGGCAGGAAGGGTATCCGGCCATAAAACTGGGTCAAGTCCACCCGCACGCGCGTACCCGCGACCCCACCGAGAGAATGGAGGAGGTCGGGAATTAGGTGTATTCGCACAGAGGCGCTCCTTTCTGACTCCAAGGAATTGTTCATACCCCGCGTTAGTGCAATACGTAAATCATAGTTGTAAATATTTCCTCTGCAACCTTAAATAAGTAGTGCAATAAGGATATTTCTCTAGGTCATGCTGCAGGTTTTGACATAATGGCAAATCCCAAATTGGGAATTAAATGAATATCAGGTCTGCCTCTGTGGTGTAGCGGTTAGTATGATTAGCTGCCACCCTCAGAAGCCCGGGTTCGATTCTTGATTCCCTGCACTGCTTCGAAATTTTAAAAGTTGTATGAGGGCTGGACCGGGATTCATTCACCCTTGGGAGGTCAAATGAGTAGAGGGGGAATCAATTCCCTCCTCAGCTACCCTCGAAGTTGTTCTCCGTGGTTTCCCACTTCTCCTCCAGGCAAATACCGGGTTGGTACCTAGCTTAAGGTCACGGTTGCTTCATTCTCTCTTCTTTGCCCATCCCTTCCAATCTTCCCATCCCTCACAAGGTCCCTCTTCAGCACAGCAGGTGAGGCCGCCTGGTTGAGGTACTGGTCCTCTTTCCCAGTTGTATCTCTTCGACCAAATGTATCATGCTCCAGGACACTGTCTTGAGGCGGTAGAGGTTGGATCCCATGCTGTGTCCGAGGGAAAATCCGACCCTGGAGGGTGAACGGATTAAGTATTTTTTTTAATGTGCTTCTTTCTTAAATTGCATATTAAGTGTATCTAAAACACAGGGTGGTCGGAAACAACGTGAAGCGCATATATGAGCGTTAGAGGGTTGGTCATACTGATAAACCATTTGAAAAAGTTATTCGATTTCTCGCGCCGTTGTCATTTAATCAGCTGCTGATATTAGCAAATCAGATCGCTTCGCGGCGGAATTCAAATACCATGTTGCTAAATCTGCACGTGGCATAATACTGTGTTGAGGGCACCAATCTAAAAAACTTCGGGATGAACTCGGGCCTCCGAGCTGACATGATTGTGGTTCAGCTGCGGTGACACTGACTGTGTTTGTGGTTGACGCCGATTTCTTAGCATGGACGGACACGAAATCTGCAATTCAGCAAAGGTCGAGGAAGTATCCACTAGTCCCCCTACCGGAATTCCGAATCATACCCTTCATGTAGAAAAACATGTGCTTCCGGCTGGTGGTCAAGATTCTGGCCGTGACCCTGTCATTACCCTGGCTAAGGGACCTGGCTAATGCGATTTCCGACCTCCTGACCCAAGATTCCTGAACAACCCAGCGATGATGATGATGATGATAATAATAATAATAATAATAATAATAATAATAATAATAATAATAATAATAATAATAATAATAATAATAATAATAACACGCAGGGGCTTCGAGTATTAATATGGAACTGCCAGGGCGTCAGGTCCAGAAAATACGAACTTGAAGCCTTCCTAGCCCCGAACACCATACTGGTAGAACTCCTAACGGAAACCTTCCTCCCACCGGGGAAGAAATTCTCCATGAGAGGCTACAAAGTGCATAGAAGCGACAAGGCTAATCGAGTCTGAGGGGTGGCAGTTCTGGTAAGGAAAGACATCTAACATACACTGACAGAGCAAATGCAACACCAAGAAGGAGTGGTTCGAAAGGGATGAAAGTTGGGGAAAATACAGAGACGGCACGCACGAATAATTGATGTTTATTTCAAACCGATATGCAGGTTACACAATGCGCACGGCATCGACTCAGTAGGATGTAGGACCACCGCGAGCGGCGATGCACGCAGAAACACGTCGAGGTACAGAGTCAATAAGAGTGCGGATGGTGTCCTGAGGGATGGTTCTCCATTCTCTGTCAACCATTTGCCACAGTTGGTCGTCCGTACGAGGCTGGGGCAGAGTTTGCAAACGGCGTCCAATGAGATCCCACACGTGTTCGATTGGTGAGAGATCCGGCGAGTACGCTGGCCATGGAAGCATCTGTACACCTCGTAGAGCCTGTTGGGAGATGCGAGCAGTGTGTGGGCGGGCATTATCCTGCTGAAACAGAGCATTGGGCAGCCCCTGAAGGTACGGGAGTGCCACCGGCCGCAGCACATGCTGCACGTAGCGGTGGGCATTTAACGTGCCTTGAATACGCACTAGAGGTGACGTGGAATCATACGCAATAGCGCCCCAAACCATGATGCCGCGTTGTCTAGCGGTAGGGCGCTCCACAGTTACTGCCGGATTTGACCTTTCTCCACGCCGACACCACACTCGTCTGCGGTGACTATCACTGACAGAACAGAAGCGTGACTCATCGGAGAACACGACGTTCCGCCATTCCCTCATCCAGGTCGCTCTAGCCCGGCACCATGCCAGGCGTGCACGTCTATGCTGTGGAGTCAATGGTAGTCTTCTGAGCGGACGCCGGGAGTGCAGGCCTCCTTCAACCAATCGACGGGAAATTGTTCTGGTCGATGTTGGAACAGCCAGGGTGTCTTGCACATGCTGAAGAATGGCGGTTGACGTGGCGTGCGGGGCTGCCACCGCTTGGCGGCGGATGCGCCGATCCTCGCGTGCTGACGTCACTCGGGCTGTGCCTGGACCCCTCGCACGTGCCACATGTCCCTGCGCCAACCATCTTCGCCACAGGCGCTGCACTGTGGACACATCCCTATGGGTATCGGCTGCGATTTGACGAAGCGACCAACCTGCCCTTCTCAGCCCGATCACCATACCCCTCGTAAAGTCGTCTGTCTGCTGGAAATGCCTCCGTTGACGGCGGCCTGGCATTCTTAGCTATACACGTGTCCTGTGGCACACGACAACACGTTCTACAATGACTGTCGGCTGAGAAATCACGGTACGAAGTGGGCCATTCGCCAACGCCGTGTCCCATTTATCGTTCGCTACGTGCGCAGCACAGCGGCGCATTTCACATCATGAGCATACCTCAGTGACGTCAGTCTACCCTGCAATTGGCATAAAGTTCTGACCACTCCTTCTTGGTGTTGCATTTGCTCTGTCAGTCAGTGTATTAAGGAGCTGTACTTACCAGAGCTGGACGAACTGGAGGCATGCGGAATTGCCGTGCCAGTGCGAGGAACACTCATTAATGTCATATCGGCATACGCCAGAGCGAAAAGCCTAAACATACAAGACATAGAAGCAGTACTGAGGCTAAATAGAAACACGATACTAGCAGGAGACCTAAATTCGAAACACGCCAGCTGGGGCTGCCCGAGACCAAATTCAGAAGGCACAAAGCTGTACAATCACATGTTAACCCAGGACTATGTGGTAACAGCCCCCAGCGAGCCCACGTTCCTGGCACAAAAGAGACAGGTCTCCGATATATTAGAAATAGCTCTACTGCGACATATTCCTCAAGGGCATAGCATAACATAGTAAACGACCTTGGGTCGAGGCACCAACCAGTGTTATTTACACTGAATGCGAACCTAGAGGAATATGAGAATAACCCCAAGCGCCGGCTCAACTATAAAGCAGCCAATTGGGGAAAATTCGAAAGAAAACTGGACTCAATCCTACAGGGGACGGAGGATATACAAATAGAAAACCCAGTCCAAATCGACGCCACAGTAAGAGCACTAGTAGACGCGATCCAAGCAGCCAACACAGCGAGTATCCCGGTACACAAACGTAAGCGCAACACGGACATCGAGATACCGGCCCACATTAAAGACTTAATACACAAGCGCTATCAACACAGGCGCAACTGGGCCAGATACCACCGCGATGAAGACCGGGAAGCGAAAAACCACCTCAGAGCCGAAATCGAAACTCGACTACTGGAACATAGGTCGCGGGTCTGGACCAACAAACTGAGTACGTTTGATACAAACACCAGACTGGTGTGGAATCTAGCGAGATATTTCACGCGAGAACCACACGTGATCCCAACAATTAAGGCACCAAACGGACCAGTATACGAGAACAATGATAAAGCAGAGGTCATAGCAGACTCTCTGGAAGCGGCTTTTACACCCAACGACGGACAGTCCGATCCCGCTTTCACTAGGCGAACAGAGGCTAAGGTAGCAGAATTCCTCGCAAACGCACCTAAGCCCGAGGTTAAGAAGACTAATATACGCGAAATTAAGTGGATAATAGATCATCTTAATCCGAAGAAAGCACCCGACCCCGACGAGATCCAAAACATAATAATCAAGAAATTAACTCAGAGAGCCCTCACACTACTCAACAAGATATATAATGCAATGCTACAATTGCAAAATTTTCCAGATCAGTGGAGAAAGGTGAGGATCCTTGTGTTTGGGAAACCAGGCAAGGACAAATCTCACCCAAATAACTACCGACCTATCAGCCTCCTGGATGCCCTCAGCAAAGTATTCGAGAAATTACTGCTGAAAAGGCTAATAGCACCCATCAAGAAAAAAGAGATCATTCGAAACGAAGAATTCGGCTTTAGAATCAACCACTCCGCTCGGCAACAGCTTAACCGGTTCATCGAACAAGCGACCATCGGACTAAACAAGTGGAGGGGCACAGGCACTGTATTCCTTGATATCCAGAAGGCATTCGATAAAGTGTGGCGCGAAGGCCTGTTAGCGAAACTAATAGACTACGAATTCCACCCAGGGTGCATAAGACTAATTAAGTCATACCTGGAGGGCCGAGAGTTCCAAGTAGATGTTCACAACACACTGTCAAGCACGCGAACCATTAGGGCGGGCGTAGCCCAAGGGTCACTAATAGGCCCAATCCTGTTCGTCCTATTTACAAACGACATGCCAATACCGGAACTCACTACCACGCACCTTTACGCTGACGACGCTGCCATCACAGTACAACACCCTCAGAGAGCGTGCACCCGGAAGAGTCTGACGTTCAAACAGTCAGGTACTCCTGCAGTACTTTTCCTACTCTTCCTGCTATCTCTTTTCTTTTTAGAAACTAATAGCATGTCGGAGGCAATATAGGTTGAGCTGATTGCCACGCGGGGTAGCGGGCTTCAGGGGCGCCTCCGAAAAAAGGTGGTGGCTTGGTAGTGGTGAATCTATCGCCGGGAAAGTAACGTACTGAAAAGTGCTGTTAGCCATTTAGGATAGTGATACTGAAGGTGGAGAATGGTGTAAAAGTATTGTATAGTGAAAAGGGTCAGACACTCCTACTTTTTTAAACTTTATATTCAATCATTATAGGAAAATAAAAAAACTGGTGATCAAGTTTGGAGATACTCGAAGAAGGAGTACTATAATGTTCCAAACTTTTAACACTGGGAAGTGGTCATGTTTTGTCTAGGCGCGTGCGAAATCACGCTCATGATCCATCCTGAGAAGAATACTAACAGATTCTTACATTCGGCTAAATAGTGCCGGCTCTGGTTCCGTACCAAAAACTGACAAGAAAACCGAAGTACGACACCTAGAAGAAAATTGTGCAATGGCAGAAAGGTGAAATGGACTGATTGAAATTTTAAAATGTGTGTCGTACAATGTTTAAATGTTATCGTTAGCTTAAAAATATCTTCTAAATAACAGTACCGTACTTGCAATTGAAGCTTACTGACTTACTGGCTTACTGATGTGTTGCGGGAAGTGGCCAACAGAAAACTCCGGCCTGCTGTTACTTGCTGAGTTCGTGTACTGGTGGTAAAGGCAGATTTGAGCAAGTTGCGGAGTTCGTGTACTGGCGGTAAGGGCACTTTGGAGCAACATGTGGAGATCGTGTACTGGCGCTAAGGGCAGTTTTGAGCGAGTTGAGGAGTTCGTGTACTGGCGGTAAGGACAGCTTTGGGCACGTTGTGGAGTTCGTGTACTGGCGGTAAGGGCAGTTCCGGGCAAGTTGCGGAGTTCGTGCACCGGCGGTAAGGACAGCTTTGGGCACGTTGTGGAGTTCGTGTACTGGTGGTAAGGGCAGTTTTGGGCACGTTGTGGAGTTCGTATACTGGCGGTAAGGACAGCTTTGGGCACGTTGTGGAGTTCGTGTACTGGCGGTAAGGGCAGTTCTGGCCAAGTTTCGGAGTTCGTGTACTGGCGGTAAGAGCAGTTTTGAGCGCATTGCGGGGTTCGTGTACTGGCGGTAAGGGCAGATTGAGCACGGTGCTGAGTTCGTGTACTGGCGGTAAATGCAGTTGGAGTTCGTGCACTGGCGGTAAGGGCAGTTTTGAGCACGTTGCTGAGTTCGTGTACTGGCGGTAAGGGCAGTTCCGGGCAAGTCGCGGAGTTTGTGTGAACAGCTTGGTGTGGCTCTCAAGCCGATGTAAGCCACCTGCAGATTTAGCAACACCGCTGTGCAAAGCCCATTTGAATTCGCCCGCGTAGTGATCTGGTTCACTAAATTCAGCAGCTGATAAAATGGTACCGGCGCGAGATACGGAACTATTTTTTCCAACTATTTATCGGGTCGGCCGTGGTATAGCGGTTGTTATACCGTGCGTGGTACACATCCTTTGGATCTGGCCGATCTGTGCCGTAGTCTAAAACTTCCGAGTACCATCTCACTCATGTTACGACATGACGAGCAGTCAACAGATAGTGGCCTGTTTTATTTTGTAATGTTTTTATTTTGTTATCTACGTTTTATTCTATTGACTCTGTTTTAGTTTGTGTTTGTGTATTTCAATGTGTTTTTAAACTTCTAACTTGAATGATACTGTACTTCAAGGCAATGCTTTACTCATTTTCAATATATATTTTCAATCATTCTATCAGAAAATAAGGCACTGCGAATTAGATCCACCGGTCACTTTCATTTCATAATCATTTGTTTTAAATTCTACTCAGTGTACACATTTTACAACTTTACGTATCATTACATTTTGTTCCATCTCGCACTATAAGCGGCCGGTGACCTTGATATTAGGCCCCTTTAAAAAACAAGCATCATCATCATCATCAGCAGCAAATTATTTATCAGTATGACCAACCCAGTAACGCTCATATACCCCGTTGACCTTTCTTCCGACCACCCTGTATTGTGACGTTTTATTGAATGCAGAAAAGTGAGCACACTATACGCGTTTTGAGCTTATTTTTCTCTTAAGTAAGGTAA
Organism: Anabrus simplex; assembly: GCF_040414725.1. Classification (NCBI taxonomy): domain Eukaryota; kingdom Metazoa; phylum Arthropoda; class Insecta; order Orthoptera; family Tettigoniidae; genus Anabrus; species Anabrus simplex. Next base: position 1,057,657,880 of record NC_090266.1, read on the forward strand.
TAAAAGCTCCCAACTCTTGCATCTTCTAGCACTCACATATGAAGTGTGTCCCGTTCCGTCGCGTCGTACCATTGGGCTAATATCGATCTTATCGTCAGCCGTCTCTGGTCGCGGAGCATAGCGAGCCCCGTTAATTGATGAGTGGAACAGTTTGGTGAACACGGTCGTCGGATCGAGCAGGGAATATCTCCTTAGCCTTAGCATTAGTGGACACCGCCTAAAACTTGACGTGTCAGATTTCCTGGCAGGTCAATCTCAGACTTCCACAAGTGCCACATTTAAGTTTTGAGATTCGAAAAATCAATCGCTCCAGCAATATCCTCAGACTCATGCCAGGAAAATACAAGGAGTTACTACGATTTTGGTGTAAATCTACGAGGGTCGCTCCAAATCTAATGTGCCAAATTTCTCTTTTACAAACGCAATTTTTACCTTATACTTTTGTTTTTTTATAATACACTGACTGACAGAGCAAATGCAACACCAAGAAGGAGTGGTCAGAACTTTATGCCAATTGCAGGGTAGACTGACGTCACTGAGGTATGTTCATGATGTGAAATGCGCCGCTGTGCTGCGCACGTAGCGAACGATAAATGGGACACGGCGTTGGCGAATGGCCCACTTCGTACCGTGATTTCTCAGCCGACAGTCATTGTAGAACGTGTTGTCGTGTGCCACAGGACACGTGTATAGCTAAGAATGCCAGGCCGCCGTCCAACGGAGGCATTTCCAGCAGACAGACGACTTTACGAGGGGTATGGTGATCGGGCTGAGAAGGGCAGGTTGATCGCTTCGTCAAATCGCAGCCGATACCCATAGGGATGTGTCCACAGTGCAGCGCCTGTGGCGAAGATGGTTGGCGCAGGGACATGTGGCACGTGCGAGGGGTCCAGGCGCAGCCCGAGTGACGTCAGCACGCGAGGATCGGCGCATCCGCCGCCAAGCGGTGGCAGCCCCGCACGCCACGTCAACCGCCATTCTTCAGCATGTGCAAGACACCCTGGCTGTTCCATTATCGACCAGAACAATTTCCCGTCGATTGGTTGAAGGAGGCCTGCACTCCCGGCGTCCGCTCAGAAGACTACCATTGACTCCACAGCATAGACGTGCACGCCTGGCATGGTGCCGGGCTAGAGCGACTTGGATGAGGGAATGGCGGAACGTCGTGTTCTCCGATGAGTCACGCTTCTGTTCTGTCAGTGATAGTCACCGCAGACGAGTGTGGTGTCGGCGTGGAGAAAGGTCAAATCCGGCAGTAACTGTGGAGCGCCCTACCGCTAGACAACGCGGCATCATGGTTTGGGGCGCTATTGCGTATGATTCCACGTCACCTCTAGTGCGTATTCGAGGCACGTTAAATGTCTACCGCTACGTGCAGCATGTGCTGCGGCCGGTGGCACTCCCGTACCTTCAGGGGCTGCCCAATGCTCTGTTTCAGCAGGATAATGCCCGCCCGCACACTGCTCGCATCTCCCAACAGGCTCGACGAGGTGTACAGATGCTTCTGTGGCCAGCGTACTCTCCGGATCTCTCACCAATCGAACACGTGTGGGATCTCATTGGACGCCGTTTGCAAACTCTGCCCCAGCCTCGTACGGACGACCAACTGTGGCAAATGGTTGACAGAGAATGGAGAACCATCCCTCAGGACACCATCCGCACTCTTATTGACTCTGTACCTCGACGTGTTTCTGCGTGCATCGCCACTCGCGGTGGTCCTACATCCTACTGAGTCGATGCCGTGCGCATTGTGTAACCTGCATATCGGTTTGAAATAAACATCAATTATTCGTCCGTGCCGTCTCTGTTTTTCCCCAACTTTCATCCCTTTCGAACAACTCCTTCTTGGTGTTGCATTTGCTCTGTCAGTCAGTGTATATCGCCACATCATCTAGCCATAAAATGCCATTTATCTGCATAATTTTCGCCCCTTTCAACTGTCCTAAGCCATCTCGCATACGTACGTATGTCTGTAAGTTAGAAGTCAATTCCGGCACCTATAACAAGGAGAGCTCGCCATGAGGTTTTCTAGAACAGTGTTAAAATTTTGAGGATTTGCCCATCGTTAAAAAAATTAGCGCTGTTCGAGCGTTTTTTACAATAGGCCTTATTTTGTTCAAAATTTCTTTAAAATCTCCTCAAACTTGTGCAGTCTAATTTCCGCACATCTTTCCAGATTGTCTCCGTGGCGTATTTGCAAGCGCGTTGACATTGGTTGATGATGATGCTTGTTGTTTTACGGGGCCTAACATCGAAGGTCATCGGCCCCCGTTGACATTGGGACCTGAAGGTTTCGAGTTCGGATCCGACCTTGGTCAGCTCTTTCTCTTTTCTTTTACTGATAAATCCTTTATTTTATTTTATTTTTTTCAAATAATTTATTTGCTGTGGTCTCAGAGGCGAACGCAGTTATTGTAAACAATATAAATGTAGTGTATTCGTCAGTGTGATTAGCTGCCACTCCCGGAGGCCTGGGTTCGATACCCGGCTCTGACAGAAAATTTGAACTAAAAATGTGCAAGCGAGAAAGTGCACTACTAAATCGTTTGCGAGAAGACCGACAGAGAATTTGACACCGTCCAGCTTTCCATTATAGCATAAAGCCACCGCCGCCATAGTGCTCAGATTTCTTTGTTTGTTCTGTTTGTTTACTTTCCGTTTTTACATTCGATTTATATTACCACATTCATCGTGTAAGTTTTCGGTTTGTAAATGGTGCACACCCGCGAAGGAATTTTGCGGGCACAGAATAGTTCCGCGTAACTTGACCAATCTAAGAACTTGGAAAACATAGAGTACCTTTTTTTTGTTTTACGTCGCACCGACACAGATAGGTCTTATGGCGACGACGGGACAGGAAAGGTCTAGGAATTGGAAGGTAATCGGCCGTGGTCTTAATTAAGATACAGCCCCAGCATTTTCCTGGTATGAAAATGCACAACCACGGAAAACCATCTTCAGGGCTGCCGACAGTGGGGTTAGAACCCACTATCTCCCGGATGCGAGCCCAAAGCTGCGCGCTCCTAACCGCATGGCCAACTCGCCCAATACATGAAGTACCGGGCAGGTGGATTTTTTCAGAATTGTTATAAGTTAACATGTTAATTGCCTTTGCTGAGGTACAAAATTTTTAAATAGGAAGAAGTCCCCGCAATGTTTCGAACCAGCCAGCGCCTCTTCCGAAAAGCTACTAGAGGCCACGGTCGAAACTAGTCCCAACTTACAGTTAGCGATATTGTTAACGGGTTTATCAGAGTAACAGCAGCTCCTTTACATCCTAGGAACGAGTTCCTGAGTTATTTGTTGCTTATGCGTTATGAGTCGATCTGGAAACTGTTTATAAGTGATGTTTACAAGCTTAGTAATACGCATGCTTCAGTTTCATGCTTAGTCCTGTACACATTTACCGTGATTGGCGGGTCTGAAACGTGGCGGAATCTTCAAATTTCGCTGCCAAGCAATTTTTTTTACACTGGAGTTTACAACAATTTGTACAAATTATTCGGTCGTGCACAAGCCGCTTTAGGTTTGCCACATAGGCATCGGAATTGAGCCATGATGTCTACGAACAGGAGTCCCTCCTAAGCCTAGAAAACTGTAGTCATGACTTAATGGCCGAAGACACCACTTTAAATTTCTGTCTGGGGGTGAATTTGCATGATGTCCCACCATTGATTGCTCCCTTAATTTCCGGTTCAAAATGAGACAACCATGCTTTATCTTTCATCACAGTTCAAGAAAGGACCGCCGGGCTGAGTGGCTCAGACGGTTAAGTCTGACCCCAACTTGGCAGGTTCGATCCTGGCTCAGTCCGGTGGTATTTGAAGGTGCTCAAATACGTCAGCCTCGTGTCGGTAGATTTACTGGCACGTTAAAGAACTCCTGCGGGACTAAATTCCGGCACCTCGGCGTCTCCGAAAACCGTAAAATAGTAGTTAGTGGGACGTAAAACAAATAACATTATTTATTAAGAAAGGACCATCCCCGTTATTCTCTACAGCGTCAACAGTCACTGCATAATGGTCCTTCTTGTTTCTTTATAGGCAGCTGCCAACATTCTCGCAACCCACCCGCAACAAACCTTTCTCAACCCCAGCTATTTCAGTATTCTGCACACACAAGTCCTAGTTGATGTGATATTTCGATCATCGGCCATCTTGAATGAGAGCTACGATTATACATAACGGGATAGAATAACATACATAGGCGGGAGCACTGCCTGGCTGAAGCTACTTGAACAAACGTCCGCCATGTTTTCAGTTGTCACGTAAGCAAGGGGACGTGGTTCTTGAATAGAATCACGCATTATAGAATCACTAGTACCGGGCGAGTTGGCCGTGCGCGTAGATGCGCGCGGCTGTGAGCTTGCATCCGGGAGATAGTAGGTTCGAATCCCACTATCGGCAGCCCTGAAGATGGTTTTCCGTGGTTTCCCATCTTCACACCAGGCAAATGCTGGGGCTGTACCTTAATTACGGCCACGGCCGCTTCCTTCCAACTCCTAGGCCTTTTCTATCCCATCGTCGCCATAAGACCTATCTGTGTCGGTGCGACGTAAAGCCCCTAGCAAAAAAAATAAAATAAAAAAAACAGAATCACTAGTGCAGAATTAAAGACCTTACTTTTAGTCGAAAGAGTGAAGTAACCTGGTATTATGCTGTTAATAAAGTATCGAACCGGTATCATTACTAACAGGAGTTTACTTTTATTTCCCGCAAATGGCAAATTAGCTTGGAAGGAGAGTGGAATCATCTAACTGCAGGAAAATATATTGGAAAATCATAAATATGAGCATTTTATTTCTTCACATGGAAATACAGGATTCTATATAACGAAAGTCGAAATAGTTGGCAAGAGGGAGCATGAAGTTACTAAGAAAATAATGAGCGCACAGAACAAGAAAAGATGAATATCCATTACCAATGTAAATGAACTGTCTAACAAATCCCGACAGATAAACAAGATTGGGAGGAAAAGTGAAGAGTGAATGAAGATTAGAATTGCGGTACCAAGCACACTGTACAACAAGTAAAGGGGAGGAGAGGGAAAGGTATGGCAATTCAACGTAAGAAACCCAATTTTACAGCATGAAATAGAAGAACGATAATTGCAATTCAGCAAGGAATACAGAGTTATACAATAACAATAAGTCAAACCATGCCTATTGTGGGCTTAAAGTGCTTATCATTGGCCCTTGAATAGGATTAATTTAGTGAGAGTTTTTGCCACACCTGACTTCCTCCCGTTATGTGCGATTTTTCTCTAAGGGCATGATGAAGTCTGAAGCAATAGTAGTTTGATGATATAACGTCCAGGTTGTTATTAACTATACTGTAGTAATATTTTATATTGTACCTTCCCCTGTTCCTGCTTGACCTAGCTCAGCGGTGTGCGTCCGATAAAATAAAGTATGGGTCAAATAGTCTAGCTGAAATTATAGGACAGGTTCTAGAATAAATATTCGTAAATGAGAACTCGAATAAATAAATTGGTGGAGAAGTTTATTAACCAATAAAACATTAGGTTAGTGTAAGAATATACCCAAAATAAATCGACAGAATTACATTATAAATTGCTATCACTGGTCCAAATAATTGCACGGGTCTCGAACCCAATTAATAAAGTCATTGTGTGGAATACAGTGAGGTTGTTGAGTTTTCACGGAGATTCAGATAAGCTAACCTGCGCATGGCACGTAGCCTTGAAATGAATCGTCTCGTAACATGAAATTGTAATTATAGATTCGCACATCTCGGCCTGGTTAAACAAATCCGAACTAGTCGGTAAACAAATACAATAAACACTTGTTTAGAGTGGTATTTACCCTCCAAAATGTCACTGAGCTTAAAACATGGGTCTGAACCCGGAACAATTTGAAAAGGGACAGCGCCTCACAATCAAAAATTACCACGTGCTGTGGTCCCGTTAATCAACGAAACAAATAACAACAACAGACAGTAACACACACAGGACAAAATACGCACAGGGTAAATAAACACAGCCTGCAAGAGAAAATAAACATGTACACTTCATGTCATCGTCTGGGTTTGGTCTCAACTACATGACCTCTAAGGGTACGAACATACCGAAGATGCATCGCAGCTCGCGGTCGCGGTTTACATCGCGATCGATGCCTCGATGTCACCTCCTGGTAACACAAACACACAGTTTTAAATGGAACAGTTCATGTCAAAGATGCTCGCTTCCATTCACCATCGCGATTTACCAGGAGGTCTAGCGCGATGACAAGAAAGTTTGTGTTTTCATTTCTGTAGAACGGAAAGCATCGATGTAGCTTGTTCCTGATTGGCTTGTCCAGATTGAGATCACATGATATATCCCCCCGTTCTACTGTGCCCTTGATCCAGGTGTTCAAAGCCCGCGTGTGTATCCGTGTGGTAGTTATTGTACTTCACAGTATCTATGGTTGATTCCACATTGTTGTATATGTATTGAAACGTCTCAAGGGACATTCTCATGTATGAATGGAATGTGTCCGGGTGGTGTTTCAGTTCTTCAAATAAGTTGTGATATTCCCCCAGCGCCTGCCTTCTTTGATTTATAGGATGAGCATTCCACTGGCGTGCTGATTGATTTGAAAGTAGCCACCATCGTGTGCTTATGCACAATGGATCACTATCTCCACTGCCAATTGAATACATACCCTATACTTGTAAAAGCTCAGCAATAGAGGATAAATTATCTTTAACTTGAATGCGGAGATATAAACATTACGTCCACTCAGGTTAAACACATCTCAGAATACTGAAGGGTAAACCTTCCCGGTATGTTCACCCTCCATCGACCGCGACGTAAACCTCGACCGCGACCGCGAACTGCGATGCATCTTCGGTATGTTCGTACCCTAAGGCTCTGGACGTCAATTGCCGTGTACGCACAGTGGAGTCTTGCAAGTTTGCCTCAGCGCGCCCATCTAGGGGCGGCGTGTAGTGGAATCAGCCCATATTAACGCTATGTACTCTGGATCCCGAAGTCCGGTACTCTTCTCCTGGGAACGCCATTACAGATGCCGTCTTCTTCCTTGGTCCTCGGCAAATCCTGAAACCTGGATGATGAAATACGACAGTACTCTTCACTGCCTACGTTGTATTCGTGTACACTGCCGTGACCTAGGCAAGATACAATTTGCTACTTATGGTATCAGTCCGACCATGAGTAGCGCGTATTATGGGTATGATACCCGGTCACAACAAGTCCTTGTGGCAGTTAACTGACACGTACCGCAATAAATTTGAGAAATCGATCTCGTTACATTATCATTCACTCACTATAAATGCTGTCCGGCTCAATGGCTAAGTGGTTAGCGTGCTGGCCTTTGGCCACAGGGGTCCCGGGTTCGATTCCCGGTAGGGTCAGGAATTTTACCCATCATTGGTTAATTTCACTGGTGCGAGGGCTGGGCGTATGTGTCGTCTTCATCATCATTTCATCTTCATCACGACGTGCAGGTCGCCTACGGGAGTCAAATAAAAAGACCTGCGCCTGGCGAGCCGAACATGTCCTCGGACACTCCCGGCACTAAAAGCCATACGCCATTTCACTTTTTCACTATAAATGCTCAGGCGGGCTAGTCTGAGCCATAAATAAGAATTTCTAATTACTTTATTAAATTCACTTTGTCTAGAGGTTGTATACGAGCGACACGCACTTAGTAATGGTCTGTCAGCAACAGCTCCTAACTGCTTGGGAGACATTCCCTTTAGAGCATTGGTAGATTTCGGTTGGGCCCCGCGCTCTCCTTTGTGGGCCGATCGCGTCCTTCCAACGGCTATTTGAATTTAACAAAAGAAAACATTTAACATGCATACTTGTCACCACTTTGGTGCACCATAATTATAACCAATATTATTCAGTGTTTTACTTTTACAGAAACTTGCACTCGTGTGGAAATAATGTCTCGAATTTGCACATTACCAGACCTGGATTGCTCGAATTTGGCTACGTGCTGTTGGCACCACTGACTTCACGTGACAGATTCAAACATCTTTGTCTCTTTCTTGTAATCTCCCTTCTCTCTGTCTCGCTTGGGAAAACGATATTCGGGGTCTCCTCGAATAGGTTCAAAATGAAGCTTTCTTCTCGTCGAGACTTACCTGAGTATCGGCTTGCGCTCCGGGGTTCACCTCCCCCTAAGACACGGAATTCGGGATCTGCTTGGTATTATATTGAAATATTCCTGTAACGTAAAATGATGATTTTTGGACCGTAATAGAGTGATACGGTGCAATATAATGTAATTAATTGGAATCTGGTTATTTAATTGTCACTGCACATCATTTATATGTCTCTCTATATATGAATGCGGTTATACCATCATCTTTCTTTCTCATAATCATCTCATTACATTGTATCATGGTAGTGGCCGCAAGAGCTGAGCGACACGAAGTCTATATTGGTCTTGCCATGATTTGCTCAAACGGTAATGACAACAAGCAGAAGCACACAGGCTCGGACAAAGCATCGTTTCCACGAAATCTACGTCAGGAGTTGCCTATACTAGACTTAACTAAAGTTGGCGTCTGACAGGTAAGGTTGGAGGGAGGAGCACTGCACGTGCCATTTCACGATGTTGCCACATTCCAGCATTCCTTTCTACATGCTCTTACCACTCGCTTCCGGCTCACTCGTTCCCTCCTTCATTCTAACCGCTGTAATCTGTTGTAGACTACCTGGCCAGGCGGTGTCGTCCCATTTGCGATCACTCTTATACAAACAATCAGGTTCTTATCAGTGACAGTGACAGGTTTGGCAACTCCCTGCAAGACGAGCTGCCCTGAAGTTTTATCTCCATGGCAACCGCAGTCGCCCCACCTTCGTTTCCATGGCAACCACACAGCCACTCCCTTTATCTCGCCTCGGCAGGCAGTAAACGGACCTCCCTCTAAGAAATGTCAGACGCCAACTCTTATTATTAGCAGTATAGGTGTAACGTTTTCTCCTGTACTTGAGCTGGGAGATTTGAAAACGTCAATGCTCATCGATCAAAATCACCTTGGGGAAGCTACTTTGTGGCGGGATATTTCGGCCTATGATGAAGCGGCTATTTGGAATGATTCGATGTGAGATTAATTCCAGAAGAAGGGAGAAAGACAGAACTCCGGTATTATTGGTACGTGTGACAATCTACCAACTAGGAGTCACTATAGAGAATACATACGATCTACGCTGTCTACGCAATCCCACATACCTCACTTTCGGCTTACAGCTCACTTACATCAGTACAAAGGCAGAGCTCACCTACAGCCTCACTTACAGCTACATCATATCTTCACCCATGTTGAGTTACGTACTAAGACTACTCGTAGTCATTCTTCCAGTCCGGAATGGACAAAAAGACTTGTTTAATCTTCTTCAATTATAGCTTTATTTTTATATTATATTTTATACTAGCAAGGTACCCGTGCTTCGCTACGGTATTATACTGAAATTTATAATTGAATGCTTATTGCTTTAGATATATAATCCACCAAAATTCCCGATCTGACTCGTTTTCTATTAGATTACGGCACGTTTCCTCCCATTTTTAAATCTTCCTCTCCAGCAATCGATTTCGTACTTCCCGGGATAGGCTCAGGTATTCTTCCCGGTCAGTTGGGTCCGTAAATCTTTGCCATACCGTATTTTCCTATAATCATTTTTAATCTGCATAAAATCCTTCAGGAGATCCGGCGTGGTGTCATATTGGGTGCTTTGGCGGCACTGAACCCGCGGCCAGATTGCATTCTTAGTCAATACCCGTCCAGGAACCGTTTCCAGCGCGGTCCGCACATTTGACGACGGTCCGGAATATTATTATTATTATTATTATTATTATTATTACTATTATGTGTTGCTGGGATGAATGATGACAGGGAAAACCGGAGTATCCGGAGAAAAACCTGTCCCGCCTCCGTTTTGTCCAGCACGAATGTCACATGGAGTGACCTGGATTTGAACCACGGAACCCAGCTGTGAGAGGCCGGCGCGCTGCCACCTGAGCAACGGAGGATCCTTATAAGTACGTTAAGAACAGTAACATCAATTGGTCTCACCTCCTTTTACACCCCACCGCCGTTAGTCTTTACTGCCAACACCCCCCCCCCCCCAAAAAAAGAAGGCGTGTTTCTTTATGTTTAAGGGAGATTCCAAACACCAATGTTCACGTCTATTACCTTCAGTTTTGAGATATAAGTATCCCCATAAATATCATTTACTTTTGTCACTTCATTTCAAACTACTCCCCCCCCCCCCCTAAGTGAATTTTCCCGCAAAAAATACTTGTTTCTTTAATAGTAAAGGATCTTCTAAATACCAATTATCACGACTCTAACTTCTTCACTTTTTGATTTATGTGTCCTCATGAAAGGAATTCAACTCCTTTACACTCCCGCCCCCCAAGATGGTTTCCCCCCCAAAAACGCGTTTTTCTTTGTTTTTAAAGGAGATCTAAATACGAATTTTCACGTCTGTAACAACTTTAGTTTTTATTAGATGTATATATTCTCATACAATTAAAGTCAATTAATTTTTCAATTCTCCCCCCCCCTCCCTCCCCACCTTTCATTGGATTTTCCGAGAATACGTGTTTCTTTACTTTTAAAGCAGATTGCAAATATCAAATTTCACGTCTGTAACATCTTCCTTTTTAAGATATCAGTAGCTAAATTAAAATAATTCAACACCATTTTCAGTCACTTTCACCCCACCCCCACCCAAGTGGTATTTCCGAAAACTAAAAATACACGTTACTTTATGTTTAATAGAGATAAAAATACCATTTTTCACTTCTGTAACATGTTAAGTTCTTTTTTAGATATACTGTAAAAATTCTCATTTTAAAATTTCACCCCTTTTGGGTTCCCCTTAAGTGGAGTTTCCAAAAACAAATCACCTATGTTTCTTTACATTTATAGGAGATCCCAAACACCCACTTTTTATGTCTGTAACATTTTACGTTTCTAAGATATTCTTTCAAAAAATTCACCCCAATTTGTCACTTCTGTTTAACCGCCATTAATAAGATTTTCCAAAAACTAAAAGAATGCGTGTTTCTGTATTTCTAAAGGAGATCCCATATACAAATTTTCAGTTCTGTAATATCTTCCGTTTCTGAGATATATGTATCCTCATTAAAGGCATTCACCCATTTTTTACCCTTTTACACCCTTCCTATTGGGATTTTCCGAAAACAAAAGAATACGTGTTTCTTTATTTTTAAAGGAGATTCTAAATACCAATTTTTACATCTATAAACTTTAACAGTTTTGAGATATAGATACACTCATTTTAAAAAATTACCCCCTTTTCACCCCCCTTAATTGGATTTTCCAAAAACAAAAAATACGTGTTTATTTTTAAAGGAGATCCCAAGCACCAATTTTCAGGTCTGTAATATCTTCAGGTTCTCAAATATAAGTAGACTCATTAAAGGCATTCGACAACTTTTTCAACCTTTTCCACCCTTCCTATTCGGATTTTCCGAAAACAAAATATACGTGTTTCTTTATTTTTAAAGGAGATTCTAAATACCAATTTTCACATCTATAAGCTTTAAAAGTTTTGAGATATAGATACACTTATTTTAAAATATAACCCCCTTTTCACCCACCCCCTTAATTGGATTTTTCCAGAAACAAAAAATACGTGTTTCTTTATTTTTAAAGGAGATCCCAAACACCAATTTTCAGGTCTGTAATATCTTCATTTTCTGAAATATAAGTAGCCTCATTAAAGGCAATCAACCACTTTTTGACCCCTTTTCACCCCTCCTATTGCGATTTTCCGAAAACAAAAAAATACGTGTTTCTTGATGTTTAATGAAGATTCTGCATACCAATTTTTACATCTGCAAACTTTAAAAGTTTGGAGATATAGATTCACTCATTTTAAAAATTCACCCCCTTTTCACCCTCCCATTAATTGATTTTCCAAAAACAAAAAAATATGTGTTTCTTTATTTTTAAAAGAGATCAAAAGTACCAATTTTCAGGTCTGTAATATCTTCAGTTTCTGAGATATAATTACTGGTATTCTGATTAAGGGCATTCAACCCATTTTCCCCATTTTCACCCCTTTTCACCCCTCCTATTGGGATTTTCTGAAAACAAAAAAATATGTATTTCCTTATTTTTAAAGAAGATTCTAAATGCCGATTTTTACATCTGTAAACTTTTAAAGTTTCGAGATATAGACACACTCATTTTAAAATTTCACCCCTCTTTTCACCCCCTTAGCGAAGGAATATCCAAAAATCCTCTCTTAGCGAGCACCTACATCTTAATATGAATATATCCCCAAAATTTCATTTCTTTACGTCCAGTAGTTTTGGCTCTGCGATGATGAATCAGTCAGTCAGTCAGTCAGTCAGTCAGTCAGTCAGTCAGTCAGTCAGTCAGGACAAGTTATTTTATATATATAGACTAGCAAGGTACCCGTGCTTCGCTACGGTATTATACTGAAATTTATAATTGAATGCTTATTGTTTTAGATATATAATCCGCCGAAATTCGCGATCTGACACGTTTTCAGCGAGAATCCACCAAAATTCCCGATCTGACTCGTTTTCTATTAGATTACGGCACGTTTCCTCCCATTTTTCAATCTTCCTTTCCAGCAATCGATTTCGTACTTCCCGGGCTAGGCTCAGGTATTCTTCGCGGTCAGTTGGGTCCGTAAATCTTTCCCATACCGCATTTTCCTATAATCATTTTTAATCTGGATAAAATCCTTCAGAAGATCCGGCGTGGTGTCATATTGGGTGCCTTGGCGGCACTGAACCCGCGGCCGGACTGCATTCTTAGTCATTACCCGTCCAGGAGCCGTTTCCAGCGCGGTCCGCACATTTGACGACGGTCCGGAATATTATTATTATTATTATTATTATTATTATTATTATTATTATTATTACTATTATGTGTTGCTGGGATGAATGATGACAGGGAAAACCGGAGTATCCGGAGAAAAACCTGTCCCGCCTCCGTTTTGTCCAGCACGAATGTCACATGGAGTGACCGGGATTTGAACCACGGAACCCAGCTGTGAGAGGCCGGCGCGCTGCCGCCTGAGCAACGGAGGATCCTGATAAGTACATTAAGAACAGTAAAATCAATTGGTCTCACCTCCTTTTACACCCCACCGCCGTTAGTTTTTACTGCCAACCCCCCCCCCCCCCCCAAAAAAAAATTAAAAGAAGGCGTGTTTCTTTATGTTTAAGGGAGATTCCAAACCCCGATGTTCACGTCTATTACCTTCAGTTTTGAGATATAAGTATCCCCATAAATATAATTTACTTTTGTCACTTCATTTCAAACTACTCCCCCCCCCCCTAAGTGAATTTTCCCGTAAAAAATACTTGTTTCTTTAATAGTGAAGGATCTTCTAAATACCAATTATCACGACTCTAACTTCTTCACTTTTCGATTTATGTGTCCTTATGAAAGGAATTCAACTCCTTTACACTCCCGCCCCCCAAGATGGTTTCCCCACCAAAACGCGTTTTTCTTTGTTTTTAAAGGAGATCCAAATACGAATTTTCACGTCTGTAACAACTTTAGATTTTATTAGATGTATACATTCTCATACAATTAAAGTCAATTAATTTTTCAATTCTTTCACCCCCCTCCCCCCGCTTCATTGGATTTTCCGAGAATACATGTTTCTTTACTTTTAAAGCAAATTGCAAATATCAAATTTCACGTCTGTAACATCTTCATTTTTAAGATATCAGTAGCCTAATTAAAAGAATTCAACCCCATTTTCAGTCACTTTCACCCCCCTCCACCCAAGTAGTATTTCCGAAAATTAAAAATACACGTTTCTTTATGTTTAATAGAGATAAAAATACCATTTTTCACTTCTGTAACATGTTAAGTTTTTTTTAGATATACTGTTAAAATTCTCATTTTAAAATTTCACCCCTTTTGGGTTCCCCTTAAGTGGAGTTTCCAAAAACAAATCACCTATGTTTCTTTACATTTACAGGAGATTACAAACGCCCACTTTTTACGTCTGTAACATTTTACGTTTCCAAGATAATCTTTCAAAAAATTCACCCCAATTTGTCACTTCTGTTTAACCGCCATTAATAGGATTTTCCAAAAACTAAAAAAATACGTGTTTCTTTATTTTTAAAGGAGATTCCATATACAAATTTTCAGTTCTGTAATATCTTCCGTTTCTGAGATATATGTATCCTCATTAAAGGCATTCAACCCATTTTTCACTCTTTTACACCCCTCCTATTGGGATTTACAGGAAACAAAAAAATACGTGTTCCTTTATTTTTAGAGGAGATTCTAACTACCAATTTTTACATCTGTAAATTTTAAAGTTTTAAGATGTAGACACATTCATTTTAAAAAATTCACCCCCCCTTTTCACCCATCAACATTTGGATTTTCCAAAAACTAAAAAATACGTGTTTCTTTACATTTAAAGTAGATCCCAAATACCAATTTTCAGGTCTGTAATATCTTCAGCTTCTGAAATAAAAGTAGCCTCATTAAAGGCATTCAACCCATTATTCACCCTTTTACACCCTTCCTATTGGGATTTTCAGAAAACAAAGGAATTCGTGTTGCTTTATTTTTAAAGGAGATTCTAAATACCAATTTTTACATCTATAAACTGTAACAGTTTTGAGATATAGATACACTCATTTTAAAAAACCACCCCCTTTTCACCCCCCATTAATTGGATTTTCCAAAAACAAATACATGTTTCTTTATTTTTAAAGTAGATCCCAAACACCAATTTTCAGGTCTGTAATATCTTCACTTTCTGAAATATAAGTAGCCTCATCAAAGGCATTCAACCCCTTTTCACTCCTCCTATTGCGATTTTCCGAAAACAAAAAAATACGTGTTTCTTTATGTTTAATGAAGATTCTAAATACCAATTTTTACATCTGCAAACTTTAAAATTTTGGAGATATAGATTCACTCATTTTAAAAATTCACCCCTTTTTCACCCTCCCACTAATTGGATTTTCCAAAAACAAAAAATACGTGTTTCTTTATTTTTAAAAGAGATCAAAAGTACCAATTTTCAGGTCTGTAATATCTTTAGTTTCTGGGATATAAGTACTGGTATCCTGATTAAGGGCATTCAACCCATTTTCCCCATTTTCACCCCTTTTCACCCCTCCTATTGGGATTTTATGAAAACAAAGAAATACGTGTTTCCTTATTTTTAAAGAAGATTCTAAATACCAATTTTTACATCTGTAAACTTTTAAAGTTTCGAGATATAGACACACTCATTTTAAAATTTCACCCCTCTTTTCACCCTCTTAGCGAAGGAATATCCAAAAATCCTCTCTTAGCGAGCACCTACATCTTAATATGAATACATCCCCAAAATTTCATTTCGTTACGTCCAGTAGTTTTGGCTCTGCGATGATGAATCAGTCAGTCAGTCAGTCAGTCAGTCAGTCAGGACCCGATCTTGGATTCTTTCCTCTAATGAACCCATAGTGATTTATCTTTTGTCAGGACTAATATTCGCATTATAAATATTGGTTAACGGGGAGTGTTACGGCTACATAAAACGTCTTTAAGTTAGTGATTGACGCACTCAGCAGGCAGGAATGTTGCCATGATGACCAGATGAACAGCTACTCGCCAGAGAACGACGGGAATCGAGAACCACAGAAGCAGCCAGATGGTACAGTCTGCAATTGGTGAGTCTATGAGCAAATTGTTGCAATTCACCGCGTGAATAATTTAATTTAATGCGTAACTTCAATTTTTAATTCAATTAATAACTCAGTTCTTGGTGCGATACCGTCATTTCATTCTTAGTATCAATACATTGTTTTCTTTGCTCTTTTTAAAATGAATTTTTCTTGTTCCTCTCAAAAGTACTTAATGGTTAATGTCTCGTCACCCTACCCTTGGGAATGTTTAGGGTCTCTCCTTTTAAATTTCGTCCCAGAGCCTTCAGCAATGGACTGGCGCCCAGTCACTATAGAAGGGAGAGCAATGCTAAAACGGGATGGGAAACAATGATGATCGCTGGAAAATGGTAAATAAAAACGTAAACAGACTCTGGGATGGGTTTAAAGCAATTGTTGAGGAATGTGAAAATAGGTTTGTTCCTTTAAAGGTGGTAAGGAATGGTAAGGATCCACTATATTATAACAGAGAAGTAAGGAGACTAAGAAGGAGGTGCAGACTGGAAAGGAATAGAGTTAGAAATGATTATGGAAGTAAGGAGAAATTGAAGGAACTTACTAGGTAATTGAATCTAGCAAAGAAGTCAGCTAAGGATAACATGATGGCAAACATAATTGGCGATCATACAAATTTTCGTGAAAAATGGAAGAGTATGTATAGGTACTTTAAGGCAGAAACAGGTTCAAAGAAGGACATTCCAGGAATCATTAATGAACAAGGGGAGTGTGTATGCGAGGATCTTCAAAAGGCAGAAGTATTCAGTCAGCAGTATGTAAAGATTGTTGGTTACAAGGATAATGTCCAGATAGGGGATGTGAGTAATACTAAAGAAGCATTAAAATTTGCCTGCGATAACAATGACATTTACAGTAAGATACAAAAGATGAAAACTAGAAAAGCAGCTGGAATTGATAAGATTTCTGGGGATATACTAAAGGCAATGGGTTAGGATATAGTACCATATCTGAAATACTTATTTGATTATTGTTTGGATGAAGGAGCTATAGCAAATAAATGGAGAGTTGCTATAGTAGCCCCTGTGTATAAAGGAAAGAGTGATAGACATAAAGCTGACAATTACAGGTCAGTCAGTTTGACATGCATTGTATGGAAGCTTTGGGAAAGCATTCTCTCTGATTATATTAGACATATTAGCGAAATTAATAACTGGTTTGACAGAAGGCAGTTTGAGTTTAGGAAAGGTTATTCGACTGAAGCTCAGCTTGTAGGATTTCAGCAAGATATAGCAGATATCCTGGATTCAGGAGGCCAAATGGACTGTATTGCGATTGACCTATCTAAGGCATTTGACAGGGTAGATCATGGAAGACTACTGGCAAAAATGAGTGCAATTGGACTAGAAACATGAGTTGCTGAATGGGTGGCTATATTTCTAGAAAATAGAACTCAAAGAATTAGAGAAGGCGAAGCTTTATCTGACCCTGTAATAATTAAGAGGGGAATTCCTCAAGGCAATATTATTGGACCTTTATGTTTTCTTATATATATCAATGATATGTGTAAAGAAGTGGAATCAGAGATAAGGCTGTTTGCAGATGATGTTATTCTGTACAGAGTAATAAATAAGTTACAAGATTGTGAGTGGCTGCAGGGTGACCTCGATAGTGTTGTGAGATGGACGGTGGACAATGGTATGATGATAAACGGGGTTAAAAGTCAGGTTGTGAGTTTCACAAATAGGAAAAGTCCTCTCAGTTTTAATTACTGCGTTGATGGGGGTGAAAGTTCCTTTTGGGGATCATTGTAAGTACCTAGGTGTTAATATAAGAAAAGACCTTCATTGGGGTAATCACATAAATATGATTGTTAATAAAGGGTACAGATCTCTGCACATGGTTATGAGGGTATTTAGGGGTTGTAGTAAGGATGTAAAGGAGAGGGCATAGAAGTCTCTGGTAATACCCAACTAGAGTATGGTTCCAGTGTATGGGACCCTCACCAGGATTACTTGATTCAAGAACTGGAAAAAATCCAAAGAAAAGCAGCTCGATTTGTTCTGGGTGATTTCCGACAAAAGAGTAGCGTTACAAAAATGTTGCAAAGTATGGGCTGGGAAGATTTGGGAGAAAGGAGACGAGCTGCTCGATTAAATGGTATGTGCCGAGCTGTCAGAGGAGAAACGGCGTGAGAGGACATCAGTAGACGAATAAGTCTGAGTGGTGTCTTTAAAAGTAGGAAAGATCACAATATGAAGATAAAGTTGGAATTCAAGAGGACAAATTGGGGCAAATATTCGTTTATAGGAAGGGGAGTTAGGGATTGGAATAACTTACCAAGGGAAATGTTCAATAGTTTTCCAATTTCATTGCGATCATTTAAGAAAAGGCTAGGAAAACAACAGATAGGGAATCTGCCACCTGGGCGACTGCCCTAAATGCAGATCAGTATTGATTGATTGATTGATTGATTGATTGATTGATTGATTGATTGATTGATTGATTGATTGATTGATTGATTGATTGATTGATTGATTGATTGATTGATTGATTGATTGATTGATTGATTGATTGATTGATTGATTGATTGATTGATTGATTGATTGATTGATTGATTGATTGATTGATTGATTGATTGATTGATTGATTGATTGATTGATTGATTGATTGATTGATTGATTGATTGATTGTCCAACGTAGAGCGTTTTGTATCAAATGTTTAATATTAAATTATCAGAATTAGCTTCCAAGTGTGTGGCGATTTCTGGGTGCATCACGTTAGTTACTGTATTGCGGAGCTAGCAGAGCGGTAGGTCACAGTGAGAGCAACATAATGAGAATATTCACTGAGTTCAGTAGTACTAAACAGATGTTCGTGGTCTAGAATCAACATCGGTTTAAGATTGAAAATGCATCTGACTGTGAGATTGGAAAGTCCTAGGACTGGGAATAGAGTGACCGTGCCCATAACTAAAGTACCGCGCCCGCATTTACCTGTGTGAAAATTGGCAACCACGGAAAGTCACCTTCAGAGCTGCCTACAGTAGGGTCCGAATTCACTATCTGCCAAGTACAATCTGACAGCTTCGACGCTCAAACTGCGCGGCCACTCACTCGGGGAAAAATAACTTGTATAGTCAGTAAGTTGACATAAAGTTCGTTAACGTTTGTTACTTTCTGTTATTTTAAGAAATATCGAGGAATGTCTCTGAAACCTAATGTCCGCACTAACACAGAAAGCCGGACTGAGTAGCTCAGGCTGTACAACACTGGCGTTCTGAGCCCAAGTTGGCGCGTTCGATTCCGGCTCCGTCTGATGGTATTTGATAGTGCTCAAAAACGCCAACGCCGTGTCGGAAGATTTTCAAGCACGTAAATGAACTTATGCGAAACAAAGCTCTGGCACCTCGGCGTCTCCGAAGATCCGTAAGAGTATTTAGTGGAAATTACAACCAATAGCATTATCATTTTACATGAACAAGGTCCTGAGTGAGCCATTTTCATTTGAAAGTGGTCATAGGAAAAAATCCCGTATCAAAATGTATCACTTATGAAATATATATATACGGATGGTTTCCAAATATATGGGGAGTAATGGTGGGGGGGGGGGGGGAATGGTACAGCACCAAACAACACAAATAGTTCCTATGAACAATGCCCTATTGCCGATCGTTTACGACCTACTGGATTGTAAACAGTTTACCGGAATAACAGCGTTAGCTGGCACGGCTTAAATCGAGTAGCTGTCACCGACTAATACGAGAAGTCTTAAAAATGTCAACTACGCTTCTGATTGCACGCCTCAACACGTCGCATCATTGATTGTCGATAATGTTCGAACACTCTAGGCATTGCAGGTTTCTTTGATCCACAAGCTCACGGAGCGTTGCAATGTCCGTAACGGCACATCTGACTTCAAACTTCATCCTAAGTACGAAGTGTCCTGCCTCATTCCAGCTAATAACTAAAACAGGCTCAGCTCGTAAACGATCGACCGTAGGGCGCATGTTCGTAGGGAGCTTGTTTTCTTGCTTTCGGTCTTTTCGACCATGCAGCTGGCTACAATTTTGTATTTTCTGATTAATTATGAATTCTTCTTATTCTCCTGACGGGCTGAGGCACTGGCCTTCTGACCCCAACTTGGCAGGTTCGATCCTGGCTCAGTTCGATGGTATTTGAAGGTGCTCAACTACGTCAGCCTCGTATCGGTAGATTTACTGGCACCTAAACGAACTCCTGCGGGACAAAATTTCGGCACCTCGGCGTCTCCGAAAACCGTCGAAAGTTGATAGTGGGACGTAAAAATAATATTATAACATTATTGTTTATTCTTTTTCTACCACTTTTCCGACACCTGTGGGTCGCGGATGCGAACTGCGTCTTACATGTAGATTTGGCCCTGTTTTACGGCCGGATGCCCTTCCAGACGCCAACCCCGTATGGAGGGATGTAATCACTATTGCGTGTTTTTGCGGTGGTTGGTAGTGTGGTGTGTTGTCTGAATGTGGACAGGAGTGTGTTAGGACATACACGAACACCCAGTCCCCGAACTAGAAGAATTAATCAGAAGCGACTAAAAACCCGACCCGGCCGGGAATCGAACCCGGGTCACTCTGAAACGAAGGGAAGTACGCTGACCGTTCAGCCAACGAGTCGGACGTTATTAATTATGAATTGACTCGATGAATTGAGCTTATACATTTAAGACGCACGTAAATACCCAGTCCCCGAGCCAGAGAAAGTAACCAGATGAAGTTAAACCCCACGACCCGGCCGGGAACCGAACCCGGGGCCTCCCGAACTTTAGGCCACCACGCTGACCATTCAGTCAAGGCGATTTGGTGTTGCTTTGCGGTGTACTAACCGTCCCCCCGATTACTTCCCACATGCCTGAGAACACTCTGTATAACCCTTCCATCTTCTGTGGTACTCGTATGTAGTAAGCAATTTTAAAGGACATAATACAAGAATTTCAATATTCATATCATCTATACGTCCTCCCTGGCTCAGGCGTCTCACTGTCGGGTTCCGTCGTTCAAATCCTGGTCACTCCATGTGAAATTTGTGATGGACAATGCGGAGGCGGGGCAGGATTTTCTCCGGGTATTCCGTAAATCCCTATCATCTTTCATTCCAGCAGCACTCTCCAATATCAGTTCATTTCATCTGTCAGCCATTAATCGTTGCCCCAGAGGAGTGTGACAGGCTTCGGCAGCCAGCACAATTCCTATCCTCGCCACTAGGTGGGTGCTTCATTCATTCCACTCCTGACCCGGTCAAATGACTAAACAGGTTGAGCATTTTTATTTTCATCATCTATATGTGTTAATTAAATGAACTAAAACGTTAACTTGCGGATAATATGGAATATACACTTCCCGACACAAAAAATTGATCGTCTAAAATGTCTGCGTTACCATGTACAAGCGCGACCGAAGGGAGGTAGCCCATTTTCATACAGATTTCTCCTCCTTATCCCAACTTCGGTGGATGTAGAGTGGATCTCGGCCCACAGGTGGCCACGGCTGGTTCGTCGACTGTCCTGAGAATGGTTTTCCGTGGTTTTCCATTCTCCTGCACTAAGGCGAATGCCGGAACAGTTCATAGTACAAGCCACGGCCGCCAACCCCCTCACCTTTTCCATGCATTTCCTTCACCGTAACAAATCTTCCAGTCTCACAAAGTCGGCGCTACCGTCTAAGAGGCCCGCCTCCCCAACGCTTTCGTAGTAGTAGTAGCTATCCCAAGATCGCGTGTTCATTCCCCGCAGAGGTAGTCGGACTTTTGAAGGGCAAAAAATGTCAATGCCATGTCGTACGACGCCCGTATGTAAAAGATCTCCAGTGACATGTTTGGCGTTTGCCTGCAAAAAATAATTAACATTCCGATACAGATCATCCAATATTATTTTTTGGAATTGGCTTTACGTCGCACAGAGACAGATAGGTCTTACGTAAACGAAGGGATAGGAAAGGCCTAGGAGTGGGAAGGAAGTTGCCGTGGCTTTAATTAAGGTACAGCCCAAGCATTTGCCTGGTGTGAAAATGGGAAACCACGGAAAACCATCTTCAGGGCTGCCAATAGTGGGACTCGAACACACTATCTCCCTGATGCAAGCTCACAGCTGCGCGCCCCTAACCGCACGGCCAACTCGTCAGTCTTTAATTTTTAGTGAACAGATTTACAAATGAAACTACACATAAAATCGTTCTCAGAATCAATGGTTGGATAGAAAATGCGAAACAGATTCGTAAACACCTTACTTGCGAGGCGAAAGCTTTTTTGTTGTTGTTTGGTATTTGCTTGCCGCCACACCGACAAAGATAGGTCTTATGACGACGATGGGATATGAAAGGCCTAGGAATGGGAAGAACGCGGCCGTGGCCTTAATTAAGGTTCAGCTCCAGCATTTGCCTGGTGTGAAAATGGGAAACCACGGGAAACCATCTTCAGGACTGCCGACAGTATGGTTCAAACCGACTATCTCCCGGATACAAGCTCACAGCTGCGTGCCCCTAACCGCACGGCCAACTTGCCCGGTGAAAGATAATTTAGAACTGAGAAAGCTACTGAAATAGTTCGTGTTAAGCATGAAAAATGAGTAAATTACAAGATAAGTAGATAAATGCACAGATGTAGAAAACTAACATATATAAATGTCAAAATTGAAAAATATTTAGCAATTGCTTAAATAAAAAAAAGCAAATCATTAACAGAAACGCATAGTTACATTGAGCCTTGTAGAGTACCAGCTGACGTCACCAATCCTGCGCGTGACCCCTACTGTGCAGTGGCCCACCCCATGCTGGAGTGACCGCAAATCTCCTGTGATTGCTGGGGAATTTCTATCAGTGGACGCAAGTATATCTCAATGACCGGAAATATCTGGTGACCGCAAATACCCGGCAATCTACACTGCTAGGGGTCCAAAGACAGCTCATCAAATTTAGTCAATTTAGTAAATGATGTGGCTGTGTGAATTGCGAATAAGTTCACGAACAGGCTTTACCGGGCGAGTTGGCCGTGCGGTTAGGACCGTGCAGCTGTGAGCTCGCATCCGGGAGATAGTGGGCTCCAACCCCGCTGTCGGCAGCCCTGAAGAAGGTTTTCCGTGGTTTCCCATTTTCACACCAGGAAAATGCTGGGGCTGTACCTTAATGAATTAAGGCCACGGCCGCTTCCTTCCAGTTCCTAACCGTTCCCTATCCCACTGTCGCCGTAAGACCTATCTGTGTTGGTGCGACGTAAAGCACATTGTAAAAAGAAATTGGTTAGGGTCGCGCAGCTGTGAGGTTACATTCGAGAGGCAGCCCTGAAGATGATTTTTCGTGTTTTCCCACTTTCACACCAGGCATGTGCTGGGGCTGTTCCTTAAGTAAGCCCACAGCCGCTTCCTTCCACACCTAGCCCTTTCCTATCTTACCGTCGCCATAAGACTTATCTGTGTCGGTGTGACATTAAGCAAATTGTAATAAGATAACGAATGCTTCTGCTGAACGGGCAGTTTTCAATCGAAACTACTTAAAGGTTGTCATCGACTTCAGTCGTACAAGAGAGAGTAAATTCACTTGCCATTATTGTTACGGAATATGACATCCTGAATTAAAAAGAACTGTTGATATAATCAGAATGATTTCATTGAAGAAATGTGCGGAGATTGTTTAAATTGACGTTAGTTTGTTTGGATTTAACATTCCTTTCCTGTTTTAGCGCTGTATGATATCGCTTAACCATGTCAGTATGATGTAATACTGTCTTCCTCTGAACTCAGTAACGCTAGTGGTCGCACGTCGGTCATTTTGCTGCCCTTGGTTCATGTGTCTAAATTGCCGGGTACATCTTGTACATGTTAAAGAAATTCTTGTAAGTAATATAGAGGATTGAAAAATGAAGTACACACTGTTTGAAACAATGTCAGACTTTTTGTTTCTCTTACGATTGATATCGCTTCCTCCTCCTGTGTGCGTAGTAAACTAGAACATGTTGATGATGAAATAATTTTGTGATAAATTTGTCCAGATTGTCGTATTATCCTTTCATAAAACGAAAGTCCCATCTGGTATCTGATAAATTCCTCTGTAATTACTCGGAATATTTTGTTCCCTTTTTCTAGTAGATTGGGCATATTATTCCTATCTCCCATTCCTTTGGGTATTTGCCACCGTCGAAGATCCTATTAAATAACTTAACTATACCTTCTATCATTTGTCTAACTTTACTTATTTCTTGCCAAAACCTATTTTCCCCGCTGACCTGCCCCTAATTTTGCCTATCACATCCAGTACTCCTTCTTTTGAAATTCCTTTGTCCAGTTCAAATATCGATATCTCCATATCTCTCCATACAACATTTTCCTCCCCATCTATACCAATTCTCCCCCCCCCCCAAGGAATTTCCGAAAATAGTTCACCCACTGATCGTACTCGATACTTGGCTTCTCGAATTTCCTCCTACCCTTGTTAAGTTTATTTACTCTCTCCCATACGTTCTCAGTTTGATTCATTCTACACTCCTTATTTATAGCTTCCGTTTGTTCTTCCATCCATAATTTCTTCCTCTCCATAATTTCCCTTTTGTATCCTTTCCTCAAATTACAGAAAACTACTCTTTCTGCACTCCCACCTCTTATTCTGTACTCTTTTAGCGCCCTCGTAACCCTTTTTCGTAAAGCTTCACAATTTTTACTGTACCACCGTTGCTCCTCTCTCTTTCTGTTTCTCGTGCCATTGCCTATCTGAGCTACCCATTTAATTGGGTAAATAATTAATTCCAATGCTCTATTGATGTTGTTTTCTTTCAATGCTACAACCCTACCATACCTTACTAACTTTAATACGTCTTTTATTATGACTTATAATTACCCACATGCTTTCTCCGACCATTTACATTTAACATGCATTCTCCCCAACTCTTTACCTCCCTTTAACTCTCTCCTCTTATCCACCCCCACCCTCTTTCTACCAACACCCAGACCGAAAAGTGATGTGATTCCCCTCCCTGTCTCCCTCGTACCAACCATTCAAAATATATAAGTTTCCCACTGCACACATCTCTAAAAGTTTACAGCCATAACCATTACTGACTATATCTTCACTTGTTCTACTTATCCTGATGTCCCTCCCGTCTTCTTTACTATACCTTGGAATCTGCACCCCTATCCTCGCATTCCAATCCCCAAATAGCAACACACCGTCTTCTTGAAACTTCCCCCTTATAATACTAGTTTCCAACAATAACTCCTCAAAAACATTTATCATTTGCGCATAATGAGCTCTTGGGGTGGCAATATGCAATGGCTAACCTTATATACTGTACCGCATCTTAAACCTAAACCACTTTACTTCTTTCAACTCGTTTTCAATATCCTCTATTTGATCACTAATCTCTTCTCTTATTAGCACCACTATTCCTTCTAGTGATCTCCCCTTATTCCGCTCCTTTCTTTTTGATTTATGCTTAACCACAAAACCACCCATGTTATTTCCTTCCCTAATTAAAGCCACATCTCTAAGAGTGCCACAATATCAAAGCTTTCCACTACTTCTTTAAACGTTTTGTTGCCTATTTGCCTAACAGTCCCTCAATATTGACAAACCCTATATTCCTATATTGCTATAACTTTCCCTTCCCCCTTCCGCATTTCCTCCCTTGTTTTTACCTCTCGTTACCCTAGCCCTCTCGCTCTCTAACTCCACTCCCGTTTTTCTTGAAAAGTTTTGTTGCTCTCTTCCCTCGTTTTCCTCCGTACCGTTATTCCTTTTACCCCACAAGTCTTTTTGTCTCATACTTCTCCCTTTGCTAATGATTTATCTTGCTTTGGACTCAACCCTCTCACCTCCACCTTTCTAATTCACTTGTCTACTGCACTCTTCACTTGAAGTACCTTGAGACTCTCCCTCCACCATCACCTCCAGACTCCTCGTTTCCAATCCTGCACTGCTCTGTCCATCTTCCCTTGGTTTGAGCTCCTCTCTTGCCTCAACTGGTTCCATCACTCGCTCTGCCTCCTTACTTTCATCTTGCTTTGTCGCCAAGTCCTCCTCCCTCTTGTAATTCTCATCCATTGCTCTCAGTTTTGACACTGGCCACACACGAACCTATCTTCCATTTGACACCATTAGCTGTTGCTCCCCTATGTCGGCCTTCAACCCTTTGTATATGGCCCTCCCTTGATGCCTCTTTAATATTTTCAGATTCTCACTCCCTTCTCTGCCCAAATCTCTCTTTACCCAAACTTTTGTCCTAGTAAATTGCTCACGTTTCTTAATACTATGTCGGTCATTAAGGACGATACTAACTTCACTCTGATTCGTCTACGCCCATTCACTCTGCCCACCCTTTCCGCATCGTCTGTGTCCACTTCACTAAAATTTATTTTCACCGTGTTCTGGATGACCTCGACCACTTTCTAAATTATGTCCACTTGGCTTTCTTTTCCTTCTTTCTGCATACTTTATATAAATATGCATTTCTTCATCCTTTCCTGGTTGCTGGCCTCTGCTTCTTTCTTCAATTTCAACACTTTCTCTTCTAGGTTTTGTACTTTCTCTCTTAGCAACTCTATTTCTTTCTCGTTGTTACCTGCTTTGGTCTTACTTTCTTCTGTTATTTCTTGTAACCACTTTCTCATATTCCCTATCTCCATCGATTGTTCTTTCATCGTTTCCTTCATTTGGTCCCAAGGGCAGGTTTCTTTAATTACCTCCCTCACTATCTCCCTAATCGTTTCCAAGTCTTCCATTTGAATTTGCCACTGGTATTCGGGCCGGGGTTTAATTCTAACCCCCGCCCCCAATAACCAGGAGCACAGCTATCATCGCTGCCACCAACAACGCCTGTCTCATCTTTCCCAGCTCTTCCTTCCTCTCCAAACACCTCGTAGAATTCTTCCTTAGCCTCCACTGCCACCTCCCAATCGCGGCCCGATATTGTTCTACTCCCACCATACTTCACGGCACGTCCTCACTCTCTGCTTGCTCAAGCTAGAGTGGTATCTTATAAATCAATCCCAACGTTAGCTTCCTCATCAGAAAATCCAGTCTCGGTGTCCGTGTTATCACATTCTTGCAAAACATCTTCTTCCTCCGCCTCATATCCACTGAATTTTGCCTTTATCCACTATCCTTCATTAACGGTTCATAAAATGGAGGACCTTCATCAACTATAAAGCAAATGTGCAATGTATTACTCGAAATTGCAGAATGAAAACTAGGTTTCGAAAGTTTATAACCTTAATAAGTACAAAATATGCAAGGACATATGCCCTAAAAAGTAACTAAATATGACCTAAAATAGGTAAAATATGACTTAAACACTTTTGGTAGCAGGTTTAGAGTATTAATAATATTAAATGTGCCAAAAAGTAATTAGCGATAGTACAACAGACACATTTAACCATGCAAATTGACAGAGATACAGTTGGTACGTTACAACTTTATTCATTCATTCATTCACTCGTTATCATAGCCCTGAGGCGCGGTTCTCACTCTGTTTTCCCAAAAAAGAAGCAAAAAGCGAAATATTAGTATGCTTTTTGGTATATGTCGGCGTAGGTTTGTACAGCATGTCTTCTAAACATGCTACCTATCTGTTTCGGGAAAAGAAAGAAAAATACAACTACTACAGTATTTTGAAATATGTGTTTAAAACTTGACGCAGAAAATATGTACCTTGTTAAAAACGATGACTCCGTGTAAGCAAAAATGCTCAAAATATAACCAGATATGACCTTATATCACTAAAATGAGTGAAAATATGGCCAAAGCAATAAAGATAGCCGAAAAATGCATTTATATGCAAAATAAGTTTGCTTTAAACGGGTTCAAGGACCCGTCATCCACAGTTATTTTTCAGATTTCAGGTAAAATGACTTCAGGATAGAAATATGATTTTTCTTCAACATCCGAACCTTAATTAAAACACTTCATCGCTACAAAAATCTCACTTTCCTTACAAGGCGCGCCACATTCTGAACGACCAACCGTGTGCTTATCGACACTTCACTCAAGAACAAAGGAACAGAAGTAATACTGTAGGAGACATTAACCAGTGTTATCGCTGGGTGAAGGGTTAACGTCAGCTGAGGGACCAACGCGCGACCAACTGAGGGTTCATGAAAATATGATTTGATAATGTTTGGCTTCGTTAGCTGTTTTATTAAAATTTGGGCATGAAATTAAATTCTTGATGGGAAGTATTTCTCAAGGGGGCTCCGAAGAGCCCAACTGCCTACGGGCCCTGATAGGGTTTACTCCGACACTAGTCAGGACCTGTTTATCTGAGTTGTCGTTAATGTAAGCGCTGGTATTACGAAATAAGACTCGATGAACGAAGGGTTACTGACGAAAGTGACGTTGAAATTATATTGTTGACATTCCCATAGAACAACATAGGATCATTACTTCTCGTTTGTATGTAAATATAACAGAAAATAAAGCAAATAAAGCCAAGAAAAGAAGATAGAAGAAGGAACTGGCTGTAAAGGAAGGATGGCACAGACCTGGATTGGAGCAGTACATGACTCAATGATGATCAGTTAACTCGACCTCGTCCATCTCTCATTTCCGCATTCTGCACGAAACGTGTTCTTCGGGGATGGAGAAAGCACCTACCGTACCCTATCCTACCGGAAACATCAAAATATGGTTCCTTTTTACAATTGAATACTCGTAAATCCGCAGGGAAGTTGTTGTGACGTATAGACTAGTATTTTCTCGCAGATTGCTTACTGAAACAGAAGTGCCATAATTTTGAATAACTCAGTACAATAATTGTTTTTTTTTTTTTTGTAAAATATTAATAACATCTAAGAATGTGTGGCATAGTAGAAACTTATTTGTTCGGCCCAAGTTATTCCAGATTCCTGGTTAGTCCGGATCAATTTTAACAAAAATATTAATAAATATTATTTTATGCAAACATTATCATTCATTCATTCATTATACGAAACAAATAATATAACAGATATTACAGTACATGCAGCACTTTTATTTTTGAAACTGCAATATAAGAGTAAATACCGCATTAGCCCAAATTAAATAGTGCCTTGGTTCAGTATGGCTCATGGCATTTTGAGCGGAAACAAAACATGTCAACAGAGTTACAGTACTGTATACGTTTCCTTCGGAATCCACTGGGGTGTCACAGTTGACGATTACCAATTACAATTTGTTTTTTAAGTCGCACCGGCACAGATAGGTCTTTTGGCGACGATGAGGTAAGAAAGGCCTAGGAGTGGGAAGGAAGCAGCCGTGGCCTTTATTAAAGTAGAGCCCCAGCATTTGCCTGGTGGGAAAATGGGAAACCACGGAAAACCATCTTCAGGGCAGGCAACAGTGGGGTTCGAACCCACTATCTTCCGGATGTAAGCTCACAGCTGCGCGCCCATAAACGCACGGCCAACTCGCCCGGTTGACAATTACCAAACATTTTATTATGAAATGTTATTTATTTATTTATTTATTTATTTATTTATTTATTTATTTATTTATTTATTTATTTATTTATTTATTTATTTATTTATTTATTTATTTATTTATTTATTTATTTATTTATTTATTTATTTATTTATTTAATCCATTTCCTCTCCAGGGTTTGTTTTGCCCCATACTCAGCGACGGACCCCACATCCTCCGCCTCAACGGCAGTGTCCTGTGGCGTGAGACATGTGGTCGGGGTACAACTGGAAAGGCGGATCAGTACCTTTCCCAGACGGCCTCACCTGCTATAAATATCAGGAGCCTTGTCAGAGGGAGAGATTGGAATGGTTAGGCAAGTAAGAGGGAAGGAAGCGACCGTGGGAGAAGAACTGCGAAACCACGGAAATCCACTTCGAGGATGGCTGAGGTTGGAATCGAAACCGCTCTACTCAGTTGACCTCGCGAGGCTGAGTGGACCACGTTTCAGACCCCGTACCACTTTCCAAACTTGGTGGCAGAGCCGGGAATGGAACCCGGGTGTCCGGGGATGATAGCTGATCACACGAACCACTACACCAAAGAGGCGGGCCATTATGAAATAACGTGTTCAAATTTCTTATTTAAGTGATTAAATTATAAATGAAATGAAAATGAAAATGAAAATCCACATCCTGCTTGCAGTCATTCGACCAAGTCATAAATGGACTGAATGAAGCCTCATCTAGCGGCGAGGATAGAAATTGTGCCAGCTGCCGAAGCCTGTCGCACTCCTCTGGGGCAATTATTAATGAATGGCAGATGAAATGAAATGATAGTGGAGTGTGTTGCTGGAATGAAATATGACAGGTAAAACCGGAGTACCCGGAGAAAAACCTGTCCCGCCTCCGCTTTGTCCAGCACAAATCTCACATGGAGTGACCGGGATTTGAATCACGGAACCCAGCGGTGAGAGGCCGGTGCGCTGCCGCCTGAGCCACGGAGGCTCTTAAGTTATAAGTAAGTGATTCAAATACAGTACTATACGCATTGATTTGAATACTGTGTCACATGTTCATTAATTATCTGTTGTACGGTACCGTAACCTTAAACTGTTTGGAGTGGCTCAGCTACTATTCCTGTACAGAAAAGCGGTAATTTTTAACAATATGTTGTTTAAAGGCACTTTCCCCACTATTCCTTTATAATCCGGATTTTTATTAGTCCCACTTAGTCCGGAGAATAGAGGTTCAGCTGCACTTATATACAATCGTAACCTTTAAAACTGACCTTGGTATTAGACTGAATTCCATGACGGGTTTGTAATTAATTTTCGCTAACAATGAATTACCTCCATTTTGGCATCAGTAAGGGCATGCGACCGTAAAACAGGGCCAAATCCGCATGTGCTTCTCAGTTTGTACCCACGACCCACCAAGGGTTTGTGAAAAGTGGTAGAAGATAAATAAGAAGATTGAATTGTCTCCATTCCTTTAAAGTCCCGAGATTTCTCAGACGGTAGACCCTTGGTCATCTGAGTTCAAGTCGGCAGTTTCAATCCCGGCTCAACACCGGTATTTGAAGGTGCTGTAATTCGCAGCCACATCGAAGAATTCCTGCGAGACATAATTTCAGCACCTCGGTGTCATCCAAATCATTAAAATTACTTAGTAAGACGTAAACACAGTAACACATACCGTAGGTCTTATAGCGACGGTGGGTTAGGGAACGCCTAAGAGTGGGAAGGAAGCGACCGTATCCTTAATTAAGAGACAGTCCAAGCATGTTCCTGGTGTGAAAATGGGAAACCACGAAAAACCATCTTCAGGGCTGCCGATAGAGGGGTTCGAACCCATTATCTCACAGATGCAAGCTCACAGCTCCACGCTCCTAACTGCACGGCCAACCCACCCGAGTGAGTTGGCCGTGCGGTGTGAACTTGCATTCGGGAGATAGTGGGTTTGAACCCAACTGTCGTGGGCCCTGAAGACGGTTTTCCGTGGTTTCCCATTTTCACACCAGGAAAATGCTGGGGCTTCGCTCCCTTCCCACTCCTTGCCAATTCCTATCCCATCGTCGCCGTAAGACCTATCTGTGTCGGTGCGACGCAAAACAAATTGTGAAGAAAAAGTATTTTAAAATCTCGGACTATTAACTTAGTTCTTAAGTGCTGTGACATTTGTTATTTTAGATATTAGGTTTTATATATTTTAGATAAATTCCGTCGTTGCTCGTTGGCTGTATGGTCAGCGTACCGGCCTTAAGTTCAGAGGGTCACGGGCTCGATTCCCGGCCGGGTCGGGGATTTTAATCGCTTCTCATTAATTCTTCTGGCTCGGCGACTGGGTGTATATGTCCGTCCCAACACTCTCCTCATCATATTCAGACAACATACCACACTACCAACCACCACAGAAACACGCATTAGTGATTACATCCCTCCATATAGGGTTGGCGTCAGGAATGGCATCCGGCCGTTAAACAAAGCCAAATCCACATGTGCGACACAGTTCGCACCCGCGACCCCACAGGTGTGGGAAAAGCGGTAGTAAAAGAAGAATAAGAATAATATTCCCCCCTTGACCTAAGTCATAATCAAGCTTTCATTTCTTCACCCTGATACTGAGAATTATATCGATGGTGCCGTCGTGTGACGCTTAAACCAAGTATATCTGCACGATATCCGGAATTCATGCATTCCATTCTTCATTGTTTCCTGATTTAATGACTTGTAGATTTGATTGTGTTTCCGGATGTTTTCACTTCAGTAGAACAAAGCAAGTATTCTCTCCTTGCCTTGTCTTCGAAAGCCATTCAGCAGTAATGGAAAACATTACTCTTGCGAGCATCAATAACTTATAACAGACTATTTTTATTTTTTTTTGCTAGGGGCTTTACGTCGCACCGACACAGATAGGTCTTATGGCGACGATGGGATAAGAAAGGGCTAGGAGTTGGAAGGAAGCGGCCGTGGCCTTAATTAAGGTACAGCCCCAGCATTTGCCTGGTGTGAAAATGGGAAACCACGGAAAACCATTTTCAGGGCTGCCGATAGTGGGATTCGAACCTACTATCTCCCGGATGCAAGCTCACAGCCGCGCGCCTCTACGCGCACGGCCAACTCGCCCGGTATAACAGACTATTAGAATACGGATATAGAACATTTGTTCTAGCAGAATGCACTACCTATTAAATATACAGAATTACATACAGGAATAAGTTAATCCGCTGTAGAAGACATGACATGCCAGATAGGATAATCTACAATTAAATAGTCTGGAAATATTTCTAAATTTTAGATGTTCGAAACATTAGCTGCTCAGATGGCCTAAGCTTAAACACTTGGAATTCTCAGACTAGAACAGTATAAAATATAATAGAATGGAACAGAACAATATTTGTTATTGTTGCAATACGAGGCAAAATATTGTATTTGACGAAGTCGGTCACGTAGTAAAATTAGTTAATATTTTGTACAGACGTAAATAAATTCCATTCTTACTTTATGTCTGTACCGGGCGGTACACCTCCACGCCGCTAATTTAAAATGTGCGCCAATTGAAACTCCTCTGCTGGAGGAAGTCTGAACTTTATCGACGGTATTAATTTTCAAGTTTCTCGGAAGATGTCACTACTTGGAAAGTTTGGAGTTTTTGAACTGTGCCACTTTTGATGTATTTTTGTTTTACCGGTAGTAAAGAAGTGTGAACTTTCTCTTCTAGAGGACACTACTGAAGAACTACAATAGTGCACCCTAGTGCGAAGAAAAAGAACTGTTATTTTGGAGAAAATTTAATTTCAAAAGTTTGTTCTTTGTTAAATTTCCTTCTGTCATTGTTTAAGTTGGCAATATTAACCCTTTCTTTCCCCTTGTTTTAAATTTAGCCAATCCCGAATTTCTTTTATTAATTTCTGACCAATCGGATGTATCTTCCCCCAACTTGAATAGGTTGCTGTATCCTACCCAATAAAGAGTTTGTGGGAGGGTGTTCTCATTCCCCTAACGCCTCGAACTTTCCGCGAGAGTATATAAACTGCTGATTTTAGGGTCTCCGGGCCACTTCTGTTCCATCTTTTTGTGTGTAAAGTACGTACCAGGGGGCGGGAAGCGCCTCTTTCTTCGGCGGCAGTCAACAACCAGGTAATGGCCGATTAATTACTTCTTTTCTTGCTTGCTCAGCAGTTTAACTCTCGGGGCGGGTCCGAAGTTTTTCCATTATGTAACCTTCCTTAAAATGTAAAGAAACTTGTATCTATTCCATCTTTTAAACTGCATATCGGGATAGAGAGTGCTTAACCCTCTCGAGCTCCCAATCATATTGTTTTGAGGTGAACTTATTTTTCTCAACCTATTCTTCGTTAACGTAAAGCAAATTGTTCTTTTCTAAAGTCACCTCTGTAGTATGGGATTAGCCCTTGCATTAGTGGCCTAGAGCCAGATTAGGTTTTAAAAACAAGTGTATTAGGAGTGCAGATCGCCTCCTCTCAAATTGTTATTTTAGAGGTCATGTAATTAACCTTCTTGTCATTTAACAGACCTCAGTAGGTTGGGTATTTTACCCCTGTGTATATGTCCTGAAAGGACAGCTTGAAAGTGGAATTAGGTGGGGCCTTTGACAGGCCTGAATTTTGAGAGCAAGTTGCTCTTTTTCTGAAAATTTTGTTTTCTGCGCGCCTCAAGGAGGCCTTACGGTGTATTTTGGAGCAAGTGCTCCTAGGCATGAATGGGGTTCTCTGCCCCTCTGTTGACACTTGTGTTTGGGGTAAAACTGAGCTAATTGCTCAAGGATTGTGAGCGCGGGGCTCGAAGCCCAAATCCTGTATATACTGTAATTGTACTTTTGTTGCCTTGCTACTCTGTACCTGCCATGTTTGTTATTTCTTGATTTTGAAAAGAAAATATAACCTTGTTAAATTTTAAATTCACTTTAATTTCGTAGCCTGAGACCTATTCACCACCCCGCACCTTCTTTCACGCATAACTACCACCAAAAACACGGTAACAATATCAATGTCGGAAAGAATGATCTATAAATTGATTAAATTGTCTTGACGTTATTAAATATATGTTCACCTTTAATGTTTATGATTGAGACCGATGACCAAGATGTTAGGCTTCATAACAACATTTATAATTATACAGTGAGTTTCTCTGAGCGGTTGGCCGGCAGGCGCGCCCAGCTTATCTGCCTCCCGTTGACTCATCACTCCCCGCTCCGCGGCAAAGCACTTCGCTCACTTTATCTGCACATGACAGGAGATGACAAGTAAAACTAAGAAAATAAGAAGAAAATTAGTAGTAACAAATTAAGAAAATATGCTCGTACCTTACGACAGGAGATGTTGGAAATGTTCTCCTCCTGAATCCACACATTTATTCGTCTTCCGCAATTGTCTCCGGACATGTTCTTTCAGTTCGTCCAGTGTATGAGGTATTCTGGTATCCACTTTATTTTTTAAACTTCCCCATAAATAAAAGTCACAAACTGTTAAATCTGGGGACCATGATGGCCATAAGTCCGTACTAATAACACAGTCTTCAAAAATGTCCTCAATGAAGGTTTCTTTTTTCTAGTTGCTTTACGTCGCACCGACACAGATAGGTCTTATGGCGACGATGGGACAGGGAAGGGCTAGGAGTAGGAAGGAAGCGGCCGTGGCCTTAATTAAGGTACAGCCCCAGCATTTGACTGGTGTGAAAATGGAAAACCACGGAAAACCATTTGCAGGACTGCCGACAGTGGGGTTCGAACCTACTATCTCCCGAATACTGGATACTGGCCGCACTTAAGCGACTGCAGTTATCGAGCTCGGTCAATTAAGTTTAATGTGTGTCATTAGCTGTATGCGTGGTCGCAGAGTCTTGCTGAAAATATCCATTTCGACAGTCAGCGTCAGTCAGTTCGTCAAAAAATGCTTTGAGTGCATTATCCCTGCATTTTTGTGCATTAACTGTGCCCTGAAAAGAGGTAGGTCCTATTATTCTGTATCCATTCACTGCGCATCATACTCTGATCCGTTCGTCATGTAGAGGCATTT
Organism: Anabrus simplex; assembly: GCF_040414725.1. NCBI lineage: Eukaryota > Metazoa > Arthropoda > Insecta > Orthoptera > Tettigoniidae > Anabrus > Anabrus simplex. The sequence continues at coordinate 1,057,692,944 of NC_090266.1, forward strand.
CGTATATGCGATGAGAGTTTTCTGTACTCCAATATCTGTTATTCTGCGTCGAAACATATCCGTGCAAATGGAACCATTCTGCGTAGGAGAAAAATATTAACGTTTGGCTAAATCCAATTATAAAAACGTACCCGCTTCTCATGACCTAGTGGATGCAATTCGTGTACTAATGTTACCTTGTATGATTTCAATTTTAACATTTTCGTAGTCCGTCATGCTGAGCTCGTCGAAACTCCGACTTCTTGCCCAAGTCGTCTTAGGGATTTTTAGGCGTATGTTCTAATCTTTCTGCGATTTCATTTACTTTTTCCTCGTTAAGTACACGTTTCTTATCGAGTAAAGAATTAGTTCCTGTCAATTTGTTTGCGAGTTTCCGCACGGTTTCTCTATGTGGAGAGCGTATACCCGGAAACTGTGTTACAAATCACCTAACGACTTCCCTCCAAGACTCTTTTTTTCACATAATTATCGTACATAAATTCTCTTTCCTCTACCGCGTACACATGTAGAGGCATTATGAGAATTATACCCCGAAGTAACTCTTCACGACTCGAGAACAGTTGGAGCGTCAGATCAACATTTAACATACGTTTTAAACACGGACCTGAACTGCGACGTGCGGGCATTCCCGTGCTGTCGCTGTGTTGTGTAACGGGAAGTTATGAGTCAACGGGAGGCAGATAAGCTGGGCGCGCCTACCGGCCAACCGATGAGAGGAACTCACTGTAAAAATCATTATTGTTATTATTGAATGTTGTTGCTGGTTTTACGTCCTACTAGCTACTTTTACGGTTTTCGAAGTCGCTGAGATGCCGAAATGTAGTCCCACAAGAGCTCTATTAGGTGTGCTGATGTATTTGAGCACCTTCAAATACCACCGGACTGACCCGGGATCGAACCCGATAAATTGAACTCTGGAAACCAGTGCTCTATCACCTGAGGTACTTAATCCGGCATTATTATTATTATTATTATTATTATTATTATTATTATTATTATTATTATTATTATTATTATTATTATTATTATTATTATTATTATTATTATTATTTGTAGTAGTAGTAGTAGTATTAGTATTTTTATTATTACTATTATTATACCTCAAATCCGAAATATCACTACCAGTGATTTAAAGACAAATATTTTCTATATTCCGATCCGAGAGGAGTGGCAGTCTGTGTTAACGCACTACGGCTATGAAGCCAAGCTCTGTATTCGGGAGACGCGTGTGGTCGAGCCCCATCGTCGATATCTTGAAAATAGTTTTCTATGGTTATCCAGTTTCACTATAAGGCACATTCCTGGTCAGTTCCAATTCATAGGCCATAGTTGATTCCTTCCACCACCTTACCTAATTTCATTCGCCATCATTTATTTAATTTTCGTGTCTGGCTCCATAGCTAAATAGTTAGAGTGCTGGTCTTTAGTCACAGGGATCCCGGGTTCGATTCCTGGCAGGGAACCATCACTGGTTAGTTTCGCTGGCGGGGGGCTGCGTGTATGTGTCGTCTTCATTACCATTTCATCCTTATCACGACGCCCAGCTCGCCTACGGACGTCAGATCAAAAGACCTGCACCTGGCGAGCCGAAGATGTCCTCGTACACTTCCGGCACTAAAAGCCATATGCCATTTCATTTCACTTTTGTGTCCGGCCACATGGCTAAACCGTTAGCGTGCTGGCCTTTGTTCCTCGAGGTCTCAGGTCCGATTCCCGGCCGGCTCGGGGGTTTTAACCTTCATTGGTTAATTCCGATGGTTCGGGGTCGGTCTCTCTCTCTCTCTCTCTCTCTCTCTCTCTCTCTCTCTCTCTCTCTCTCTCTCTCTCTCTCTCTCTGTGTGTGTGTCTCGTCCTCGTTAGAATTCATCATAAGTATGGCTCCATCTTCACAGACGCGCAGGTCGCCTATAAGGCGTCAACACGACAGATCTGCACCAGGCCTCTCCGGAGGCCACACGCTATTATTATTATTATTATTATTATTATTATTATTATTATTATTATTATTATTATTATTATTATTATTATTATTATTATTATTATATCTTCATTAGCTCCTCAACTGAGTTTGGCGTCAGGAAGGGCATCCGGCCGTAAGAACATGCCACCCTCGATCCCTTATGAAGAAACGGGACTGAAGAGGACACCAACATAATCTATATTCCGAATCCACGAAAGTCAGACAAAATGTCAACTCATCGACACAACCAAACAACCGCAAAGCAAGTTTCTTAGTAGGCCTGCATCCCTGGTTGTTGCTTGTTAGTGTATGAATCATTTTGTGTAGCCTATAGGGTATCTGTGTACTGGTGGGATAATGAGTGGAAGCCCAAGACATGAATCTCCTTAACCTAATGTTTACAACACTTAGGTGAATAACAAGGATCTTAACTTTATGCCCTTTTAAGACAGGCAGCTATTACACGGACGTTTCAGAACTTTGCCAACATGGGAGAACGGGGATCTTTAATTGAATTCCATCTCAAATGAATTAAAAACTGTACATTGGAAATAAAACTGTGGATGCCAGAACGTTAATCAAATGCATGCAATTTTGCTAGCAATTAGCTACGTGAAACGAATGTAGAGCAAATATTCTGTTATAACACAGTGAAGTAGTATCCGTCGGGACTGACATAAAAATTATGTCAATAAATGCTTCTACTCAATGTTTTTTCTCGATCGCACGCATGAGAGCCGAGACGGCGTATCCTCAGCGTCGACATATTGGCGGAACTGAAAGAGATAGACTACATTATATCCGAGATTTGCTGAAAAGGAGGAGGAGCGCATCGTATTGTGTAAGTTATCGCAGGTGTACATATCTCAAAAACAACTGAACCTATAGATATCAGTGACCCGAACGAGTTAGTGGTGCGGTTAGGGTCGCGTAGCTGTGAGCTTGCATTCGGGTAATGGTGGGTTCGAATCACACGGTCGACAGCCATGAAGTTGTTTTTCTGTTGTTTCCCATTTTCACACCTGGCTGTACTTAATCAAGGCCACGGTCACTACCTCCCCATCCCTAGCCCTTTTTCATCTTTCTGTCCGGCTCCATGGCTAAATGGTTAGCGTGCTGGCCTTAGGTCACAGGGACCCTTGGTTCGATTCCGGCAGGATCGGGAATATTAACCTTAATTGGTTAATTTGGCTGGCACGGGGGCTGGGTGTATGCGTCGTCTTCATCATAATTTCATCCTCGTCACGACGCGCAGGTCGCCTACGGGAGTCAAATCAAAGGACCTGCATCTGGCGAGCCGAACTTGTCCTCGGACACTCCCGGCACTAACAGCCATACGCCATTTCATTTTCTCTCATCCTTCTGTAGCCGTATACCTTCGATGTGTTAGTACGACTTTAAACCACTAGTCAAGAAAAACCATCAGTGGCGAAGCATGAATTCAAGTCGAAGACATACGAAATTCAATTTTAGCCATTTCTACGCAAATAAAAACATTATAATTAACTTATTGCCATTTGAATATTGTAATTATAATATTGTCCGCCTATGTGGTGTAGTGGTTAGTGTGATTAGCTGCCACCCCTGGAGGCCCGTGTTTGATTCCCGGCTCTGCCACGACATTTTAAAAGTGGTGCGAGGGCTGGAACGGGGTCCACTCAGCCTCGGGAGGTCAAATGAGTAGAGGGGGGTTCGATTCCCTCCTCAGCCATCCTCGAAGTGTTTCTCCGTGGTTTCCCACTTCTCCTCCAGGCAAATGCCGGGATGATACCTAACTTAAAGCCACGGTCGCTTCCTCCCCTCTTCATAGTCTATCCCTTCCAATCTTCCCATCCTCCCACAAGGCCCCTCTTCAGCATAGCAGGTGGAGCCTCCTGGGCGAGGTACTGGTCCTCCTCCCCAGTTGTGAAGTCAGACGCTCCAGGACACTGCCACTGAGGTAGTAGAGGTGGGATCCCTCGCTGAGTCCGAGGGAATAACCAACCTTGGAGGGTAAACAGATTAAGAAAGAAGAATTATAATAATGTAATTAATTTCTTTTTTTAATTCTGAGGCAGAAACTTCCAAACTTACCAAACTGTTTATATGTGAAATTCTGCCAACGCTTCTTTTTCACGAATTCTTCAATGACGGCACCATAAAAGGCTGAAGGTGAGTTTTCTTCATGGCTTCATTTGAACTCTTTTTAAGTTATATGCGCAATAATGTGACTCGCAAATTTCTCGCGACTGTGGATGGCACTATGAACGTTGTTAAGATCATTTAATCGCGTCTAATTAATTCTCCTGGCTTAGAGACTGGGTGCTTGTGTTTGTTCCAATATGTTTCTCTTCATATTCAGACAACACAATACACTTCCAACAACCACAGAAACATGCAATGGTGATCACTAGACCTCGGATTTTTAGGTGCTAAATGTTTTTAGCTGCTTAAAATAGATTCTCAAATAGGCTGTAAAATATTCTTAGACAGCATCAATTAAAATACCATGTTTATTTTGCTCAATTGATAATAACTCTTTAGGAAAGCAAAAGCAAAGTCACCTCCGTACTTGCCATGAAGGCCTTTGGAGGAGTGGAAGGTAAATGCTTCCACCTTTGTTAACCTTGGCACGTGATGGGGGTAGAGTGGTTAGCTCTACGCCCGGCCGCCTTTGCCCGCAGGAATTAACCTGGTACTCATGTTTGGTGTAGGCTGAGTGAACTTCAGGGCAATATGCACCTCCGAATAACTCTTTAGGGGGAAATATAAAACAAATTTCACTCACCTCTTCGCGGCAAACGTCACACAATATCATTTTTCCAACCGATGTGAAATGAGGAAAATCATGTAATTTCTTAAAAATTTAAGGGGACTTGGAACCTGACACTTTCGGCATAATTCATAGTGTATAGTGCGCTACTATACTCATTTTCAAGGCCGTCCCGCTAGGTGCGCTGGCAATCAATGTCCTGCGATATCTCGCAAAGTGGCAGGTATTCTCTATAGTGTATTTGGTCCCACTCAGTCAGTGTGTCTGTGTACTTCTATCCAGTATCTTACTTTCTTAGTGGTAGTCAAGTAGTAAATGGCTTATTATTGTATAATCACGCGGTACTTCTCCTTAATTATAACACTTTTTCTTTCAGTCTGCTTTACGTCGTACCATCACACATAGATCTTATGGCGACGATGGGACAGGAAGGAAGGGGCTGGGAGTAGGAAAGAAGCGAAAACGGGAACCAGCGCTGCAGAGAGTGGCGTTCGAACCCACTCTCTCCCGAATGCAAGCTGATAGCTACGTGACCCAAACCGCACAGCCACTTTCTGTGTAATACGTGTGTAGCTCTTCCTTTGGTGAAAATGTCATTGTATAGTATTGAATCGAAATCTCAAAAAGTATATACAATAATATTACCACAGTTAAGTTGGTAAACTGTCAGTATTTACTTCTCTGTCGAAATTCACTTAGAGAGCATCAAAAACTTACCATTTTGTATCTATATTTTCTGTTTGGTTGTCTACTTCCCCTCCCCCCGCCCCATATTTTCACCCAGACCCGGGGTACTTTTTGTTGTCTATAAATTGTTGTGCCCTCTCCCACTTCCAATTTCCAATCGCCGCTACTTGGGATGGACACACCAGAGCCCTCAGATTCACACCTGTTACAAGCCAGACTTCAGGTGCATAGTGTACACGGGCTGTTCACAAAGATATCTGAAACTCCTAGTACGAAGCAGTCACATAATCAACGTAGGAGCATGCTCGGTCCAGTGGAGGACGGAATGGCCTACAAGAACTCTGTCTTAACCAGTTCCGCCCGAACTTCTATCGGAGAAGGTTGTGTTACACAGTTCGCTCTCACAAGAGTGACTTAATGTTCAATGACAACACAAGTGAAATTGTAGTTAAATGCGCCACAACTCAAATGCCTTAAGAACTTGGATTTAATTGAAAAATCATTATGCAACACATTAGGAAAAACACGCCAAAATATTCCTTCCAAAGTAATTTTACTCACCCTTCAGTTGAGACTTTCCTAACTGTCTGACTAGCTTTACAAACATATAAATCTGCTTTTATATTGAAACATCTGAATATCTGCATTTAAAATGGAAATTATGAAAATTAATATTCATTAAATAAAATACACACTCGTCGGACCTTGTACTCACACTTACTTGTTACCTGCTTACTTACACATACGTTATTTGAAGGGCGCCAGCTGCCACTCAGTGCAGCAATAATAGAATGAGACTCTTAACTATCTCTAGGATGTGGGGTAATAAGCTTACTTTTGACAACATACCATATAAGTTCTGGGAAAAGGAGATTGGCGTTCGATTTCCCCATTAATTTTGAGGTTAAGATATTTTACTGTCATTGAAATAAAACTATGAAATCGTTTGATAGAACAAAATATATTCTTTAAATAATATATAAAAAATAGTGAGTCTTGTTGCGATAAAACAGATGAGAATATGAAATTATGACATTGCAACTGTAAGAAACTAGGGATGAATTTGTATTCTTCTTGACCTGACATTTAACAATATATACGAAATATTTCCCTCACTGATTCACTTGACTGTACCTTCAACACTTTGAGTGTAATTACGACGTAATCCTTTGATCTGGTGTTTACTGTAGAAGTGTCACGCCTAACTTGGTGGTACATCCTTGTGACTGCTTCTTCTCCATATCATCTGACTTCTTTGTAAGTCTGTATGGTATCACTTCTTTGCAAGTGTGTCCATCAGTTCACCATCCACTTCTTCTCTCTTCACCTTCCGTTTAACTATTGACTCCCGTTGACTGACTGAGGCCACTCCATCTTCGTTCACTCTCAGACCAACTGTGGTCTCTGCTTCCAATTGAATAATGACTGTTCACTTATCCATTTTGGCTTCTTCACTGTACTGCTTCCGTTTAACTAATGACTGACGCTACAATATGCATCCACCTTTTAGAGACGTTGGTTGACACAGCTACGCAATCTCCAGAAATAACAATGGCATACTCCCACAACGCCTCAAACTGTTGCATGTAATGGTGAAATCCCCTGGGGCGGCTGAGTCTCTGAGCGAAATGCTAAAAGCTCACGATGACGTAGCCATGACGTGGCAATGACTTGGCAGAATCGCCAGTAGTATAGCAATATAACAACGCCACATCCACATCTGATACATCGAAACTCTCACTGTACAGGTATTTAATGTTAATCTACATATACGTATATATGCATACACTCAATTACAAATACGCAAGCGATAAGCATTGCATAATGGAAATTGAATAATAATTATAACAAAATAATAGTAATCTCACAGATAAAATAGTAATAATACGTACATAATATTAATCATAATAATCATAATAATAATACAGATAAAATAATAAAAATACAGATATATCTTGTAACGGGATCTGAACCGTTACACAGTGGCCGAAATACATACACGGGTAGCTGAAACTATGAAGCCAACAGTGGACCAGATACAAGCCCTGCCATTGGATGCACCAACAAATTCAGCCTTCATAAAAATAATATCATCTGCAATTTTTTATGAATTACTAAGTATTTATGGAGGTCAGAATTGTGTTACCTTATCTTCTGGTGAAGGTGTATTGGTAGAAATTACAGCAGCTGAGTCGGAATAATCTAAAAGTAGACTGTTTAATATCCTACCGGTAGTATCAAACGAGAAAATGGAGTTATTTTTGCTAAATATGATAAAATACAGATCATCAAAAATGAATATTGGCCACAACATTGAAAATGAAATTATACAGGTCCTTATTGAATTAAAACAACATATACCATCCGCCACTGTCATTGACGGCTACAAAGGTCAGGTAGCATATGGCGGACAGGAAAAACATGCGCCATCTTTAATGCTTACGATCATCTGACAGTATAATGCCCGCGTTTTTACAAACCAGTGATACGCTTTCAACATCACACCCCGAAAGTATTACTGACCCCAGCAGTCTCAAGCAATATAGGAAACAGCATGATGTGGAATACATACCTTACCGAACAGCAGTAACTAACATCTGTACCCAAAACGAACACTCCGGCAAGCACACTGATATCTGAAGTCATCACACCAAACGTAAACACAACAGTCTCGCAGGAAGAAAAGAAACAAAAATCTCAGAACCTGACATCTGATCAGGTCTTTCACACAGGTAAACCTATAGAAAATCAGCACGAGGTACTGTATGTCTCAAGAAAGTGAAGTGGGCGGATGATAATACCTCCGATATAGGTTTAAGTAACACATCTGAGGACTCGGATACGTCAGTAACACATCTCGAGAAGACAGAAAGCACGACGAATTGTAGTATCACCATCCGTTTGTTCTAGACACTCCAGGTTGCAGGCACGTGACTCTGAACAGCCAACCTCCCCTCGTCTTCAGACTGCTAACCAAGGGGAAGTTCAACAAGTTATGGCTGACTTCTGTAACATGACAGTACCACCAAACACTGCACTGATAATTTCCATTCTAAGAGCGTGTCATCGAACTGAGCAACATGAATACGCACCAGCTTTTCTGCGAATCATGTGTACCAAGTACCTCACTCACTCACTGGAATCTCTGCAGCACTTTAAAAATTAAAGGCACCCGTTTTACAGGAACTAAACAATATAAAATGAAGGGGGTTTATTTCTGGTAAGAAACACTTCCCGCGACCCATCAAAATTACATTAAACGTTTGGTCTAGTTGATTAGATTAGATATGATCTGTCGAGACTTCATGTCTGTGAAGAGGGTTTTCCTCTCTCTTTACATATTCATGACTTCAGGCACGATCGCCACTGTCAACGTAATGGCAATAGCAATGCGACTAAACTAAGCATTCTAAACAGGTACATCCCTGACAAAGATTCAGCCTGGATATTATCTTTTCACAGGAAGTTTGTCTATCAAATTTGGACTACTTTTTTCCTTATGAATATTTTGTTTATATAGGATACAATGAACGAGTTACAGTTATAGCTTTATACCTGAAACAGAACTAAATATCCTTATTGCCAATCCACATGGTCGATTGGTATCTGGGGTGCGTGAGGACACAGTTTAAAATATTTACAGTCCGTCAGAATCGCAGTATGGAACAGAACGAGATTTGATTTCATGGAAGAGTTGAGTGTTCATCTAACCCTAGGTAAAGAAGTAGAAATTGGAGGTGATTTAAATCGGGTGTTACATTCAAAAAACCGGAGAGGATAAAGAGCAAACCTATCAGCAACACTACGTGAATTAATTTATTGAACATGGAAGGTGGATGTTTGGGAACGCAAGCATAAACTGTAAGTGGAGTTTGCTTTCCAGCGTGGCCTATCGGTTTCCAGAATTGACATGATATACCTTTCGTCAAGTACTTGCACATACCTACATGACTTTACAGTTATTCTCGCTCCTTTTTCAAATCATCATTCCGTCTTACCCTAGAACCCCACACATCTGTACCAATAATGGAAAAATGATATTGGAAACTTAATAATAGTCTACTGAACACCCCAGAAGCATAGGAAGACTTTCCCAAAAAGTGGGCACAAATATTCAGACAAAAGCGATACTATCCATCACTTCTACAGTGGAGGATCCGACCAGCAAAACATATAATTTGACAATTCCTCCGTAATTTATGCCATAAAAAATCAGAAAAGCGACGAAAGACGACACTCTATTAACTGGAAGTTCTCTACAGCTACAGCCAATTCAAAAAACAAGGGCACGACGTTCACTACAAGCTAACAGAAATTAAAAATAAAATAAAAGACAACGAAATATTCTAGAAGGTGTCATAATTAGGATACCCCCTCCCCTTCCGTCAGCTACATAGGAATGGTGAACATCTCTGTATCACATAATTCAGGAAAAAATTCGGTAAAAATAAATATATCACCCGAATAGAAACATCCAACGGACCAATTTCTGGAACACCACAAATAGTTTAAGAGGTTACTACTCATTACACTTATTCCTTCGCGCAACATACAGAATTGAACACACAGGATCTTATTCCTTTCCTCAAATCAATTCAACTTCGGCTTGGTTCAGAAAAAGTTCGAAGTGTACAAAACGACATAACTCATAATGAACTTACAACGGCAGTCTATACTTCCAACAAATGTAAGTCACCAGGACCTGACGGAATTCCGTTCGAATTTTATAAACATTAATATGAAGTTTTAAAATCGGACTTGCTATCTCTATTTCAAGAAATCCTTAGACAGACATTTAATATGTTGATATTGCACATGGAATAATATTACTATTCCCTAAAGTTAACAACGCTAAGTGCTTATTTGATTACAGTCTAATAACACTCATCAATACGGATTATAAACTCTTCGCTAAAATTATAGCTACACGTATCCGTCTTGCGAGACTATAATATTATCACAAGTCTGCGAAATTTTATATTGAATATGGACACACATCCTCCTTCACAAGCAGCACTTCTTAGTTGAGACTTTGCAAAAGCATCTGACATGGTTCGCCATGATTATTTGTAGTCTGTGATGAGCAAATTTGGATTTCGCGGTATGATAATTGACACGATTAATAGTTTATACCAATGTGCTACTTCAAACATACAAGTGAATGGTTACCTCACCAGAACTGTTCTTATCAAGAAACCCGCCCGGCAGGGTGTCCGATTTCAACCATATTATTTGCGTTGAATATTGAACTCAAGACAGCTAAGTACAAAACGCCACGGAATATCATTAGGGATATTAAAGATGACCACGCAAGAGTATGCGGATGACGTCACAGTTATCTTAGCCACATCGACCAAATAGATATACTGAAAACTATAATAATTAACTATGGACAGCAATCAGGAACTGAACTAAATTGACCAAAATTAGCGCTTGTACTCTTTGGTTCCTGGCCTCCAGTTTGAACATGGATTCTCTTAGCCTCAAAAGTTTGCTTTCCTGGTGTAATATTTTCGTCTTGTTTTCAACAGATAGTTGCCGTTAACTGGAATAAACTGTTAACTGTTGTTCGTACAGCATTATACACTTACCACCTCAGAAAACTTGATGTCATCCAAAAAGTATGGATCATCAACACATTCATACCCAGCAAATGACAGTACCTTGCAAAGATCCTTCCACCTCGTGCTGTAGTTATGAAAAGTCGATCTTGCTATAGAATTTTATCTATACAGATAAAACCGTACAGAGCTGCACGAATGCAACTTTTTCTCAAAACTGGTCACGGAGGATTAGGACTCGTAAATACTAAAACGAAGTGCAATGCATTATTATATCGGGACATTATCAGATGCGAAACATCACCAAACGACATTTACGAAAATTTCGTTCTTCAATGTCTTCGAAGAACGAACACCATAAATTCGCAAGACAACAGGTACCAGTTCCTCTACGCCTAGTTATAAGCTTCCTAGAAAGTCTACGCAGCACTTCCGTCTGCTTCGCGGTCCAGATATAACAACAAAGGTTCTATGCATATACGTTTTAACACTGTAAGGAAGCTGCCCCCGATACAGGACAAATACCCTTCTCCGCGATGTTCAGCGATATGGTCCGACGTGCACAATAAATGGTTTCCGTTGCATTGGAAAGGAATTATAGTTCTTCGCCATTGAAACGTTTGCAACCAGACAAGGTACGTAGATACACAGGAGCAGATACGAATATTTGTGAACTCTGTCAACAAACTGACACACAGTTCTATCGAATTAGAGCCGGCACAGGAGCAGGAGATTTATGGGGACGGTTTTTTCCAAAATAAGCCCCATTTTAAAAACAAACCCGAATGCAGTTTTACACTATCGACTAGTAAAACTGGAATTTCCAGTTAGCCCCATTACTGTCAACATCTCAATTCTGTGGATCATTGCAGCAGCTTCGTTTCAAACCATAGAACTCAGCCGTCACAATCAGCAAGAAATATTATAGTCCGTATACCAGCAGAGATGGAAATTCATACAAAACAAGAGACTACCAGCAGCCTTCGACAAACATCTTAGTATGTTTTGAAAGCTAAAACTTCTTTCTTTTTAAGTGATGCGTGTGAAGTGTTTGTTTATACATGAGAGTTCTCAGTTCTATCACTCGGACATTTTCAAAAAGTTACATCGTCGACATCCGTCATAATCAACATATAAGACAGATATTCACTGCACAAAGCAGAATTGGAGCTTTTTTGTGTGTGTTTTTAGCCTACTTATAGAGAGAGTGCCTAAACTTCTGTAACACATTTATAAAAGTATTACACAATAACTAAAAATGAAACATCTTTTGTATTTATGCCATGTTAAAGAGGAACTCAAATGATTCTTTGTTTGAATGTTACAGTCTATGCTTGTAGTTCCCGCATTCAACGCAGTTGGCATTTTGTAAAGATGGCGACTTCTGGTCAAGAGCGATCTTTCTGTGTAATGGAATTCTCCAAAAATAAGAGTGCTACAGATGTGCAACGGAAGTTCAGGACTAAGTACGGTAAAGAAGCACCAGGCAGAAAGGCTATTTACGCCTGGCATGCCAAAGTTGCGAGTATTGGTTCCTTGTATCCAAAATAAAAGGAGTGGCCGTCCTACAGTGAGTGAAGAGACCGTTAATCGTTTGAGAGAGGCATTCATAAGAAGTCCGAAAAATCAGTTTGTAGAGCACCTCGTGAACTGCAAGTACTATGTGCGACAGTTTGGAAGACACTACGTAAAAGACTGCATATGAAGCCGTATAAATTGTAGCTCTTGCAGCACTTCAAAGCAAATAACAAACAATAGCTTTATGAGTTTTGTAACCGAATGCAACAATGGATGACGACTTTGTAAATCGCATAATCCTTAGTGACGAAGCGAGATTCCATACAAATATCAAAGTCACCAGGCATAAGTGTCGAGAGTAGGGTATCGGAAAATCGTCATGAATTCGTCGTAAAGGAACGTGATTCACCTAAAGTAGACGTTTTCTGCGCAACATCGTCAAGGAAATTTTATGGAAAAAATTGTAACCGGACGTGGATATGATACAGCAATGGTTGATCCTACAAGTGCAAGAAATTCCGACAATTTTCTGTTTCAGCAGGATGGGGCCCCACTCAGTTACCATAGCGACGTTCGTGACTATCTAAACAAAGAGTCACTTCAACGCTGGATCGGACGAGCAGGGAAAGTTGACAACTGTTACGACCACTGGCTTCCCAGATCCCCAGATCTAACTCCCTGGCACTTCAATGAAGATCATTCCTTATATTAACACCTAGATACTTGAAGTGTTGATCATGAGGTTCTCTCATCCCATCAGCAGTAATTATACTGAGGTGACTTTTCATCTTAGTGAAACTTACAACTTGGCTTTTCATCCCATTTACCATCACACCATTGTCCGATGACCATCTCACAACATTGTTTAGGTCCCCCTGCAGTCGCTCGCAATCCTGCAACTCATTTACTACTCTATACAGTATAACAGCATCTGCAAGTAGTCTTATCTGTGATTCCAGTTCTTTGCTCATATCATTTATATATAAGAAAACATAAAGGTCCAATAATACTGACCTGCGGGACCCGGAAAATACCTAAATATCCCTTGGGGCCATTTCCTTCCGAATTGTAGCTCCTATTAGTAACAAATCCATGCACCAGTACGAATACCACAACTACACACATTATCAGACAGACTTTACAAGTACCGAATTAATTACAACTAATGACCGAGGAGAAGCAACAACAAAATCAGTGTTAGCCAAGCTTTTTGTCCTGCCCAACGACCGGCATTTCATTCGGCGTGCAAGTATGAGCAGTACTAAAAAGACGTACAGTAGTAAAATAAGTTATTCAGGCGCTCACGTCCCGTGCTCGAAGTAGCAGGTACGAATCGCAATCGCAACACAATGGCTTGGTATTTAGGAGCGTTTAGTTTTGAGAGACCCGTATCAGTTGTTTTACTGACACGAAAGAATGACAACTACGGTATGTTTTTATCGTTCCTAAAACTGCTATAAATCTCAGGATTTCTGGATTGTCAGAAATTTACTCTGTATATTACAGAAAACTCTCGATTATCAGGGAAAATCACCGGACAAATTCGCACGGATAACTGAAAACACGGATAATAAGACTGTGCATTTTAATGCACATCGAAATATGTAATAATACAGAACATACAATACTGTTGAAGACGCAATAATGACAAACAATTAACGCACACAATAACCACTTTTATTAATTAAGTAGGCCAATATAAAAATTAATTACAACGTCTATTGTTGGTAGAAAACTTATAGTAGAAAAAGAATACAAAACTTCAGCTTTTGTCATTCAGTGAAAAATAATCAGAAATATTGTTTTGCTTTCGAGATTCATTTAAGTTCTTTCGTATAAAAGTGCAAATATTCCGAAGTTCAACAAAATTCTGCTTCACTGCTGCAATTTCTAGTAAATGCTAAGAGTTTCTAATTGTTATTTTTAATTTCCCCAACTGTCTGAACACCAATCCCATAATCATTCGTTAATGTCTTTACTGGTTCTTCCTTCTCGAACTTTTCCATTAATTCAAGGTTTTGTTTTCAAGTGAAAAGCACTTTCTATCGCTTCGCAGCCATGACTGCTAGCACAGAACACCAACAAAGAACTGCTATACAGTACAGTGTTCAGTCTTTAGTTCTCGAACAAAGCATGCCGCCAGCACACTTGCAGTGGAGAGCGCACTGGAATTTCAAGTACACAGTTCACATGTATCCAAAATGCCATGACAAAAATAAAGGAAATAAACATGATGATACAATAAACATCAAGGGTGCACCGATAACCCTCAAACCAGAAAATCGGGAGTTTGCTGTAGTTCTTTAAAGTTATTTTGAGTTCGGTACTACATTGTGTATTGAATGTATTCACCACTGCGTGTTTCTATGGTGGTTGGCAGTGTGCTGTGTTGTGTTGTGTTTTATTTAAATGAAGACAAAAACAAATCCAAGTCCTCAAGCTAGAGTAATAAAACAACCAAGGCTAAAATCCCATGTCCGACTGGAAGTCGAACCTAGGGCCCTATGAACCGAAAGCTACAACACTGATCATTCAACCGAGAAGCTGGATATTATTATTATTATTATTATTATTACTGACCGGCTCTGTGGTGTAGTGGTTAGTGTGATCAGCTGCCACACCCGGAGGCCCGAGTTCGATTCCCGGCTCCGCCACGAAATTTGAAAAGTGGTACCAGAGCTGGAACGGGGTCCACTCAGTCTCGGGAGGTCAACTGAGTAGAGGGGCTTCGATTCTCTCCTCAGCCATCCTCGAAGTGGTTTTCTATGGTTTCCCACTTATTCTCCAGGCAAATGCCGGTATGGTACCTAACTTAAGGCCACTGCCGCTTCCTTCGTTCTTCCTTGTCAATCCCTTCTAATCTTCCCATCCCCTGTTCACCACAGCGGGTGAGGCTGCCTGGGAAAGGTACGGGTCCTCCTTCCCAGTTTTATCCCTCCGACCCGAAGTGTCACGTTCCAGGACACTGCCCTTGAGGCGGTAGAGGTGGGATCCCTTACTGAGTCCGAGGGAAGAACCAACCCTGGAAGGTAAACGGATTAAGAATGAAAAATTATTATTGTTATTATTATTATTATTATTATTATTATTATTATTATTATTATTAATCCATAGTGTGGCCAGTTCGTGGTGTAGGTGAAACATCCTGTCTCTTACCTGGAGGCACCAGGTTCCATTCCTTGATCGTAGAAGAAATTTAATTCTGGTCTGATATTGGAACATGGTTTAGTCAGCTTCATGAAACCAACTAAGGAGCTGTCAGCGGGCCTAGTCCTGAAAGCAAAGCAGTACGGCTGAAAATGTTGTTACGCTGACCGCGTTACTCCTATATCTAGATATCCGTCTGGATAGCAGTCGTTTTTGCAAGCCAAAGTGTTTGTTTGTTTGTTTGTTTGTTTGTCTGTTTGTTTGTTTGTTTGTTTGTTTGTTTGTTTGTTTGTTTGTTTGTTTGTTTGTTTGTTTGTTTGTTTGTTTGTTTGTTTGTTTGTTTATAATATAGAATGTGGCTAGTTCTCTTTCCTCTTTATTGTATACGGTATTGGTTAACAATAGCGTACATCAACCACATGAAATGTAGACACTACTTATATTGCCTTTGATGTAGACTGTGAAGTTAGATGCACAGAGAAGATCTCAACCAGAAATGATTCACCGGATCGGCGCTCAAGTTTCTCATCGAGCTCTTCTTTCCAGTTAACGCAGTCTCCCTTCTCTGCTATTCTCTGAAAGGAAGTTCATTACTGTTCGGATCTCTGGAAGCAATACATCGAGCTAGCCGTCACTTTTCCACTTGCGTAACACTCGTAGCCTACAGCAGTAATGAAATGGTTTGCAAGAACACATTTGTCATGGTGAAAAAAGAAGCCGTACAACGGTTTAAATTCCTGAAGAAATGCAATTGCTTTTCATTACTTGACACATGGCTGTCCAGGGAAGTAGCGGTGAAAGTGAGGCGACAGCTGCTGGTACTATTTTAACACGCTGCTATCATATGAGAAAATTTATTCTCTTATTTTTTGCACTTAAGAAAAGGTCTTGATATAAGGATTCGTAAATTATGCGAGAAAAATACACGGTTTATGTAGCGATTCATTTTTGTGCAACATACTGTATACCTTTATAAATGGTCAAATCCTCAAGAACATCATCGACACGCAATGTTCGGTAACCTGAAACGTACTGTATGAGAATGCCGTGTATTAACCTTAGTTTTTACCGCGAATATTGGACTTGTTCTCTTAATGTTTTCAGCTAATCCAAACTATTTGAAAATACAAAAATTGTTCGGGGAAAATCTAAAATAGATGCCTCAAAATTGTGCAGAGACTAAATACGGTAACTAGAACTTGATTCAATTTCTTCTGAGAGTGATTTACTACAGTGGTTTCCAAATTGTGGTACGCGTACCACTAGGGGTACGCGGGGTCGTCTCAAGGGGTTCGCAAATTTATCGTAGCTTCTAACGGTTTTCAGTGAGCAGTTCAGAAAAGAGTCGAGCCAGCACATTTTCAATACACTCTTGTTTTGATGTAGTGTTTTTGCCTGCCACTACACAGTCACCTTTCTGAATCATTAATTCTTAAATATGTGTCAGTTAGTACCGTCCATTGACTTGGTATGTGAAAATGCTTAGCCTTATGTTGCATTGCTCTTGTTTTAATCCACTCGTTCACTTAACTTTTTCATTATCATTGTATATAGTACATAATAATAATAATCACCAAGCTCGATAGCTGCAGTCGCTTAAGTGCGGCCTGTATCCAGTATTCGGGAGATAGTAGCTCGAACCCCACTGTCGGCAGCCCTGAAAATGGTTTTCCGTGGTTTCCCATTTTCACACCAGGAAAATGCTGGGGCTGTACCTTAATTAAGGCCACGGCCGCTTCCTTCCCACTCCTAGCCCTTCCCTGTCCCATCGTTGCCATAAGACCTATCTGTATCGGTGCGACGTAAAGCAACTAGCAAAAAAATAATAATAATAATAATAATAATCGTGTATATACATGTCTTAGCTTCAACAAAACCATCTGTACTCTTCTTTGTTGAAAATAAATAACTCACTGCCAACTTCAGTTGCCATCCTGTTATCAAGCCTAACTCCAAAATTATACGCTGTAATTTGCCAATATTTATCAGTCTGTAATAATAAATTTCTAAAATATGACTTTTTCTTTTCAACCACGAAATGTATGCACCATATATGTATGCTCACTCTGTAAATGCTGGCCACATTGTCTTCCAAGTCCTAACGCCATTTTATTAAAAAATTTAAAAAAAATATTTGCTAAGCACTGAAAACCTCGATTCCCCTCACGAGTAAACCACGTTTCTTCATCTGTCTTGTGAAGCCTTGCCACGTTGCCTGAGAAGGGAACGGAAGATTCCGATGGTCGAATAGCTGGGCTATCATTAAGCAATGAAAATGCCAGGAACAGTTCTCCGGCCATTGCTGACCGCTCAGTTTTGGACTACTTCTGCAAACTTTACCCGGAAGGAGTTAAGAGGTTTTCCTTTGTAGAGCTACGGTTACATACAATGCATTATTGTTATTATTGAGGAACACAATGGTGTAGCGGCTTAGCTGCTTGCCCGTCATTCCGGCGACCGTGGTTTGATTCCCGGTGTTCCTGAGGTTGGATTTTCAGTTTAAAATGCCGTGATGTCAGGAAGGGGAGGCGACTTTAAGTCACCAGCCAGAACTCTTTCATGCCTCAGTGCGTTCAGGGACTCTGAACAAACGGGATAAGATGCGGAACATGAAGATAATGATGATGATGTAGTTAATATTATTTGGGATCCAGTAACAATCATTAGTTATTTCTGATATAATCGCAATCGGAGTAGGAAGTTAAAATAATTGGATTTTGGGGTACACCAACCAAAAAGTTTGAAATGAACTGATCTACTAAACCAAACGAAACCCTGATAGGTCTAGGTATGCCAAGCTACCGCTGCTCAGACTGAGGGCCTGGAGATTACGAGGTGCCACGTGGTCAGATCGGCGAATGCTCTCAACCGTTAATTCTTGGTCTAGACCGGTGCAACCATCGCACCGTTAGATAGCTCCTGAATTCTGAACGTCAGAGGTAAGCTATCGTAAATGCAGAAAACGACGATTTTGAGGTTTGTGACCTGTTTTGGTCGTGCCTTCTTATGGGTACACTACTGTACGTATACGTTTCGCAGGAATTAATGTAAGATATGTGATATTATAGTATGTGCAAGGAGAACCCAGCGACAAACAAATGTACGTGATCATACAACAGTTCATCCTTGTGCCGTACTCCTTATAGTATTTTATTTATTTATTTTTATTTATTTATTATTTTTTTATTTAGTTATTCATGAAAGGCCCCAACAAGCAAAGCTCATTTTAAAGGGCGTGGACAATGGGCATATGTATTACATTCAAAATGTAACAAAGAAGAAAATATTCTAGGTGTGATATCTGTTAGTTATAATGGAATTTAAAATTAAAATTACTACAATAAGACAAATAATAATATATACAAAAAGTAGATTAAAATGAAAGATACTAAATTATAGCCTAACTAATAACAAAATCAGTGTTTACATGTTTTAACTTAGTAATTTACAGATTTTCGCTCTTACATAGACTAATTTGTTTAGGCCAGGTAGGGCTGAAGCAATAATTTCCCTAAATTAAGTATACATTTATTAGTTATTGAAATATATTCTATTCGTTGTATATTTTATACAAGTAATTCTTCAGACTTTTTATTCCGTAAGTTGCTGTACCGTCCGCCTATGTGGTATAGTGGTTAGTGTGATTAGCTGCCACCCCTGGAGGCTTTGGTTCGATTCCTGGCTCTGCCACGAAATTTGAAAAGTGGTACGAGGGCTGGAACGGGGTCCACTCAGCCTCGGGAGGTCAAATGAGTAGAGGTCGGTTCGATTCCACCCCAACCTTCCTGGAAATGTTTTTCCATGGTTTTCCATTTCTCCTCCAGGCAAATGCCGGGATGGTACATAACTTAAGGCCACGGCCGCTTCCTTCCCTCTTTCTTGTCTATCCATTCCAATCTACCCATCCCCCACAAGGCCCCTGTTGCAACATACCAGGTGAGACCGCCTGGGCGAGGTACTGGTCATCCTCCCCAGTTGTATCCCCGACCCAATGTCTCACGCTCCAGGACACTGTTCTTGAGGCGGTAGAGGTGGGATCCCTCGCTGAATCCGAGGGCAAAACCAACCATGGAGTGTAAACAGATTAAGAAGAAGAAGAAGAAAAAGTTACTGTGCCTGATTGACAGGTATAAATATTTCGATTTTTTTCATCTGTCATGTTGATGGATATTTCTACTATATTGTATGATAAGATTGTTATGAATATTATTGTTAATAGTTTTGAAAATATAAACAGTGGCATTGAACTTAATCTCTAATTTCAGAGGTAGTATCCTAGCCTGCCCATAAAGGACTTCTATTAGTGTTAAATCTGGTGCTCCTAACAAATTTATAATGGCCCTATTCTATAACCACAATCATTTAAGTTATAAGGGAATGTATGAAAGTATAATACAAGGATCTCTTACGATAGTTTACCGTGGTCGGAACTGTCAGTTCGACCTGCCTTAAAGGTAGCAAAATAAGTGCCTCGTCAGTTTCTTTCTGCTCTCGCGTGAAGTGTGTAGTTTACCTCTGATACCCCGAATTGTAATCATGTAGGCTGAGTGGACCTCGAACCAGCTCCCAGAACCAGGTAAAAATTAATGACCTGGCCGGGAATCGAACCTGGGGCTCCTGGGTAAGAGGCAGGAAAGTTACGGCAAGATCGCGGGGCCAGAGTGATCTGCTGCACATGTCTTGTGTGCTTCAGGCTTTACATCAATATTGCTTCCTCGATTTTCCACTCGCTGCCTGCTTTGGATTTCAGTAATTCCTATTGAGAATCTGCGAACACACTCGTTGAATAGAGAGTCGAATATAGCAGATACGACGAACGTTTCAAGATATAAAAGACGAACTTCATAAATATTACATAACATCTAAATTGTGGCTGCATGTATTCCCTTAATTGCTATTTCCTGTCTCCGTCACTTTCCCTTTGCCGTTTATTTGGAGCGAAATGAACTTCTCAGCTCGTACCTTCTATTCAGTACATACAGTACATTATACCTTGTAATATGAATATTATGGTAATATACTGGGAAGGGTAACCGAAATAGCTCAGCTGGGAGAGCGTTAGACTGAAGATCTAAAGGTCCCTGGTTCGATTCCGGGTTTCGGCAGGTAGTTTTGGTCAAATTACAGTGCCTCCGTGGCTCAGACGGCAGCGCGTCGGCCTCTCACCGCTGGATACTGTGGTTCAAATCCCGGTCACTCCATGTGAGATTTGTGCTGGACAAAGCGGAGGCGGGACATGTTTTTCTCCGGGTACTCCGGTTTTCCCTGCCATCTCTCATTCCAGCAACACTCTCCATTCTCATTTCATAGCATCTATCATTCATTAATAAATCACTTTGGGAGTGGCGACCCCATCGTACTAACAGCCTATATCTGCTTCATTCATTACATCCCTGACCCGGTCAATGACTGGAAAACAGGTTGTAGGTTTTCATTTTTCACTGGGAAGGCTGCCTGCTGTCATTTCGTGATGGACACAGTACTTTTGCATCCATCTCTTGGCACAGGCCACAGTAAAGTGTAGCTTCCACCAAAGTCCCAGTCAACACCCATGGCTGTGACAATATGGAAGCTGCTGGGGTATGGGTAGTGCTGAGTACTGACATTCAGAGCATGACAAGTGCATCTGAGTGTTATGAAATGTGTTGCTCATAGGGTCAGTCGTGCTGCAATAGTACTTTCTGACCCAGTGGGGAAAGCAATGGTAAACTACTTAACTCCTCATCTTGCCTAGTACGCCTCATTTTGGTGCTACCATTGGTTGTTGGGGTTTCCTTATAACCGCATAACCTTTGATGGTGCTATTTGAGGATCCAACCAGCCTCTGGGCTGATGACCTAACAGACAGACAGACTGGGAAGGAACAAATGAACACGGACACTTCACACCCGTGAATGAGATGAAAGATTTTAAAGTTTAAATACACAAATCCGCCTCTGTGTTGTAGTGATTAGTGTGATAAGCTGCCACACCCTGGAGGCTCGGATTCGATTCCCGGCTCTGCCACAAAATTTGAAAAGTGGTACGAGGGCTGGAACGGGGTCCACTCAGCCTCGGGAGGTCAAATGAGTAGAGGTCGGTTCGATTCCACCCTAGCCATCCTGGAAATGGATTTCCATGGTTTCCCACTTCTCCTCCAGACAAATGCCGGGATGGTACCTAACTTAAGCCCACGGCCGCTTTCTTCCCTCTTCCTTGTCTAACCCTTCCAATCTTCCTATCCCCCCGCGAGGCCCCTGTTCAGCATAGCAGGTGAGGCCGCCTGGGCGAGGTACTGGTCATCCTCCCCAGTTCATCCCCAGACCCACAGTCTGAAGCTCCAGGACATTGCCCTAGAGGCGGTAGAGATGGGATTCCTCGCTGAGCCCGAGGGAATGACCGACCCTGGAGGGTGAACAGATAAAGAAGAAGAAGAACAACCGGCACATAAGCTGATGAGCCATAGCACACGAATTGGACATCAACGAGGCGTCTGTACTGCTCATATTGCATTGAAATAAATTGTGAACGTCGAATGTGACAGCCTATTTCATCATAATTCCTTTCTTCTTTCTTCTTCCTTTCTTAATCCGTTTAACCTCCGGGGTTGGGTTTTTTCCGGACTTAGTGAGGGATCCCACCTCTACCGCCTCAAGGGCAATATTCTGGAGCGTGAGACTTTGGGTCGGATGATACAACTGGGAAGGAGGGCCAGTACATCTCCCAGGCAGTCGCACCTGCTATGCTGAACAGGGGCCTTGTGTTGGGGATTGGGAACATCGGAAGTGATAGACAAGGAAGGGGGGAGGAAGCGGCCGTAGCCTTAATTTAGGTACCATCCCTGCATTTGCCTGGAGGAGAAGTGGAAAACCACGGAAAACCACTTTGTGGATTGCTGAGGTGAGAATCGAACCCCCTCTACTCAGTTGACCTCCCGAGGCTGAGTGGACTCTGTTCCAGCCCTCGTACCACTTTTCAAATTTCGTGGCAAGGCCGCGAATCGAACCCGGGCCTCCGGCGGTGGCAGCTAATGACACTAACCACTACACCACTGAGGCGGGCGATCATAATCATGTTGGTCTTAATTCTTGTGGACCGGGCGAGTTGGCCGGGCGTACAGGGGCGGGCGGGTGTGAGCTTGCATCGGAGAGATAGTGGGTTCGAATCCCACTGTCGGCAGCCCTGAATATGGTTTTCCGTGGTTTCCTATTTTCACACCAGGCAAATGCCGGGGCTGTACCTTAATTAAGGCCACGACCGCTTCCTTAGAACTCCCAGGCCTTCCCTATCCCATCGTCGCCATAACACCTATCTGTGTCGGTGCGACGTAAAACCACTAGCTGAAAACAATTATTGTGGACCACATAGGATTGAAATATACGCATAAAAATATTCTGTCAGCACCGGGTTTGAACCTCCGAACATATACAACATTGGCCGTTGACGATCGCGGCCACGTTGAAATCACCCGTAACTGTTCTTACAGTATACCTTAACATTTCAGTGTGAGCATAGCTTATGATGAACGCCGATATTTATTTTTATGGTTGTACCACTTTATTCAAAATTATCTCCTTATAGCTGGTTTGGCAGCAAGGAAAAGATGTATTTCAAACCATGTACCCACACAGGGACCCATCATCGTATTGCAGGGGGGATGTTTTCACGTTAGATTATAAACTGCAGGGTGGATAAATCCCAAGGAATATTAGTGGCTGATTCACACAGTAGGCTATAATAGTTTATAACCAGATGGGTGTTGCTAAATCTGTCCCATCGTCGCCATAAGGCTTATCTGTGTCGGTGCGACGAAAAAAAAAAAAAAAAAAAAAAAAAAAAAAAAAAAAAAAAAAAAATCTGAACTTAGCCTAAGACCGGCTTGAGAGCCATGCTGGCCGATATCCTAGATGTTAGGTCCCTATAAACAACAAGAGAGTCATGGCGAGAAATCAGCATCAAACCCAACACACGATGGGTTTCAGCCAGAGTCAACGTAGCGTACTTGCTAGAACGCGATCCTGTCAGCTCAGAGCTCCATATTAAGTCCATCCCATGGCAAAGGCTTTGTTTCCTCGATTGGTGCTTTCGAGCCGGTCGTCAGTAACGTGCAGATTTAACACCGCTTCACAAAACCGATTTGAATTCACCCACGAAGTGGCTAACTTCAGCAGCTGATAAAATGACGATGGCGCCAGATATCGAATTCTTTTTTTTCAAAATATTTATCAGTATGACAAACACTCTAACACTCATATACTCAGTCACGTTCTTTTCAACCACTCTGTATAATGAGTATATTAGGACGTATATACAAACTTTTATGTTTCTCTTTAAACCACCATTAGTCTGTTGTATGTATGTATCGTACGGTATCTTAATCTGTTTACCCTCCAGGGTTGGTTTTTCCCTCGGACTCAGCGAGGGATCCCACCTCTACCCCCTCAAGGGCAGTGTCCTGGAGCTTCAGACTCTGGGTCGGGGGATACAACTGGGGAGGATGACCAGTACCTTGCCCAGGCGGCCTCACCTGCTATGCTGAACAGGGGCCACAGCGGCCGTGGCCTTAAGTTAGGTACCATCCCGGCATTTGTCTGAAGGAGAAATGGGAAACCACGGAAAACCACTTCCAGGATGGCTGAAGTGGGAGTCAAACCCACCTCTACTCAGTTGATCTCCCGAGGCTGAGAGGGCCCCATTCCAGCCATCGTACCACTTTTCAAATTTCGTGGCAGAGCCGGGAATCGAACCCGGGCCTCCGGGGGTAGCAGCTAATCACACTAACCACTACACCACAGAGGCGGACCTGTATGTATGTATGTATGTATGTATGTATGTATGTATGTATGTATGTATGTATGTATGTATGTATGTATGTATGTATGTATGTAATTAGCTGTGCAGGGATAGTATATTGTAACACTACATATTATCCTTCAGTATACATGCTTGCATTAGACAACAATGGCCAGCTTGTCAGTCTGACCACAGCAACAGTGGGGATTTTACAACTTTTTTCAACACACAAGCTTCACAAACAACAGACCTACTACGAAACGCAAATGAGATTTTCAGTGTACCCTCTTGCAACAGCACATAGTAAGCACCGAAACGGGGATGAATTATTTAGTGTAATTCAACAATCTCATTTTTTCAGGAGTTTTAAGCTGTATAATGTAATAACAAAAGAAATTCCAAATAAGTTTTTTTAAAGTGTGCTTTAACATTATATAACCTTTTTGTAATTTTTTTCAGTAAATATGACTTTTGTGTCACGTCACCAGACTAATGTTTAAATATTCCTTCAGCAGACCAAAGCAGGGTTATATAATTATAAAAAGCACAATTCCAACATAAAATCATGGTTTTGTAACATGTTGAAAATAGAAGTTAAAGTTTCGTGTTAAGACAGGAAATATTTCACTGTTAACCATTGGAAAAGCCAGCTGTGTTAAAGGCTGAGATTTATTCACATCTAATAGTGCCTTCACAGAAAGGCTGGCGAAATTCTCTTTCACAGTATGTAATGAGACAGATCCCCTTTCTTTTAACGAAGCAATGAATGTTCTGCATCGCAATATTCTTGTAGTCATCTTTGAAACCCAGAAAATCATCATGAGGCATTATGTGAGGAACATACATGCTTCTACAGTTTCGAATTGTTTGTACGCATTCCTCAGGCGAACAGGGTGGTTCTGAAGTCCACTACAACACGTTCAGGGCTTGCAGAGATACAGTGCTTGTTTATACAACGTGAGGTAGGAATCTCTCTGCTAGGCGTTAAGATACAGGCTATCTTACCTCATTCAACTACATCACTTTCATGATGCACTGAATTGTCCTGCTCCTTGGCTGAATGGGGGTCGGCCTACAAGCTGGTCCGTGGTTCGACGGCTCTACACTCCGACCGACCAAGCGAGCAAAACACGGATGGACGCGGCTGTGCCTCTGCATTCGTGAGATGGAGAACGGCTGGTTCCTACCGTCGGCTGCCCTGAAAATGGTTTTTCATTCTCCTGCACTAAGGCGAATGTCGGGACAGGCCACGGCCGCCAACCCCCGCACCTTCTCGAAACATCTCCTTCACCGTATCACGTCTATCTGGTCTGAGAGACGGCGTTAACGTCTAGGAGGCCCGCCGTTCCCTTCAGGGACGGAATGAAAACGTTCGGTTCACAGAACCCCAGGTTCGATTCCTGACAGGGTCAGGGATTTCAGGGGCGTCTGAATAATTCCTTTGGCTCTGAATTTGGGGGTTGGGTGTTGGTGTTCATCATGATACGTATCGTCATTTACATACAACACGTAATACTACAAACTGCCACAGAAACACTCATAATGAATACTTTCCTCCATACAGGCTTGGAGTCCGAAAAAGCATCAGTTCGTACAATTGGGCTCAATTCATAAGAAGTGCTGACCCCAAGTAATTGCGAAAATGAACGGAGAAGAAAAGGAAAAGAAGAAGAACAAGAAATGATTAATTGAATCCTGGTGATCTGCGTGATTACGCGGAAGCTCTTATTGTTTCATGTTCTTAAATAATGCAATGAGGCAGCCTGGAATTATTATTATTATTATTATTATTATTATTATTATTATTATTATTATTATTATTATTATTATTATTATTATTATTATTATTATTATTATTATTATCTTCCCACACACTTGCGGTGTCACAAATGTTGATTTGGCCCTGTTTAACGGCGAGATGCCCTTCCTGACACCAAACGTATCTCGGGGGATGTATTCATTATTGCGTGTTACTCTGGTGGTTAGTAGTGTGTTGTGTGGTGCGTGTATGAAGGGGAGAGTATAGGAACAACCACATATACCCAGTCCCCGATCCAGAGGAATTAAACATACACGATTAAAATCCCCGAGTCGGCCAGGAAGGCCGAAGGCTTCTACGCTGACCACTCAGTCAAGTAACCGGGGAAGTATTGTAATGTTCTTGTTTGAGGCATCAGTCCATACACTGGTTTGATCCAGCTGTCCATGCCACTCTATCCTGCGCTAAATTTCTCCTTTCCACATAAATGTTGCATCCTACATCTGCTCTAATCTTCTTGTCATATATGTTGGTCTACTCCTACCGTTCTTACCCCCTACACTCCCTCAAAAGCAACTGAACAAGTCCTGGGTGTCTTAACATGCGTCCTATCATTCTATCTCTGCTTCACGTCAAATTCATTCACAACGATCTCCTATCACCAATTCTATTCAGTATGCTTTACATTCGTGATTCGATCTATCCATCTCGCCTTCAGCATTCTTCTGTAACACCACACTTAAAAATCTTCCATTTTAAATCTTTCTGAGCTATCTATCGTCCATGTTTCACTTCCATACTTTGCCACGCTCCTCACGAAAGTCTTCAGAAACATCTTCCAACTTCCTATATCAATGTTCGAAGTGAGTAAATTTCTTTTCTTAAGAAAGCTTTTGCTTGCATGTGCTAGTCTGCATTTATTTCCTCCTTACTTCTGCCATCGTTAGTTATTTTACCACCCAAGTAAATATATTCATCTACTTCCTTCAAGACATAATTTCCTAATCTAATCTAATCTAATCTAATATAATATTACCTAATCTAATTACTGTATCTAATCCTAATATAACATTACCTTCGTTCACTGCACTCCATTACTTTTGTTTTGGACTTATTTATTTTCATCTTGTACACCTTACCCAAGACTCTGACCATACCATTCAGCAATTTCTCCAGATCTTCTGCAGTCCCAGATAAAATAACAATACCATCGGCAAATCTCAGGGTTTTGATTTCCTTCCCTTGGATTGTGATTCCCTTTTCAATTTCCTCTTTGATTTCCTTTACTGCCTGTTCTATATAAACATTGAAAAGGAGGGGAGACAAACTGCAGCCTTGCCTCACTCCTTCCTGGATTGCTGCTTCTTTATCAAAGCCGTCGATTCTTATCACTGCAGACTGATTTTTATAATAATAAATAATTCTTCGTTCTCGGTACCTGATCCCGATCACGTTCAAACTCTTAAATCGCTTGGTCCAAACAACATTATCTAATGCTATTTCTAGATCTACGAACGCCTGTATGTGGGCTTGTCCTTCTTAATTCGATACCCTAAGATCATACGTAAAGTCAGGATTGCATCAAGTGTTCGAGCATTTCTTCTGAAGACAAATTGAACTTCTCCCTACTTAGTTTCAACTTGTCTTTCCCTTCTTCTGTAAATAATACGTGTTAGAAATTTTCAGGTGTGAAATACTAAACTAATGGTACGCTAGTTTTCACACTTGTCAGCACCGGCTTTCTTGGGAATAGGTATAACAACATTCTGCCGAAAATCGAATGGCACTTCTCCTGTATCATACGTCTTACACACTAAATGGAATAACCTCGCAATGGTGGTTTCTCCTACAGCAAACAATAATTCAGAGGGATTGTCGTTAATTCCAGATGCCTTGTTCCCATTTAGGTCTCTCAAAGCTCTATCGAATTCTAACGTCAAAATTGGGTCTCCCATTTCATCAGCTTCAACAGACTCTTCTTGTTCCAGTACCATATCAGCTACGTCTTTACCTTGATAGAATGTTGGACATGTTTCTGCGATCTTTCTGCCTTGTTTTCTTTCTCTAGAAGTGGTTTCCCATCTGAGCTATTAATATTCATACACCTAGTTTTCCTCTTCTCATTGGTTACCTTGATTTTCCTGTACGCAGCATCTACCTTTCCTAGGACCATACAACTTCAACATCCTTAAACTTCTCCTCCAGCCATTCATCCTTCGCTGTTCTGCACTTCCTATCCACTTCATTCTTTAATCGCCTGTACTCCTTACCCAGGACTCTGACCATGCCATTTAGCAATTTCTCCAGATCTTCTGCAGTCTCAGATAAAATAAAAATACCATATTTAATCACCTGTATTTTTTGCCCACTTCAGTTTTTACATTATTGTACTTCCGTCGTTAATCTCTCAGGTCTGGTATCTCCTGAGTTATCCATTGATTCTTAGTTGCTTTTTCCTTTCTTCCTAACATCTCTTCAGCAGCGCTACTGACCTCATTTTTCATAACTTTGCGTTCTTCCTCTACTGTGTTTCTTTTAGCCTTTTCATTTAGTCCATGTGCAACATGTTCCTTGAAACAATCCCTCATACTCCCTTCTTTCAACGTTTCTAGATCCCATCTCCTTTGATTCCTTCCTTTTTTCAATTTTATTTCTATTTCAGATGGCATTGCATGACCAAGAAGTTGTGATCAGAGTCCACGTCCGCTGCTGGGAATGTTTTGCAATCCCACACCTGATTTCTTAATCTCTGCCCAATCATAATGAAGTCTATTGAGCACCTTCCAGCGTCTCCAGGTCTCATCCATGTATACAGCCCTAGTTTGTGGG
This sequence comes from Anabrus simplex, assembly GCF_040414725.1. Lineage (NCBI taxonomy): Eukaryota > Metazoa > Arthropoda > Insecta > Orthoptera > Tettigoniidae > Anabrus > Anabrus simplex. Next base: position 1,057,721,929 of record NC_090266.1, read on the forward strand.
GCTTGAACCAAGTATTAGCAAGGACTAAATAGTGACTGGTGCAGAATTCAACCAGCCGACTTTCTCTTTTACTCCTTTGTCCCAATCTGAATGCTGCTACTGCAGTACCTTCTCTTCCTTGGCCAACCACTGTATTCCAGTCTCCCATCAGAATTAGATTCTTGTACCTTTTACATTCGTATTGTATTAAATCTTCTATCTCCTCATATATTCTTTCGATTTCCTCATCATCCGCTGAACTAGTAGTCATATAGTCCTGCACTATTTTGGTGGGCATTTGTTTGGTGTCTATCTTGACAGCAATAATTCTTTCGCTATGCTGGTCGTAGTAGCATACACACTGCCCTATTTTCTAATCCATTATTAAACCAACTCCTGCATTTCCCCTGTTTGATTTAGTGTTGATAATTTTGTAGCCGCCTGACCAAAAATCCTGCTGTTCCTGCCACTGTACTTCACTTATACCGACTACATCTATCTTTAGTCTATCCATCTCCCTCTTCAGACTCTCTAACCTACCACAACGATTCAAACTTCTAACATTCCACGCTCCGACTCGCAGAATATCGGTATCCATATTCCTGATGATTGCCCCCTCTCGTGTAGTCCCCACCCGGAGACTGTTTTACCTCGGGAATATTTTACTCTAGAGAAAGCCATCGCCAGTACATCATTCATACAAAGAGAGCAGTTGATCCTCGGGGGTTAGTTACGGTTGAAGTTTCCAGTTATTTTCAGCCGTGTAGCAGTATCAACACAGCTAAGTCATGTTGAGAATAATTACAAGGCCATATGTGTCAATCATCTAGACTGCCGCCCTTGCAACTTTCAGAAGGCTGCTACCCCCCTTTCGATGAACCTTTCGTTAGTTTGGTCTCTCGACAGATAACCATCCTATATGGTTGCACCTGCGGCTCGGCTATCTGCTTCATTGGGACGCGCAAGCCTACCTATCGCGGCAAGGTCACATTGTTCGCAGGGGAGAAACATGATATTGTACAGTAATATATTTCAAAAGTATGTTACATTGAAGACTTTTCAGTTCTCTTCGAAATTTGACTGGATCCTGCTCTAAATTTACAGAAAGAGCCATCAGAACAATGTTTAATTCAGGCAACATTTCTTCGATACTACTAAACTATTGTCGAATTGTTTAAGAGCTTCACAGTAACCATCAGTGTTAGAATCGGAGAAATCACGTGGTTTTAAGATGGAGATTCTTCAAAACCTTTGAAAGTTCCATTTTAAAAGCACAAATTCTGTCCCACGTAACACCAATTAACATATATTTGCCTTGCAAAGAAACTCAGCGGGTGCGCTCTTACATCACCACAGCCGCAGCGGCAGAGAGTAATTGGGGGTCAGTCCGAGGACTGTGCGGTCCTGGGCAGACAAGAGGCAGAGTCTGGGCTCACATGCTGAGTTGGAATGGCCTGCTGTTGGATATGAGAATCAACGGGGGTGGTCAAGAAAGTGAAGCAGGACGACCGACAACAACACTTCTAGTAATGCTGCAAGCTTTTCATTGAAATGACCACTTTTATTTAGAGTCACTTTAACCCTAAGGTCTTATCATGACTTTTATTTGTAGAATTTACATTATATTACAGTAGAGTGAAGAATGAGAGATATATTGCACCCATAAGCGAATTTGCCTAATTTAATTCATAATTAAAATTGAATATTTCACATTGAGATACCACAGTGAGGCTGTGAAACTAGCAGTCACAAAGGAATTTTCTGGCGCCAGCCTGACGGCGAGAGAATCCATGAAACTCTTCTCTAGACACGACCAGATTGTAAACCACCCATCTAATAAATTTTATGACACCGCCAGGGAGTGGGCACTTGCTGTTCGTTCTCATGAGAAAAGCACGCGGTGAAGCCTGACCTATTTAGCTAGGACAATAGAGGACCAACGACAGTAACCGCCAATTCGTGGGAGGAAGCGGAGGCACTACGTTTTGGAAGAGCGCGAAAGTCTCAGCCAATCAGAATATGCTAAATTTGAATGTGTTGTCATACCGGGAGATCTACTATCAGTACCTCGCGATCTGAAGCCCGAGGTGGTAGTGAAAAACAGTGTCCTAACTTCGTTGTAATATTTGGTGAATTATCAGTGCCAATCTGTGGTTAAGCAGTGCCTAATTAATAAAATTCAACTTCAAACGGAGGAGGAATAGAACCCAGAATAAGGAGCCATCATGGCTGAACGAGGCCATCCACCGGAAGAAAATAACACCAGTGACGCGCATCATCGTGTGGATTATTCTATGATCATTTCCCGCGGCGCAATATCACATGTGAGTCGGACAGAATTTTGGAAGTTTTGAGTATAAATTTTGAAAACCATAACCTACGGATGTACGAGAAAGCGCTCCTGAGGACTAGATTATTACGCCACATCCCTTCCACGGAACTATTTTCCTGGTGGTGGGAGGAATTTTCATAAAACCCAGCGACCACAGGGTCGAACTCTCAGTCATTCTCAGTTATACTCAGTGTGAATCAGTTACTCTCAGTTATTCTCAGTTAACTCTCAGTGTTCTAAAGTTCGCAGTTCACAGTTGTTTTGAATACTCTCAGTTATTGTCTTGAGTACTTTAGTGTTATTTCAGTATTCTTAGTGAATCTACGTTTTGACAGAGTGACAGACTGTTCAGCAAAAATGCATTTAGTCAGTTTTATTTTGGCTGGTAAGAAGGCGATTAGACACTTGTAGGCATTTAGAAAGCCTTGTTGTATTTACGTGAGAGAATAGCATTTCAGGATATGAACACTTTCACAGACTTTTACTGGAAATGCAGGGAGTGTAGGGAAGAATTACACTTTCAACTTAAATGATATTATGTCCAGCAGGTTTACATAAAAACATTTCTAACCAGCGGGGAGTGTTACATGTGAGATCAGTATAAGATTTTCTCCACAACATAAATTGCATTTTTAGCTTGTTTCTACCATTCCACAAACTGTTTGGCAAGCGAGATGTTTATGGGCAGAGACTAGTAATACAGACGGGAAAGTGATTGACTTTATTCAATGGATGCCGCAATGGCAAACCTTGAGGGGAAAGTTATGTCCCAGTAAGGTGAACGTACTATAAGCTGAAGGTAAACAAAGCTGAGGGAGCGAAGGAAGGCCAGCAGGTGTTTGCAGGTAGGAAGCGAGGCGACCTTCATCTACACAGCAAGCAGGAGGCTGCAGCGGCATTTTCTAAACTTTCACGGGAGTGAGAGAAATGCGAGTGTTTTTATGCTAATATAATCGTGTGTCACGGCATGGCAAGAATGTGTCAAATTTGCGTGTGTAATAAAAATCTGGAATACCACATCAACCTGAAGATGGAATTCTAATTTCCACCATGACGGGGGCCAGTGGGTGAACTGACCTGCTTCCACCATACAGGTATGAGCATAATTAAATCATGTAAATAATATGTAGTACCGTGGCAAAATCGATGATCAGTGTAGTTTAGAGTACTAGGTAGAGTTGTAAATAATTCACAGTTTATAATACTACTGGGAATAATAATAATAATAATAATAATAATAATAATAACAATAATAACTATAATAACAGTAATAATAATAATAATAATAATAATAATGTTTATGTTGCATTTTCAGATAGGCTTATTTTTTGTGTTCTTTGTTTAAGTAGATGTTTGTTTGCGTGTTTATGGTTGATTTTCTGTAGGATGTCATTTTGACAGTTAGGCAGCTATTGTTTTGATCTACGAGTGTAATGCCAGTTGATTTTTTATTGTTCATCATGATTTTAGATCGATGGTTTTTTTGAGTCATATTTTTCTTTGTTGGAGTTTTTGATGTTATGGACACCGCCGCGATGTTTTTCTTCAATGTTTATTTTGCCGTTTTGCGCATTTCAGTTTGTTTTATGTGGCGGAATCATCCTTCAGATGACCGGTTTCGATTTGTATTTATCCCGCGTATTTTGCGACGATTCTTGGGTAGACGCGAATATTTATTTCTGTAGTCGCGGTTGCGCACGTTTCAACATTTGTGTTTTGAGAGGCAATCTCGTCACTTGTTTTTTTTAATATAGTAACAATGAGCGCCATTGATGAGTCAGCTCTGTGATTTCTGTGATGTGTTAACAGTGAATGATCGAGAGATTTTGAGCTAGATTTAATATCCCTGATGATCTACGTTGATGATGGAAATATGATAGTTGAACCATGTCTTGAATTTACATGAGAAGTCGTAATGTGCACGACAGATATTTTTGCCCGCCGGGTACGAGCGAGGCCGTACTGTGAGAATATGAATAAAAATGACGTCGCGAATAAATGAATAAATAAGAAGTGTGAAATGAAGAATTTAACCACGTGCGTTAAATGTGTTACGACATGGGTTATGATACTACAGGCAGGAGCCTGCATTTGTTAAATAATTCCAGGGAGAATAGATGCTCGATAAATAATGCTAGCCAGTGTACATTGTGAACGGAGCGACGAGTCAATGTGTTTTGAATATTTATGCAGTCAAGGATGACTTGATATAACAGTAATTTTCCATCAAGGTTAGATAATATTATGTCCAGACATTTGTCGTCTGAAATTTTGAGATTGCCGTCAAATTCGCAATATTTTGCTACTCGCAGCGGGGTATATTTTTCTGGTAACGCCGAGTTTGTTTTGCGCATTTCTATCCTTATTAATTTCCAGTAGGCCGCGACGGTGGGATCCAGTTTTGTTTATTTGTCTTCTTTTCTGTTTGTAACTTTTACCGTATTTGTAGGACGCAAGCGCATGTGAATTATTTATATTTGATTTGTTGTAAATAGATAAGTGTAGCTAGCCTAGTTGTTTGTTTGATTTCTGTATTTTTGATCGGAGCAGTGTTTCTCCGTTAATTAATGTAATGATGTAAATAAGATGTTAGAGGTTAGATCTAGAGGTCATCGATTATGTCACAGTCGAAATAGTAGTGGTATGCTCATACCAGGCAGCCAAGTAATTACCAAACTTTCTTTTAAAATCCACTACATTTTTTTTTTTTTTTTTTGAAATGAGGCGATCTTTAAATAAACCAATTGTATAAACCTGCCGCAAGAAATGGTAAATAAGATGGTATCTGCCTCCATCTAGTGGTGATACCACAAATATGAATTTATAATAAAATGCAGTTGGCGGCAAAGTCAATAGAAATTTTAATGTACAAAGATCGCTGTCATTCGATAATGTTAACATCAGGCACTTGGCCTAATTTTGTTTTATTTTAAGAGTCCAGTCTATCACAGGCAAGCAAGTGGAGTCTAACGTAGATGAGTGGTTGGATACACTCAGAGTAATGTGTCGATTATTAATTTTGTTTAATCATGAGGTATTTGAATGAGACGACGGTTATGTAGGAAATGAAGTGATGTTCATGGTTGTTTTGTTCTGTTTTCTAAGAATTATTTCCTTAAGTGATACACTTGCTTAGCGCAGTCCAAGATGATTTGAATTTGGGCATTTTTTTTCCCAAATGAGCAACATGTGTTAAACATTTAATAACTCTTATAAGTCAGTGAATTGATCGACGTAACAGAATTTAATTTACTTTTGTGAGTCAACTATTTTAAATTCATTAATTTATTTGAGAGATGGTTTCTCTATTATATATTTTTGTATCTCAAGAAGGTGGTCGTTCAGACCAGAGTTTATACAGTGTCATTTTATTCAACTTGAAGACAATGTCAAGATAGTCTGGAATATTTAATTAAGGTGTTTGACCTTCAGTCAGTTTATGTGAGGCAGTTCATGATTGTTTTGGAAGGCAGACCTTCAATCTTTAATATTTTATTAGTCATTTATTTTCCTTTGTTTACACTTTTTCTCTAGTTCAATTTACGTTCATTTCAGCACTTTGCATTTTATTTGAATAAATTAGTCTTTTATTTTCACTTTAATTCAGTCTTGGGTACCGTCATTTTAGTTAGTTTACCCCTTCTTTTCATTCCCTCACTCCACATCAGCGGATGGCCTATCCGGGGATATCGAACGGGCACAACTGAGAAAGAAGAGTCTACATGCAGCGGTGAGTATGATTTTATATGTCATTTATTACAGGAGCAGCCGGCGCATAGAAGAGAGAAGAGATCACCGCATTTGGTGCCTTAAAAGGGCACAGGGGCCGGAGTGAGGAGTGAAAAGCGTGTCGCCCACCTTTAGGGGCTAGATTTGCTTATCCCCGGGACTGTGCGTTTTACATTTTATTTATTTTGTACCCAGACTAACAGCCATGAACATAGATTTACTGAGTGTTGATAAATATGAATGCTGTGATAAACTGTTTGACAAGTAGTGGTATTAATTATAAATGATATGTTTGTATAATTTTATCCAAGTTTAGGATAAAATTGTTTTGTATTGGTGATTACTGTGTCTTGCATGTATTGGAAGTATGTTGGGGAACCTAATGGTCTCAGTCGTATTCTCTCAGCATATAAAATGTCGATTAGCCAGGAGCAGTGGGACAGGTTGATTAAAACCATTAACGATTTAAGTGTAACAACCAGTGAGTTGAAATCAAGTCAGGCCGAACTGTCGAATAAGATAGAAACTAGCCAAACAGAATTAGCTACTGAACTTGTAAACAAGGTAGAAAGTAGCCAAACAGAATTAGCTAACGAGTTAAAAAACACACAAGGCGAATTGAAATCCAGCCAGGTAGAACTTGTAAATAAGATTGAGAGTAGCCAAGCCGAACTTGCGAATAAAGTAGAGGCAGTACACGGGCAGGTCTTGGAAGAATTTAAACAGTATGAGATAAAGCTCGAGGAGAAATTCATGAAAAGCCAGGTCGAATTGAAAAAAGAGTTACGGGAAAACCAGGATAAACTCATGCAGGCGTGTAATGCAAACAGGCAGGAGACGATGGAAGAAATAAAGAAGTTAGCCGATGCACAAGCACAGATACAAGAGCAGTTAGACAGCCACAGCGCGACTGTTGAGGAAAGCATGAGGGAAACCAGGGTAATGGTGCAAGATCAAGGCACGGATTTAGCTCGAGGTATCATACTCTTGGAAGAGCGTATAGATAAAATTGAGGATGAGACTAGAAAAGAGATGAATAAAGTATGCGTACAGATGGGAGAGACCCAGGAGAAAACAAGCCACGAAATCATGACCTTAAAGTCGGAGACCCAGGATATTACAAAGAGGTTAACCGAACTGACAGAAAAGATAGCAGAGACTGAGGGTGCGATTACACTCAGCGAGCAGTCAGTAAGACAGGAAGTTAACGAGGTCATAGAGGGAAAAATCCAGGCAATTAAGACTCAGGGCGAAAACTTGTCGACCTTGGTCAAGATGTTAGTTGACAAACAGGCCGAATCCCAAGTAGCCAGAGAAATTAGGATACAGCCGCACGAGCCGACACAGAGCGAGCCTATAACCCAAATATTTAACATGGAAAGGACAATGCCCGAAAGTACGCAAAGAACTGAAGCTTCCACGCAAATCATAAACATCGTGCGCACGAGTGACGATCAGCCGAAGAAATTTAGTGGAACGTCACAAATAACACCAAAAGTCTATCTTAGGGAATTGAAGCAATATTTCCAAGACATTAAAGCCCCTGAAGAAAAGAAACTACGCATAGTAGAGAAATATCTCGAAGGACAGGCAAAGACCTGGTATTACGGTTTCGTAGATACTTTTAAGACGTTCGCAGATTTCGAGAAGGCTTTCCTCGAAAGGTACTGGTCCTTATCCACACAACAGGCACTCAGAATGGACTTGTACACTCGCAAGTACATGTCGACGCAGCCCACACGATACTTAGACTTCTTCCTAACGCAGCTCGTCAAACTTAGGCAATTAGATTCTCCAGTGTCAGACGCAGAGATCGTTCAGACGATAATCAAACAATTTCCGTCGGACGTGCAGAGAATGCTCATTACAGCGAGGGTCGATGATCCAGCCCAAGTTGAGGCTATCTTAAGGGAGCTAGACGCTACATCCAGTAATAATGTACCGCAGAGAGTGACCAGGCAAACGCAGGAACATAGGGCGTACCTAGCTAATGCCACCACTGAAAATGCACGAGGCAATGTGCAGGTAAACGGCCCGAATTCAGGTGCTGTACCGCGGCGAGAGACGAACACGAGACGCCAGGAGGAAGAAATCCAACGTCCGTGGTTTAGAAAACATAACTACCCAGACAGGCGACCGCGCTACCAAGACAGGCAGCCATACCAAAGGAGGTACCTCTCACGTGACAGAAGGCGATGGGAAAATGCAGGAAGAGATAGGCCTTACTATCGCGATCCTGAAAGGAGATGGAATGAGAGAAGGAATTACCAGCGAGATAGGAACTCGGACCCAAGATACCAAGAGGGGCGCCGATACATCAATGACCTGAGTAACAAACAGCAGCGCGATCCGTGGAAGCAGGCGATCGAATCCCAAGACATGAACCCGGATATCACGGGGGCCGAAAGCCTTGAGTTCCAGCAAACAAGAAGGAGAGGAAGCGAGGACCGCAGACCGCTCAATCCGAATGCACCGACGTACGAGGGGACCGGTGCTAGGAAAAAAAAAACTTCAATTTCGAATTAGTAGCTCCATTAGACACTGACTCAGCCACAAATTTTACCATTGAGAATGAAGTGATTATGAATGCAGCAAATCTTCGAACATATAATATAGCACCAGGCGCAGCTCAAGTAAATCTCGTGGAGAAACCAAGGAGCTCAAACGCAGGAGAAGACACAAGTTCCGGCACGGAAAAAGAAGATGATGATGATGACCCGTGTACCGAAGCAGAAGAAGAAGATGACGATGATGACCCGTGTACCGAAGCAGAAGAAGAAGATGATGATGATGACCCGTGTACCGAAGCAGAAGAAGAAGATGACCAGGAAACCCTATCAACAAACCCAGGAGACGACAGTCATTTCGAGACTGAGACAGGTCAACAGACAGAAGAGAATTGTCCGCAATGCGAACAGAACTCAGCCGAGATACTAGCAGTCATGAAACAGATTGCAGATGACCTCGAGAAAGAGAACAAACTTTTAGAGAGAGAAATCAGAGAAAAACTCAGACATAAGCAGAGGTATACTTTATAGTCAGGAGTATACATTCGCTTATGGCTGCAAGTATGTCTAGAATATCATGGTTGAATTGAGAAATCTTCCACTATCGCGTAAGATTTCTAACGGCGTAAGGGGGCATTGCACCCATAAGCGAATTTGCCTAATTTAATTCATAATTAAAATTGAATATTTCACATTGAGATACCACAGTGAGGCTGTGAAACTAGCAGTCACAAAGGAATTTTCTGGCGCCAGCCTGACGGCGAGAGAATCCATGAAACTCTTCTCTAGACACGACCAGATTGTAAACCACCCATCTAATAAATTTTATGACACCGCCAGGGAGTGGGCACTTGCTGTTCGTTCTCATGAGAAAAGCACGCGGTGAAGCCTGACCTATTTAGCTAGGACAATAGAGGACCAACGACAGTAACCGCCAATTCGTGGGAGGAAGCGGAGGCACTACGTTTTGGAAGAGCGCGAAAGTCTCAGCCAATCAGAATATGCTAAATTTGAATGTGTTGTCATACCGGGAGATCTACTATCAGTACCTCGCGATCTGAAGCCCGAGGTGGTAGTGAAAAACAGTGTCCTAACTTCGTTGTAATATTTGGTGAATTATCAGTGCCAATCTGTGGTTAAGCAGTGCCTAATTAATAAAATTCAACTTCAAACGGAGGAGGAATAGAACCCAGAATAAGGAGCCATCATGGCTGAACGAGGCCATCCACCGGAAGAAAATAACACCAGTGACGCGCATCATCGTGTGGATTATTCTATGATCATTTCCCGCGGCGCAATATCACATGTGAGTCGGACAGAATTTTGGAAGTTTTGAGTATAAATTTTGAAAACCATAACCTACGGATGTACGAGAAAGCGCTCCTGAGGACTAGATTATTACGCCACATCCCTTCCACGGAACTATTTTCCTGGTGGTGGGAGGAATTTTCATAAAACCCAGCGACCACAGGGTCGAACTCTCAGTCATTCTCAGTTATACTCAGTGTGAATCAGTTACTCTCAGTTATTCTCAGTTAACTCTCAGTGTTCTAAAGTTCGCAGTTCACAGTTGTTTTGAATACTCTCAGTTATTGTCTTGAGTACTTTAGTGTTATTTCAGTATTCTTAGTGAATCTACGTTTTGACAGAGTGACAGACTGTTCAGCAAAAATGCATTTAGTCAGTTTTATTTTGGCTGGTAAGAAGGCGATTAGACACTTGTAGGCATTTAGAAAGCCTTGTTGTATTTACGTGAGAGAATAGCATTTCAGGATATGAACACTTTCACAGACTTTTACTGGAAATGCAGGGAGTGTAGGGAAGAATTACACTTTCAACTTAAATGATATTATGTCCAGCAGGTTTACATAAAAACATTTCTAACCAGCGGGGAGTGTTACATGTGAGATCAGTATAAGATTTTCTCCACAACATAAATTGCATTTTTAGCTTGTTTCTACCATTCCACAAACTGTTTGGCAAGCGAGATGTTTATGGGCAGAGACTAGTAATACAGACGGGAAAGTGATTGACTTTATTCAATGGATGCCGCAATGGCAAACCTTGAGGGGAAAGTTATGTCCCAGTAAGGTGAACGTACTATAAGCTGAAGGTAAACAAAGCTGAGGGAGCGAAGGAAGGCCAGCAGGTGTTTGCAGGTAGGAAGCGAGGCGACCTTCATCTACACAGCAAGCAGGAGGCTGCAGCGGCATTTTCTAAACTTTCACGGGAGTGAGAGAAATGCGAGTGTTTTTATGCTAATATAATCGTGTGTCACGGCATGGCAAGAATGTGTCAAATTTGCGTGTGTAATAAAAATCTGGAATACCACATCAACCTGAAGATGGAATTCTAATTTCCACCATGACGGGGGCCAGTGGGTGAACTGACCTGCTTCCACCATACAGGTATGAGCATAATTAAATCATGTAAATAATATGTAGTACCGTGGCAAAATCGATGATCAGTGTAGTTTAGAGTACTAGGTAGAGTTGTAAATAATTCACAGTTTATAATACTACTGGGAATAATAATAATAATAATAATAATAATAATAATAATAACAATAATAACTATAATAACAGTAATAATAATAATAATAATAATAATAATGTTTATGTTGCATTTTCAGATAGGCTTATTTTTTGTGTTCTTTGTTTAAGTAGATGTTTGTTTGCGTGTTTATGGTTGATTTTCTGTAGGATGTCATTTTGACAGTTAGGCAGCTATTGTTTTGATCTACGAGTGTAATGCCAGTTGATTTTTTATTGTTCATCATGATTTTAGATCGATGGTTTTTTTGAGTCATATTTTTCTTTGTTGGAGTTTTTGATGTTATGGACACCGCCGCGATGTTTTTCTTCAATGTTTATTTTGCCGTTTTGCGCATTTCAGTTTGTTTTATGTGGCGGAATCATCCTTCAGATGACCGGTTTCGATTTGTATTTATCCCGCGTATTTTGCGACGATTCTTGGGTAGACGCGAATATTTATTTCTGTAGTCGCGGTTGCGCACGTTTCAACATTTGTGTTTTGAGAGGCAATCTCGTCACTTGTTTTTTTTAATATAGTAACAATGAGCGCCATTGATGAGTCAGCTCTGTGATTTCTGTGATGTGTTAACAGTGAATGATCGAGAGATTTTGAGCTAGATTTAATATCCCTGATGATCTACGTTGATGATGGAAATATGATAGTTGAACCATGTCTTGAATTTACATGAGAAGTCGTAATGTGCACGACAGATATTTTTGCCCGCCGGGTACGAGCGAGGCCGTACTGTGAGAATATGAATAAAAATGACGTCGCGAATAAATGAATAAATAAGAAGTGTGAAATGAAGAATTTAACCACGTGCGTTAAATGTGTTACGACATGGGTTATGATACTACAGGCAGGAGCCTGCATTTGTTAAATAATTCCAGGGAGAATAGATGCTCGATAAATAATGCTAGCCAGTGTACATTGTGAACGGAGCGACGAGTCAATGTGTTTTGAATATTTATGCAGTCAAGGATGACTTGATATAACAGTAATTTTCCATCAAGGTTAGATAATATTATGTCCAGACATTTGTCGTCTGAAATTTTGAGATTGCCGTCAAATTCGCAATATTTTGCTACTCGCAGCGGGGTATATTTTTCTGGTAACGCCGAGTTTGTTTTGCGCATTTCTATCCTTATTAATTTCCAGTAGGCCGCGACGGTGGGATCCAGTTTTGTTTATTTGTCTTCTTTTCTGTTTGTAACTTTTACCGTATTTGTAGGACGCAAGCGCATGTGAATTATTTATATTTGATTTGTTGTAAATAGATAAGTGTAGCTAGCCTAGTTGTTTGTTTGATTTCTGTATTTTTGATCGGAGCAGTGTTTCTCCGTTAATTAATGTAATGATGTAAATAAGATGTTAGAGGTTAGATCTAGAGGTCATCGATTATGTCACAGTCGAAATAGTAGTGGTATGCTCATACCAGGCAGCCAAGTAATTACCAAACTTTCTTTTAAAATCCACTACATTTTTTTTTTATTTTGAAATGAGGCGATCTTTAAATAAACCAATTGTATAAACCTGCCGCAAGAAATGGTAAATAAGATGGTATCTGCCTCCATCTAGTGGTGATACCACAAATATGAATTTATAATAAAATGCAGTTGGCGGCAAAGTCAATAGAAATTTTAATGTACAAAGATCGCTGTCATTCGATAATGTTAACATCAGGCACTTGGCCTAATTTTGTTTTATTTTAAGAGTCCAGTCTATCACAGGCAAGCAAGTGGAGTCTAACGTAGATGAGTGGTTGGATACACTCAGAGTAATGTGTCGATTATTAATTTTGTTTAATCATGAGGTATTTGAATGAGACGACGGTTATGTAGGAAATGAAGTGATGTTCATGGTTGTTTTGTTCTGTTTTCTAAGAATTATTTCCTTAAGTGATACACTTGCTTAGCGCAGTCCAAGATGATTTGAATTTGGGCATTTTTTTTCCCAAATGAGCAACATGTGTTAAACATTTAATAACTCTTATAAGTCAGTGAATTGATCGACGTAACAGAATTTAATTTACTTTTGTGAGTCAACTATTTTAAATTCATTAATTTATTTGAGAGATGGTTTCTCTATTATATATTTTTGTATCTCAAGAAGGTGGTCGTTCAGACCAGAGTTTATACAGTGTCATTTTATTCAACTTGAAGACAATGTCAAGATAGTCTGGAATATTTAATTAAGGTGTTTGACCTTCAGTCAGTTTATGTGAGGCAGTTCATGATTGTTTTGGAAGGCAGACCTTCAATCTTTAATATTTTATTAGTCATTTATTTTCCTTTGTTTACACTTTTTCTCTAGTTCAATTTACGTTCATTTCAGCACTTTGCATTTTATTTGAATAAATTAGTCTTTTATTTTCACTTTAATTCAGTCTTGGGTACCGTCATTTTAGTTAGTTTACCCCTTCTTTTCATTCCCTCACTCCACATCAGCGGATGGCCTATCCGGGGATATCGAACGGGCACAACTGAGAAAGAAGAGTCTACATGCAGCGGTGAGTATGATTTTATATGTCATTTATTACAGGAGCAGCCGGCGCATAGAAGAGAGAAGAGATCACCGCATTTGGTGCCTTAAAAGGGCACAATATGAAAGATTTCGGTATGTTAAACTCAACATTTAAATTTTTTAATACAGACCAGTGTCTCTGAAAAATTTGATAATTTGTTTCCACAGTGAAGCAGATGAGAGTGCCTCCTTACTCTCCTTAAGTATACCGTTGTACTGGGGCCATTGGTCGTATAGTGAACAGTCTGTAATGATGTGCTTAACAGTCACACACTATTGCATGTTGTACAGATGGGAAGCTGTTTCTTCTCAAGGAGGTAGGCTGTGACATAGCTTGAAGTGGCCGATCCGTATTCAAGATATCAGGACTTGATCTTGCTTATGAAGGTTGTGAAGATAGTTTTGCAACTTACTGTAGATTCCGTTGTTACTTCATGGAGTTGACTGTTTGATGCTTGAAGCCATTTTATCTTCCACTGTTGGTATAATTTCGTTTTAGCATATGTAATAACGTCAGTGTGAGGGGTAGCTATTGTTAAATCGCCCAGCGGGAGGTATGTAGCGTCTTTAGCTGCCTGATGAGCAGATTCATTGCCTTGAATACCTCTGTGTGAGGGTACCCACACAAGTATGACTGGTTTGCCTTCTTTCATTATGTTGTTAAACAACAGTTGTACTTCTTGTACAAGGAAGTGTTTCGATGTGGACTTTCCATTGCGTTTAATGCACTTTTTGAATCAGAAAATATCACGAAGGGGTTATTGCAGGTGCTGGTTTTCAAAATGGGTAGCATAGCCTGCTTTATTGCGTAGAGATCGTTGTCGTTGTTGTAGGGTAATTATGATTTAACTTCACTTTATCATCACTTATAATGTTAAGCTAGTGATGGTACCGAGCTCGATAGCTGCAGTTGCTTAAGTGCGGCCAGTATCCAGTATTCGGGAGATAGTAGGTTCGAACCCCACTGTCGGCAGCCCTGAAGATTGTTTTCCGTGGTTTCTCATTTTCACACCAGGAAAATGCTGGTGCTGTACCTTAATTTTTTTGCTAGTTGCTTTACGTCGCACCGATACAGATAGGTCTTATGGCGACGATGGGACAGGAAAGGTCAAGGAGTGGGAAGGAAGCGGCCGTGGCCTTAATTAAAGTACAGCCACAGCATTTGCCTGGTGTGAAAATCGGAAACCACGGAAAACCATCTTAAGGGCTGCCGACAGTGGGGTTCGAACCTACTATCTCCCGAATACTGGATACTGGCCCGTGTACCTTAATTAAGGCCACTGCCGCTTCCTTCCCACTCCTAGCCCTTCTCTGTCACATTGTCGCCATAAGACCTATCTGTGTCGGTGCGACGTAAAGCAACTAGCAAAAAAAAGCTAGTAGTAAGCTCAACCTTCGGTATTGTAAGCCGTAGTGTTAAGCACTGGAAATACTTAAGTTGTATGTGACTTTCTATATGATGATGCTGGATTTAGAATGCTAAACTAGTAGTATTTCTTATAATATTTTCATTTCATTTAATTGCTTGTTGTACTCTTGTTTGTGTATTTGTTTGTTTGTTGTTGGGTAATTATGCTAACTTTATTATTACACTACTGCAAGTGACCATTGCCACCGGGATATTTCCCATTTGCGATATTTCCTACACCCGTGAGCGCTGTTGGCAAAGGAATTCAACTCTCGGATGTCCAAGAGGTGCAACTTCCCAGCCCAGACTTAACCGCTCTACGGCGACGGTAAATTTACAGTTTCCTAGATGCATTGTTGCACAACATCCTCGCATTAAAGTAACTTATTTACAACACGTGTCTCTTTTAATTTATCATTATAGCCTCTTCCAACAATTTACAGTAGGCCTGTACCAGTCTGCCCCAAGCAAGCCACGGAAATTAGAAAGAACTGAACTGACATCAGCTCGTGGCCTGTGACTCATTGTTTTAGGACCAGGAAGTGAAAGCCCTACACGCAGTCGAGGTAATGATACACAACTCACTTGTCGTGATTCCCTGAAATTGATTTCCTACTTCTTTCATTTCTTCTCTCTGGCCTTTACGCAGTTTCTAACACCGTTCAAGAACGTTAGCAGTAACAGCAATATATACTTCCTGAAAAAAAATGTTAAGCACACAGAAGGAGTGGTCCAATGTTATCCCATTTCGGTGTACATGCATACCATTTATGTGCGAGTAAGTGATCAGATTTACATGGATTTGTAATATGCAGAACGCACACCAGAGTGCATTCGTGATGGCACCGTCCTGTTGTTGATAAGTTACCAGCAAATACAGTAGAGACAATACGCGACACTCTGCGGGATATCGAGGGACAGCGATAAGAGCTCTGTCTAGGGGAGCGACCTGGAGTTACTGATTCTGTCATAAGAGCACGTGTATTTGTTTGTGAAGTTTTTGGCGTTATTTATGCGTTTACATTAAGTTGACATAAGTAAATAGTAGCGTGTGTCATTCCTTTATATCTCCTGCCAATATCAGTAGAACGATATGTGCTGCGTTTGGGTGCAATAACTATGAAGTGAAGAAGGATTCGCGGTCTTTCTTCCGTTTCGCTCGTGACAAGAAGATGTACGTAAATACTGTGTTTGCATGTATATTTTTCCAGTTACAAAGATAATTTTATAGTACTTCCTAAGCTTCTGACCTGCGCGACCCATATTTTAACTGGCTTAAAACAAAATAAGCTTATTTTATTGTAATAGTACAGCAGTTAACCTTCAGTACCGATGTGTTGTTGTAGGTGTAATTGTGGGTTTTGATTTAATGCAGGAAAATGCATATGTAAATGTGTGTGGCTGGTTGTGTTCCTAGTTACCCCATTTGGAATGCCGTAATGCGTTGTCAAGCGCTGAAGAAAATATAGTTGATTTAAGAAATGTACATATTTTGTTGAAACAATATGATGATGCAAATTTGCTTTACCCTAATGTTGTGGCAAGTATTGCTTATAGGGAAATTTTGAACGTTTTTCCGGCTAAATTTATAGATTTTCTTTCTGTTAGTAGGCTTCAAGTTAAAAGGAAAATTGTCCAGCTCTTAAATGTAAATTCATTGAATCATGTGTGTAAAGAATGTGCCGATATTTTCATTAACAAGTGTCCTAATGTGATGATACAATGCTTTTAAATGAGAAAAAAGACAAATCTAGCCGTGAAAATTCAGGCAGGTATGCTAACGCTAAAAAAGTAATGCATAAATGAAAGATCATGCGCTTTCACAGCAGTCCACTTCACATCTTGATTATATGTCTAATTTCAGTCTTTAAATAACAACCTGTTAAATAATTCTTCATTCATTTATCCAGAATTGCTTTAGCAACTTTGAAGTTAATATTTTAGTAACACTTTCTTTCTAGGCGTAATTTACTTATCCATTTACATATATACATTTCCATTGATATTTGAATATAGCGCGAGTTTCCAGGTCACGTCACTAGGAGCACCACTTGCGAATTGTCTCCCATTTTAACAAGGCTAAATCCGGAAGTGTCGCGTATTGTGTCTACTGCATTTGTTACCAGTCAACTGCTGTGAGACAGACAGTTAGGCAAGGCGTGGAGAGAGAACTACGTACAGTACGAAGCACCTGCGACGCCTCGCAGACGCGTTAGACAGTCTATCCACCAGTTTACAGCATTTGAGAGAGGTCGCATTGTGGGACTGCATGCGGCTGGTTGGTCGTAGCGTGCAATTGCCAGGCATGTGGGCCATTCAGATGTCACAGTGGCCAAATGTTGGACTCAGTGGCTACATGAGGGCACCCAATCACGTCGAGCAAGTTCGGGGAAACACCACCCTGACGGAGGACCGTCGTATATTACGCCAAACATTGCGGGATCCCATTACTTCGGCATCCGCCATCCGTGAACATGTACTGGAGACTCTACAACATCCTGTGAGTTCCCGCACAGTGCCTCGACGACTTGCATCAGGCAGATTGGGGTCCTATCACCCAATGCGTCGGTTGCCATTGACACCACTACACCAAAGCCTGCGTTTGGAGTGGTGCCTTGCCCGGGAGGCATGAACAGGGGACGACTGGCGTCGCATCATCTTCAGTGATGAGTCCCGCTTCTCCATAAACTCCGATGACCATCGTATGCGGGTTTGGCGGCGTTGAGGGCAGAGGGAAGATCCTGCCCATATTGTGGAAAGACACACAGGCGTAATCCCTGGCATCATGGCGTGGGGAGCCAAAGGATATGCGTTCAGGTCACCTCTAATAGTGCTTCGGCAGACTTTGACGGCACAGCGATACGTCGCACATTCTGCGTCTGCACGTCCTACCCGTCATTGCACAGCACCCTAGGACAATTTTCCAACAAGATAATGCACGTTCGCGCACAGCACGTATGACTGTGGACTGCCTAGAGTATGTTGAAGTCCTCCCTTGGCCAGCAAGATCCTCGGACCTCTCCATCATTGGAATGGCATTGGAAGGGGATTCCAGATCCTGCGGGATCTGGATGGACAGCAGCAACAACTGTGGACGAACTTTCCTTAGGAGTGGATCCAAGGCTGTTTGACGCCATTGCGAACCGCACAAGGGCATGCATTGCGGTCGATGGGGGTGCGATACCCTACTGACCTGGTGCAAACATTCCATCTGTAACTGCCAACGGCCTTGTCTCTTTCATCCCATATTGTAATCAGTTCACTAAAGGCACATGTTCTTTCAGCATATGTAGTTTAATTCACTTTCATCCACCCCTTATGGGTGCTTTAAGTTTTTTGTCAGGCAGTATACATAGTGTATAAGAAACGTCACCTTGCCTGCGAAAAACAAATTGAACTATTTCCTTCTGTACTCCCTTTCATGTCAGGACACGAGATCCATGAGAAGGCTGAATGGTTCACCCACAGTGAGTCTCGCTTTCTGTGGCAATCCTCAGAGTAATTTTCTGCGAGTTTCCTTATGCCTTGGGCATTGTCCAGTGGATGCCACTCCTTAAGAGCTAATGAGTTGTAGCTCACAAAATAATAATAATAATAATAATAATAATAATAATAATAATAATAATAATAATAATAATAATAATAATAATAATAATAAAGTAAAGTCATTTCCGCACAGGCCGTGAAGGCCCTTGGAGGGGTGGAAGGTAAAGGCTTCCACTATCCGTAACCATGGCACTTGATGGGGTAGACTGATTTTGCTCTAGGCCCGGCTGCCTTTGCTCCCAGGAATTAACCTAGTATTCATTTCTGGTGTAGGCTGAATGAACTTCAGTGCCGCATGCACCTCCGGAACTGGAAATCTCGTTTCTTAAATTTTTCCACTTCCTGACGCGGAATCGAACCCACGCCCTTCCGCATGAACCGAGTACGCCTTTACCGCCTCGGCCAGGCAGCCCTTAATGATAATTATAATGTTAATAATAATAATAATAATAATAATAATAATAATAATAATAATAATAATAATAATGATAACAATAATCTTCCCAGTTACCATAGGTCAGCATTTTGTATAGATTTAACCCTGTTCACGGCCGGATGACTTTTATGACACTAACCCTACCTGGAGTGAAGTACTCACCATTGCGTGTTTCTGTGGTGGTTTCCAGTGTGATGATGAAGCTCGCTAATTACTTCTGTTTAACTGAATAACACTGTTGCTTTTTTTCTGCAGCTGGCTTTACGTCACACCGACGCAGATAGGTCTGAGACAGGAAAGAGCTAGGAGTGAGAAGGCAGCGGCCATGGACTTAATTAAGGTACGGCCATTTGCCTGGTGTGAATATGGGAAACCCCGGGAAAGCATCTTGAGGGCTGCCGACAGTGGGGTTCGAAACCACTATCTCCCGAAGGTAAGCTCACTTGTATGCAAACGCGAGGAAACTATGGCGTCATAACTGCAATTTGTCGCCACTGTAAGAGCAGGGACGTGGGGTAAAATGTGTGAACTGTATATGGGTTTTTTTTTAACTTTTCTTACGTTTTGATTACTACACTATGGCGTCCGCCTCCGTGGCTTAATGGTTAGCATTATCAGCTGCCGTCCACGGAAGCCCGGGTTCGATTCGCGATACTGGCAGACGTTTAAGAATGGCAGGAGGGCTGGCTGTAGATTCTAGATAAAACGGTACATGCAGCACACCTCCATTGGAGATGTGCCTGAAAAGAGCTGCACAATCTTGAGACGAGGTCACGAGTTCACTTACTTATTACAACATGCTGCAGGAAGTGGAAGCTTGTTTTAGGAAGCCTTTTCCTATTAGAAATCTGCAGAAATAATGTGGAAATAAAACAGTTGGATAGGCCTACTCCATAGTGAGTGGATGAGTAATAATAATAATTTCGTGTGGCTATTTCTAGGCTTGTAAGGCAGACCCTCCGATGAGGGTGGGCGGCATCTGCCATATCAAGGTAACCACGTGTTATTGTGGTGGAGGATAGTATTATGTGCGGTGTGTGAGTTGCAGGTATGTTGGGGACAGGACAAACACCCAGCCCCCGGGCTACTGGAATTAACCAATGAAGGTTAAAATCCCCAACCCGGCCGGGAATCGAACCCGGGACCCTCTGAACCGAGGGCCAGTATGCTAACCATTCAGCCAACGAGTCGGACAGTGGGAGAGTGGTTATTTTTTATATTATTATTTTATAATTTTTATTATTATTTATATCTCCTGTACATTCTGTTTGTTTTCTTGCTGATTACGTAGTAAGCTGGTTACTTAAAAATAGGACAGCTAACAATGATTTCTTCCAAGAACCGCCATTGGCCTTGTCCATCCGTTCATCAATCCCACCTGGCGTTGAAGGTGTTGAAGAGGATTGCCGATAGTAAAATTTCAACCCCCTTCTCAACACGGTTATATTACCTATAGCTGAGTACACTCAATTCGGATGCTTCAACCTAGTCTAAAATTCCTGGCAGAACCGGGGAAATGAACGGGGATCTACAAGCCGGGAAGCTCTCTGACCACGATTACAAATTCAAACTCTATAGAAACAGTGAAATTGAATGGATATCCAGTGGAGAGTGCAAATGGCTCGCTCCAATGAGATATGCGGATTAACCTTACCGCAGCTAATTTATCGTTCACGAACAGCGCTGCGTTTATAATGTCGGCACCTGTAATCAGACTTTATACCGTAAATATTAAGTATTCGGCAGTGTACGAGTAGTTGGCGAGCGGGAGATAAAGAAAGATTGATAAACAGTCGGGCAAAAGGACAAGACCATAAACTTCCAGAAGAACTTACTCATGACTCGAGTCGTGTGGCTTCTTGGAATATTCATGAAGTCACGTATCTTGAAGGAGAAAGTGAGGTCACAGATCGCACTGAAGGGAACATTGCAAACGTTGCCTGTCGACATGTACGCATTGATGAGCATTATTTTGCCTTTATTGTCATCTGAACTTTGCAGGCATTGTCAGGAATTTTCCTTCAGCTTCTACTTTGCAGCTTCCCGTCCCGTTAGCCCGGATTCGATATCAAACTCTCAATTTTATGATGATGATGATGATGATGATGATGATGATGATGATGATGATTGTTGTTTAAAGGGGCCTAACATCTAGGTCATCGGCTCCATGAACCTCATGGATGCAATTGAGTAGAGAAGTGGATTAATATCCTGCTCCTGTTACCGGGCTGAGTGGTTCAGTTGTTAGAGGGCTGGTTTTCTGATCCCATTTTCACGGGTTGAATTTGTTTACAATTCACCTTACGTTGCACCGACACAGAGAGATTTTATGCCGGCTATGGGATTGGAAAGGGCTAGGAGTAGGAAGGAAGCGACCGTGGCCTTAATTAAGGTACAGCCCCAGCATTCGCCTGGTATGAAAATGGGAAACCACGGAAAACCATCTTCAGGGCTGCCGACAGTGGGGTTCGAACCCAATATTTTCTGGATGCAAACCCATAGCTGCGTGCTCCTAAGCACACAGCCAACACGCCCGGTTTCACGGGTTCAATCCAGGCTCACTCCGGTGGTATTTGAAGGTGCTCAGGTACCCAACCTCTTGTCAGCAGATTTACTGGCACGTAAAACGATTCCTATGGGACAAAATTCTGGCAACTTGGCGTTTCCGAAAACCATGAGTTAAATGGACGTAAAAATAAATACCATCATCTTCTCTTGGCTATGAATAAGTAGTTTACCGAGATAAACTCCATAACATATTATAATGCCCAACTCACAGGGGGGCGGGCTGAGCGCCTCAGACGGTTGAGGCACTGGCCTTCTGACCCCAAACTGGCAAGTTCGATCCTGGCTCAGTCTAGTGGTATTTAAAAGTGCTCAAATACGTCAGCCTCGTGTCGGTAGATTTATTACCAAGTAATAAATTCCGGCCACTCGGCGTCTCCGAAAATCATCAAAAATAGTTAGTGGGACGTAAAAATAATAACATTATTATTATTATTATTATCCCCCTCTGTGGTGTAGCGATTAGTGTGATTATCTGCCATCCCCGGAGGCCCGAGTTCGATTCCCGGCTCTGCCACGAAATTTGAAAAGCCGTACGAAGGCTAGAACGGTGTGACTCAGCCTCGGGAGCTCAACTGAGTAGAGGGCGGTTCGATTCCCTCCTCAGCCATCCTCGAAATGTTTTTCCGTGGTTTCCCAATTCTCCTCCAGGTAAATGCCGGGATTGTATCTAACTTAAGGCCACGGCCGCTTCCTTCCCTCTTCCTTGTCTATCCCTTTCAATCATTCCATCCCGCCACCACGGTCCTGTTCAGCATAGCAGGTGAGCCCGCCTGGGGGAGGTACTGGTCCTCCTCCCCATTTTCATGTCTCCGTCCACAAATCTCACGCTCCAGGAAAGCGCCCGTGCGGCGCTAGAGGTGGGACCTGGGTTTTACGCGAAAGCTTAATTACCGCTTATTATGGCGTTAGCATACATTATTTATATTTTACTCAGAAGCTTGTACTTTTATTCTCAATAATTAACCTCGCTCGTAAAGATATCATATATGTCGAGCTTAACGTTTATGTTGGTTTACCCATGATGTTGTCGACATGTTGGCATAAATGAATTTCGTATTTCTGTTATCTGCCGGTGACGGATGATTTGAACATTTAAAAACTTCTTTCTCACTCATTTCTTGCGAGCTGACTCTCTTTCGCCTCGGTTTACCCTGGATGCCATGGTTTCCCGGCCGTGGAAATTAAGCGACTCATCTGCACGATCTTCCGTTCGAAATTATGCGCTCCATATATTATGCGTAACTGACAGCGGTTTCCATGGTCCTGGGATCAGTACCGGTAGGGTAATGTATGTATGTATGTATGTATGTATGTATGTATGTATGTATGTATGTATGTATTGTGCCCTTGCAAAGGCACCCAATGCGGTGGTCTTCTTTCTTCATACGTGCGCCGGCTGCTCTTGTAAATAATGACATATAAAATACTTACTGCTGCATGTAGACTCTTCTTCCTCAGTCGTGGTGCGTCCAAAAATATCCCACGGTTTGATAGGCCACACGTCGATCGGGGGATGAGGAAATGAAAAGATGGAGTAAACTAAACTATAAATGACGGTACCCAAAGACTGAATTAAAATTTAAATAAATAAACTGATTTATTGAATAAAGTGCAAAGTGCAAAAATTGAAAATAAACTGGTGGAAAATAAAACAAAGTAAAATGAAATTGAAATTAGAAAAATTAAAGATCTACATTACAATAACTCAATTATCTGCCTAATAAAATGACTGAAGGTCGATCATTTAAATTATGAGATTACGTCGATACACTGTCTCCATGACGATGGCGTGAATGAATTCATACCACTGGTCAGAAATACCATCTCATTTGAAATACTGAATTGTAATACATTGAAAAATGTCTATCAAAATAAACTTGCGTAGTTGAATAATTAATTCATTGGTTAAGTCATCAAATCAACACTGACTCAGAGGTGTTTATCAAATATTTAACACATGTGACTCAGTTGGGAAACACCCAACTCTAAATAATCATGGACTGCACTAACCATGTGTAACAAATAAGAGAAAGAATTGAAAGAAACAACCATGAACATTGTACCTCATCTACCACGTAACCATTGCCACATTTTATACTACTCGTGGTTGAAAACACAAAAAAGTTCTAATTATTGAAACATGAACCTGAGTGTTACAATCACTCATTTAATTATTCAAACCTCACTTGCATGACTGTGATAGCCTGGACCTCTTAAAATAAAAATTAATTAGGCCAAGTGCCTCATGTTTACATCTTAAATGAAAGCGATCTCTTTACATTATTAATTTTACTTAATTTGCCGCTGACTGCATTTTCATTACGAATTCGTATTTGTGGTACTACCACTAGATGGAGGCAGATCCCATCTCATTTACCTCATTCATTTGCGGCACTTATGATACAACTGGTTTATTAAAGATCGCTTCATTTTCCTAATTGAAATGTAGTGGATTTCTAAGGCTTGGTAATTACTGAATGTCTATTATGAGCATACCACTACTATGGTTTTGACTATGAACTAATCGATGATCTCTTATCCTAACACATGAAATCTTATTTACATAAATGAACCTGTCAATGGAGAAACACTGCTCCAACAAAAAAAATACCGAAATCAAAACTAACCTACCTACACCTACTTATTTACATCAATCAAATACAAACAATTCACGTATGATCAGATCCTAAAATAACACGGTGATAAAATATACACAAAGAAAGAATAATAATAAACAAATCTAGATCCCAAACATCGCTGCCTGCTGAAAGTTAAAAAAATGCGCAAATATCGGAGTATAAAGAAAATTTACCCTGCTACAAGTAACAAAATATGTGAATTTGATGGCAATCTTCTAACCTCAGACGAAAAATGTCTGGCTATGACACTATTCAGCCTTTATGGACAATAATTACTGGTATTACATGTCATCCATGATTCTACATGACTGTCAAAAATACACAATGATTCGTCGCTCTGTTCACACATTACCTCGTGCGCTAACTCGCATGTTTTCCGAGCATCTATTTTCCCTGGAAACTATTTGAAACAATACAGGCTTCCCGCCTACAATCATAATCCATGTCGTTACATATTTAACACTCTTAGTTAAATTATTCATCTCTCAATTCTATTTCTTCATCATTATTCTCGACGTAGTAACTCATAATACGGCCTCGCTCGTATCCGGCGGGCGAAATATGTGTCGTTCACATCTCTATTTCTTACGACACTGTTCATGACATGGTCCAATATCACATTTCCATTATCAACGCAGATCATCAGGGATATTACTATTCACATTGCTCGATCCTTGATCATCCTCTGCTTCACATCTCACAAAATATCAGAGCTGACTTATCAATGGCTTCCTGTCACTAACTGTTTACTAAAATGACGAGATTGCCTCTCAAAAACACGGCTATTGAAAATGTGTAACCGCAATTACACACAGAAATAAATACTCGCGTGTCAACCAAATTGTCGCAAAAATACACGGTATAAGAACTACCGGAAACGGTCATCTGAATGAAGATTACACAAGATGAAATAAACTGAATGCGCAAGTAGCAAAGTAAACATTAAAAATCAACAAGGCGGCGTCTACAAGATCATACTTCAACAAAAATATCGCTCATAACCAACGTTATGATATTATTATTATTATTATTATTATTATTATTATTATTATTATTATTATTATTATTATTATTATTATTATAAATCTGCATTACACTTATTTAAATCTCGCAAAACAGAATTCTAACCTGTCAAAAGGACTTACTGCACATGATCCAGAAATAATAAGCAAAACACATTTACTTAAAGAAAGTACGCAAATAACACTAGGTCACACTTATTATTATTATTATTATTATTATTATTATTATTATTATTATTATTATTATTATTATAATATAATTATTATGTAATTATTTACAATCCTATCTACTAGTCTAAGCTATATGTGATCATCGCTTGGTTCATAGTCTTACATATTTATTTATACATTTTGTTGCTCATTACCTTAGTGCTGGAGGCAGGTTGGATCACCCTCCGGGCTCTGTCATGATGAATTAGAATTCCATCTTGAAGCTGATGTGGTAATCCGAAATGTCACACGCACATGCTTGATACATCTTTATATTGGTGTTACACACGTTCACATTTACATAAACACTCGCATTTTCTAGCACTTCAATGAAGATTATACAATAACACTGCATAAACACCTGACGTGAAGTCGAAAGTCTGCTCTCAGCTACCTGCCTGGCGTCTCGCTGTGTCTCACACACCCCTCTCTGTTTGTTTAAGGCTTACCGGTTGTTCACCTCTTCGGAACATAACAGTGTAGTCAAGGTCTTAACACCGCGGCCTTCCATTAATGAAAAACAAAGTCATTCTCCTCCCTGTAACTGCTTTAACTAATTTCTCTCCCGTAACATCTCGCTTGCCATAACAGTTCATTGAAAGTGATGAAAACAAGCTAAAAGTACTGTTTCCAATGATGTGTGGATAAATTTTATACTGATCATCCTCAACATAAAAGAATGACCTTTCAACAAATATCCAAACTACACGTGGATTAGGAAAATTTTTATGGAGTTACATGTTACGACGTGATCCATTGTCCCTCTCGGTTGGTTGTGTAAGTTCATTTAAGGCAAGTGTTGAAAAGTGTAGCTATTGCCTGATTATCTCTGCATAGATTCAAATTAAATAAAAGTTTGTTAAAGTGTTCATTTCTCCTGAAATATTACTCTCACAAGTGAATATATGGCTCACTCGGATGCCAACAAGTGTCTCTGATCGCGTTCCTAACAGACTTAGAATTCACAAAAGAAAACGTTCATACAAGACTGAACTCACTCCGTACAAGACTTAATTTGAAAGCTGACACTTCGTACAAGAACTGAAGATTCACCACACTGCTCATTGGTTTTGTAAACAGTTCTCCCCCCACTTCGAAAATAGTTCTGTGGAAGGGATGTGGCGTAGTAATCTTGCACTTGGGACCGATTTATCATGCGTCCGTAGGTTAAAGCTTTAAGAAATATATTCCAAATCTTCTTAATTTCGGTCTGACTTACTTGTTATATTGCGCCGTGGGAAACGATCACAGGGTAATCCATACGACGGCGCGCGTCACCGGCGTTATTTCCTTCCTGAGGATGCTGTCTTCCCGCCATGACGATTCGCTTCCTGGGCGATACCACCCTTCCATGTAAAGTTAAAATTTTCTTAATTAACCACTAATTAATCACACATTTGCACAGATAAATCTTCAAATATTATCAAGAAGTCAGGACACCGTTTTCCACAACTACTCCGGGCTCCAAATCGCGAAATACTGGCTGTAGATTCCCGCTATGATAAGACATTTAAATTTGCAATTTTGTGATTGGCTGAGACGTTCGCGCTCTCCGCGACATGGATGCTTCCATTTCCTGCCAAGGGTTGACGGGTATTATAGTTTTCTCCCTTGCACTTCTAAGTAGGTCAAGTTCCAACGCGTGATTTTCCCGTGAGAACTGAGTAGAAAGTTCCCACTTCTTGTCGGCACCATAAACTTTATTGGATGTACCACTTAGGCCAGCTATATGCTGCTCGTGCCTTAAGAAAAGTTCTGCGGATCTACTTGCAGTCTGACCGGCGCCAGAATGTTGCTTTGTGAAACTGCCAGCTCTCACAGCCTACTGCTGTATTCCAATATGCGAATTATTCAACTTTTAATTCATACATTAATTACGCAAATTCGCTTATGGGTGCAGTATGTATGTATGTATGTATGTATGTATGTATGTATGTATGTATGTATGTATGTAATGTATGTATGTATGTATGTATGTATGTATGTATGTATGTATGTATGTATGTATGTATGTATGTATGTATGTATGTATGTATGTATGTATGTATGTATGTATGTATGTATGTATGTATGTATGTATGTATGTATGTATGTATGTATGTATGTATTTGCTACGTTTTAGTTCTTCTCGCCGGTCTAGTGGTTACAGTAAATGGTTGCTAACGGAGAGGACCCGACTACAAATCACTGCTCTACCAAGTGTTATTATGGACAACTATGGCGTTCTCAGTTCGGTATGTACCTACATGATGATACAACAGATGGAAGAGTGGTACAGAATTGGTCACCCAACCGCACATAAATTCAGGGGCATCACTTGTCACGTCCGCAAAATATAGACATGAGTGTAGGGGCACAGTCAGTCAGTCGTTAGTCCTATGTTTACATGCTAAAGCTTTCGATCCCAAATGAGATCGGTGATATTTGTGTTTTATGCAAAAAAAATTCATGTCATTTTTTCTGGAAATGTGGAACAAAATTTCGACACTCATGCATTTGTTAAAATTCGTTAGTGAATACGGCGGATATTAAACAACTGTTATTATTATTATTATTATTATTATTATTATTATTATTATTATTATTATTATTATTATTATTATTATTATTATTATTTTATTTACGAATTGACCACTTAGGATCACTCTACAATTTCAGTTTTTCTTTGTCTGAAGTTTCCTCTTCCTGCACTACTCCTTCATATGGGCGCTATGCTGTTTATTCCGTTCATCCGTCCAGGCTCTTCCTATCTTTGCAGTTCTTTCGAATTGAAACCCTCCCAAATTTTGAATCATGGCCCGAAATATTTTCCCATCTAACATCTGAACCTCCTCGTTGTTAGACTTTTCTAGATATTTACGAAATTCCTTAATCCATGCCGACGTTGTCTTCTTGTTCCACAGGTCGAGGAATAATATTTTGCTTAGTCTGGTTTTCCCATTCTGTACAAATGTCCACGAAGAGGTCTCTGAATTATTATTATTATTATTATTATTATTATTATTATTATTATTATTATTATTATTATTATTATTATTATTATTATTATTGCTGTTGACTCTGACGTTGAACTTACTGAACAACGCATGGGAAGTTTGCAAACAACGAAACATGCCTGTTGCCTAGGTTCCGTTATTAAACACAAATAGACTACTATCTACAGAAACCAGGCTTCGTTAGGTAATGCCAAGTATTCCATGTGACTTAATGCCCAACTGGTGACGAAATAAAATATTTGCCAGTGTATTACATGAAGGTGATGCAATAAACACTACGCATCTGCTATCCTTACTTAGTAAACAACTCCTCACCGCCTCTCGTCTCACCGTTGCTCGATATTACAGTGAATACAGTACTACGTACGCTATGGTTTTTGAGGAGGTTGTGCTGCAATGACAGCCTTATTAATCATGTCAATGCGAACGGCGTTCTTTCTCATTTCCATACCGGTTTAACGTGATGATCCAATATAATTATGTTCTTCTAGATCAGGGTCTCTAAAACGCCCAAAATCTCACGCGTGCAAAATGAGGTGCAGAGTTCCTGTGCACAGTGCATCGGTCCCATTCGGCTCGGATCGGACCAACGCTTCGTCTCTGGGCTACTCGGCTAAGCTCGGCTCAGCTCGGCTCGGATTTGGAGCGCTATGGAGGAAGTGAGGAAGAGGGAGACAGGCGGAGCGAGCGGGACAGGCGTGGGGAAAGAGAGAGACAGCGCTATTGCTCCAAATCGAGGAGTGGGGGTCTGCACTCTGGTCAACCAAGCGAAGTCGTTTTTTGCACCAGGCGCATGCACTCTGAGAGGCCCTGGTCTAGATTTTAACTAGGGTTCGGAAGTTGAGGAAAAATCCTTTCTTTCTCGAGTGTCCAAAGACGAGGCCCAACATAATATGTGTTCATTCTCGGTCATGGTAGGCAAGAAAATTGTGGATTTTATTTGTACTTTTTGACTTTTTTGCCATTCTTTCTATTATTGGTCCTTTCTTTACCCTTTTTATGTCTTAACGGCTTTTTTGCAACTTCACCTTCTTTCGACCACTACATATTTAGTGCCCATTCCCAATTCGAATCACTATTAGTTCATCAATCACCTCTTTAACAACTTTTCTCTAGTAAATACACGTATTTCAACCAAATCTGAAAAGAGATGAAACAAAATGGAAATGAAATGAAACGAAATGAAGAAATTTAACTAGCCCGTGAAAAAACTAGGGGTATCAAATTATGTGAAAGGTAGGTGAAATATTGAAAGGAGAACATTTTTATGTGAGTGTTTCTCCAAGTACGAACGTTTATGAGGAGAGAAGTGTCTCGATGTTTTGCAAAGTTCTGTCTGAAAACCGACAATCCTTTTACACGCAAAAACCTGGAAATTACTATTGTGATAACACTGCAAAGCCAACTGAGGTGAGGTTTCCGGATTCCAATTTCTGTTACCCAGTGTGGTTATGCCAAATATCATTCCAGTTATACTAATTTCAATTTCTTTCTCCAGGAAGTCCATTGTGGGTTCGCTGAATTCATTCTAGGTAGAAAAAATATTTGTTTGTAAATTTTCAAGTAATGTTTTAACAAACATGGAATTCCTTTTCTTAAAATTATGTTAATCTAAAAATACATATCGTTGGGAAGGAAGTATTTCACTCATATATTTTTGCGCTGTGTGTTGAATACCACCAGAACGTAACATTTCTAAATATTATATTCACTCTTTAAATATGTACTTAAAAATAAAATTATGAATGAATTTGGATCACATTTTACGTCCTTTCCTCCAGCTCTTGGTCCTTTTTTGAATACTTGTAGGTCTTTTTATACGTCTTCAACTTCCGAGCCCTAGTTATAACACATCTGATTATCCCGAATGGTTTACCACACCATAGGAGTTCGCTTTTGGGGGATTCCATGAGAAATAGGACACCAAACAAAGAATATTTGTTTCATTTTGAATTAACATCTCAGAAAAATAAAGTGGCTGGAAATAATAATAATGTTGTTGGCTTTTTTGAGCCACTAACCTCTTTTACGGTCTTCGGAGTGGTTGGAGATACTGATGTTTACTCGATACCAGCTTTCGCTGTTCAACAATCTCCATTATATTAAATGTTCAGAATAGACTAGCGTTTTTTTCGGCAGTCATTTCTTTACAGAAAAATTATGAACAAACTATTGCAAGTAGGACCTTAATTTCTTAACAGTGTTATACAGCCGGCAAGTTGAACGCGTCGATCGTGCAACAATTTTTAGTCGATCGCGTATCTGATTTTAGTTACTTTAAAGCTAATTACTGTTCATTGCTTCAATACAGTGAACGCGATTAAACAAAAGATGACTAAAACTTTTCATTCTCATGACGAACGGGAAGTTGAGTTTTCCTTTGTTACGCTGAGACACTAATGTTCTATAATTAGCAGCACTTCAATATTCATGCAAAAGTTAACTTGGAACGTCATTATAGTGTCGTTCCTCGTGGTAAATACGATGCTTATTTTCCACCTGGAAGTGAAATGCGTAAACTCGAGATTAAAGAATTTAAATCGAAATCAGCAACTTACGAACAGATGCTAGCAAAACCAAAGCTCTCATTATAACAATGCAACAATTTCATCATTCTAATTGAGCAATTTGATAGTTAAAATGTAACCCATACACTGAATGAGGGTTCGTTAAAGTATGTATCCTTAAAGTCTGTGATAATTTCTTGAAAGATTTAAAAATAAATTAGGGATCAATTCTGCGATCCAAAATCTACATTTCTCTAGAAAAACTATTGTGCGATGAATAGAAAATGTGAGTGAAAATGTAAGTGAACAGATTTCGAACAATGTATTCAATTGCGTTGCTTTCTCACTCCCGTTCAATTAATCGACTGGCGTCAGTGAAAACCTCAGTTATTAGGTTACATACGAATAGGTTTTTAAGATTTTAGAATTAAGAAAGAACTTCTTGGGATGATTTCATTGAAAGGCAAATCATCATGTCAGGAAATATTTGATTCTTTCTATTTTTTGTCAGAAATCTCACATATCATATCATAATTATGTTACCATCACTACTGATGGTGTAGAAGCTCTGACAGGTCATAGTACTGTATAACGAACGACTAAGTTTCGACAAATAAGGGACACAATATAAAGAATGTCATGGTTTTTGCATTTAAAATTCTAAGTTCACTTCGAGGGAATTCACTCCAAACGTGTGACTTTTCAATCTCGCCTTATCTAACTTTACATGCAGTTGTCAGGTTTCGATCTTTACTTATTGAAATAAGTTCCTTTTTAAATGAAAGGGGAGAAGATTATGAATAGCTAAATAATGGATATGGTTGTGTGACCCGGCTTTTCCCATGGATTTAACTGGTATGCTTAGAAAAATGAACATGCAGCTAAAATGTGGAAGCAAATGCATTGATGAGATGATGAGCTCAGTGTCATGATCCAAAAAATAACGTGCAGTTATAGGTGACTGACCTGAAAAACAATATTTCTTTATAATTGTGTTAATATACAAGATCACCTCGAAAAGTGTCCCGAATTTAACTATCAGAAACGTAAGTATATGATAGAAATAGTTTCTGTTATTGAAGAGTTCGAAAAACGCTCCCGTAATATCCAAAAAATTGAACAGTTTTCGCTTACATGCAATATCCATTCAAATCAGAATTGAACATAAAATAAATTGTTACCGCCGTCAGTAAAATATATTCAGTGAGCAAGTTGTCTCTTGAAAATGAGATACTAATTCTAAAATATGAGATGTAGTTTTTCCTGGGAGCCTGCACAAAACAAGATTCATTTGGAAATTTAGTGCCAAGGAAAATGTTTTCGAACTTGAGAAGATGCAGTGAAATTCTACACTCACATTTCGGTTCAATGTATTTGTGTGAATCTGAGTTTTATATCTTTAGAACGACAAAGAGTAAACAACGTTCCAACATGACTGGAGGTCACCCAGTACTCGCGTAATTATTTATTTTAAAAATGTTTGCATAATTTTGAATTTTGGTAATTCTTGAAAGACCCAAATTAAATTTTTGTATTCTTTGTCTGACTTGACGAGGAATGTCAGTTTTGATTTAAATGCAGTGAAATTTTGTGATCGGTGCAGTGACTCTTTCTGTTCAAAATAAGCTTACAAGTTAAAATCGTGCTTCGATCATTTTGTGATATCTGACGTTGATCACTTTGATAAATAAAAATCGTGTCTCCTATACATCATACGTTGAAATGAACAGGAGAGAAATATTGGTGGAAAACTATCCGGAAAGACATAAAAATGCACACGCATCCATGTTTTATTTGTGCAAAAACCGACAGGAGGATAGTTTTAGCCTGTGGATTGCTGGGGAATAGACCGATTTCTACAGCACCTTGGCAAATTATACCAGCTGACCACATTCCAGCATTGCCTAAAACTAAGCCTAATAACACTTACTTTATAGTGCGTATTGATCATGCAACTAGGTGTTCGTTAGAGAAACTAACGTGCTCTTTGGCAGCAGAGGACGTAATACATAGTGTGGAGCAAGATATTATCTACCGTATGCTCCACCTCTGACTCACATGTCTGGTTTGCAAAAAATGCTTTACGAGTCAGAAAACTGAAAACCCAGCAGATGTTTGCTATGGACAGAACACTTGTCTACGACTCTATATTCACCGCAATCAAATGAGCTTTAGAGCTTTAATAGCTGCCATTACTAAGATGATTACGGATCAGCCGTCATATTGGAATGGTCACCTTCCGATAGCAGTGCTTGCAATCAATACATCGCAACAAATGACAAAATGGACTATACCCATTTTTGTTTCTGTTACGGTACACGCATTCCACCAAATAGTAAAGTAAACTCGTGTCCTCATCCTAAGGTGGTGCAGCTATTTGCAGGCACACTTCCAATGGACGTATGCTGTATGTACCACTTTCACCGCATACCAGCCCTCCTGCCATTCTTAAATCTCTGGCAGTACTGGGAATTGAAGCCGGGCCCCCAAGGACGGCAGCTAATAGCGCTAACCGTTACGCTACGGAGGTGGACATTCCAGCAAGTGATAACCATTTGGGAACGGTGATAAGAGTCAGATGTCTTTCCTACCATTTATTGTCATTTTTAAAATGTCATTGCTCTCCTATTGACAAGGTTTTCCATTAGCAGCTGATATTTCGCATGCGAACTAGATGTCCTTAGGTGCCTTCAACCAAATTAGCAATGTTGTACTTTCCCGACTTCAAAATGAGATGGATTCCTCGCACAGCAAGTATTCCACTAGATGTCCTTAGGTGCCTTCAACTAAATTAGCAATGTTGTGCATTCCCGACTTCAAAATGAGATGAGTTCCTCGCACAGCAAGTATTTCACTAGATGTCCTTAGGTGCCTTCAACCAAATTAGCAATGTTGTGCTTTCCCGACTTCAAAATGAGATGGGTTCCTCGCACAGCAAGTATTTCACTAGATGCCCTTAGGTGCCTTCAACCAAATTAGCAATGTTGTGCTTTCCCGACTTCAAAATGAGATGGGTTCCTCGCACAGCAAGTATTTCACTAGATGTCCTTAGGTGCCTTCAACCAAATTAGCAATGTTGTGCATTCCCGACTTCAAAATGAGATGGGTTCCTCGCAACTGCAAGTATCTCACTAGATGTCCTTAGGTGCCTTCAACCAAATTAGCAATGTTGTGCTTTCCCGACTTCAAAATGAGATGGGTTCCTCGCACCTTCAAGTATTCCACTAGATGTCCTTAGGTGCCTTCAACCAAATTAGCAATGTTGTGCTTTCCCGACTTCAAAATGAGATGAGTCCTCGTACCGGCAAGCATTCCATGTAGTCGAACGGTCCTTGCTATAGACTTATGTCCTTGGATTTGTATTGTCATTAGTGTATGTATAAACTCCAAATCTCAAAAGTTTTCGTGTGACATCGACGATGTGGTGGGAAAACATTAGAATACAATTCAAATAGATAGTAAAATAATTGAGGGGCTACCTGGCCGAGGCGGTAAAGGCGTGCTCGGTTCGCCCGGACGGACGTGGATTCGAATCCTCGTCAGGAAGTCGTAAAATTTAAAAAAACGAGATTTCCATTTCCGGAGGTGCATATGGCCCTGAGGTTCAATCATCCTACACCAAAAATGAGTACCAGGTTAATTCATGGGGGCAAAGGCGGCCGGGCGTGAAGCTAACCCCTCTACCCTATCAAGTGCCGAGGTTACGGATAGTGGAAGCCGTTCCCTTCCACTCCTCCAAGGGACTTCATGACCTGCACGGAGATGACTTTGCTGTTTGCCTTTACTAAAATAATTGTGAATGCAGGCTGTGGAAGTTGATTTACATCCAATAACTTATATTTACGACCTATAATCACAATTAGTTTATGATCTCTTCAATTCATCATATTTTATAGATAAAATTGTAGGGGTCCACTGTCTGTAATTTTATTTATTTTGCCTTATTTTGATATATTTATCCGTTTTAGGTCAACTCAAGACCGTATCAGTCAGTGGATTTTAGCTTTCGTGTCTGTCTGTCTGTCTGTCTGTCCGTCTATTCCTAAAAGTGGAAAACCCCTGGACTTATTTCAACCAAACTATTTATTTGGAATCTACTCATTTAGGATTGTACTATCAGGTGCATATGATGTCATGGTTATCACATGGAGTTGGTATTTATAGGAAGATTATTCTCAAATATTTTCATTAACATTAGGTCTATCAAAAGACTGTATATAACACACGTTTAAGAGTATGTTCCTTCCGTTCCTTCATGCCAAGTATGCATTTATCGTACGACAGATAATAACGCAGGTGAGAAACCGGAACAACTAAAGAGCCATTTTACTGTTTTCGATAGGACAGATATTAAGGGAGGTATCAATAATGTCAGAGCGCCATGATAGCGGTCGGAAATTCAATTTGCAACCTGAGAATCGTGGAGAATTTTGCACAATTTTGGACCAGGAACTGTACCGTACAATAAATTCGAAAATCGTCCTAATTCTCTCTCGGCTTTGTTCAGCTTCATCGTGTTTCACGTTACTGCCACGCGCTGTCCTAGGGAAATATCGTTTAAGCACGTCCCATTAAACGTCTGAATAGGGCCACGTTACTTCGCATAAATTCCTGAAGGAAACATGCTATCCACTGCAAATTCCCGTGCGAAGAACGGGTACAAATGCTAGTTATATGATAAACTGCTGAGTGTGGCCTGAGTCTTACACGAATGGGTCTGGGAAGACTTGGGAGAACGGAGACGAGCTGCTCGACTAAATGGTATGTTCCAAGCTGTCAGTGGAGAAATGGTGTCGAATGACATAAGTTGATGAATAAATGTGAGTGGTGTATTAAAAGTAGGAAAAATCACAATATGAAGATAAATTTGGAATTCAAGAGGACAAACTGAGGCAAATATTCGTTTTGTAGGAAAAGGAGTTAGGGATTGGAATAATTTATCAAGGTAGATGTTCAAAACATTTCCATATTCTTTGCAATTACTTAATAAAATAATAGGTAAACAACAGATAGGGAATCTGCCACCTGGGCGACTGCCCTAAATGCAAAAAGTTGATTGATTGATTGATTGATTGATTGATTGATTGATTGATTGATTGATTGATTGATTGATTGATTGATTGATTGATTGATTGATTGATTGATTGATTGATTGATTGATTGATTGATTGATTGATTGATTGATTGATTGATTGATTGATTGATTGATTGATTGATTGATTGATTGATTGATTGATTGATTGATTGATTGATTGATTGATTGATTGATTGATTGATTGATTGATTGATTGATTGATTGATTGATTGATTGATTGATTGATTGATTGATTGATTGATTGATTGATTGATTGATTGATTGATTGATTGATTGATTGATTGATTGATTGATTGATTGATTGATTGATTGATTGATTGATTGATAACACTGGATTTATGAATGCGGTATTGTTCTGCGTAGGCATTGTGCTCGAAACCTATCGTACCAGAGTTAATGTGGCGGGAAAACTTAAGAATATTATTCCTGTAGATACTAAGAGAATTATGATTTCCAGCTATCGAAGTTTATTTGCATTGATTTACTTATATTACTGTTATCTTAATTAAATATAATAACAGCTTCGACTAGGAAGTCGCGAAGTTGCACGTAAGAACACACTGTTTCATAAAAGTGGGATTTTAAATCGCTGAAAAGTTAGAGATGATCCTGATCTATGATAACGAGTATGGAACAAGAAAACCAAGCGAGCTGGATTTGAGTCCCGTATCTGTGACCTCA
This sequence comes from Anabrus simplex, assembly GCF_040414725.1. NCBI lineage: Eukaryota > Metazoa > Arthropoda > Insecta > Orthoptera > Tettigoniidae > Anabrus > Anabrus simplex. The sequence continues at coordinate 1,057,758,642 of NC_090266.1, forward strand.
CATTCGGGAGATGGTGGGTTCCAGACACACTGTCGACAACCCTAAAGATGGTTTTCCGCGGTTTTCCATTTTCACATCCGTCAAATGCTGGACATGCACCTTAACGAACTAAGGTCACGAACGCTTTCTTCATACTCCTACCCCTTTCCCTTCCCATCGTAGCCATAAGACCTGTCTGTGTCTGTACGTAATAAAACAAATACTTCAAAACCAGGACAGTCGTGCTTTTTGTATGAACAGACATATCCTGGTGTTGAACAAGCATCTCGCAGAACGTTTGAAAATATTTTCAAATACTCTCGGTAATGTAAGTGAAGCCGGATGTGTAACAGCACGTAAAAGTCTCCGTACCAGGCAGGTAACAATACGAACAGGTGATGTAAGTAGTTTATCTGCAGTAGCAGTAAAATCCACACGTGACTTTGCCAACAACAGTTGGTTCAGTCAAAGTAGACAAACTTCACAGTCACAGATTTATTTTGTTTCCATGCGACATATTTCAAGAAACTACCTCAAATGACTTTATAAATTGAGTGTATTTCTGCGAATAGACAGGAAGGGAAAATTCTTTGTAATGTAATTTGGTTTTCCCTGAGTAATTTTTTACGAATTATTAATAAATGTATCCACGAAACATACCATACGAGTTATTAAAAAGCATTCATGGCTTCGTCAGGTAGAACCACACAGCAACCAGAGAGTGGAAATGTACGGGGTAGAGTGACAAATGATTGTTTTACATGTTTTCATAGCAGGTTTCCTAATTAATGAATTCCTACGAAATGAAATCTCATCCATGTAAATGAAGTCACTATGTGGGACTCAAAACCGGGGGTATATAGTATCAACACGGCAATCCTTTAGTGCAGTCGGTAACTAAGTATAGGCGAGATTTAATGAAATATTTAATGGGTATTGCATTAGATACAACTGTTTTTTTACACTCTGTTCTACGTAGCACCGACACAGATAGGTTTTATGGCGACGATGCGATAGGAAAGAGCTAAAAGTGGGATGGAAACGACCGTGGCCTTAATTGAGATACCGCCCCATTTTCTTGATGTGAAAATAGGAAACCACGGGAAACCATATTCAGGACTGCCGACAGTTGGGTTCGAACCCACTACCCCACGAATGCAAACTGACAGCTAGGTGACCCAAACCGTACAGCCACTTTCTCGATTTATATAAGACAAACACATTAATTGGCCACCGCAATATCCCATTATGACTCATTTATATTTTATTCCTTGTCGGTCATTTTTAAGCATGATATCTATCACAACGTGCCTAATACGCAAGAGGACTTGAAACAGTGTACACTGTCGAGAAATATTATACTGTGTGATAATAAACAGTAAGATGTCTGTATTACAAAGAAGGAACACAATTTCGAATAAGCACTGTAAATTTTATCCTGGACTGTGACGGAACATCCTCTCATCTGTGTACTGAATTTGTACAATTCTTTGACTTGTTTGAAAATTCTTGTACAAGAGCTTCTTAAAAATCAGTGGTACTGTAATTTGTTTAAGATATGCTTATGTCGATATTTAAAAAAGGTGATAAAAAGGAATGTAATAACTACAGAGGGATCACCCTTATTGCCCATGTAGCTAAGATAATTGAGAGAGTATTGGAAGGAAGACTGAGGAGGAAGCTAGAAGGAGAAATGGAAGGAGAACAGTATGGATTTAGAAAAGACAGAGCAACGTTTGACCTGATCTTTACATTAAGACATATGATTGAGAAAAGCTGGGAGTTTGGAAAAGACGTCGTGATGACATTTACTGATACTGAGGAAGATTATGTCAGTGTGCCCAGACTGTTGGTATGGGACACATTATGGAAAAAACAAGTTAACAGAGTGGAAGTGCAAATGATAAAAGCTATGTACAAAACTTGCGTTAGTAGTGTGAAGACTAGTATAGGAAAAACGAAATGGTTTAAAGTTGTAACTGGTCTCAATACTATTCATCATAGTCAACGATGAAATTTATAAGAACGTTAAGCAGAGATTGGGAATACAGGCAACAAAAGCCATGTTGTTTGCAGATGATGGAGTGAGGATGAAACGGAAATACAAAAACAAGTAGATGTATGAAATCAAGAAATAGAAAAATTTGTTATGAAAGTAAGCACAGAGAAGAGTAAATCAATAGTGATGACAAGGGAAAGGAAGGAAGAGGAAAGATAAAAGTGAATTGGAAAATTCTGGAAGTGGTTAAAAGTTTCAAGTACTTGGGAAGTGTGATCACAGAAGATGGAAAGATAACCGAGGAAATTGGGAAAATAATACAACAAGCAAGCAGCTTCTACCAGAGTGTAAGGAGTATTTTGTGGAACCAAGATGTCCCGAAGAAATGTAAGAAAGTATTATATTCAACCTATTATGAACCTACACTAACTTATGCAGCTGGATCGTGCACCACAACCAAACGAGAGGAGAGTAAAATACAGGCAACGGAGATGAAATTCCTAAGAGGTATCGAGTGCAAGACCAGAAGGGATAGAATTAGCAATGAAGAGATGAGGAAAAGGACAGGAATCTTAAAACTTCAAGACAGGATAGAAACAACAAAGCTAAAGTGGTATGGGCGTATGATGAGAATGGGAGAAGAGAGAGTGCAAAAAAAAAGTTTTTCAGAGAAGTTAACAGTAAAGAGACCACGAGGAAGCCTCCAAAAAAGATGGACAGATGGATGATATCAGATCCATATCATCTGACGGGCAGGCAAGCATCAATTTATGGTAATGAGACAAAGTCTCTCATAGTGCATTGGCACTGCCGGTGGCTCGAAGTAGCCTATACAGTGGCCTCCACGGTACGCACTAGCCATGCGTCTTCGTGGGTGTGCTGTTTACCAACTGATGAGCTCAACTAGCACACTGGGGCGAAATGCTGGCCACCAGGAATGAGTTAGCTGGAAAATGTATAATGTTCAATAACGGGCTACTTATATTGGTATTATAATTTACTCGTTCGGAACAAATATTTCGGTTTCCCTATGGGAATCAACATCTATATCACATGGTGTAAATGTTCCAAAAAAGCCGGATCATGATATGTATCTCCATTGTTTTCTGGGATTTTTGTGCTGTCGATAAAATGTAAGTACCTTATGATTTCTTCATGCCTGTTTACGCTCATGTCAGTTACTATGGGTAGACGGAGTCCAGACTCGGATGACCAGCAATGTCTCAGTTGTGGATATTTCATATAGGTCATTATTAAAGTTATGCCCAGAAATACCTTGAATTCTGGGACAGTTAGTTTGAAATTTTCCTTACCGTTCTGTGTGGCATATAAACAACTTTCGTAAACGATTTCTATCAAATAATCCTCCAGCAACAAGCCTATAAAAATCCAGAGCAAAATCTCCTTGAATTTTCACTTTTGACCTAACCTGACAGGAAGGAGTATTGCCTACGAGTGGATTGTCTTCCTCTGAGAATCAAAAAGTATTTCTTGGTGCACTGATAGCAGAAACTGGTAAAGAATCTCCAATATTTGGCACGGGTGTAGACATGGAAATGAGTTGCTCAGCGATGCTTCGAGAACTAGTTACAAGGATGGAGTCAGCACGCTAAGCAATGCTATTTGTTGTGACTAATATATTATTCTCTTGAGAAATGTTCAGGTTACCAAAGCTATTAGCAGTTTCGGGTTAAATGTCGCCGTCTCACTGGTTATTTCATGCTGCTATCTGGTGGGAACGTTGTAAACTACTATAATTTTGTCCTACACACATCACTTACTCATCTGATAACATTAGACATCATTTGGAGAATTCTGTAAAATAATTATTGAATGAAGCAATTGAGTATATGACCTAACCTCAAAAATAACACATGGCAGACTCATGCATAATGTCCTCATATGTCGACGCCCGTATTGTACCAATACTGTGTACAGACTGCACACCAGAATAAGCAAGATTATAGGGATAATTATAGTAGAATGTACAAAATGGTAAACTGCACTCTTACCTTGGGCATTTTCATAATAGGAACAGCTCAAAATAATTGGAAAGTGTGACGAAATCTCACAAAATGGCAAACCATGAACATCATATTTTCAATTATGACAATTAAATTCTGCCACTTGGTGGTTCATTTCCAAACTGACGTTTTACAATTCTACCAACCTAAAAGGATCTCTTGATAACTTTACCTCTCTCTTTGGAAACTTCAAGGATTAAATAATGATTACAAATTTGGATGTCATCATATGAGGACACCATGCATGAGAGGGATAAGAATAACTATAACTATTCCTTTCTTAAAAGATCACGAAGACACGAATTATACATGTCTTATGAGTTAGAATATTGATTTTGATAGAGCTCAAATATTATAAGTTACGTGTTATAACCAGTTCGTGAGTTTATTTCGTGTAAAGCGTAATTTTAATTCATCAGGAGGCCAGCTGTGGTAGGGCTTGTTATGTAAACTTTATAAATGTCTTAAATAATGTAACTAGGCAAGTTGGCCATGCGGTTAGGCTGACGCATGTGTGAGCTTGCATCCGGGTGATAGTGGGTTCGAACCCCACTGATGGCAGTCCTGAGGATGGATGTTAGTGTTTTCCCATTTTCACACCAGGCAAATGTTCGGGCTGTACCTTAATAAAGGCCACGGCCACTTCTTTTCCAGTCCTAGGCCTTCCCTATCCCATCGTCGCCATAAGACCTATCTGTGTCGGTGCGACGTAAAGCAAACAGTTTCTTTCGAGATAGGCATTCTGATATAAATCCTATGTTCATCGAAAATTACTTCCTGAGTTGTAGGTTGTTATGCTAGAATGTATGGGATAGATAGGCATTCTGATACAAGTCCTATGTTCATTGAAGTTGACTCCCCAAATTAGATGTTGTTATGGTTTACTGTTGCTATGTTATTGAAGTTGGAGTAGTCATAACGGGATTGTAACTCATATCTGCTCTACTAGATTGCTGTGCAAAACGTAATGACGAGATAGGTAAGGCAACATATCAACTACTCAGTGGAAATGAATGAATGTGCGGTAACATGCTGCCAGAAGTTTCCCACGCGTGCGTAGAAACCTGGCGTGAGGCTAGCGCGACTACAGCACCAAATGGGTCTGGCCCAACCAAACGAGGCGTTTGAAGGAACGGGACAAGACGGTCGATCAGCGAGTTTTATGTGCACTATTGTGATGTTATTCACTACATTATGGCCCGGAAACAAAATTTGGATGACTTTACACCGAGAAGAATCATCGGAAAACTGGAAGAAGGAAGAAGCGTGACGAGTGTAGCCCAGGAGTTTGGTACTGCTCACAGCAATGTTTCACGTGCATGAAGAGCATTCCGAACCACAGGCACTGCTGCCCGAAGGAGAGGAGGGGTTCGACCACGGTCAACTACAGCAGCAGATGACCGCTACATTGAGCAACGCGCAAGAACAGACTCACGTCAAACAGCGGGTGCAATTGCAACCGCACTTAACAGGATTGCAAGGTACCCAATCTCACGCTCCACAGTGGAATGGTGACTGCATGGGGGTGGTCTGTTTTCCCTGAGACCATTACGTTGTGTTCCGTTGATACCCGGACATCGGCGGCGCAGTTTGCGATGGTGCCAAGAGCATGAGGTCTGGACCGACGTGGAGTGGCTTCGCGTGTTCTTCTCAGATGAGAGCAGATTTAGTCTGAGTAGTGATTCTAGACGTACCCTCAACTGGCGAGAGGTTGAAACATGTAATGCACAGAGGAACATTGTCGAACATGATCATTTTGGTGGTCCAAGTATTATGGTGTGGGGAGGCATAATGTTGCATGGGCGTACCGACCTCCAAATCATTGAACGGGGTACACACGCCGGTCATCGTTATTGTGGCAGTGTACTCCTTCCCCATGTGCATCGTTTCAGGGGTACATTCGGCCCTGGCTTCACTGTTATGGATGGCAATGCACGACCGCATCGAGCAGGGCAGATGGAGGAGCTCTTGGAACGAGAGGATATTCGGTGAATGGACTGGCCTTCCCATTCCCCCGACTTAAATCCCATCGAACACGTGTGGGACATGTTGGGCAGACGTATTTCAGCACATCCGCATGCACCAACGACCATCCAGCAGTTGGCAACCGCGCTGGTGGAGGAATGGAACGCCCTACCACAAAAACTCCTTACCAATCTTGTGACCAACTTGGGAACACGTTGCAGAGCATGCCTCGCTGTCCGTGGTGATCACACACCGTTTTCAGAACAATGTTCCTTCTTTTGTGATGTCCCGGGGACCATCATGAGTCGCGGAGACTTACGTGTAATTTATTATCTTCCCTGTATGAAAGTGTCATTTCTGTTCGTCTCATCGCGTATTCCTTTCAGTTGCCTACCGTACCATACTGTAGCAGTTCTTCCTATTGGTTCAAGTTTCATCGAGCTATGTTACTTGGCTGTGACACAATATGCGAAGGTTACTTTTGTCCTTAAATTTAGCACAGCAGTGTACATATTGACATTGGAAAAAGGGACATGGTGAAATGTCATTACAGTGAGAGTCTCTGTGGAAGTAAATTATATCAGTCTAACAGAAAGAAGTAATTTGAGCAATGTTGAAGTGTGAAGGTAATCTGGCATTTATTTCAAGGAAAGGAATTGGGACATGACAATCTTTCTATTGACATTATAGAACCTGTTCTGAATGATAACGCAGGAATATAGGAAACTTAGGATGTTTTATGAACGATCGATGTCAAGTGCAAACTTGTTGTAAAAAATGATCTTTATACTGACATGTATTTAACTAGGAATTACCTTATGTATGATTATAGCCTATTTAGGGGATTGGAAGAGAATATTGTATCTGTAGTCATATATGTAATTGATTTTTGTGGTGTCGTGCATCATATTCCAAGATATCCCGTTTTCTATAGGAAGTTAAAAAACACTTCGTTAAGTTTGACCATAGTGATGGGTATGTAGGCTCTAGCTGGTTTTAGCAGTCGTAAATTCTACTCATGGACCCCAGCTTGAAGTTAATAAGCACACTTAAACCTCACTCAATTATTTATAAATTTAGTTGCCTGCCACAGTACTGAAAATTGTTGAAGGCCTTGTTTTCAGATCAGCGCGGGTTATTGTGTCTAAATTTAGTTTGTGATACGTTGTTTTTCTACTGAGAGTGTTGATATTTTATATCCGTGTGTTGCTGTTGGTTTCATATCATCTTCAGTATTTGTGTCAGTATGATATGAACCCTTGCCAGCCCCGTGGTGTAGGGGTAGCGTGTATGCCTCTTACCCGGAAGCCCCGGGTTCGATTTCCGGACAGGTCAGGGGTTTTTACCTGAATCTGAGGGCTGGTTCGAGGTCTACTCAGCCTACTAATTAGAATTGAGGAGCTATCTGACGGTGAGATAGCGGCCCCGGTCTAGAAAGGCAAGAATAACGGCCCTAATCTGCAGGCATTCGGGCTGAGCAGTCTTCGTTTGTTAGACCAAGGCCCTTCGGGGCTGCAGTGCAATGGGGTTAGGTTATGATGTGAACACACACGTTAATACGTGTTGCAGTCGTTCAAACATTTTTGTTTGTTAGTGCAGATATGACAGCTAGTCAAGATTAAGAGTATTCTCGACAGACAAATAGCTAGCAAGGTTTTATTTAAAAAAACCTGTTTAAAAACATCCTGGTAAGTTTTGAAAATTTAATGCCATTGTAAAAATATGTTAATATGTGTTTATTTCATCATTATATGGATGATTCAATGTTTTGTATTTTCCACGCCCGATTAATTTTGAATGTTAATACATGTATTTTAAAATAGAAATCTAGTCAGTTTTCTTCTAAAGTAGATTTTGCCAATAATGTTCTTAATCACATATCCATCAAGATAAAGGAGTAACCAACAATAACCGAGATCTACAAGAGCTAGTTAGTTTCCATCGTCCCGACAGAACAGCACGGCAAGAAGTCCCCCGCAAGGGCCTCAAGGGTACGGAGAGAGAGAAGGCCTATGCCTGAACTATTAAATATTTCATCTATCATACATTAACGTTTCACATATCGTCGTTGCCGGGACAAAACATCCTATGTGATAATATTTGTGGAGATATACTGACCCGCAGTACATACATTATGAAGAGCTAGAATGCCTTGACAATATTCACACAATATTGCTCCTTAGATGACAGAACCTTGCCGGCCAAAGTTCTAAGATAAAATATTTCACATAGGAGGTTTTGCCCCGGCAGCGACGATATTCACTCTCCTCGATTGCCGGGCTGGGTGGCTAAGACGGTTGAGGCGCTGACCACTACTTGACAGGTTCGATCCTAGCTCAGTCCGGTAGTATTTGAAAGTGCTCAAATACGTTAGCCTCGTGTTGGTAGATTTACTGGCACGTATAAGAACTCCTGCAAGACAAATTCTGGCACCTCGGCGTCTCCAAAAATCATAAAAGTAATTAGTGTGACGTTAAGCCAATAACATTATGCTCCTCGATTTAGAAGTAGTGTTCTTCATAACGCAGATATCTAAGGTGAGTTGTAGTGAATGTTGCATGATTAACGTTCCATTACTCCACGTGAATAATTCAACGGATGTTGCAAGCCATCTGTTTCTATCTACTTTGTGCTATTTTATGCGAATATTCCGAATGATTGCCCAGAAGGGTGAGTATAATACTCATTCGATCTTCCAGTCAAGAGTAAGTACATATCGCATTTCAGTGATGATTAAAAATGTTACTGAAATGTCGTTTTACCATTTGTCGGTATTTCAAGATCCCAGGAAGAATATGTTAATTAACTGCGTAGCTCTGGCCGAGATTTTCGTGCAGCGCGTATATCACGAAGGGGCTGCCTGGCCGAGGCGGTAAAGGCGTGCTCGGACCCCCGGAACGACGTGGGTTCGAATCCCCGTCAGGAAGTCGTAAAATTTGAGAAACGAGATTTCCACTTCCGGAGGTGCTTATGCCGTGAGGTTCACTCAGCCTACACCAAAAATGAGTACCAGGTTAATTCCTGGGGGCAAAGGTGGCCGGGCGTAGAGCTAACCACTCTACCCCATCACGTGCCGAGGTTAACAATGGTGGAAGCCTTTACCTTCCACTCCTCCAAGGACCTTCATGGCCTGTACGGAGGTGACTTTGCTTTGCTTTTGCGTATATCACGAAGTATCAGGCCAGTTACATGACAGAGGATCCTGACAGCTTCAAAGCGCTCTCTTGAAATTGGAACACTCTTGTGGCAGTGACCTTCGGGCCCGAGGGTTATCCTGATCTAGAACTCGACGGAGTGGGAAGGTCATGTGGAATAGGATGAGGAAAACAGGAAATACAACTACATTGTCATGCATAGTGTTTACAGCAGTGAATGTCTTCGCAATAGACTATAGGAAACCATATTCATGACTTCCTCGCTTGCAAAGTGTTCAATGGAAGGACTGAAGATTGATGATGATGATGATGATGATGATGATGATGATGATAAATAATAACATTATTTTTAGCAGCTTAGCGTCGCTCTACTTCAGATAGTCTTCTGGCGACGATGAGATGGGAAAGTACTCAGACTGGAAAGGAAGCTGCCGTGACCTTAATTAAGACACAACCCTAGCATTTGACTCATGTTAAAGTAGAAAACTACGGAGCCGGACTCAGTGGTTCATAGGTTAGAGGCGCTGGTCTTCTCACGCCAACTGGGCAGGTTCGATCCTGGTGCAGTCCGGTGGTATTTGAAGGTGATCATAAACGTCAGCCTCGTTTCGGTAGATTTACTGGTACGTAAAAGAACTTCTGCGGGACTAAATTCCGGCACCTCGGCATATCCGAAAAACATAAATATAGTTAGTGCGACGTAAAGCGAATATTATTATTATTATTATTATTATTATTATTATTATTATTATTATTATTATTATTATTATTATTATTATTATTATTATTATTCTGAGTCTACCCGTCCATCCAGCTTTCACTCCCGTACTTCACAGTCGCTCTGAGAGCAGACTTCCTTCCTAAGTAATTCCGTTGATCGCACTTGCGAGCTCACTAATAAAGTAATAAAACGAATAACTGATATGAAATTACAAAATTTGAAAATAGGGAGTGATTTATCAAACACCCCGTGCATTAGCTTTGTTGCACCTTGATTCAAATTATTATTATTATTATTATTATTATTATTATTATTATTATTATTATTATTATTATTATTATTATTATTATTATTATTATTATTATTATTATTATTATTATGTACTCTTATCATCACTTCGGTACTATATATTTTTAGAGATGTGAAATAGCTAGAACTTTACCATGAAGAGATGTTCTCTTACATATCAGTGATGAATTTACACGTGTCTCTCACTTTAAACCAGTCATAAACGCCAAATGAGCGCATGAAGTTTGAACGGAGAAGGAAAACGCCTTACCAAGTATCCTGCATGACTGACTACAAAAATATTCCTGGAAAGAGTGTTCTCAGTAGTCATCCGCAAGGCAAACGGGCGTTATGAAAACAAATGGATGGCTGAGGAAAGTGAGACGAACTACGCAGCACATTCATTTTTTTATGAGTCACTCTTCTACATAAGGCTCCATATTGGTTGTTTCGTGTCCAAAGGTCAGCTGATCAAATTTCCGTTTCTCCCACAAGTGTTCAATGGATATGATAGAATCTACTGCTGCTATAACCTAATGCAAGGACAAAAGAGTTAATTTTCAGTATTTTCAAAGTTCAGTCGTATGCATTGGCGAATTGTAATTATAATATATAGGAGCTAGGTGAAAGGTATTGTACGGTACTGTATTAGTAAAGAAGACAATAATGTGAGCGAGGAATGATATTTTGGATGGAATCTGACTTTTCTGTAAAGTGTAAACGGATTCTGACATACCTCTAAATATTATAATTAGGGAGGTAAAGGTCATTCTAAACAAAACAAAACAAACCCCATGGTACGACATCCCTAATGGGGCTTGGCGTACCACTCGACCCATTTTAAGCACGAATACCTCTAGATTACGAGGTGACGCATGGTCAGCGCGACGAATCCTCTCAGCCACTATTCTTGTCTATCTAGATTGAGCCGCTATGTAACCGTCAGATAGGTCCTCAATTGTTCTCATATAGGCTGAGAAGACCTCGAATCAGCCTTCAGATCCAGGTAAAATTCCTTAAACTCGCCGCGAATCGACACCAGGGCCTCCGGGTAAGAGGCAGGCTTGCTACCCCTAGACAGCGGGACGGGCAAATATAAACTAAAATCTAATTAATTTTGGAGACCGTCAGAGTAAAAGATGTTTTGCACCAGATTTATTTTGGGTGCTCCTAAAGAATGTCCGCAGAGACAGTATTCCATTAAAAAGAGACATCGAAATGAAATGTAACGTCACCTTCTAGGTTTACGTGAAAGAATGACATGCAGTCGCGAAATAGTCCAAAGGAAAGAACTGTGACTGGAAACCTTCGGCACAACATGCAAAGAACGCACCTTGTGACCTGTTGAGCATATAAATATGCCTCGACGAGTCATTGCAGATTACGATTACATGCACACTGTTAAATTGCGGCAACAAGGTCTCCCGTGAGGATAATTGCCCACCTGGTAGGTGTACACCATAGTGACGTTATTATGAACTAAAACCGCGGTCAACAACCACTACTCAATGGCCACTACTTGAGAATATTGATTCGTCGGAACCGAGAAGACTCCACAATGTCCTGACGGCAACTGGGAGTGCCATATCTACTCAGACAATCCAAAACCATCTCTACGGGGCCCACTTACAATACAGAGTTCCTTTGCGATCATCTGCACATACACCCGAACACCGTAGTGCCAAGTGTTGATGATTAAGGTAACTCTTGAATTGCAACTTGGCAGCGTGGTGCCAGGTCATGTTCACGAATGAGGGCATAATTTGTCTGACACCTTGTAATCGTCGGAGAAGAATGTGGAGAGAGCGCGGTGAGACCAGGCGAGTCGTATAGGATAAGCCATACCACGGTATCAACAGGGAGCTGGATTCGTCATGTTTTGAGCCGGCATTATGTATGAACGTCAGACGCCTCTCATCGGCATTCAGGGTAATATGGTAAGTGTTCATTATTAGGACTGACCCCTGCCCATTGTTCGGCCATACCCACAACATATCGGAGACATTTTCGTGCTGCAAGACAACTCCCATCATCTTAACATCATCCTCAAAGAGACCCAAATCACTCGGATAGAATGGTCTAATGGGTCGCTGGCATGAATCATACTGAGCATGCCTGGGACCAGCTGAAGCAGGCGGTGTGAACGACCTCCGGAAGCTTTCTGTCGAGGAGGAGGAGAGGCTAGACCACGATAGTCTCAATCTCCAGGTAGGCACCATATCACGAATTATCAAGGCATGTCTCAACGCACGCGATGTGGTAACACTATATTAAGACGCAGACTATGATTTCCAGGTTTGATAGATAAATGAACTTCGCTAAATTATGCGTCGTGTTTGGTTTTATTTTGTTGTTGTTGTGCGTTTTCTTCAATGCAATCATGTTATTCCTTACAGAAAGCGTGTTTTCCACCCATAGTTTCGGTTGCGTCATAAGCAGCCTAATACAGTGGGTTTCTCTCATCGGTTGGCCGGCAGGCGCGCCCAGCTTATCTGGTGCCCGTTGACTCATCACTCCCCGCTCCGGGGCAAAGCAACAAGGAGAGCACTTCGCTCACTTTATCCGTGCATGACATCAGATAACAATTACAATGATGAAAATAAGAATTAAGAAAATTAGTAATTAAGAAAATAAGCTCGTACCTAATGACAGGAGATGTTGGAAATGCTCTCCTTCTGCATCCACACATTTCTGGCATCGTCTTAATATACTTTCAGTTTTAACATGTTCGTAGCCCGCCATGTTGAGCTCTTCGAAACCAAAGTCGTCTTGAGGATTTTATAAGGCGTATGTTCTAATCTTTCTGCGATATCATTTACTTTTTCCTCGTTAAGTTCACGTTTCTTAACACTTCACTTCTTATCGAGTAAAGAACCAGTTCCTCTCAATTTGTTTACGAGTTTCCGCACGGTCTCTCTATGTGAAGGACGTACATCTGGAAAGTGTGTTACAAATCGCCTGACGACTTCACGCCAAGACTCTGTTTTCACATAATTATTGTACACAACTACCCTTTCCTCCACCGTGTACACATGTGGACGCATTATGAGAATTATATCCCGAAGTAACACTTCAAAACTCGAGAGCATTTGGAGCGACAGATCAACACTTAATACACGTTCTATGCACGGACCTGAACTGCAAAGTGCGGGCATTCTTGTGCTGTCGCTGCGCTGTGTAACGGGAAGTAATGAGTCAACGGGAGGCAGATAAGCTGGGCGCGGCTACCGGCCAACCGATGAGAGGAACTCACTGTACCTCAGCAACTCAGGTGGTACAAAACATTGCCTGAGGTTTGATTTAATAGTACCGTCGTAGAGTTCCACTCATTCTATAGCTGAGAACTCGGGTTTGACGGTTGAAAAACTTGCAGTACCCATCTCTGCACAGCTGTGAAAATGCATCATTCGGAAGTCCGAAATTTCATGCAGGGCACTGGCAGCAGCAATACTGGGTATAAATTTACCACGGATTGTTCCACAGTGAAAGCTTGAAAATACCATTATTTAAAGTACCAGAGCACACATCTCAGTTTCAGACCCACATCAGTACGATCACATAACCTGCCTAAATTACTGTAGATCCAACAGCAACGCAAAATATCGGAGTGTTCCCACAAGTACACGTCTTTATTGCTAACTAACAAGATACCCGTGCTTCGCTACGGTATTATACTGAAATGTAGAATTGAATGCTTATTGTTTTATATATAATCCGCCGAAAATCGCGATCTGACTCGCTTTCTGAGAGATTCCGCCAAAATTCGCGATCTGACTCGCTTTCTAATAGATTACGGCAAGTTTTCTCCCATTTTTCAATATTTCTTTCCAGCAATCGATTTCCTACTTACCGGGTTAGGTCCAGGTATTCCACCCGGTCAGTTGGGTCCCTAAATCTTTGCCACCTTTTCCTATAAGCATTTTTAATATGGATCAAATCCTTCAGGAGATCCAGCGTGGTGTCGTCTTGGGTGCCTTGGCGATACTGAACCCGCGGCCGGACTCCATTCTTAGTCATTACCCGTCCAGGACCAGTTTCCAGCGCGGTCCGCACATTTGACAACGGTCCAGAACATTATTATTATTATTATTATTATTATTATTATTATTATTATTATTATTATTATTATTATTATTATTATTATTGTTACGGACTTTTCCGTGGTAGGTAGAGGTGAAAGAAGGTGCGGGTGTGAATGGGTTTCAAGCTGCGAAATTATAGTGCAATGTAAAATTAATTTAAAAGTTAACAAGGTTATATTTTCTTTTCGAAAACAAAGAAATAACAAGCATGGCAGGTACAAAGTAGCAATTCAAAAGGGGTTAGTTACAATATTTACAGAATTTGGGCTTCGCGCCCTGACTTCACAATGCTTGGGCAATCAGCTCAGTTTTACCTCAAACACAAGTTTTAACAGAGGGGGAGAAAACCCCATTTATACCTAGGAGCCCTTGCTCCAAATTACACTGAAAAACCTCCATGAGGCATACAACCCAGAATTTTCAAAAGAGCCACTCGCTCTCAAAATTTAAGCCTCTCCCAGGCCACACCAAACTCCACCTTCAAGTTGTCCTCAACGGACATAAACACAGGGGTAAAATACCCAATCTACTGAGGTCTATTAAAAGAAAAGCAGGTTAATTAAATGACCTCTAAAATAACAATTTGAGAGGAGGCGAACTTGCACTCCTAATACACTTTGATTAAGACCTACTTGGCACTAGGCCGTTAATACCAGGGCTAATCCCATGCTAAAGAGGTGACTTAAGAAAAGAACAATTTGTTTTACATTAACGAAGAATAAGTTCACCTCAAGACAATGTGAGTGGGAGCTCGAGAGGGTTAGCACTCTCTATCCCAATATGTCGTTTTAAAAGAGAATATATGAAAGGAGTAGTTACATTTTAGGAAAAGGTTACATGGCTGAACGCTTAGAACCCGCCCCGAAAGTTAAACTGCTGAGCTAGCAAAGAAAGAAGTTATTAATCGGCCATTACCTTGTGTTGAACGGCTGGAGAAGAAAGAGGCGCTTCCCGCCCCCTGCTATGTACTTAACACACTGAAAGATGGAACAGAAGTGGCCTAGAGACCCAAAAATCAGCAGTTTAAATACTCTCGCGGAAGTTTCTAGGCGTTAGGGGAAAGAAAACACCCTCCCACAAACTCTTTATTGGATAGGACCCCGCAACAGATTCAAGTTGGGGGAAGATACATCTGATTGGATAGAAATTAATTTAAGAAATTCGGGATTGGTTAGGTTCAACACAAGGGGAAGAAAGGGGTAAATATTGCCAACTTAAACAATGATAGAAAGAAATTTAACAAAGAACAAACACTTGAAATTAAATTTTCTCCAAAAAAATAGTTCTTTGACTCCGCACTAGGTTGCACTATTGTAGATCTTCAGTAGTGTCCTCTAGAAGAGAAAGTTCACACTTCTTACTTCAAGCGAAACAAAAACACATCAAAAATGACACAGTTCAAAAACTCAGAATTTTCCACGTGGTGATATCTTCTGAGACGGTAGAAAATTAATACTGTCAATAAAGTTCAGACTTCCTCCAGCAGAGGAGTTTCACCTGGCGCAATTTTTAAATTAGCGGAGTGGAGGTGTACCGCCCGGTACAATTATTATTATTATTATTATTATTATTATTATTATTATTATTATTATTATTATTATTATTATTATTATTATTATTATTATTATTATTATTATTATTATTATTATTATTATTATTATTATTATTATTATTATTATTATTATTATTGTTCTGGACCCCACAGCAAGATGCAAGACCGCTACTTGGCGGTAAATTACATCTGCTGGCATTGTCATTGTTGAAAGTGTGACCAGCACCATTGTCGCGCGTAGGCAAGTGTGCGGGATTTCTGGCGATACGAATGACATACTTCCGTGCATTATTGACCTTACTATAGAGGTGAACAATTGGACGGTCAATCTCATGACTATCGTGTATTTCAACTGTGTTTAAATTTTCATTTATATGCCAGGAGAATCTACTGTAATCTAAGAACGTTCTCCGAAGGAAAAGATGGCTGTTGAAAACGAACCCAGGAAAGATTAAAAATGATCGGTTTATAATCAGAATAAGTACTTCCGAAAATCTACAGCCTGTTTCCAGTCATTCGACAGGGTCAGGAATGGAATGAATAAATCCCCCATCTAGCGGCGACAATAAGAATTGTGCCGGCTGCCGAAACCTGTCGCACTCCTCTGGGAAAATGATTAATGAATGACAAATGAAATGAAATTATATTAGACAGTGTTGCTGGAATGAATGATGACAGGGAAAACCGAAGTATCCGGAGAAAAACCTGTCCCGCCCCCGCTTTGTCCAGCACGAATGTCACATGGAGAGACCGGGATTAGAACCACGGAACCCATCTGGGAGAGGCCGGCGCGCTGCTGCCTGAGCAACGGAGGCTCCTTATACATATATTATGAACAGTAAAATCAATTGGTCTCACCTCCTTTTACACCCCGCCGCCGTTAAGTTTATTTACACCCCCCCCCCTCAAAGAAAACTAAAAGAAGGCGTGTTTCTTTATGTTTAAAGGAGATTCAAAACACCAATGTTCACGTCTATTACCTTCAGTTTTGAGATAAAAATAATTCACTTTTTTTCAATTTCACACCTCTCCCCCTCCCCCTAAGTGAATTTTCCGGCAAAAATACTTGTTTCTTTAATAGTAAAGGATCATCTAAATACCAATTATCACGACTCTAACTCCTTCAGTTTTTGATTTATGTGTCCTCATGAAAGGAATTCAACTCCTTTTCACTCCCGCCCCCCAAGATCATTCCCCCCGCCAAAACGGGGTTTTCTTTTTTTTAAGGGGATCCAAAAACCAATTTTCACATCTGTAACAACTTTAGTTTTTATTAGATGTATGTATTCTCATACAATTAAGTCAATTCATTTTTCAATTCTTTCACACACCCCCCCCCCCCCCCCCTTCATTGGATTTTCCGAGAATACGTGTTTCTTTACTTTTAAAGCAGATTCCAAAAATCAAATTTCACATCAGTAACATCTTCATTTTTGAGATATCAGTAGCCTAATTAAAATAATTCAACACCATTTTCAGTCACTTTTATCCCCCCCCTTCTACCCAAGTGGTATTTCAAAATCTAAAAATACACGTTTCTTTATTTTTTAGAGATAAAACATACCTTTTTTCAATTTTGTAACATGTTAAGTTTTTTGAGATAAACTGTAGAAATTCTCATTTTAAAATTACACACCGTTTTAGTTCCCCTTAAGTGGAATTTCCGAAAACAAATCACCTATGTTTCTTTACATTTACAGGAGATTCCAAATACCCACTTTTTACGTCTGTAACATTGTACGTTTCTCAGATCTGTAGATATAGTCTTTCAAAGAATTCACCTTAATTTGTCACTCCTGTTTAACCGCCATTAATTGGATTTTCCAAAAACCAAAAATACGTGTTTCTTTATTTTTAAAGGAGATCCCAAACACCAATTTCCGGTCTGCAATATCTTCAGGTTCTGAAATATAAGTAGCCTCATTAAAGTCATTCAACCCCTTTTTCACCCTTTTCCACCATTCCTATTGGGATTTTACGAAAACAAAAATTATGTGTTTCTTTATTTTTAAAGGAGATTCTAAATACCTATTTTTACATCTATAAACTTTAAAAGTTTTGAGATATAGACACACTCATTTAAAAATTCACTCCCTTTTCACCCCCCATTAATTTTATTTTCCAAGAACAAAAAATACGTGTTTCTTTATTTTTAAAGAAGATCCCAAACACGAATTTTCAGGTCTGTAATATCTTCAGTTTCTGAGATATAAGTACCGGTATCCTGATTAAAGGCATTCAATTTCTTTTTCACCATTTTTCACCCCTCCTATTGGGATTTTCTGAAAACAAAAAAATACGTGTTTCCTTATTTTTAAAGAAGATTCTAAATACCAATTTTTACATCTGTAAACTTTTAAAGTTTTGAGATATAGATACACTCATTTTAAAAATGCACCCCCTTTTCACCCCCCTATTAATTCGATTTTCCAAAAACAAAAAATACACGTTTATTTACTTTTGAATGAGATCCCAAACACCAATTTTCAAGTCTGTAGTATCTTCTGTTTCTGAGATCAACACATTTTTCACCCCTTTCCACCCCTCCTATTGGGATTTTCCGAAAACAAAAAATACGTTTCTTTACTTTTAATGAAGATTCTAAATACTAATTTTTACATCTGTTAACTTTCATAGTTTGAGATATAGATACACTCACTTTAAAAACTCACCCCCCTTTCCACCCTCCCATTAATTGGATTATCCAAAAACAAAAAAATACGTTTTTCTTTATTTTTAAAAGAGATCAAAACTACCAATTTTCAGGTCCGTAATATCTTCATTTTCTGAGATATAAGTACCGGTATCCTGATTAAAGGCATTCAACCCATATTTCACCCTTTTTCACCCCTCGTATTGGGATTTTCTGAAAACAAAAATTACTTGTTTCCTTATTTTTAAAGAAGACTTCAAAAACCAATTTTTACATCTGTAAACTTTTAAAGTTTTGTGATATAGATACACTTATTTTAAAATTTCACCCCCCTTTTCACCCCCTTAGCGATGGAATATCAAAAACTCCTCTCTTAGCGAGCACCTACATCTTAATATGAATGTATCCCCAAAATTTCATTTCTTTATGTCCAGTAGTTTTGGCTCGCGATGATGAATCAGTCAGTCAGTCAGTCAGTCAGTCAGTCAGTCAGTCAGTCAGTCAGTCAGTCAGTCATTCAGTCAGTCAGGACAAGTTATTTTATATATATACTAGCAAGATACCCGTGCTTCTCTACGCCATTATACTGAAATTTATAATTGAATGCTTAACGTTTTACATATAATCCTCTGAAATTCGCGATCTGACTCGTTTTCTGAGAGATTACGGCAAAATTCCTCACATTTTTCAATCTTTCTTTCCAGCAATCGATTTCGTACTTCCCGGGCTAGGTCCAGGTATTCCACGCGGTCAGTTGGGTCCCTAAATCTTTGCCACCTTTTCCTATAAGCGTTTTTAATATCGATCAAATCCTGAAGGAGGTCAGGCGTGGTGTCGTCTTTAGTGCCTTGGCGGTACTGAACCCGCGGCCGGACTATATTCGTAGTCATTACCAGGCCAGGAACCGTTTCCAGCGCGGTCCGCACGATTTGACGACGGTTCAGATTACTATTATTATTATTATTATTATTATTATTATTATTAGATTTTCTGGACCCCACAGCAAGATGCAAGACCGCTACTTAGCGGTAAATTACATCTGCTGGCATTGTCATTATTGACAATGTGACCAGCACCATTGTCGCGCGTAGGCAAGTGTGCGGGATTTCTGGCGATACGAATGACATACTTCCGTGCATTATTGACCTTACTATAGAGGTGAACAATTAGACGGTCAATCTCATTCCTATCGTTTATTTCAAATGTGTTTACATTTTTATTTATATGCCAGGAGAGTCTACTTTAATTTGAGAACGTTCTCCGAAGGAAAAGATGGCTGTTGAAAACGAACCCAGGAAAGATTAAAAATGATCGGTTTGTGATCAGCATAAGCAAATCGAAAATCTACATCCTGTTTCCAGTCATTCGACATTGTCAGGAATGGAATGAATAAAGCCACATCTAGCGGTGACAGTAGAAATTGTGTCGGCTGCCGAAGCACACCTCTGGGGCAATGATGGATGAATGACAAATGAAATGAAGTATTGGACAGTGTTGCTGGAATGAATGATGACAAGGAAAACCGGAGTATCCGGAGAAAAATGTCCCGCCTCCGTTTTTTTTCAGCATGAATGTCATATGGAGTGACTGGGATCTGAACCACGGAACCCAGCTGTGAGAGGCCGGCGCGCTGCCGCCTGAGCAACGGAGGCTCCTTATAACTTCATTATGAACAGTAAAATCAATTGGTCTCACCTCCTTTTACACCCCAGCACCGTTAAGTTCATTTAACCCCCTCCCCCACAAAAAATTAAAAGAAGGCTTGTTTCTTTATGTTTAAAGGAGATTCCAAACACCAATGTTCACGTCTATTACCTTCAGTTTTGATATATAAATATCCCCATAAAAATAATTCACTTTTTTCACTTCCTTTCACGCTTCTCCCCCCACCGCCTAAGTGAATTTTCCGGCAAAAGTACTTGTTTCTTTAATAGTAAAGGATCTTCTAAATACCAATTATCACGACTCTAACTTCTACAATTTTTGATTTATGTGTCCTCATGAAAGGAGCACCTACATCTTAATATAAATGTATCCCCAAAATTTCATTTCTTTCTGTCCAGTAGTTTGGACTCGGCGATGATGAATCTGTCAGTCAGTTAGGACAAGTTATTATATATATATTAAATCTCACGTTGGCAATATAAATTAACGACAACAACAAAACTACTACTCACAATAATAATAATAATAATAATAATAATAATAATAATAATAATAATAATAATAATAATAATAATAATATATTGGCTTTACGTCCCACTAACTACTCCTACGGTTTTCGGAGACGCCGAGGTGCAGAAATTTAATCCCATAGAAGTTCTTTTACGTGGCAGTAAAAGGCTGACGTATTTGAGCACCTTCCAATACCACCAGTCTGACTCAGGATCGAACCTCCCAAGTTGGAGTCAGAAGGCCAGCGTCTCAACCGTCTGAGCCACTCAGCCCGGCGAACTATACTGCTTCATATGGTGAAGAGTGATGAGTAGGGCTTTTTTCTGGAAAAAGAGGTGCCGGAACTCACATGAGGGAAATTAATGAAGAAGACATGGGATTTCCCGAACATTTAAGAAAGCATGTAATTTTCAACGAAACCTACTTACACTGAATTCAAAACAAGTTCCAAATTTGTAACATGCCATCATCCTCCTCAGTTCGTTTTCTGATCTTGCTTTTTGTATCCATGGCTGAATGACGACCTTGTAACAACCAAGTTTTGACATACTTCGTTGGATCAAATACCGTCAAAGGAGGTCCAACAATTTTTATTAATAGTAATGAGGTAATGGTTTTCACTGACAAAGATGATCTTTCTGGAGTCGCAATCAAGTTCATCTGAGAAAATCACCTTTCACACTCATCATCATCATCATCATCATCTGTTTACCCTCCAGGTTCGGTTTTTCCCCCGGACTTAGCGAGGGATCCCACCTCTACCGCCTCAAGGGCAGTGTCCTGGAGCTTCAGACTCTTGGTCGGGGATACAACTGGGGAGTATGACCAGTACCTCGCCCAGGCGGCCTCACCTGCTATGCTGAACAGGGGTCTTGTGGAGGGATGGGAAGATTGGAAGGGATAGGCAAGGAAGAGAGAAGGAAGCGGCCGTGGCCTTAAGCTAGGTACCATCCCGGCATTCGCCTGGAGGAGAAGTGGGAAACCACGGAAAACCACTTCCAGGATGGCTGAGGTGGGAATCGAACCCACCTCTACTCACTTGACCTCCCGAGGCTGAGTGGACCCCGTTCCAGCCCTCGTACCACTTTTCAAATTTCGTGGCAGAGCCGGGAATCGAACCCGGGCCTCCGGGGGTGGCAGCTAATCACGCTAACCACTACACCACAGAGGCGGCACCTTTCACACTCACTTGAAGATATAGCTAATGTGTTGAGAGTCCTCGAACCCGAGAAAGTTCCCCGGCCATTTCTTCTCTGAATTTCAGATGATCTCTGAAGGCTCGAATAGCTTCTCTTTCATTCAGTTGGAATCTTCTTGCCAGTGTGCCTATTTCTGCTTCTCTATACAGAATATTTTCTCTTGAGTTTGCTGGCCAATTATTAGAATCCAGAACTCTTGCACACCTTGACAGTTCAGTGTCTTCTTCGGAAAGTAATATTTTCTGTAGAAAAGTTTTAAGTTGTTCATAGAAAGCATTCGGGGAGATTGGTGGCTCATAAATTCTGTTTTTCTTATGCAATGGAACACCCTTAAACTGTAGATTTGCAGCTGCCTCAAGAGCTTTCTGATAGTAAGGCCCTGGGACAGACCTCCTCTTCTCACAGATATCAACAAGGCCCTCAGTCTTGCTGTGGGCTTTGTAAGGATCAGCATTTCTCTCCTGCAGATCTAAGGTTAGTTCAGACAGTTCTTGCAAAACATCGCAAATTAATCTCAGATGCAAAATAAATTCCACAGGTGTTATTTTCCTGTGAAGACCTTCATAAGTTCATTTTCCTTTCTGTCACAACCATCTTCTGATTTACCTCTTTCAAAATGAAGTACCAGTGCTTCAAAATCCTGCCAAACAGCCAAAACAGTTATATAGCTGGATGCAACCCACATTGTGGACAGAATTCTTCCAATTTTTAAAATCTGCATCTCCCGTGTAGCTGCACATGACTGGAGCTGCCTTGCATTCCTTGGAGAGAAATGATACATAACATATAATTTGTCCATAAAACTCTTAAATTTATTGATGCCACAAACCTCTCACAACATCGTGTACTGATAATTCCAGTCTATGGCTAGCACATTGACACAACACAATGGCAGGAAATCTGTCTTTGAAAAGTTTTGAAACTCCTCCACATACTCCGAACATTACTGCGGCACCATCACACGTCACTGAAACTAAATTTTCCTGTAGAAAATCTTCTGAGAACGCTAGTGCTCCTATAGAAGACATCAAGCTTTTGTAAATTCCATTTGCTGTTACGTCATCTAACTCAATTAAATCATTGAAAAGGTTGACCGGTTCTGCCATTTTTATTTCTTTAATGTAGGTGCGAACACATACTATCAGAACAGACTTTTCACTTAGAGTAGTTGATTCATCAAGAATAAGGGAGAACTTGCTCTTTGAACCAAGTACATTTTTTATCAATCTTGTTGTCATTTCACTGCCTATGTGCTTTACTATATTTATACAGGCATTACTTGAATGCAAAATTCTCCCCATATCAATCCCGTTCAATTCTTGTAAATCAATTTCAGTTTCAAAATTGTAGAAAGACTGGTTCTTTTTGCCACCTTATAAGCAGTACGAAATACTTTCTAAGTAATTTCCTTTTCTCCCTCTAATGACTTTAGACATACTGTCTCAAGTTTTTCTTTTTTTTTCCCTTCTTCAGTTATTTTATTAGCACTTTTATGTCCAGCACTTTCTTTGTTGTCAAAAATATTTTTCCTGAGAGATGTTAGCTTCTGTTTACGATTTTCTCCATAACACACAATTTCACTCTCTTTTGATAGTCGCATACCCACATTCTTCTGTACACGTAAACTTCCAACATTTTTGCACACTGAGCAACCTAACTTGCCGTCATGAAAATACAACCAATCGTTTTTCTTTACAAAATCGTTCTTTTGTTCTACAGTCCAACAACTAGGCCACAGACTTTTAAATTCACTTTGAACTTTACAGACCGTTATGGAACTCGTCGACACATCTGTTGCTTCAAGATCCACACTTGAGTTGTTTGATGATAATCCAATAATAATGCTTGGACAATTTTTGCGTTTGGTGGTAGGCACACAAACATATTCTGAAATTCTTTTCATTCTCGCCTCGTGGACGACAGATTTAGGTTATGTCTATTGCCGCGTAGGAAGTAGTACAAACTACGGCTGAGAATGCAATAAACACAGGCAATTATCTACATCAACGAACAACAGTACTCTATATTGAAGGCAATCCAGATGAAACGTAACTAGAACTGGGACCAATATACAAAATAGATACAAAGTGAGCAAAGAATGGACAATAACGAATACCCTATATCCATGCTGCCCGCAAACCGGAAGAATGTTTTCGATTTAGATTGATTTCGATTCTCGAAATAACAAGGCGACATGCGGCATTTCCTTTTCAATTAAGGTCATTTAGCGCGGGAACAGTAAAAATAATATTTTTAAAATTCCTTAACCTGAAAAAGAAATCATATTTGAAGTCTAAATAGTTTTTGAGATTTGTATTCACGAAAAGTTTCCGGAACGCCGTTCCGGTGCGTTCCGCCAGAAAAAAAGCCCTGGTGATGAGTAATACTGGGGATCAATGATACGGTCTACTCAAAAGGTCATTTTACAAAGGACGGTCCGATAAATGAACAAAGGCATTCAGAAATTAAATTTGGAATGCAAATTAGATAATATGTAAAACTTTGGTGATTCTGGATGACTGAATTCTGTAGCAACTAATAATGTTTGTCTATTTTAGGACACGGTTAATTTTTTCAAAATTGCTGTCGCAGTTACGGTCCATCTCCTTAGCTGAATGTTTAACGTAGTGGCCTTCTGTTCATCAGGTCACGGGTTCGATTCCCAGCCGGGCGGATAATTTAACAACGTTTTGCTAATCCCAGTAGCTCGGAGCCTCGGTATTTGTGGTCATCTTAATCGCCATCTTAATACACATCTTCGTACTACCGACCACCACAGCAACACGCAATAAGGGATACATTCCTCCACATAGGGTTGGCGTCAGAAAGGGAATCACATCCTCAAAGAGATAACTGAAGAAAAGCCAACAAAGAAGATGCCATGACACATACGGTCGGAGGTGAGTGAACTGATTTTTCAAACAAGAGGTAGACAAAGGTCCGCCTCTGTGGTGTACTGGTTAGTGTGATTAGCTGCCCCCACCCCCACCCAGGAGGCCCGGGTTCAATTTCCGGCTCTGCCACTAGAGTGAGTCGTCCGTATATAAGTGAGGCAAATTCGAACGTGCAATATTTAATATTTCTTTTGTATACAGTATAGTATAACACCCATTTAAATTACAAGTGTTAATGGTTGTCATGAATGAAATATGCCACATAATAATGAAATAACAATTTAACCTGGTAGTCTGGAAATCACATTACACATTTCGACAATGGGTGTTGCAGTCGACATTGTTATTTATGCATATGCTGTATTTTTCTGATGTGGTTTTCAAATATCGCTAGTATAGACGTATAAATTCTCTGGAATTAAGTCACATTTTTATTAAGTACACAACTTGTTTCGTAGCATACCTCTCTTCCGTTACATTTAATTCGCAATGAACATTTTGAGCTACTGTCCGACTCGTTGGCTGAATGGTCAGCGTTGAGGCCTTATATTTAGAGGGTCCCAGGTTCGATTCCCGGCCGAGAGGGGGATTTTAATCGCCTCTGATTAGTACTTTTGGACCGGGGACTGGGTGTTTTTGTTTGTCCCAACATTTTCCTATTCATATTCGAACAACACACTACACCACCAACCACCACATGAACACGCAATAGTGATTATATCCCTCCATATAGGGTTGGCGTCAGGAAGGGCATCTGGTCGTAAAACAGGGCCAAATCCACATGTACGGTACGGTTCGCACCCGCTACCGCACAAGTGTGGGGAAAGGTGGTAGAAAAAGAAGAAGAAGAAGAAGAACATTTCATACTAGTGCTAAATATTATTATGAGTAACTATTAGAATTACTATTTTTGTTTTCATCACTGCTTAAACATAGTTAAGGTTGTCTCTTTAGAACAATTGTGTTTTCTTGAAATAGTAGTATTATATTATGTCTTAAACCCCGTACAAGTTTTGATTTGTTAACAATCCATGCAATTTGAATAGTTTCAAACAGAGAATCATATTTTCTGATCAAATTACAGTCGCATTAGAGTATATAACTCCAGGACACTACAATGAGAGCAGATATGACTTGTAAAGTGACCTGGTTATAAACCAAAACGAACTCACATTACAGAACACAGTCGTGCTGCACGTGTTTACGTATCTGCATCATAGATGGTGCTGCTAGTTCCTCGGAATCGATTCCGGAATCGGGTACCCGACTCCCCAGGCATATGGAATCGATTCCTCGCGATTACAATCGCAACCCATCACTAACAAATAGTGAACTGACATTCCACTAACACTTGTAAACATCACTGGAATATAATATGTACTTACTTTTGACTGGAAGATCGAATGAGTATTATACTCACATTTTTTTTCTGGGCAATCATTCGGAAAGTTCGTTTAAACTAGCACAAAGTAGATAGACCCGGATAGCTTGCAAAAACCGTCGAATTTTATTCACGTAAAGTAATGGAGCGTTAATCACGCAACATTCTCAAACAACTCACGTTAGATATTGCCCCCTTTTTACCGGACATGCTGTCCGACTCGTTGGCTGAATGGTCAGCGTACTGGCCTTCGGTTCAGAGGGTCCCGGGTTCGATTCCCGGCCGGGTCGGGGATTTTAACCTTAATTGGTTAATTCCATTGGCCCGGGGGCTGGGTGTTTGTGCTGTCCCCAACATCCCTGCAACTCACACACAACACATAACACTATCCTCCACCACAATAATACGCAGTTACCTACACATGGCAGATGCCGCCCACCCTCATCGGAGGGTCTGCCTTACAAGGGCTGCACTCGGCTAGTAATAGCCACACGAAATTAAAAAATTAAAACCGGACATGCTCAGCCGGAGAGCGAGAGTCTCAAGGGTGGACCGTTCGCTGTCTGGCTTTGCTTAATTTTGAAGGCAGGGAAAGAGACAAGGACTAGCGACAATGCTACAAAAATATCAAAACAACAGGTTTTCTACATTTATTAACAACTAGCACTCATTTACAAGTTGTAAGTTGTAAGTTTTAATTTTATTCAATTTTGCCTGAGGCATTAATAAAGTATCGATTAGGTGGTTATTTATACTTACTTCTTAACTAGCACTCAAACAATAAACAAATTAATATTGAACAAATCTTGATGGCAAATTAAATTTGATTCTTCTCAGCCAGTTCCTTCAAATACAGCATTTAATTCCTCCGATAGCTTTGACGTCAATCAATTCTGTAAATATACAGATGGATATTAGCCTACTTCTGGCTCAATGAAACACACACAAAAACCTCTACGAGAGGACCTCCCCTTAATAATGTCGTAATTATTTATAAGTTGAAAATAACTCAATCTGAAAAACCGTCTGTCTTATACTAGTCTTAAGCGTCTAACATCTCTGATCCATTCATGTCAACATTTATTACTTCAAGTAAAAACTTTACTCCTTTAGAGTGCTGAATTAAACGTGATATCCATTAAAATGGAAAAATAAAGAAAACAGATTTTTTATCGGAAACAGTACTTAAAGAAGTCTCTATCTGATTTATTTTCATCAAATTGTGCTTGTACGATAACTATTTCTTTGAATCATCCCTTAGTGTTCGATTGAACAAACGTGACGTTAATCATTAGCATCTGACGCCTTGAGAACATTTAACATTATAAGCTTTAAAATAATAGTGAACCTTGTCCACTGGTGCGAAATAATTCTTTCTTATTCATTACTGTCTGATACTCTGAACTCATCTCAACTTAATTTCAAAATAAAATTTACTAAAGGTTCAACTCACAAAAAGTTAGATCAACTCAAACAACGATGCTGATAACCTGGACCCAACCTGATGAACACGTGGCCGAGTCAAACCACATTCAAAAAAAAAATATCACAATTCACTGAAACTACCACACACACCCAGCATTCACACAAAGACACACGAGAATTATTTACACTATTTACAACGAATTCTAGACTTTGAATATTATATTTTGATTTTTATCCTAGGCACATGAATTATCACGATGACGGTATCGGGTAAAAAAATCCATTCACGTCTCTCATAAAATGTGATGAAGTCTGAATGATCACTTGGTCAAAGATGATGAAAATTTACAACGTTGGTCATGGTAATATCGGCGGTTGATATCTGGAAAAATTGTCGTCTACAGAAACGCACATAGTACAGGTCAAATATTAGCATTCGCATTCATGGTTCATGAGTCACGACATTATTATTACTTAACTCCACGTTTATCACTTAACACGTGCTCCACACTTGAAGAAATTACGTTTTACCACACACGCATTTTTCAAATAAAATTCAATAAATGAATTAACAAGTCAATAAAATACAGTAAATGATCCGTCAGGATTCTGCCATATTCCAGGCTCATACTCATCCTAATTGAGCACTCATTAACATCTTACAACAAGATCAAGCAATATATAAACTCACGACCATTATTCATTCATTTAAGCCGAGGTGAAAATTATTATTATTACTATTATTATTGTTATTATTGTTATTATTATTATTATTATTATTATTATTATTATTATTAGATGCGCTAGATATTAAATTCGCGTAAACAAGAGTTCGACAATATGCCAGATGACACAAACACGCCTTAAACCCCACGAGAATAAATTTTGCATAGAAATCTGGCGTAACAAACATGCCATAAATCTGTCCCACATGACTTCCACAAAAAAAAATATTTTCAAAATATTAATTTTCGATGAGGACAATGATTTTTAAATCACTCTAGACTATTAAATGGGACATTTAGAGAAATCGTAGAAGACACACGCACGTTCTAGCTATTCTAATAGAGACCAATAATCACTCACACACAATGACAACACTACCATTTCCCATGTGAAAGAAGGATGAAAATATTAAAGACTACTCCAAGACTAGAAGAAATACTACCACTAATGAATAAGTAAGCATTATTTCTACAAAGATGAACAGATAAACGTTAGAAAAGGGTACTTAAATGTATGATGAAACTGGATCTCTGCCAATGATCTGGTATCTCTGGATCACATGCTGTTGGTTATCTGATTCCGTCGCTATCTCCCCATGTTAGATGTCGCCTACATTTTAATACACCATTGTAGCCGTGAAGTTCAATGCAGAATTATGGTAGATCTCCTCTTCAAATTGTGGAAACATCTTGATGCACTCGAACAATCACGTGGCGATCCTCTTCTTCCTTCTAACACCGTAGAGGCTGAAACTAACAAGAAATTTTAAAAGATATTCCGTAGACAATCACGTTGAGTTTTGAAGATGAACGACACGTAACTTAGTCTGCGAAAATCTGCCAGACTCGTTGACTAGGGTGCTCATGAAGATATTAGATTTGTACTGCCAAGTAGAAATAATTTCAAGCCCAATGACGGAGTATCTGCGTCGTAAATCAGAGTACGTAAGAGCGTAAGTGAAGTTCGTAAGAGCGTAAGAGAGCGTTTGTTCTGAAAACTGGGGTATTTAAGTATTCCCAAGGAGGGTGTGACACCACATTGGTTCGTAATTGGTCGTCGTCTATCACCTGATAGGCCATTGCAATTCTCGAAAGTACTTTCATTTGAAGACTCTGGCATGCGTGATTTAGATCGGGGCGACCTTGGATGCTCCCAGTGGGTCACGTGATACAGCTGACAGCTCGATAAAAAAAATCAATACTCTGCTCCTCCGCTGGTAGGACCGGTTCTGTACAGGCGAGAACGTCTCTACAACACAGGATTGGAAAAAGATCGCCCGTGCTAATGAAATAATAGCCTTGTACTCGCATACACAATAAAATACTTATTGTAGGCCAAATTTGAAGGTGACAATACCTACGTTATGAAATCACTATTTCTAAATCGAGGAGCATGAACATGTAAAGTGTTAATGTATGATAGATGAAATATTAATAGTTCAGACATATTGTAGGCCTTCTCTCTCTCTCTCTCTCTCTCTCTCTCTCTCTCTCTCTCTCTCTCTCTCTCTCTTCCTCTCTCTCTCTCTCTCTCTCTCTCTCTCTCTCTCTCCGGGGTCTATTTGCCACCCTGTTCAGTCGGGGCAATGGATACTAACTAGCTGTTCTAGATATATGTTATGGTTGTTTACTCGTGTATCTTGTTGGATACGTGAGAAGAAATATAATTGATAAAATATACTTTCCAAGAAACCTGACGTGATTTCTACTTTCAAATACGTTTATTAACATTCAAAATTAACGGGTAAGGAAAATAAAGATATAAAAGTATACAAATAGTGATGAAACAAACACATATTTTAACAATGAAATTATTATTCAGTTGAGATGGTTCGCTTGCAACTTATTGCTTCCCATTTTACTCTCCTGTATAGATTAACATCTTGAAACTACAGGAATGATGGCTTCGTTTCATTGAGATATGTAGCTATACAACCCTCCCTGCAATATACTTAAGCCACTGAATTTTTATTATTTACATATCACAATATAAAATTTAAAATAACAACATATCTATTTTCACTAACATTCAAAACTTGCCAGGAAGTTTGTAAACTCATTGTTTTAATACATAACCTTGCTAGCTATTTGTCTGTCGAAAATACTCTTTATCTCGACTAGCTGTCATATCTGCCCTAGCTCACAAATATTTTTGCAAAACTGCAACTTAATTCATGACACAAATACTGACGATGATATGAAACCAACAGCAACACACAAATATAAAATATCAGCTCTCATCTGAGAACAAAACAGATCTCCATTCTGCCCTTCAATGAGC
The DNA here is from genome assembly GCF_040414725.1 of Anabrus simplex. Taxonomy (NCBI): domain Eukaryota; kingdom Metazoa; phylum Arthropoda; class Insecta; order Orthoptera; family Tettigoniidae; genus Anabrus; species Anabrus simplex. The sequence continues at coordinate 1,057,789,140 of NC_090266.1, forward strand.
TCTAGCTTGACATCACTGAAGTCACAGATGGCAGTGATTCGGAGTTGAACGCTACAGGACATCTTGCTCGAAGCTGTCCCTCAATAATCGATTCGTTACAGTTCGCCGTGTCACTCTGGTGCCAACTGTAGCTTTAACGGATACTGCAGATGTAGTACGGACCCTCTTCTTGAGACAGTGCCTTCCCGTAACCATTGTTGCCAACACCGATGCATCTTGGATACATCCCTGCCAAGTCTTTCTGCAATATCGGGGAAAGAACATCCACCTTCTCCTAGTCCTATTACAAGACCTCATTTAAATTCAGTACCTGCTGATACTGCCTTCTTCGTCTCCTTGAAGGCATGTTTGACTCACATCTACCTCACAACGTCAACACTGCACGATGACTATTGCTTACGAAGTGTCCAGTGCGTATTTAAAGCAAACTTGTTTTTTAAGATCAAAGTGGCTCTACTAGCACCACTCTTCGTGCACTAGTGCGTAAATTTGAATAGGCGTCATCTTCAGATGTGCAAACACGCCTACCGAATTTCGTTTTCTAGAGCAACTCCTTCTTGGTGCTGGGATTTCATTTGCCGCCAGTGTATATATATCCCATTAATCTTCGACGTCCACTTGTATACTGTGTCTTGATAATTTTCGGATCGAAATATTGCGGGAAATATTTTTAAGAAGCTTAGCATCTGATGAGGCACCCATGAAATAAATAATGTTGTCCATGTGTCTTCTAATCAGCGATAGTTTTGGACCAGCTGGAACTGCTTCTACATCATCATCATCATCATCATCATCATCATCATCATCATCATCATCATCATCATCATCATCATCATCATCACCACCTACTTCTTCTTGTTTTTCGTGATCGTGAGCTTTCTGGTCGCCTCGTAGAACATCTTCAGCTGTCTCCTGCTGGCTTAATGATTCTTACTGTAATTACCAACATCCTGCTTGGCTCAAAAATAATTCTGGTTCATTTTCATTCAATAATTTCTCAAATTAGCTTCATTAGGCCCTATCAGTATTTAGTATTTTGCGAATTATGTTCATTCAACCCGAAATCGAATCGAGAGTTTACTCCAATATATTTGTCGAATCCAATGGTACAGTCAGTTAGTTGTTTTTTCTGTTCCAATGGTAGCGGTTTTGAGGTATGTGGCATTTGGAAGATATTCAAATGCGATAATGATGACGTGCTTGCAGCACAATAAAGATCCCCAATAGGGCAACATTATGAAACCCCAGCGTCTCTGAAACTTATAGGAATTTAAGAGTCGTTAAACAAATGGCATTAACAATAATAAATTGGAAGGTTCTTCTTCCTCTCCTTCGCATTTTTCCAATTGTCGCCTCTAGATGTGGATTAAACCTAGTTTTACAAGCAGATGTCCTTCGTGCCGTCAACCGTATGTGACGAGAAGTCGCGGCAGCTTGTAGGATACTACACTCTCAGCTACAAACATCAGTCGAGGCAGACCATGCGAGCTCTGAATCAATGCATATTCATTATCAAACTGTTCATTATGCATTACATACAGTAAAATTGTATCTAGGACACAATTGTACTACCAAATTGAAACCTCACGACAGCGCCTCAATTCGCAAATCACAGCGGACCGAACAGATGTTTATTGTCAGGACTTGAGACTTGAGATAGGCACATGCGTGGCAGCCATATTTATCCCTCGCACCTCTTACCCCGCATCCTCGCGACTTCTCGTCAGACGAACGTAGAGTGTTGTAGGATACATTCGCTATTGTGTATGTCCACCTTCGTAGCATGACTAGCATTATCAGCTGTCGTCCTCGGAGGCTCGGTTTCGAGTCCCCATACTGCCGGAGATTTATGAATGGTAAGAGGTCTGTCGTGTGGTTAAAATGGTACATCGGGCGAGTTGGCCGTGCGGTTAGAGGTACACAGCTGTGAGTTTGCATCCGGGAGATAGTGGGTTCGAACCCCACTGTCGGCAGCCTTGAAGATGGTTTTCCGTGGTTTCCCATCTTCACACCAGGCAAATGCTCTGGCTGTACCTTATTTAAGATCATGGCCGCTTCCTTCCCACTCCTATCTCTTTGCTGTCCCATAGTCACCAGAAGACCTATCTGTGTCGGTGCGACGTAAAGCAACTAGCAAAAAAATGTACATGCTGCCCACCTCAATGCGCGGGGGGGGGGGGGCTGAAAAGACCTGCGTAATGTCAGGACGAGGACACGAATTTTTCCGGCTCCGTAGCTAATTGGTTAGCTTGCTGGCCTTTAGTCCGAGGGGTCCTAGGTTCGATCTTCAACCAGGTCAGGGACTTTAACTTTCATTGCGTCTCGGGACTGTATGTTTGTGTCATCTTCAACATTGTATTTCATCTTCACAGACGGACAGGTCCTGCAGGAGCGTCAGCTAGAAAGACATGCACCACGCCTTTCCGGAAGCCACACAGCATTATTATTATTATTATTATTATTATTATTATTATTATTATTATTATTATTATTATTATTATTATTATTATTATTACGCGTTTCTGTGGTGGACGGCAGGATTATATGTTGTTTGTGAATGAGTTGTGTATTAAGACAGCATAAATACCCAGCCCCCGAGCCAAAGGAATTAACAAGTTGTGGCTGAACTACTTGGCCCTGCTGGAAATCGAACCCGGGGCCCTCTTAAACGGAGGCCACCATAATGACCATTTGGCAAGGAGCCAGACAGTGCGTTTGTTGGCAATCAAATATAAAAATAGCACATATCTAAATATAATCACCAATTGATTTGCATTTGTAAATAATGTACCATATTATCAAAATTCGTACCATACGTTAACTTACCATCGGGCTGATAACCTACATGGTAGGGTCTTCAAACAACAACATCATCAATAATAATAATAATAATAATAATAATAATAATAATAATAATAATAATAATAATAATAATAATAATAATAATTGTACCGGGAGGTACACCTCATCTCCGCACATTCAAAAGAAGCGCCTTAAAGAACTCTATCTATCAAACAAAACGTGAACCTGCTACTGCATGAAGTTGGGACATTAATCAAAAGATGTCACTACTGAATAACTGAGAAGTTTGTCATGTCTGAGTTTCCTAAACTGATTGGATTTGTTTTGGTGTACATCAAGAAGTTTGAACTTTTCTCCATAGATGTCTCTACAAAACTGAGGTCACGCCCTCTGGTGCAAAGTGGAATAATTTGTTATTGAAAGAAATTTTGTGTTTACAGTTTTTCTCTAGTAAATTAACTTTCATTTGTTTTCTACATATTTCATGGTTTGCAACACTTCCTTCTCTTCCTGCCAGCTTTGGTGTCTTGCCAATTAAAATTTTTCTGTAATTATTTTTCAGCCTATAACAGGCTTCTTGTTGGATTTTGGGTGTAACTTTTGATTCTGCCAATAAAATTGAGAGGGTGTGTCCGGATTAGTCCAGGGCCCTCTAGAACCGTTCCCTCGCGTATATAAGCTGCGGTCTTTCAGGCTACCTTGTCTTTGGATCACCGAATTTCTGTGAGTGTGTGTGTTAAGTTAGGAGGCGGTGCGCCTCATTCTTCGCCAGGCAGTTCAACCGCCAAGGTAATTGCCACCTGTCTTATTTTTCTGTAGCTACCTCCGCAGACTTACACGAGGGGAAGGTTCTAATTTCTAACTATGTAACCTCCTGCTTTTTAAAATGTAAACCCTCTTTCGGCTAATGTCAAATTTCATACGATCTTAAACTGTAAATCGGGGATAGAGAGTGCGTTACCCTCTCGAGTTTCCCTTCAACTTAGTTTGAGGTAACTATGATTTTGTAACCTTTTCTCCTTTCTGTAAAGTTTTAAATTAACCTCCATTCTAGTCACCTCAGTAGCTTGCGATTAGCCTCTGCATCATGGGGCCGAGAGCCCAATTAGGGTTTTTAATTTTATAGGAGTGCAAGTGTACACCTCCCATCATTTTTTGTTCGGGCCAGTAATTTAACCTGTTCTTCTTTCCACGAAGGCCCAGTAGTTTGGGTAATAGATACCCCTGTGTACAAATTGTAAATGTTAGGTTAGGCCTAGAGAGGCCGGAAGGTGTAATAATTTTGTGTAATATTGCCTTGAGTAGGCGGTGAGAAATTGGGAGCGCAGTTTCCTTGGTTAATGTTGGAGAGCATGTAAGCTCTTTCTGAGAATGTGAATTTCCTGTAATAGTGAGGGGTGCCTCTGGAACGCTATAGATTTGCAACCTTTGGAGCAAAGTGGTCTTGAATTTGGGAGATTTCTGTCCTTGTCTAAATAATACCACTTTTGAGAAATTACAAATTTGTAAACTAAGGGCTTGAAGCCCAAAATTGTCAAATTCCCTTCTGGTGTTCTCCATTTTAATATCCAAATTTGTCATTGTTATTTCCCTATGTTAGAAGTTGTTAAGTTTGTTTTTTGAAAAGAAATATAACCTATGTTAAAGTTTTAAATTAATTTTTGATATTGTAGATAGACCCATTCACACCAGCACCTTCTTTCACCTCTTTCTGCTCCACGGAATCTCCGTAACAATAATAATAATAATAATAATAATAATAATAATAATAATAATAATAATCAAGTTGCCATGCAGTACTGGCAACTGATAATAATAGTTATTTTCAGTCTTCAGTGACTTACACTCGGGTGTGAAATTTCAGCGAGTAATTGATTACTCTCACAGGTACTCATCAAACAGTCAAACAGTATACAGTACATGTCCGCTGTGTATGTCTTAACACTCTGACATTTTGCATCGTCCATTTACCGTGTTGTATGTGCGTCTTCCCTGTCCAGTGTGACACCTGAACTTGTGACGAACATATTATTATTATTATTATTATTATTATTATTATTATTATTATTATTATTATGATACGTGAATGGTCCCTTTTGGAACACACGAAGCTTTATTTATGATTTCGTTTGCGGAGGATCCAGGATGCTTTCATCTGTTGACTAAAGACCCTTTTCCGTTCTACCGTTCACTTGGTACCTGCTCTTTTTGGTACTTCATTCTCTGGAGTAACTTCCCACTTGTCAATTTTCTTTCTATATATATTTCGCTTCAAAATGTGTTCAGGTTAAATTTGTGCGTTCTTCATGTCCACTTTCGTTTATTATTATTATTATTATTATTATTATTATTATTATTATTATTATTATTATTATTATTATTATTATTCTGCTGACTTCAAGCGACTTCAAACGCGATCAGCTAGCTTTTTGACTGGAGTGATCTAACTTATTTTCTTTCATCAAGTTATAATAAAGGTGGTTCGCTGCTATGCTCATAGTCGTACCTTCTGTGCATAATTCATGCAAAACTCACATTAAAAGGACATCCAGCTCTTTATTTCATGTCTCGATATTCAGGTTTTGTCTGTAAGCAAAATTAAGCAGTGCCTGGAATCTAAGCCAATCAGTGACGATGGTGTGTTATATAATATAAGCGTAGCATGTAAAAATAACACAGTTGTCGCTACAAAGCCCACATAATCATCATTGCGCTGTGTCTAGGACATCATTGTTTTACGGTGAATGCTAGCATCAGATCGGCCTTAAGCAATGGCGGTCGGCATACTTTCGTAAAATGACTGGCAGATCGCTCCAATTTGAGTGTGCTATGGGCTTGACCGGGAAGAAACCGATTAAAGTTGCAGTTCGCAGTTGATGTGACCGAGAAGAGTGGGTGATCATGTTCTAGAGAGCTGAGTACATCTAATCTCCCACCCCATCTCCGTCTGCCACCTGTCAGCTCACAGACCGACAGGAAACACCGCCACCAAAGCAGTCGTGTAGCATTTTACCCGCCAGACATAAATGTTTTTACAGTCCACTCAGACGAAACGCATTCCGCAGGTCTTTTATGTGAATATACCCCCATGCAGGAATCAGTACTCTTTATGGCTGGCCCATATCGGTGCACCTGATGCCGAGATTATGCTGTATTTCCTCAATCGTATCTAGCTTACTACTACTAAAATGCTTTCATTCCTCCCATGAAGGGGGAGGCGGGCCTCTTAGACGGTGACGCCGTCTCTCAGGCCGGGAGATTTGTTACGGTGAAAGAGATGCTCGGAGAAGTTGAGAGGGTTTGTGGCCGTGGCATATAATGGGAAATTCGCCTTAGTGCAGGAGAATGGAAAACCACGGAAAACCTTTCTCAGGAGAACCGACGGCTGGGGCCAGCTGTGAGGTCCAGCGCTGTCCCGTCTCCCGAATGCAGAGGCGTAGAGTCACGGTAGAGCCGTGGCCACCCGTCCTCTCCTCGGTTGGCCGGTCAGAGAGCAGAGTTGTTAGACCACGGACCAGCCGTGGCCACATATGGGCCGAGACGCACTCTGCATCTACCGACGATCTAGTTTCTACTTCTACTACTTAGACGGTTACGCCGTCTCTCAGGCCGGGAGATTTGTTACGATGAAGGAGATGTGCGGAGAAGTTGAGGGGGTCGGCGGCCGTGGCCTATACTACGAGCTGTCCCGGCATTCACCTTAGTGCAGGAGAATGGAAAACCGCGGAAAACCATTTTCAGGACAGCCGACGGGTGGGGCCAGGCGTGAAGTCCAGCCATGTGCCCCTGTCCCGTCTCCCGAATGCAGAGGCGTAGAGCCACGGTAGAGCCGTGGGCACCTCTCCTCTGCTCGGTTGGCCGGTCAGAGTACAGAGCTGTTGGACCACGGACAAGCCGTGGCCTCTTAAGGGACGACGAAACCCACTCTACATCTATCGACCGACCATCTAACTTCCACTTCTGATAATCCTCATGGCCTTGGGTTCGCTCAACCAATGTGAGTACCAGGCTAACTCACGGAGGCAAAGCTGGCCAAGCATTGAGTTAACAAATCTATCCCATTTAGCTACGAGCTCACTTCTCACTCCTCCAAGGACCTCCCTGGCCTGGTTTGCGTGTTCCCTTGATAGCCAAATAAGATCTGAAAAAATAGTTGAATCAGAGAATAACGCTAGCCTGCATAATAATACAGTGTGTCCTTGAGTAAGGTTCCAATATTTATAGAGGAGGCAACACGCAACAAACGAAGGGAAAAAATTCCTATAAATATTGGTCAAAGCAAAGCAAAAAAGCAAAGTCATCTCCGTACAGGCCATGAAGGTCCTTGGAGGGGTGAAAGTTAAAGGCTTCCACCATCCGTAACCGCGGCACTTGTTGGAGTAGAGTGGTTAGCTCTACGCCCGGCCGGCTTTGCCCCCAGGAATTAACCTGGTACTCATTTTTGGTGTAGGCTGAGTGAACCTCAGGGCCATGTGCACCTCCGGAAGTGGAAATCTCGTTTCTAAAATTTTACGACTTCCTGACGGGGATTCGAAGCCACGTCCTTCCGGGCGAACCGAGCACGCCTTTGCCGCCTCGGCCAGGCGGCCCTTATAAACAGTGGTCGCAAACCCAATATCTTTGGAGATATGATACGCCAGTTCTACTTTCAATGATCACAATGCTCCAATAATTTAGAGAAAATCGTGTGCAACAACAGACGAAAATATGTTCCTACATAAACATTGGTCATAAACCAATTAGCGTGTTGTGTTATGGTCTCATTATAATGGGGCGCCGGTCCGTTTTTATCATAGGGTTAGGCAACACCAAACACGGATCTTTCAAGCGCGATCAGGGAGGGCCAATACCTTGGGCTGCTTGTTCTCCTGACCGTAACCCTTTAGATTCTTGGCTTTGGGGACATATAAAGACCATGGTGTATGCGGTCCCCATAAATGATATGGATACATTACGAGAACGCGTGTTCAGTGTCTGTAATGCAATACGCCAACAGCCTGGCGTGTTCCAACCAATGCGTGATTCCGTGCGACTCAGTATTGGAGGCTGCACTGTAATGGGTCGCGGTCACATTGAGCACATGTTGATTATTGATAGTAGTGGTAGCGGACCATAACTCCGAAGATATTAGGTTTGCGACCAATGTTTATAGGACTTTCTTCCTTCGTTTGTTGCGTGCTGCCTCCTCTGTAAATATTGGAAACTTTTTCAAGGATACCCTGCATATTATTCTTCCGATAAAAAGCTTAATAGGCGATCATACCTAAATCAAGTGTGCTGAGTACAAATCTGCTTTCTATTTCCCGCATCACGTAAGGATTTTTGACAGTAGTCTCATCATTTCCTCTTAACATCATGATTTTGACCACATTTCACTAAATTTTAACACCCCTTAAAGATGTGCAAAAAAATATTCTATAAATGAACATGAATAAAACTCCCCAGCTGATTTCTAATCTGATTTCCGCTTTTTTTTCATATCACTTAAGGACTTTTCACAACAGTCGCATCGTTTCCTTTAATGCCATGATTTTGATCACATTTCACCAAATTTTTACACTGCTTAAAGATTTGCAAGAAAATGATTTAATAGGTGACTGTAAATGACTTGCCAGAAAAATAAACTGTTTTCTGAGGTCTGGGTTGCTATAGGTGATTGTAAGTAAATTTTAGCACAATGAATTCAGTGCCGGAGTCCGGTTTTCTTACAGTATACAAAGCATCCAATACAATGTAAGATTGAGGATGTGTTTTATTTTCAGCTAGGGGTGCTAAGGGTGTAATATCCATCCCCAAACCACCCCCACCGTAGTATTTTTTTTCAGAATTGTAAGTCATAAGTTTGTGCATTCCACCAATTGCCATGACTGGAATTGTTTGTGTGTGATAAAATTATTTTCATATTTCCGTAACTTTGCATAATATAAGAATTTTAGGATGTCTTGTAAACGGTACAAAACCGAGCTCGATAGCGGCCAGTATCCAGTAATCGGGGCTGTACCTTAATAAAGGCCACGGCCTCTTCCTTCCCACTCCTAAACGTTTCCTATCCCATCGTCGCCATACGACCTATCTGTGTCAGTACAATGTAAAACAAGTTATTAAAAAACGAATCTGTTCTATAACGATGAGTATAAACTTTATAACATGAAAATCCAAAAATAATATTCATACTTTAAAACATAACGCGCTAGGGTGAAATTCCAGAAACTCAAATCAGAAGACTTATTAGTAGGGCTCGGATTCATATGCACTAAAAACTCCGAAAATATGCATGCACATATGCACTAAAAATGTTGAATATATGCACGAAAATATGCACTAAATATAAAACATATTGCAATTACCAAACAAATTATTTAATTTTAACTCAGTGTTAAATTGATAAACAAGTTTCACTCCTTATAAAATGATACATGGCAGTAGGCTTCAACAGTTTTTCAATGTTTTCAGAAGTCAATGACATTCTGTTGTCGGACATAAGTAATTTATACGCTGAAAATTATCGTTGTACGTCGACGGACGTAACTGGGCAATACTTGTACACCGGCTCTGACTGCTCGGAACATCCTTCTGGCACTTTAGGCATTTTTGCAGTTTAATCTGGTAAAACATTGCAATGGACGAAGAGCAAGTTAACAGATGAACGCACTTGTTTAAGCAAACATTGGCAGGCAACTGTAAGGAGGAGGAGGAAGAAGGAAGGAAATTGCAGTTGTGGAAAACGTCATTATCCATCTACCTACTTGTATTGCGACACTGAAAGCACTTTCTTTGATCAGGAAAGGTTTCTCATGTTACCAAATGATGTGCAACATACAGATTTCATTAAATTTTTCATTTCGTTCAGAAATCTTAGATAATCCATCACACATAAGAGAAAAATATGTCTGTATATGCTCTAATGTTCAAAATATGCATTTGCATATGCGCATATGCATTTTTTAAAAGTCCGGGCCCTACTTATTAGCATGTTAAAATAGCTTTGGCGAACTAAATTCTGTATTCCGACTTCTGTTAAGAACCTGAATGCAGAATTGACATTAAGCACATAGTATCATGCGTTGTCTGAGCTTTGCCAGCGGACTACTAAATTTGTATACCTGTTTGTCACAATGCCGGCCCTGTTGTGTAGGGGTAACGTAAATGCTTCTTACCCGGAGGACCCGGTTGCTATTTGCGGGCAGGTAAGGGATTTTTACCTGGACCTGAGGGCTGGTTTGAGGTGCACTCAGCCTATATGATTACAATTGAGGAGCTATCTGACGGTGAGATGGCGGCCCTGATCTAGGAAGCCAAGAACTCCCGCGGGACAAAATTCCGGCACCTCGGTCTCTCCGAAAACCGAAATAGTAGTTAATGGGACGTAAAGCCAATAATATTATTGTTATTATTATTATGAATAACGGCCGAGAGGATGCGTCTCATGCTGACCACACGACGCCTCATAATCTGCAGGCCTTCGGGCTGAGCAGCGGTCGCTCGGCAGGCCATGGTCCTTCGGGGCTCTTGCGCAATGGGGTTTGGTTTGTCACAAGGAACTACTTATTCTTCTACTTCTTCTGTTTTTCCTACCGCTTCTCCTGCGTCGCACATGTGGATTTGGAACTATTTTACGGCCGGATGCCCTTCCTGCTGGCAACCCTATATGGAGGCATGTAACCACTATATCGTGTTTCTGTCGGTGGTTGGTAGTGTAGTGTGTTGTGTGAGTATGAAGAGGAGAGTGTTGGGACGGACACAAACACCCAGTCCCCGAGCCAGAATAATTAGTCAGAAGCGATTAAAATCCCCGACCCGGCCGGGAATCGAACACGGAACCCTCTGAACCGAAGTCGAGTACGCTGACCATTCAGCCAACGAGTCGTTTGTCACAGTGGACTACGTCACTCATAAACGTTCTTGAGACCACACTAATATGATATAATTTTTAAAAAGCAAAACAATCTCCGTACAGGCTATGAAGGACCTTGGAGGGGTGGAAGGTAAATGCCTCCAGTATCCGTAGCCACGGCACTTGGTGCGGTAGAGTGGTCAGCTTTACGCCCGACAGCCTTTGGCCCCAGGAATTAACCATTTACTCATTTTTGGTGTAGGCTGAGTGAATCTCAGAGCAATGTGCACCTCCGGATGTGGAAATCCCACTTCTTAAATTCTTGACATTCCTGACGAGGAATCGAACCCACGTCCTTCCGGCAGCCTTCATAATATAATATAATATAATATAATATAATATAATATAATATAATATAATATAATATAATATAATATAATATAATATAATATGTCCGCCTCTGTGGTGTAGTGGTTAGCGTGATTAGCTGCCACCCCCGGAGGACCGGGTTCGATTCCCGGTTCTGCCACGAAATTTGAAAAGTGGTACGAGGGCTGGAACGGGGTCTACTCAGCCTCGGGAGGTCAACTGAGTAGAGATGGGTTCGATTCCCACCTCAGCCATCCTGGAAGTGGTTTTCCGTGGTTTCCCACTTCTCCTCCAGGCGAATGCCGGGATGGTACCTAACTTAAGGCCACGGCCGCTTCCTTCCCTCTTCCTTGCCTATCGCTTCCAATCTTCCCATCCCTCCACAAGGCCCCTGTTCAGCATAGCAGGTGAGGCCGCCTGGGCGAGGTACTGGTCATACTCCCCAGTTGTATCCCCGACCAAGAGTCTGAAGCTCCAGGACACTGCCCTTGCCGCGGTAGAGGTGGGATCCCTCGCTAAGTCCGAGGGAAAAACCGAACCTGGAGGGTAAACAGATGATGATGATGATAATATAATATAATATAATATAATATAATATAATATAATATAATATAATATAATATAATATAATATAACTCTGATTATTAATTTCTCGCTGTGTAGCAAAAGATATCTGTCTGTTTTGTGCCAACTGTAGAATCTTATATGGATCAAACGGACTAATCCACAGCCTTCAGCCAAAATACAAGTGGTACATCAGCTGGGTGTGACTAACCTGTGATCACACTATCTGTGACACACCCGTATAGACGATTACGTTAAGGCACGTTCCACGTTCCTTCTGGGAAGTCAAAGCTGAGTGATACCATCCTAGGTCACGGCGCTTGTCAACGACCACTCTGAGTTGAGGTGTTAATTTGAGAATAAAGTTGTAATTCTTACTTGCAAAGTGTAATCTTAGAAGTACAAAACAGTTCCACGAGCATTTTCAACAGTGACGATTGTCCTACAGCTAGACTCGGCACCTCTATCCAGTTTTTCAAGTGTTTGGGTCTCTTAAACCCTCAAATTTAAATCATCCATTAAAGTACTTTAAATGACTTACAATACTTGAAGACTCCATTCAGCTAAATCCGTGATCAATATTAAGGGGACAGTCGGGTGATAAACAGATCATTCTTCATAATGAGTGGATTTTCATTAAATTCTCGTGGAATGTGTTTTAAAAAATAGAAAAAGCATTCCCGAAACCTATTGAAGATATGATATTAGATAATGTATGAAAAATGAATTCTTTGGAAAACATTAATTTTCATTTCATTCCTTGAAAATTTAGAATTTAGAATGCATGTTTAAATATTAATCTACAGTCGAAGCTACGCTAATGGACACATTTATTCAGCGGACACCGCTATGTAAGGACATTTTTCCCTGGAACCGATCTTATTTGTATTAAGACAAGTGGTAAATAAGCCCAATTTAAGCGGACACGTCGAATTCCGGACAGCGGACATCGCAATTTGCCTCGTCCACTTGTTCGGACACTTTACAGGTTCCTGGACATGTCCTCTACATCGGACTATGTCATTCTCTTAAAATCATTCTGCAGACATACGAGAATTCCTTTGGAATGTTTGTACTATTTCGAGTGCAAGGAAAAGAGAGATAGAACTCGCTGAAATAGCCGTGAAGTTAATTCTTCTCTACAGGGTTCTTTCCAAACCTTCCGTTAGGATCGTCTTTCATTATAATTAGGGTACATTTTGAAAATTCTAGTTGCCCGGGAATGCTGCCAGTGACTGTTCACTCACAAGTTACCAAGGGATTTTCCAGCCTATCTTGCATCATTCCATCCATAACTCAGATTGTTGCTGAGAAGGTCGACGCCAGCTAGTTCAGCTAGACAAGGAACAGACTTTCACGTGCTGATTGTTGAGAGAAATACCGCCCGGTAAATAGGAATAGGAGGGACGAGCGTGTTTTTATCTCGAGACAAGAAAACGTGTAATTACAACAACTGCGAAAGAACTTTCATTGAGAAAAGATCCCTGCTGGGAAACTCGAACACCGTTTTGAAGAAAAAAATATTTCATACGAATGGAAGGAAAATAGGAATTGAGGAGTGAAAAGAATGTGGAAGTCAGTTTTCGCAGAAGTGAACGTTGTGGTGTATGAGTGGTTCAAACGTTTTCGAGCACAGAAACTGTGAATGAGTGTTACACGAAAAAGCGCGAGAAATTGCAAATAATCTGGAAGGTGAGATTAATTCAGTAAAGAAGTTGTGTGTCACGCTGGGTTGTTATTCTCGTTTCGAGAATATAGATGTAAAGAAAAAAATGTGCTAAATGTACACGCCCATCTGAATGATTACTTCCCGAACCTGTAATGATTATAAAGGCTGTATTATCACTTATAATATCTCCCAGGCAAATATTTAGGCTTAATTAGAAATTGTTCAGAATAATCGAAATAACGATGTACCTTACGCTTATGTTTAATGTGGGCATTAATACGTTCGATTAACTGTTACAGCCCTGCATTATTGGACACCTCTCGTAAGGAACGTTCTTCCACGGAAGCGATGATGTCCGTAGAAGAGAGGTTCGACTGTGTATTGTTTTTTCTATATATATAATGTATATTCAGAAGTATATTTGTAAGAATGGCATTTTTCTTCCAAAATTTAGGTTACAACGATCCCTACTGTCCGAAAATATCCCACAATCAAAACTTCCGTACACAAGTTTTCTAAAATTGCTGTGATATATGAAGCATATGCCTTTGCTGGCAGGACCTAGTGTTTACAGTGCACTATGTCTTCTGGTATGGGCTAGAGCAATTTTGTTACTTTCATTGATCTGTCTCTGTCTTATCCTTGGCTTTGACAATATGAAAGTGACTGAGGTGTGAGCGATGCTTGTAATGCCATTCCTTGTGCAGCCAGTCCCTGCAATGAATGGTGTGAAAACGTTGCTCATAGGGTCGGTTGGTGCATGCATTTCAGTGGGCTTGGCAGACTTGACAACTTCTGGCTCGGTGAGGAAAGCAACGGGAGACTACCTCACTCCTCATTTCCCTAGTATACCTCTTCAGTAATGCCTAGCCCATCTATGACAGCTGATGGCAGAGCTGTTGAGGATCCAACCAGCCTTAGGGCTGAAGACTGAACATACATACATACATATGAAGCATAAAAGTTCTATAAAGTTAAGCGGAATAATATAAGAGAAAAAATGAAATTATTATTTTTAATATTAAACGGAATATTACGGGAGAAAAACGAAATTTGTATAAGCAAAACTAAGTTGAATGTAGTTTTCTCTGCAGAATTTTTTACCTAGATGTTCCCATACCGTATGCTTTCACCGAAATGACCGAAATATCCATTTTAATCTCCAGACTGTCCCTTTAATGTTATTCTTGTTTAGTCTATCCCACTGCATTACAAGGGCTTAAGCTTTAAACACGTATATGACGTGAACATAGGCCTATATCAAAAATACTTTCGCTGTATAGACAACTTTTATTGGCACCAGAGGGCCCATATTAATGTTGACAGAAAGGTGACTAACACGGCAAGTAACTACAAAGGAGTGCGGCAAGGATATGTTCTCTCACCATTGTTATTTATCTTTAATTCTGGCAGTATCTTCGAAGAACTTGAAGATATAAAGAAAGGCATAAAGAGTAATGGAGTCTAGATCAACAACGTCAGCTATGCTGATGACATAGTGCTGATAGCTCATAATTTTGATGATCTTCAAGAACTCTTTAGCATAGTAAGTGAAAGCAGTTATACTGTAATTTAGGCCTGAATATAACATCCAGAAAAGGAATTTGGTGAGTGTCACGCTGGAGCCAGATACGTTTAACACTCAGTGGCTCACCAATAGAAAGAGTGAATAAGATTAAATACTTTGGGTTATGGCTTTGTGACTACTGGACTTCAGATAGGGTATGTCGTGTAGAGATTATCGGTAGTGCTCTTATAAAATACAAGAAAGTTCGTACGTGTAGAGATTTGGTCGTCAGCCTTACAGCAAGATTTGTAAAGTGTTACATCTGGCCTGTACTTCTCTATGTCGTTGAGAATTGGGGGCTAAAAATGGCTACAGCGAAAAAGATCGAGGTCTCTGAAATGTGGACGTACCGCAGGGTGCCTAACATACCGTCGACAGCAGGAGTACGATAACTAATGAGGAACGAATGAAAAATTATCGAGAACTGATAGTTCTTAGAAGGAGAAGGACCGGGCGAGTTGGCCGTGCGGTTAGGAGCACGCAGCTGTGAGCTCGCATCCGGGAGATAGTGGGTTCCAACCCCACTGTCGGCAGCCCTGAGGGTGGTTTTCCACGGTTTCCCATTTTCACACCAGGCAAATGCTGGGGCTGTACCTTAATTATGACCACGGCCGCTTCCTTCCCATTCCTAGGTCTTTCCTGCCCCATCGTCGCCATAAAAACTATCTGTGTCGGTGCGACGTAAAGCAACTAGCAAAAAAAGGAGAAGGACTGCATACCTGTGTCTTATCATGTAGAATTCCAATTATTACTTTCTGCAGCTTATTATAGAAGGGAAGAAAGGAATAGAGCAAGGAAGAAAAATCGTGGCTGTGGAACATAGAGTAATGGAGAGGGTGGACAGTTTTGCAACGCACAGTAACCAACTGGATAGAAACGCAACATGAGGTCTCCAACACCAATTAAGAGGAAGGTATGATGTTACTTTCAAAACTTCAGATTAACTTTCAAGTCACACAAAAATGTATTCAGTTTTATCAATAGGTAGGTACATTCAGCACACAACTAAAAGTTAGACTATCTTATACCTTCACACAGATTTTCTGTGCCTGGTTCTGCTTTCCACGAAGGTATTTATTATTTGAGAGAGATCCAAGTTTATGACACATTCATTCTCAATTGAGATGCTTGCTAAAGCCGACAAACGGTCCTGGCTCATTGCAGAGAGCATATATGTTTTTATTAGTTTTAATTTACAGACGCTCCACACTCCACTGGCCACTGAAGGAGATATAGTCAAGAAATGCAGACTGTGCAAGGAAAGGTACATGGTACAATAAATTAATTACGGTATTTAATTTATTATTGTGAATTAACCTAATAGAGGGATTAAAATGCTGGAGGAAAGTACTGTAAAACAACAATACTTCATTAGAGGCATAATACGAATGGTACATTTTTATAACTTTGGCGCCTCTTCCATTCCGGGACCAGCCAGGCCTGCCCATTTGGGCTAATGCTAACAAAACAAGCAACGTATAACAAAACATGTGCTATTGGTTCTAGAGCTTAAGAGATTACGCCAGTCGACAAGAAACCGACTCTACCAAGCAAGCTCCTTTATTTCTTGGCATAAATAATTTATTAATTCCATAGACGTTCACAGATCATTAAATATTGTATTCCTCTACAAACAGAAGTGTTAGTTGCTGTTTCTTTAAGGTACTTCGAAAACCGTGGTGAAGAATACCATGTTCTTAGTTCACGTAAGTCTCTCTGATAATCTGTGTGTATCTGTTCAGGAGGAGAAGCGTATTTGCCCCTTGGACGCAGATGTATAAGAATGAAGCCTGCAACGACCAGCTAGTGTAAATATTTTTTTTTCCTTTTCTTTCTTTCTTTCTTTCTTTCTTTCTTTCTGAAACTGTTTCAGGGTCGGTATTTCTCCCGTACTCAGCAAGGGATCCCACCTATACCACCTCAAGGGCGGTGTCCTGGAGCGTGAGACTTTGGGTCGGGGAGATACAACTGGGAAGGAAGACCAGTACCTCGCCCAGGTTGCTTCACCTGCTATGCTGAACAGGGTCCTTTTGGAGGCATGTGAAGATTGGAAGGGACAGGCAAGGAAGAGGGAAGGAAGCGGCCGTGGCCTTAAGTTAAGTACCATCCCGGCATTTGCCTGGAGGAGAAGTGGGAAACTAAGGAAAATCAATTCGAGGATGACTGAGGTGCGAATCGAACCCACCTCTACTCAGTCGACCTCCTGAGGCTGAGTGGAGCCCGTTCCAGCCCTCGTACCACTTTTCAAATTTCGTGGCAGAGCCGGGAATCGAACCCGGGCTTCCGGGGATAGAAGCTAATCACGCTAACCACTACACCACAGAGGCGGACTAGTGTAAATATTTTGCTATAAAATTGCTATCAACCTGTTCGAAGATATGTTACCACAAAATTTATGAGCATCACTTCAGTTTAGTTCGTCACATTGTAAGTAAGAATTTATGAACACACCACCAACGCCTGTTGAATCACAGAGGGGTAGCTCATGACTCTTAGGTAGCTACTACCGACCAAGTTGGCCGTGGAGTTAGGGGTGCGCAGCTGTGACCTTGCATCTGGGAGATAATGGGTTCGAACCCCACTGTCGGCAGCCCTGAAGATGGTTTTCCGTGGTTCCAATTTTCACACCAGGCAAATGCTGGGGCTGCACCTTCATTATGGCCACGGCCGCTTCCTTCCCATCCTAGCCTTTTCCTATCCCATCGTCGCCAGAAGACCTATTTATGTCGTTGCGACGTAAAGCCAATTGTAAAAAAATATAGCTATTGTAGATAGGCACTGAATTGCTTCTGACACTTGCCTACATGCCCGTATGCACCTGAAGTCCGCGTACAAGTGTCCTAATTTGAGACTTCCCGGTATACAATTCCTACCACCCAACTGTCACTGCAAGTTCTGTCCCTCCTTACAAATGACACATCCGGCAAATGATTCAAACTCATCCAGCTGAACTTTGATTTGCAGCTAGGAACTGACAATTTGTGAAGCAGAAACTGCTTATGTCTATAAAATACGTTCTAATTTTCATATTATATGCAGAGCTCGAAAGAATCCTGCTTGTTGTTTAAAGCTGATGCTTGTTGTTTAAAGGGGCCTAACATCGAAGGTCATCGGCCCTCGAAAGAATCCATGATGAAACATCACATTTCATGTGATCCCCGAAATCAAGCAACATTGAATACGGTTAATACTTGGCTCGATATTGTGTCTAATCTGACTGATGAAGAAGAGGACAAAGTGGAAAAAACTGGCGACTCTACTGCTAGTAAACTCTGTGTCATGAACATACGAATACAAAGCACGTATGGAAGAGTAATTTTAATTCCTTCTCTGTTGATCAGTTAAATATCCAAGACTTCCTTAAAATTCGCTTCTACTACATTAACAACATGACAATTTATTCTTCTCTATGTTTTATTAATTATTTAGTTTATGCCTTCAGAAGAGGAAAAGTCAGGGCTCTCGGCCTATCTTTTACTTTAACCACATTATTGAATACATCTTGGATTGTCTGAGTCTTACAGATTAACTCTTAACTACCCGGGTACAGTCTCCTAGACCGCGCGAGATCCGTAATATTTCAATACTCACCTTCCGCAGTTAGTACGGACTCGTCCGGCCTTGTAATCGCTTAGCTCGGTGATTCAAAATAACAGCCGGTGGAGAGGGAACAATCGCCAAGTTGTTCGCAAGGTATAGGCTAATTTGTTACAGTTACGTTTGGTGACAGTAATTTCATAAAATAGTACAAGAGTGGGTACATGATGTTTGAGCAAGTGAAGTGTCTGGAGAAGAGGACGTAAGCTGTATTTGACCTCAGATCATGGCAGTTCTTCGGAACAAGAAGACGGATTTGTAGGAGGAGAAAATGCTGAAAATAACAGTGATGACGATTCATGTAATTCATCAGATGTTACTGGTGATTTCAGCACACCTCAAAAAGCGTTAATTGTTAAAAACAAGTTCAAATGGTATTCCTTCTCTCTGCATTAGCCGCTCCAGAACGAGAAAACACAACATCGTGATGAAACTTCCAGAACTTACAGAACAAGCACGCAACTGTGATGTAAGTCTGAAAATATGTGCATGGAAAGTGTTTGCAATTTTCAAGACAATTTTCTGTTTTTCAAACAGTATTTTGCATCGTGTTTTATTAATGTATTAGCTTTTCAAATATGCTTAAATGTTGACTCTACTGTATTGTACGTTGTAAATATTTATTATGTGCATAGGAGCAAACATCTGCAAATAAGTGTTCCTTTTTACTTTATCTTATATTAAAAACTATTGCTCGCCTATTCATAAAATATTTCGCTTCTTCATTTTAATGGATCTTTCTCGATAATAAAATACTGAAATAAGAAAGAAAAGATGGCTTTTTAAATATTAAAGGTAAATTCTGACAGAGGTCTCTCGGACCGGACCCGGGTATATATGTCCTTATTGTTGTACCGGGATAGTTAAGGGTTAATGAGGTTATGATGATGGTTGTGGTGGTAGAAATCTCCAGTGAAAACCAGGAATATGTCAAGGTGGTGGCTAACTTTATTCTGGATGTATAAATTACAGTAGATGACCGAGGTATTAACGATGATACAAAGGCTAACGAAAACAAGTAAGTTAAAGCATGCCATGCTCGTGTCTTTGGCAGAATTGTCAGCCTCACAGCCTTCGTTTCACATGGTCCCTGGTTCGATTCGTGGCAAGATCGGGGATTTTAGCAGCGCCAGGTTAATTCCTCTTGCTCGGTGACTGGGTGTTCGTGTTCGTCTTAGTACACATCTCTCCATTTAAAAACAACACACTACACTACCAAACGTAAACCAGTCTACATGTTTGACAGTTAACACCCGTCACCTCACCAGGGTGGGAGAAACGTGCTGGAAGAAGAACTTATAGGGAACATAAGAAGCGCTATTATTTCTAGAGCTACGTAAGTGACTGAGTGCCTCGTAATAATAGTATGATTACAACATACAAATTTCATATTGGTTCCGTATTGGCAATAGAATGCACAGAAACTCAATACTTACAACATAATTTTGTTAGTAGGTGCACCTCTTCAATACTTATCAGTACCCCGGAAGACAGGGTGTAAGTGTTTACATTTATTTTCCATGCATTTTTGATCCACATTATCCGCGCAGAAATGTTTAATATTCGTCTTCCGTTTCTCTTTTCATTTTAGATTTGTCAAGTATCAAGAAGTTTATTAGAAGTTACTCAGTTTATCAGTATGCCATCAAGTTCCTAATTGGCAGCATAATCTAATACACTCCCACAGAAAACGTGTCAAGGTTCTAAAAGTCCAATGCTCCCAGCCTTTTTTTTTTTTTTTTTTTTTTACAGTTTGTTGTATGTCGCACCGACACAGATAGGTCTTATGACGACGACGAAGGGAAAGGAAAGCCCTAGGAGTGGGAAGGAAACGGCCGCGGCCTTAATTAAGATACAGCCCACGCATTTGCCTGATGTGAAAATGGGAAACCACGGAAAACCATCTTTAGGGCTGCCGACAGTGGGGTTCGAACCCGTAATCTCCCGGAAGCAAGTTCATAGCTGCGCGGCCCTAACAACACGGCCAAGTCGCCCGGTCCCAGTCATGAAACGACCAGCATTCATCACAACATTTACTACGGTGACGCCTTTACATTGTGTCATTCTATTTGCACAGAAGAATTTACTAGAACATTCTCTAGCTCATAAATCAGTAAAGCAACGTCCGTAAAAGGACAGTTATTTTATTGCAAAATCAATGTGTGGTTTTAATGTGTTTGTTTTTGTATGAACCTTTGTAATGACAGTTCACATTTTAAAGTGTTTAGAACAATTTTCATTTCAGCTGAAGATGGCCAAATATAGGCCGAAATATGTCCTAATGTTGCAAAGAACTTTTTATTATAATCAACACGGTAATTATTGAACAGGTGGATATATTAATAAAATTATTTCATAAGAATTGAATCTCTCTACATACTATATAGCTCATTTCATGTTAAGAAAAGAGTATTGCTCTTATGAAAACAATGTTGCCATATCGAATGGCTCTGCTCAGCAGCATCACAGAAAAACCATGGCATGTATATTGATGAAACTCAGTACTTAAGTTCAAAGTAAAAGAAGGAGGAAAGTAAGCTGCAATTTTTTAAATCTAGGGTACAGGGAATGTAGGGCTTGGGGAGGGCTTATTTCAGTTTTTACAGCAAAATAAATAACTACTGCACATACAAAACCTCAGTACTGAAGTTCAAACCAAAC
Organism: Anabrus simplex; assembly: GCF_040414725.1. Taxonomy (NCBI): domain Eukaryota; kingdom Metazoa; phylum Arthropoda; class Insecta; order Orthoptera; family Tettigoniidae; genus Anabrus; species Anabrus simplex. Next base: position 1,057,810,203 of record NC_090266.1, read on the forward strand.
TGGGAGAAAATAGACTACAGATAATTGTAATAAATTTGTCCAGGCAATGCCGGGTACTACTGTCCCGCCATATCGCCCCCACAGAAAGAATTGTAACAATTAAATGCACTTGTGAAAACGTGCTAAAAATGCGGCAAATATAAAATGCGCTTAAGAAACAAAAGCTAAATAACAAAACCAACCACAGATAAACATCATAGCGAATTTCTGTATCAGTAAAAATCATACTGTATACGGGATTTCTTCTTCCAAAATGACTCAGAATTGGTTCCATAAATGATTATTGGAACTCAGGGGGAAGAGTGTTCAGAAACTTTGTGTTTAGAATCTGAACTAAGATCCCCCTTAAAATCTTTTTGGCATCATTCGACAGCATGGGAGTTAGAACACCAGCTCTACCTGCTGGCATTTTAGCGACATTAAAGACAAGTATCATCAATAATCTTCTTAGTTCTAGTAGTGGAGAGTGTGGGAAATGGCGATGATCTCCTCTAGGATCAGTCTCTTTTTCTGTTTGGCACTAGAACGCAACCTCCAACAATGGGCTGTTCGGTGCAGGACACACGGTGGCTTTCTGCTGAGGTAGTCTCTTTGTTTAACTCGACGTACAAACATTGTGCTGGACCGTTACAAGTTTCAAGCCAGAGGCTGATTCTTTAAAGCAGGCGGGAATCAGCTGGTTATGTTACCAGCTATCTTGCACAGAAAATTATCCGTAAATATCGGGTACAACTTGTTAATCTTCCTTGACTTCTTCTTCCCTTCTTCCTGAACATGGTTTCATCCAGGTGAAGGAAAATGCCCTGGACGATCCGAAGTGATGCTGCCTTTTTCCACACTCACCAACCATGTTTCTGTTGCATCAGAGCTGTTGAAGCTTGAGGAAGAGGCAAATTAAGCTAATCTTCTGAAGAAGCTGAAAGCACGCATCTCGTAATATGCATGGAACGAGGTAAGGTGTGTTGAACATTGCAGCAGTGCGGTGACAGATTTGGTAGCGCTCATGTGTCTCATGTGGGTTTACCGCTCCTGTATGCTAAAGAAGTTCGCAGCCACACTGGCCATGGATCAGCTCTTCCACAGATATTCAATCCATCTTGGAGGAAGATGAGGAAGATACACCATTTTAATTAAGGATTTCTCGAAAGAAGGGAATGTTAAGTTACCTGAAGTAGAAACCTTTCTAACAACTCTTAGTTGCTCAGAAGAGTGGTAAATAATCTTAGGAAATTATAGCACAGAAAGTCGATGTAAAGAAATATTTTGCTGAGAAGTAAATGAAGAAACCACCCCTATTTTCATTATATTGGTAGTATTGATTATAATAATGCCGTGTTGTCCATTCTGTCCAAATGGAACTCATCCAGCGTCATTACCATGTTCAAAAGAAAAGTTCATTAGTGAAATGAATTGAACTGTTAATAAGTCATCACTCTTCTTTGCAAACAGTGACACATGTCTCTCAGAAATAAACCTTCCCTGTCTGAGTGAACGAATGTTTTTCACTGTAAAGATGTGTTATGAAGAATTATTGAAGTAATGTCTTATTCTCTTCAGCCTGTGGACTGTACATGTTCCTTCACTAATTGGTATCGGTATATGTATCTGGAAATATTATTTATTGTTTGCCCTACACGTCAGTGTATAAATGGAATATTGGTGAGGGAACCGAGTCATTTAAAACCCTGTTTGAACAGTAATAGGAGCCATATCCTACTGAAACTTCTGCCTACTGCATATCACACACAAGCCGGTATTCTCCATTTCCCATTCTTACTTTGTAGTCTGCAGATGATATCTTCCCATTGCCTGGAACACAGTGCTTCCCGGTCTTCAACAACTACAATTTTTGTATCAACCTGGAATCTGAATAGTAGAAAATCTCCTTTACATGGTGAAGAACTTCCTTGTATTTTCTCTGCAATCGTATCGAAATCTCGAATACCTTTCCTCGTAGAAACAGTTATTAAAATGTTACAGAAAATCGATATAAAGAACTATTCCTTTTGCTCAGATTGAGTTGAAGAAACCACCTATTTTTCATTATATTGGTAATATTGATTATAATAATACTGCAGCCGGACTGAGTGGCTCAGACGGTTGAGACGCTGGCCTTCCAACCCCAACTTGTCAGGTTCAATCCTGGCTCAGTTCGGGGGTACTTGAAAGTGCTAAAAAGAAGTCAGCCTCGTGTCGGTTGATTTACCGGCACGTAATATAACTCCTGCTGAACTAAATTACGGCACCTCGGCGTCTCCAAAAACCGTAAAAGTAGTTAGTGGGACGTAAATAAAAAACACTTAATAATACTGTCATGTTCATTCAGCCCAAATGGAACTCTCCCAGATCGAACGAGTTGGCAGTGCGGTTAGGGATGCGCAGCTGTGAGCTTGCATTCGGGAGAGTTCTACCTTAATAAAGGCCACGGCCGCTTCCTTCCCATTCCTAGCCCTTTCCTAACCCATCGTCGCCATAAGACCTATCTGTGTCGGTGTGCCTTAAGGCAAAAAAAAGAAAGAACTCTCCCAGCATCATTACCATGTTAATATGGAAAGTCCCTTCTTGTGTCATTGCAGTAGTCGCATGCACACGGTTTCCGTGACTGTACTAGGAAGAGAGCTTAATGGCAGTAGCTTGCCAGTGGCTGTCTGTGCCAATGGTGTTTTTAACTACATTGCACACCAGAAAGGGAGAGGAAAATATGGTGAAAATAATAACAGGTAATATTTAAAATGGTTATCCACCAATGATGTTTGATACTATACTGTATTTCAATGAATGGAAAAACATATCGATAGCAAAACAAAGGAGTGCCTAACTGAAGAAGGCTAAACTTACCTCATATTTTCATTAGTTCCTGACCATATGCAGGAGATCGTAGGAATGAATGTGAAATTCTGACGACAGCTTACTCTACCCGGAAATGGAAAACGAAAAGTTTCCATGCAAGAAAGCATTGATATCCCATGTTGTAAGAGATTCTACAGCTCTGGTTAAACATCAGTTTCCACTAAAGGAGGTTTCACTGAAAATTTTGTACTTCGGAAACATTTTCTCATCATAGCCCAGGAAATACTTGCTATGCTTTCTCCTCCCCTATTTTCTGTTTGTAAGCTCGTCCTTCGGTGCAGAAGTATATCAAAGGTGTATGGAGCATCTACCTTTCCTAGGACCATACAGCCTTCAACATCCTTGCACTTCTCTTTCAGCCATTTTTTCTTAGGTGTCCTGCACTCGCTATTCACTTCATTCTTTAATCGTCTGTATTCTTTTGTGTCCTACTCATTGTTTGCATTCTTGTACTTTCGCCGTTCGTCAGTCAGGTCTAGTATCTCCTGAATTATCTATTGATTCTTAGTAGATCTTTCCTTTCGTCCTAACCTTCTTTTAGCAGCCTTACTGACCTCATAATTCACGATTGTCCATTCTTCCTCTATTGTATTCCCGTCATATGTTTCATGTAGACTTTGTGCAACATATACCTCGAAACCTTCGCTCACTCTTTTTTCTTTCAACTTGTCTAGATCCCATCTCCTTGCATTCCTTGCGTTCTTCAATTTCTACAGCTTCAGATGGCATTTCATGACCAACAATTTGTGGTCAGAGACCACGTCTGCTCCTGGGGAATTCTTGCAATCCAACACCTCTGCCTAATCATCATGAAGTTTATTTGATAACTTCGAGTGTCTCCAGGTCTCCAGCCGTAGTTTTTGGTGCTTGAACCAAGTATTAGCAACGACTAAATTATGATCGACGCAGAATTCAGCTAGCCGACTTCCTCTTTCATTCCTTTATCCCAGTCCAAATTCTCCTACTGCATCACCACCTCTTCCTTTGCCTACCACTGCATTCCAGTCTCCCATTACAATTAGATTCTCGTCACCTTTTACATATTGCATCAAATCTCCTATTTCTTATATAGGCCTATTCTTTCTTGATATGAAGTGCTTGATTGGTAATCTAATCACATTTGAGAATAAGCGTCTGGAAGTACCTGAAATAAGGTATACCTCAACTCTTACTCGCGCGCGCGCGCGCGCGCGCGCGCGCGCGCGCGCGCGCGTGTGTGTGTGTGTGTGACCTTATTCATTATGTGTGCTCTCAGTTATTATGAAAAATAATACTTGCGGTAATGAAAGAGGGATTTTAATCGGAGGTGGTTAATTCCATTAGTTCGGGGAATGGATGTTTGTGCTGTCCCCAACACTCCTGCAACTCATACACCACGAGCACAACACTATACTCCGTCACACTAACGCGTAGTTTCTATTATTATTTTTATTATTATTATTATTATTATTATTATTCATCATCATCATCTGTTTACCCTCCAGGTTCGGTTTTTCCCTTGGACTTAGCGAGGGATCCCACCTCTACCGCCTCAAGGGCAGTGTCCTGGAGCTTCAGACTCTTGGTCGGGGGATACAACTGGGGAGTATGACCAGTATCTCGCCCAGGCGGCCTCACCTGCTATGCTGAACAGGGGCCTTGTGGAGGAATGGGAAGATTGGAAGGGATAGGCAAGGAAGAGGGAAGGAAGCGGCCGTGGCCTTAAGTTAGGTACCATCCCGGCATTCGCCTGGAGGAGAAGTGGGAAACCACGGAAAACCACTTCCAGGATGGCTGAGGTGGGAATCGAACCCACCTCTACTCAGTTGACCTCCCGAGGCTGAGTGGACCCCGTTCCAGCCCTCGTACCACTTTTCAAATTTCGTGGCAGAGCCGGGAATCGAACCCGGGCCTCCAGGGGTGGCAGCTAATCACGCTAACCACTACACCACAGAGGCGGACATTATTATTATTATTATTATTATTATTATTATTATTATTATTATTATTATTATTATTATTATTATTATAAAAGCCTGTCTGGCGTACTGCAGGTGTACACTGCAAAGACTGGTTTTATCGGGTCAAGGTTAGAGAGTGATATGTTGTTCGGAAAATACACACGTATTCTACTGCTATCTACTAGTTACTAACAGCTGCACACTGTATCAGAAGCAAGGATACGGTCCGATTCGATTAAACACTCTGGCACAGCTGCAAACATTAAACTGTACTTTTCCAAGACCCAGAGAATGACGGCCCCAAAATGTTGCCCTAATAGTAGCGTGATGATGATGATGATGATGATGATGATGATGATGATGATGACGACGATAGAATGGCCTCTGCTACCATGTGTCGTGTGAAGATATCTTGTTTTGACGCCATCTAGGCTACCACTGGGCAAGTTGGCCGTGCGGTTAGGAGCGCGCAGCTGTGAGTTTGCATCCGGGAGATAGTGGGTTCGAACCCCACTGTCGGCAGCCCTGAAGATGGTTTTCCGTAGTTTCCCGTTTTAGCACCAGGGAAATGCTGGGGCTGTAAGGTTAGGCCGCTACCTTCCCACTCCTAGGCCTTTCCTATCCCATCGTCGCCATAAGACCTATCTGTGTCGGTGCGACGTAAAACAAATTGTAAAAAATGTCCATTTACGCCTATTTCATGGCCGGATGCCCTTCCCGACGCCAACCCTATGTTGAGGGATGTATCCACTATTGTGTGTTTCTGTGGTGGTTGGTAGTGTAGTGTACTGTGCCAATGTGAAGAGAAGTGTGTTGGAATTACCACGAACATCCACTCCCCCAAATCAGAGGTATTTACCAGATGAATTAAAATCACCGACCCGACCGGGAATACAACCCGGGTCCCTCTGAACAGAAGGCCTCAAAGCTGACCATTCAGCCAAAGAGCCGGACAATGCAAACAAATATCAGCCTTTTAAATATTCTTTCTTTTATACAATTTCTTCTAACGAATAAAATGAAAAGAGTACTGTGAAGATGATTTGCTGCTATACGTAGCTCGCTTGCAGTAAAATGTTGGACGAAAATAAAATAGACAACTTGTCATTCGTATGCTATGCATTACGTTATAATCAACATAGGTACACGAAAATACTGTAACACCCTCCCCAATGGCACATACGTTACAGCCCATTAGCACCCTTCGCTTGCCACTTAGGTTGCTACCCAGTCAAATATATTGGATAACCACATGGTCTTCAGACGTACTGCTTGGCTTTCGTGACCGAATTCTTTGCCTCTCGCATCGCACAGGTCTTCCTGTTGGTCTCGCGTGGCTGAGATATCCCCATTAAAACCATCATGCCAAAATAAAAATCATTGGACTGGCCGCGAATTGAACCAGGGACCTCCGATTAAGAAGGGGTCCCTCTATATCTATAGCATGAGGCGGGAAGATACTGCAAAATATTCTAAAACAATATCTCGCTGTGTGGGAGGCAGTGATCCAAGTAAACGGGATATAATGGCACGTAGGGTAAACTGGAGTTTGTGAAAATGTGGTCATTATACAAAGCCATCCCCAAACAGTTCATCATCAGATTGGAATTAGAATGGCCTTTCCGTTCTTACATTGGTAACATTATACTGCTGTCAAGAAAAGGTGCCCGCACTTGAACAGTTTCACATCGGTTGTCGGTGCTGTTACAAGATGTATGAGTTTGTAGATACGCAGTAGAAACAATGTGAACTATGCAAAAATATGGTGTTTAAGAAGCAGTCATATGTTGTCATCTTCTCATGGAACAGCAGTAAATCGCTCGAAAGTTGAGATCTCAAGCCATGTTTCATTCTGTTATCGTCTTCTTTTCCTTTCCTTTTCTTTTTACAAGTTGCATTACGTCGCACCCACACAGATAGGTCTTATGGGAAGGAAGCAGCCGTAGCGTTAATTAAGGTACAGCCACAGCATTTGCCTGGTGTGAAAATAGGAAACCACAGGCTGCCGACAGTAGGGTTCGAACCCATTCTCTCCCGAATGCAAGCTCACAACTGCGCGTTCCTAACCGCACGACCAACTCACTGTCTGTTATCGTTCTCTAGCGATTGAAATAACAGGTTTGTAATAATACAACTCCATAATACTACTACTGTTAATTTCTTCTTCTTCTTCTTCTACTACTACTACTACTACTTCTATTATTACATTATGCTATCATGTATTTTTTTAGTCAGTCTACCCGTCCAGGTTTGGTTTTACTCCAGGACTCAGCGAGGGATTGTGACTCTACCGCCTCAAGGGCAGTGTCCTGGAGCGTGAGAAATTTGGTCTGGGATACAACTAGGAAGGAGGACTATTACATATCCCAGGCTGCCTCACCTGCTATACTCAACAGGGGCCTTGTGGGGGATGGGAAGATTGAAAGATATAGGCAGGGAAGTCGGAGGGAGGTGGCTGTGGTACCATATAGGCATTCGCTTAGAGAAGAAGTGGGAAACCACGGAAAACCACTTCATGGATGGCTGACGTGTGAATCGAACCCCCTACTACTTAGTTGACCTGCCGAGGCAGCTAATGACACTAAACACTACATCGCAGTAGTCTACTATCCTGTAATGAAGAACAAGAAGGCATGCGCTGGTACATGCACTGTAGAAGCAGTTTCTGAACTATGGTGTAAAGGAATCAGTAATATCTGCTTTTCGTGGAACGATGGCAAAGCGCTCGCTGCGTGATCCAAAGATTGCGAGTTCAAGCCTTGTGGAAGTTATCGTTTGCATTTTGTTATCGTTCTTTATCAATACAAATAATACAAATGTTAAACTTGGAACAACAGGTGCATAATACGAGTGGTAATTTTTCTTCTTGTTATATTATTACAATATACTATCATGGAACGAAATAAACTGAAAAGGAACGATGAGGTTTTGAACCTAACACGTTCGACGTTGCTTTTAGAGCGCTATAAGGGATTTGATTCAGATTGATTTTCATAAACACTAGAACTTATTCATTGAGATTATATCCTGATTATTGAATAATCCTATACAAATAGGTTACATTTATGACAATGATATTATTTTGTAGTTGTAGTAGCAACTGCAGCCGCACTTGTAACCAAAGCAATGATTAAAGAATTATTTTGTTGATACAGTTACTAACAATGAAGGTCTTTAGAAAACAAATTACGGTTCTTCTCAAGTTGATATTATGAACTATATTTTATTTTAAATCTTCGAAATTTACACCCGGAGCAGTGGCGGCGCGTGGATAAAACGTCTGGGGGTTCACTGTTGTGGAAAATAAGGTGTTCAGATTATTATTGTTACTTGATGTTTACATATATGTAAAATAGTGACATTGCTTTATTAGAAACATGACTTTGCTTTGCAGAGACACGGCTACAGCTTGAAGAAGTTACCACAACAATGAAGAATGAAAGGCAGAGGATATAAGGTGCAATTACTTTAAGCTGATCCAATTTTTTTTTTTTTTTTTTGCTATGGGCTTTACGTCGCACCGACACAGATAGGTCTTATGGCGACGATGGGATAGGAAAGGCCTAGGAGTTGGAAGGAAGCGGCCGTGGCCTTAATTAAGGTACAGCCCCAGCATTTGCCTGGTGTGAAAATGGGAAACCACGGAAAACCATTTTCAGGGCTGCCGATAGTGGGATTCGAACCTACTATCTCCCGGATGCAAGATCCAATTTCCCCTCATTTTGAAGACGTTGCTTACGTAGGAATAACTTCAAGAACGTGTTAGGCAGACTACTGTTATTTATTTGTTGACGTATTTTGCTGTTTACTTTTCATAAAACACGTATTACTAATGAAAAGTTTCATTTGATTACATAAACTTATGCTACTTACGCCTATTGATGCTATACAAACTGTAGTTAGCAAAATATTCTGGCTCATTGCGGTTAATTACATCAGAATGGCAAAATCGCCAAATTAAAATCCCCTCAAAACCTACCACATACGGAAAATTTTAACCGCGCGCTCTGACAATGCTTCGGCTAATTTCGGAACTGCTCGATGTAACTCGTGTCTATCGCTGGTCCAGTTGCCAGCGATTCCTGGGCTATGTTTTCCCTGCTCCTCACAGCCCCTCGCCGTGCGCACCTTCCTTACGTCTCACGGCCCCGCGCGTTCAGTCCTGAAATTGAACCTCTTCGCTGGTTCCGGAGAGCAACCGAGTGTTGATGTCAAAAACACCGCTACGCGCGCTGATATACAGAGCAAATTTAAGGAATAGGCTCTGATAAATCATTTTACCTAGACTTATCTATTTCTAGGGGGTTCACTGAACCACTGAACATATAGAACGCGCCGCCACTGCCCGGAAGTAACATAGTAATCAATAAGACTCCAAATGTATTTTTCTTTCCTTTCTCAATCATTTTACCGTATAGGGTTGATGCTTCCCTCGGACTCAGCAATGGATGCCGCCTCTACCACCTTAACGGCAGAGTCTTGTGGCATGATACGTCAGGTCGGGGGATACAACTGGGTAGGAAGACCAGAACCTCGCGCAAGAACAGGGGCCTTGAGGGGGATGGAAATACTAGAAGGGATAGACAAGGAAGAGGCAAAGAAGCGGCCGTGGCTGTAAGTTAGGTACCATAACTGCATTTGTTTGGAGGAGAAGTAGGAAACCACGGAAAACAACTTCTAGGATGGCTGAGAAGGGAATCGAAAACCCCTTTACTCATTTGACCTCCCGAGGCTGAGTAGACCCCGTTACAGCCCTCGTACCACTTCTCAAATTTCGTGGCAGAGCCGGGAATCGAACCCGGTTCTCCAGCGCTGACAGCTAATCACACTAACCACTACAGGACAGAGGTGGACAATGTATTTATACTATTCATGTTTAACTCTAAAATTTCTATTTGTATCATTGTGAATATTTGCAGTTATTGTAATACCTAGGTAGAGGCTAACACGCTACGAGATAACCAACGATGCAATTTATGCCTGAGACTTTGCAGTTGACCGTTTGACATGACTCTACAAAGTGCTGAAGGAACGAAGGAATGTGTAATACGGGCTGTGCCACAAAATTTGAAAAGTGGTATCAGGGCTGGAACGGGGGCCACTCAGCCTCAGGAGGTCAGTTGAGTAGAAGGGGTTCGATTACCACCTCAGCCGTCCTCAAAGTGGTTTTCGGTTGTTTCCCGCTTCTCCTCCAGACAAATGTCGGGATGGTACCTAACTTAAGGCCACAGCCGCTTCCTTCCCTCTTCCTTGTATCACTCTTCCAATATCCTAACCCCCCCCCCCCCAAAAGGCCCCTGTCCAGCATAGCAAGTGAGGTCGCCTGAGCGATGTACTGGTCCTCCTTCCCAGTTATATCCCCGACCCAGTGTCTCACGATCCAGGATACTGCCCCTGAGTCCGAGGGAAAAAGCAACCCTGGAGCGTAAATGGATTAAGAAAGAAAGAAAAGAGGAAAAGAAAGTTTCCAATTCGCAAGGTCATGAAGGAAGGGAGTGAGCAGAAGGTGAATGGGAAAGGCAATTCTTGTTTCAAACAAGAATTATGTGAGAAATACAGTAAAAATTCGTCCTGATACCAGGGGCCGTTTCTCCATAAGGTTGCAGGTTTGCACTACCCCCATTACATTTTTATATTTATTTTAGGTCAAGTTTCATAATTTGGATTACTCAACTGCTGTATTTTCATTCAACAAGACAAACCTTTCAACCTGAGTCAACCTGAGGTAGGATGAAACCTGGGCTGCTCGAGGGGTGCTCGGGGCTGCTAGAAGAGTGCCTTTGGGCTGCTAGAGTGGTGCGTGGGGAGAGGAAAAGATAGGCGTGGCTTCTTATACATTGCTTAAATGGAGGTTTATCAACCTGGCTCCTCCTACCACGGCCGACTGGATCCCTCGCTGCGCTAAGGAGCTAGCTAGAGCGAAGCATCAAATCGGCCGTGCTCCTACGTAACCAACTACTGGTCGCTAGAGACCGTTGCTGCTCAATGTGAGATTCTGTTGTAGAACAGGAGTGTCATCTAGTGACACCGGATGGAAGTTCATCTGCTGGATCACGGCCGGTTGGATCCCTCGCTGCGCTCCGTAAGGAGTTAGCTAGAGCTATTCGTCCTGGCTAGAGCGACGCATCAAGCCGGCCGTGGCTCTAAATTTGAAAATAAACACCGCCATTTCTTTCAGTATGGTCGTGAGCTTTGTTATGTGCGTACAAGCGAAGTAGCTTATTAATTTCATTGTGCAAACATTCGTATCAGCATGTGTATTTTTATCAGTTTGTGGTATTTTCCCAGATCATGAATTTTTCGATGATACAGACCACTATCTGTTCTGTAGTGAACTAAGTATCTCTAGGCCTAGGGTAGAGAAAGTGAAATCTGTCTGCAAACGTATAAGGGTAGAAAGTCTCCAGGACGAGGAAATTAGACAGAAGTACATGGATATGATTAGTGAGAAGTTTCGAACAGTAGACAGTAAGCAGGTTCAGGCTATAGAAAGTGAATGGGTGGCATACAGGGATGCTGTAATAGAAACAGCAAGGGAATGCCTAGGAACAACTGTGTGTAAAGATGGGAAAAGGCGGACATCTTGGTGGAATGATGAAGTGAGAGCAGTCTGCAAACGTAAAACGAAGGCTTATCAGAAATGACTGCAAACAAGGGCCGAGTCAGACAGGGATTGGTACATAGATGAAAGAAACAGAGCGAAACAAATAGTTGTTGAATCCAAAAAGAAGTCATGGGAAGATTTTGGTAATAACCTGGAAAGGCTAGGTCAAGCAGCAGGGAAACATTTCTGGGCAGTAATAAAGAATCTTAGGAAGGGAGGGAAAAAGTAAATGAACAGTGTTTTGAGTAATTCAGGTGAACTCATAATAGATCCCAGGGAATCACTGGAGAGGTGGAGGGAATATTTTGAACATCTTCTCAATGTAAAAGGAAATCATCATGGTGGTGTTGCGTACAGCCAAGCTCATGGGGAGGAGGAAAAGGATGTTGGTGAAATTATGCTTGAGGAAGTGGAAAAGATAGTAAATAAACTCCATTGTCATAAGGCAGCAGGAATAGATGAAATTAGACCTGAAATGGTGAAGTACAGTGGGAAGGCAGGGATGAAATGGCTTCATAGAGTAGTAAAATTAGCGTGGAGTGTTGGTAAGGTACCTTCAGATTGGACAAAAGCAGTAATTGCACCTATCTATAAGCAAGGGAACAGGAAGGATTGCAACAACTATCGAGGTATCTCATTGATTAGTATACCAGGCAAAGTATTCGCTGGCATCTTGGAAGGGAGGGTGCGATCAGTCGTTGAGAGGAAGTTGGATGAAAACCAGTGTGGTTTCAGACCACAGAGAGGCTGTCAGGATCAGATTTTCAGTATGCGCCAGGTAATTGAAAAATGCTACGAGAGGAATAGGCAGTTGTGTTTATGTTTCGTAGATCTAGAGAAAGCATATGACAGGGTACCGAGGGAAAAGATGTTCGCCATACTGGGGGACTATGGAATTAAAGGTAGATTATTAAAATCAATCAAAGGCATTTATGTTGACAATTGGGCTTCAGTGAGAATTGATGGTAGAATGAGTTCTTGGTTCAGGGTACTTACAGGAGTTAGACAAGGCTGTAATCTTTCACCTTTGCTGTTCGTAGTTTACATGGATCATCTGCTGAAAGGTATAAAATGGCAGGGAGGGATTCAGTTAGGTGGAAATGTAGTAAGCAGTTTGGCCTATGCTGACGATTTGGTCTTAATGGCAGACTGTGCCGAAACTTCTTCGAACTTGAAAATAGGTGCAATGAGTATGGTATGAAAATTAGCCTCTCGAAGACTAAATTGATGTCAGTAGGTAAGAAATTCAACAGAATCGAATGTCAGATTGGTGATACAAAGCTAGAACAGGTCGATAATTTCAAGTATTTAGGTTGTGTGTTCTCCCAGGATGGTAATATAGTAAGTGAGATTGAATCAAGGTGTAGTAAAGCTAATGCAGTGAGCTCGCAGTTGCGATCAGCAGTATTCTGTAAGAAGGAAGTCAGCTCCCAGACGAAACTATCTTTACATCGGTCTGTTTTCAGACCAACTTTGCTTTACGGGAGCGAAAGCTGGGTGGACTCAGGATATCTTATTCATAATATAGAAGTAACAGACATGAAAGTAGCGAGAATGATTGCTGGTACAACAGGTGGGAACAATGGCAGGAGGGTACTCGGAATGAGGAGATAAAGGCTAATTTAGGAATGAACTCGATGGATGAAGCTGTACGCATAAACCGGCTTCGGTGGTGGGGTCATGTGAGGCGAATGGAGGAGGATAGGTTACCTAGGAGAATAATGGACTCTGTTATGGAGGGTAAGAGAAGTAGAGGGAGACCAAGACGACGATGGTTAGACTCGGTTTCTAACGATTTAAAGATAAGAGGTATAGAACTAAATGAAGCCACAACACTAGTTGCAAATCGAGGATTGTGGCGACGTTTAGTAAATTCTCAGAGGCTTGCAGACTGAACGCTGAAAGGCATAACAGTCTATAATGATAATGCATGTATGTATGTATGTATGTATGTATGTATGTATGTATGTATGTATGTATGTATGTATGTATGTATGAATTCCGTGCAGTTTTTAATGTCTAGGCCGTTTCCGCAACGGACTGCCGAGTAAAAGTCCGAGGTGAAACGAATGGGTAGGCCCACGCGACGTTTAATTTCGAAACCAGATACATTACAAAAGGATATTTTTGCAATACCGGAATTAGGCTACCTCAAAGTGTTTCATTTCAATATGGTAACAGAGTTTTTAAATGAAAAAAATGTGAATGCGTTGCAGTAATATTCCTGAAAATAGAAATGTAAAATGTTTGTTTTATTTTTAATAATAAAAAAGTATTGTTGACGTATCCAGATTTGAAAATTAGCTTGCAATCATATTATATCATTGGTAAAAATTGTGCACCACTGAACTTTTAAACCACCAGCCGCCACTGCCTGATACTAACATAACCTCGTACCTGAATCCTCTTTAACATTCATTATAAGTCAACCTCAGAGTCAATGGTATCAGGGTATTCCGTTACACAGGAAATGAAAGCACAAAGAAAATTAATGAAATCAATCAACACATATACACATACAATGTAAAAATTAGCCTACAAAGTAAGCAAAATGCATTTGCTGGTGAGATGTAGTGTTCACAGTGCACTGTGTCTTCTAGTATGGGCTAGAATAAATAAGTTACTTTCATTGACCTGTCTCAGTCTCATCCTTGGCTTTGACAATATGAAAGTGACCGAGGTACGAGCGATGCTAGTAGTACAATTCCTTATGCAGCGAGTCCCTGTTATGAATGGTTATAAATATATCGCTTATGGGCTCGGTTAATGCATGCATTTTCAGTAGGGTTGGAAGACTGATATGTAATAGAAACTTCTGGCTCGGTGAGGAAAGCAGCAGGAAACTACATCACTCCTCATTTCCCTAGTATGCCTCTTCAGTAACGCCTAGACTGTCTATGGCAGTTGTTGTTGGAACTGTTGAGGATCAAACCAGCCTTCGGGCTGAATACCCATCATACAGTAAGCAAAATGATTAGAGGAAACCCATATGTTCAGGAAGGCTTTTCCAGGATTCGAAGGAAAATTAAAATCCTTAGATTTAAGGAACTTTATTCTCTTTACTATCCACGGTATTACGAGTATACTATTGCGTAGAAATGTCCACAAAAGTTGTGGTGAGCATAGTATATCATCAAAATTTCATTAAATTACATTCAGTAGTATTACCAGGCGTATGCATAAGACTCTTTTCGTTTTCACTAAGAGATGGGGCCAGCGATGAAGTTGACACATACGTCAGTTTGTTCGACTGAAATTAACCTACCAACACACACAAACTGAGTCTGCCAAACACTAGCGTCCGTGTTGTATCGTTCAGTGATCATGACGACGTTTGTACCTGAAAAAGAATATTTGTGCCACGCATTGCTTTTCTTATTTAATCAAAGAAAAAGGCTGTGGAAATTCATTGTTTGCTAGTAAAAACATATGGTGAACAAGCTCCATCGAGTAGAACATGTGAGACTTCGTTTCTACAACTTAAACATGGTGATTTTAATGTGAAAGGCAGTGCGTGCTCTGGTAGACCACAAAAGGGCGAAGACTTTTGAAGCCCGGCGAAACCGCTAATGCACAACGCTACCGCCAACAAATGATTAATTTAAATCAAGCATTGATCGCAAGATGACCGGAATGGGCCAGAAAACATGGCAAAGTGATTTTGTTACACGACAATGCGCCGTCTCACACAGCAAAACCAGTGAATGAATTTCGAAATATCACCAACATTACTGAGCCTACTTAGATGCTGCGTTCTTGTGCACTGCATTAAAAATCACACCACACTACACTTCCACTTCAGTCTTTAATCATTATCATACTACATGTTTGAGAAAGTATGTCCAGATTAAGAATTTCATGTCCGATATAGCAGATATGCGTAAATATTTGATCTCCTTACAACGATGATAATAATAATAAGTAAAGTTTTGGTAAGTTTAAGTAAATTGCTTGATTATACAACAACTGTAAGGTAATCTATAGAAGTCATTGTGAATGCAATAAGACAACATTAGCTGGTAATGGAAAACCTAGCCTAGAGTACACTGTTATGCGCTAATCGGTGCCTGACACGAGGCGCCAGTTTGCATAGGCCAGCTATAACCTAATAATGACATACGATTCGTTTCAACATTCCTGGTGCACTGTAAGTTCCAAACTGTGCCACTGATACTTTGCGGTCTGCGGTAATCATTCCTGCAATGCGACATTCATGTACAGAAAAGTTATTCATTACACCTACAATGAAGTCGATAGACGCGAATATTTTCACTGACTATTATTCACTTGCTAGCTGACTTATCACGTCCATTGCATTCCATATTATTTCAAAGAAAGACCATTTGTCCCCTCGTAGCACATAGTTTAGAATTTGTAAACATGGTCGGATTTTTGTCCCGTAACCAGAGCAAAGCATTATGAACGAAGACAATTAGAAAAAAATGTTCCTCAATCAATCAATCAATCAATCATCAATGATCTGCATTTAGGGCCGTCGCCCCGGTGGCAGATCCCGTATCAATTTCTTACCTCATATTTACACTTATTTACAATTGTTTAGCTAGATTTTTCTTAAATATTTCAACTAACTTGGAAATGTATCGAATATTTCCTTTGATAATGTATTTCAATCCCTTACTCCTCGTCCTATAAATGAATATTTGCCCCAATCTGTCTTTTTGAATTCGATGTTTATCTTCATGTTGTGACTTTTCCTCCTTATGAAATCTCAACTCAAGCCTATTCTTCCATTTACGTCATTCCACGCAAAATCACCACTGACAGTTAGAAACATACCTCATAGTGGAAAATCTCGTCTCCTTACTCTCAGGTCTTCCCAAACCAAATTTCGCAACATTTTAGGTAACACTACTCCTTTGTCGGAAATCACCCAGAAAAAATCGTGCTTTTTTCCTTTGAATTTTTCTAGTTCTCGTATCAATTACTCTTAGTGAGGGTCCCATACACTGGAGCCATACTCTAGCTCAGGTCTTACGAGAGACATATACGCCCTCTTCTTTACTCGATTACTGCAACCCCTAAATACTCTCAAACTATGTGAAGAGATCTGTAAACTTCCTTCCTTAACTACCTCGTTAATATGATTACCCCAATGAAGATCATTCATTATATTAATACCTAGGTACTTAGATTGTTCCCTTGAGGTACTATCGCCCATCAACACAATAATTAAAACTGAGAGGACTTTTCCTCTTGGTGAAACTTACAACTTGACTTTTCATCCCATTTACATTCATACCATTGTCTGCTGTCCATCTCACAACATTGTTTAAGTCCCCCTGCAGTTGCTCACACTCCTGCAACTCATTTACTACTCTATACAGTATAACATCATCCACAGATAGCCGTATCTGTGATTCCAGATCTTTAATCATATATATATATATTATACACACACATCAGGTGGCCCGAGACCGGCGTACTTTCTACTTTTAATGTTCCGCGTGCACAAATGATGAATGGGATGTCTACTAACTTGGGGCACTGCTGCCAGCAGGCAGATTACGTCAGAATATGAAGACATAACAATGGGACGGTCGCTCGCAGCATGTTCCTCAGCGCTACCCGTCTAATGCAACCCCTTGGATTAGTAAACCTCGTTTTCAACCGCATAGTAGTAGGATGGTGTATGGTACAGCAGCACTATATTTGATGTCCGCATATCGGCAATGGTTAGTGTGTTCAGCAACGACGAATACTCAAACACCATTTCAATCTATGGAGAATCTAGTCGGAATGCAGCCGAGGCTCGCAGATGGTAGGCACAGGAGTCTGCCTTCTACACACGTATTTCGCTGAACAGTATTAGGTTTGGTTTCATACAAACAACTCTCTTATAGAATGGAATGTCTACAGGTGTATTAATTAATAAGCAATTAAATTGTATTTTCTGCATCTTCGGCGTATTTACAAATGCACCCTGTTATGGAACGTGTGCAGTAATATGACTGCTATTTGTTTCACAACATCCAAAATACAGCACGATGTAGCGCTCCTTCGAAAACAAGTGAGCAGGCAGCACATGCATCACTAGTGCATGCGAGGCATTTGTAAGTAGAAAATACCGCGCTCGTACATATAAGAAAATATAAAGGTCCAATAATACCCCCTGCGGGACTCCCCTATTACTCATTACGGAATCAGATAACGCTTCACCTACTCTAATTCTCTGAGTTCCACTTTCTAGAAATGTAGCCATCTATTCAACCGCTCTTTTGTCTAGTCCAATTGACCTCATTTTTGTCAATAATCCCCCATGATCTACCCTATGAATTGCCTTAGATAGGTCAATCGCAACACAGTCCATTTGACCTCCTGACGTCTTCATCATCATTTCATGCTCATCAAGACGCACAGGTCGCCTACGGGAGTCAAATCAAAAAAGGCCTACATCTGGCGAACCGAACCTGTCCTCGGACACTCCCGGCATTAAAGGCTATACGCCATTTCATTTCATCTAAAATATATCCTATATCTTTCTGGACTCCTACAATTGAGCTTCACTGGAATAATCTTTCCTGAACGCGAACTGCCTTATATCCAACCAGCTAGTAATTTCGCAAACGTATCTAATATAATAAGAAATAATGCTTTCCCAGAGCTTACATACACACATGTCAAGTTGACTGGCATGTAATTTTCAGCTTTGAATTTGTTGTCACCCATTCCCTTGTACACTGGGGCTACTCTATTGCAACAAGTGCTGGGGCTGTACCTTAATTAAGGCCACGGCCGCTTCCTTCCAACTCCTATCCTATCGTCGCTATAAGACCTATGTGTGTAGGTGCGACGTAAAGCCAATAGCTAACTCTATTGCAACTTTTCAATCATTTGGTATAGCTCCTTCATGCAAACAGTAATCCAATAAGTATTTCAGACATGGCACTATATCCCAGCCCATAACCTTTTCTACTGTCAGTGGCTTATCAATAGAAAATTAACAGTTGTTTAAAACTCCAAACTTGCTTGCTTCCTTGATTACGGTCTCCTACCAATTCAGGAAACCACATTCTGCCTCATCGGTTTCCCATGTACTGTATATCTCGTACAATCACTGACAAATACTGTCCAATGATAATATGATTTGTTACAAAGTTTTCTCTCAAGAAGGGACTACACGCCGCACTTTCTCAGTATCCATCGGTGTACACAACATACAACGAATATTCTTCTTCTTCTTTTCCTATCAGGGGCCGATGACCTTCGATGTTAGGCCCCTTAAAACAACAATCATCATCATCATCATCATCATCATCATCATCATCATCATCATCATCATCATCTTTTCCTACCGCTTTTTCCCACACCTGTGGTGTCGCGGGAGCGAACTACGTCGCACACGTGTATTTGGCCCTGTTTTACGGCCTGGAGCCCTTCCTGACGCCAACTCTATACGGAGGAATGTAATCACTATTGCGTATTTCTGTGGTGGTTGGTAGTGTGGTATGACACAACATATAACGAATACATTAGCATATGCTGTAATATGTGATTAAACAGTAGTTTAAATGCATTCACAAATGCACCATAAAAACTTCGTTGGTCAATCAAATTTAATTTATTGACATTATAAAATTGTGAGTAATAATTGTTTTGATCTACGTAATGAAGGTTGTGGGTTAAATTAATTGAACAGTACAGCATAATATGTTAAATGCGGTGAGTAAAGTACTCTACACGACAGTAGGTGTGGTTTCAGCACACTATATAATACAGTTTAAAATTATCGTGCTATTTATGTATGTAAAATCCTACTTGTGT
Source organism: Anabrus simplex (assembly GCF_040414725.1). Classification (NCBI taxonomy): domain Eukaryota; kingdom Metazoa; phylum Arthropoda; class Insecta; order Orthoptera; family Tettigoniidae; genus Anabrus; species Anabrus simplex. The sequence continues at coordinate 1,057,829,379 of NC_090266.1, forward strand.
CCTAACATCGGTCAAAGAGTATCGTAAGATTCACTAACTACTCTCTGAACTAAGAAGTTCAAACTTCGTGTGTATCTACTCCATATTTATTGGAATATTGTTCAAGCATGTTAAAGCAACAGAATATTAACTACTGTTTTATAAAGAACATTTTCAAACTTAGTAAATATCCGTGCTGGATTCTAACTACAAATTATTAACTATCAGTTTTCACTAGATTAGAGTGATTAGCCGCCACCCCCGGAGGCCCGAGTTCGATTCACGACCCTACCACGAAATTTGAAAAGTGGTATGAAGACTGGAACGGGGTCCACTCAGCCTTGGGAGGTCAACTGAGTAGAGGTGGGTTTGATTCCCACCTGAGCCATCCTAGAAGTGGTTTTTCGTGGTTTCCCTCTTCTCCTCCAGGAAAATGCCGGGATGGTACCTAAGGCCACGGCCGCTTCCTTCCCTCCTCTTTGCCTATCCCTTCCAATCTTCCCATCGCCCCACAAGGCCACGGTTCAGCATAGCAAGTAATGCAACCTGGGCGGGGTACTGGTCATCCTTCCCAGTTGTATCCCACGACCCAAAGTCTCACGCTCCAGGACACTGCCCTTGAGGCGGTGGAGGTGCGATACTTCGCTCAGTCCGAGGAAAAAAACAACCCTGGAAGGGTAAGCAGATTAAGAAGGATAAAAAGAAGAAGAAAAACAAGACGGTTTCCCTAGAAGAGAGGAATATTATTTTCTAACATTTTTAATCAAATTATCTTAAACTTAAGACCAATATGAAGTTTTAAAAGGGCCGCTGACCTAGCTGTTAGGCCCCTTTAAACAACAAACATCAACAACAACGAAGTCTTGAAATATATGATACTGAATCAGCATTTACTTTGGGAGGGTTTGTTCCCATTCGTAGACAGCTCGTGTGGCCTAGTGCAAGTTTTGAATGAAACATTTACACTTACATAATATAATAAAGCGGCTTAAAGGCATTAATCTATATCCTTTCTTTCTTTCTTTCTCTCTTAATCAGTTTACCCTCCAGGGTTTTTTTCCCTCGGACTCTGCGAGGGATTCCCGCCTCTACCGCCTCAAGGGACATGTCCTGGAACGGGAGACTTTGGGTCGGGTGATTCAACTGGGGAGAATGACCAGTACCTCGCCCAGGCGGACTCACCTGCTATGGTGAACAGGGGCCTTGTGGGCGGATGGGAAGATTGGAAGGTATAGACAATGAAGAGGGAAGTAAATGGCCGTGGCCTTAAGTTGAAGGAGAGGTGGGAAACAGGGAAAACCACTGCGAGAATTGCTGAGGAGGGAATCGAACACCCCTCTACCTATTTGACCTCCCGAAGCAGAATGGACCCCGTTCCAGCCCTCTTGCCACTTTTCAAATTTTGTAGCAGAGCCGAGAATCGAACCCGGGCCTCCGGGGGTGGCAGCTAATCACACTAACCACTACACCACAGAGGCGATTTCTATATCCTATAATATTAAATTCAATGCTAGCCACAGAACGTAATAAAATTGAAAGGATGAAATACACAAATAATGATTTGCTAGTCGATTGCCCATTAATAGCTATAATTCTATATTACGAATATCCAAATCCAGTACACCTAGTTGTATCTCGCTGTCTGCATAGCACACATACCGTCAAATGCACGCTACATCCGACAATGTTTGCCTCGACGTGGCGTTTGCTGTGTGGCGTCTCTTCACACCATTCGTAGCCACTAGTACATAATTATTACGTGTTATTAACCCAATGTCCGGCTTCATGGCTAAATGGTTAGCGTGCTGCCCTTTGGTCACAGGGGTCCTGGTTCGATTCCCAGCAGGGTCGGAAATTTTAACAATAATTGGTTAATTCCCCTGGCACGGGGACTGGGTATACGTGTCATCTTCATCATCATTTCATCCTCACCACGACGCGCACCTGGCGAGCTGAAGTCCTCTGACACATTCCCGCACTAAAAGCCATACGCCATTTCATTTTTTTCATTAACCCAATTACACGCCAGGAACGTAACATAAGGGAGGCAGAAAAACCGCTGACTGACAATTTTTGTAACGTGTAATAGCAAATCAAAGTAGAATATGCACACAGTTTTCTACATCATTTTTCTTCTTTGATTATTATTATTATTATTGTACCGGGCGGTACACCTCCACGCCGCTAATTTAAAATGTGCGCCAGTTGAAACTCCTCTGCTGGAGGAAGTCTGAACTTTATTGACGGTATTAATTTTCTACTTTCACAGAAGATGTCACTACCTGTAAATTTCGGAGTTTTAGAACTGTGTCATTGTTGATGTGTTTTTGTTTTGCTTGAAGTAAGAAGTGTGAACTTTCTCTTCTAGAGGACACTACTGAAGAACTACAATAGTGCACCCTAGTGCGAAGAAAAATAACTGTTCTTTGGAGAAAATTTTATTTCAAAAGTTTGTTCTTTGTTAAATTTCTTTCTGTTATTGTTTAAGTTAGCTGTATACCCCTCTCTTTCCCCTTGTTTTGCATTTAACCAATCCCGAATTTCCGTTATTAATTTCTGACCAATCATAGGTATCTTCCCCCAACTTGAATATGTTGCTGTATCCTACCCAATAAAAAGTTATTGTGGGCGGGTGTTCTCATTCCCCTAACGCCTAGAACCTTCCGCGAGAGTATATAAACTGCTGATTTTAGGGTCTCTGCGCCACTTCTGTTCCATCTTTCAGTGTGTAAAGTACATAGCAGGGGGCGGGAAGCGCCTCTTTCTTCTCCAGCTGTTCAACACCAGGTAATGGCCTCTTAATAACTTCTTTTCTTGCTAGGTCGGCAGTTTAACTCTCGGGGCGGGTTCGAAGCGTTTCCACTATGTAACCTTTTCCTAAAATGTAACTACTCTTTTCATCTATTCTCTTTTAAAGCTGCATTTTGGGATAGAGAGTGCTAACCCTCTCAAGCTCCCACTCATATTGTTTTGAGGTGAACTTATTTTCTCAACCTATTCTTCGTTAACGTAAAACAAATTGTTCTTTTCTAAAGTCACCTCTGTAGTATGGGATTAGCCCTTGCATTAGTGGCCTAGAGCCAGATTAGGTTTTAAAAACAAGTGTATTAGGAGTGCAGATCGCCTCCTCTCAAATTGTTATTTTAGAGGTCATGTAATTACCCCTTTTCATTTAATAGACCTTAGTAGGTTGGGTATTTTACCCCTGTGTCTATGTCCAGTGAGGACAACTTGAAGGTGGAGTTTGGTGTGGCCTTTGAGAGGCTTAAAGTTGAGAGCGAGTGGCTCTTTTTTGAAAATTGAGTGTTGTATGCCTCGTGGAGGCTTTTCAGTGTAATTTGGAGCTAGGGCTCCTAGGCATGAATGGGGTTTTCTGCCCCTCTGTTGGAACTTGTATTTGGGGTAAAACTGAGCTGATTGCCCAAGCATTGTGAAGTCAGGGCGCGAAGCCCAAATCCTGTAAATATTGTAACTACCCTTTTGACTTGCTACTTTGTACCTGCCATGCTTGTTATTTCTTTGTTTTTGAAAAGAAAATATAACCTTGTTCAATTTTAACTTAATTTTACTTTCGTAGCTTGAGACCCGTTCACACCCGCACCTTCTTTCACGCATAACTACCACCAAAACACGGTAACAAGTGGTAGCAGAGCGTGGTTGAATGGGTCTCAATTTAGCCCCTTTTGACGGCTAAACATTGTTTTGTTCCGAACTCTAACAATTTTCTCAGTTGCTGGAATTTTTTTTGAGTTTTTCAAAATTGTTCTGTCATCATGCCCGGACCTCGCGATGTTCTCCATCTTAACTATTTGCGCAAGGAGGAGTTGATCTATGAGTTAACTATCAGAAATGTACAATCTGGAGGCACGGTTGCAGTAGACACAAACAAGCTTAGCGAGTCCCTAGATTTGCCCATTTCCATCCCCAATTTGGGAGAGAAAGAAATTGACGACTCTCTTTCCACGATCACGGAGAATATTACTGGGCTAGCTTCTGTAGTTAGCTTTTTTGATGAAAATGATCCTTCTCCCAATCAAATTAAGCGTGTGCAAGCTAGGCTGTTTCATTTTTCAAATAGAGTTAACGATCTGTTGTCTCTAAAGTTGAATGACGTTCAGAAGAAGGAAGCTAGTACGCTGCTTGAAAATATGTCTGAATTATCTAGCAAGGTCACTCAATTGTTAACTGGGGAAGTTCCTCCCAAAAGCGACCTACCCACCACAGTGAATGCAGGTAGTGAGGAAGCGCCTCCCAAGGGAGAAGTCAATAGGATAACCGTTGCTGCTCAAACTATCCCTGCCCCATTGGACAACGAATCTGAACGCCGTGCATCGTTGAGTAACATCCGTTCGGAATTAACTTCCTTGCCATTGAAACCTTTGCCTACTATGTCACCCGGGTTCAGTAGCTTGCCTCATCCATTGGCAATGTTGCTCAGAGGTATCTCTAAATTTTCCGTTAACACCACCAGTGACGTAATTTCATTTTTAAGATTTCTAGTTGAATTTCAGGATCATGCCCTTGTGTTTTCTCTTTCTCCATGTCAAATTTTGCAAATTATCTATCCTTATGCCATTGGTATTCTCTCTGACAAAATAGTAAGAGCCATAGCCGAACAGTCATCTATTGAAGATTTTCATGCACATCTGCTTGCAAATTTTATTCCCGCCCGCACAAGGTCATCTCTGATTCAGAAGTACTATTATCGTGTACAGCGTTTGGATGAAAACCTGGCTGACTTCATCCAAGATATTAAATTCTATACTAGGGTGTTTGCTCTTCACTTTCCGGAGGATCAGATTGTACAGGCTATTGTAGAGGGAATTTCACCTCCCTATAGGTCATATTTCTGTTTCGCGGCGTGCCCGCAAACTTTCTCTGAACTTGAAGCATTGGCCGTCTCAGCAGAAGGAGTTAGATACGCCGATTCTTTGCGTGTCGCGAAAGAACCCCCGCCTTCCTTTAGTAATACTCGGCCTCCACCTCGCCGATCAGTCACCCCTCGTAAATGTTATGCTTGTGGGTCGCCTGACCACCTGCGCAATAAGTGTCCACTGATCAAGTCGAGTGGGACAAGGAATGGGGCTGGTTCATCACAAGGCTGTTTTAAATGTGGGGCTTTCTCACATATCGCCAAGAATTGCCCAAACTCAAATAGCACCCCCTCCTGCTCAACTTCTGGTGCAAATTCCACCTATGCCAATAATAAAAAGTGACTAGTGGCTTCGGCTGAGTCGACTAATCCATCTTCCCGGGACTCAGCCCCTGGTAAACAGGTTGTAAATTCAGGGAACGAGCAGTCTTCAAATTCATCTTTTGAATGCCCTAAAGAATGTCTTAGGATTGCGGCGGATACCACCGCACCTATTCCTTTTCTTAAGATTGAGTTAAATAACGAGCCTAAAACCGCTCTATTAGATTCAGGTAGTGTTTGTTCAATTATTTCGGACCAATGGTATTCAAAATTTAAGTCTGTTTGTAAACTACCTGACTATGCCTCCTCTCCTGTTCAATATGTTTCGGCTAATTCATCCCCATTAGAAATTCTAGGTTCCTTACTGGTCAAAATTCGTATTTTTAAATTTACATGGAAAACCAAACTGTTTGTGGCTAAGCACTTGTCTTGCCCCATCATACTGGGAGCGGACTTCATTTCTCACACTGGTCTTGTGCTCGATCTTCAGAGTAAGTCGTGCACATGCAAATTTGCGTCCAAATGTAAAATTCCCTTGTTAAAGTGTAATTCTGTGTCATGTTCATCTATTTCGCCTACCCAGGATGAGATGTTGTTAGACCTTAGACATCTACCTGAGGAGCAGGCTGATAGTATTCGTAAATTATGTCAGTCATTTCCAGAGGTGTTTTCTGATACTCTTGGTGTTACTGACCTTATTGAATACAAAATTGAGGTCACGGATTCGATTCCTGTCCGTTTTCCACCATATAGGCTATCTCCACCTAAAATGAAGGCATTGAAAGAAATCATCGATCAAATGTTGAAGGATGGTATTATTAGGCCCTCTAAGTCGGCGTATTCTTCGCCTATTTTTCTAGTCCCGAAACCCCAAGGAGGCTTCAGGCCTGTCATTGATTATAGGGCTCTCAATCGGAAGGTGGTGTTGCAATCTGTGCCCCTTCCTGACCTTCATTCTTGCTTTTCATGGTTTCGTAAGGCCAAGTTCTTTACTATCTTGGACTTGAATCAGGCCTATAATCAAATTCCCCTTGCCGAAGAGTTTAAACATCTTACAGCGTTTGCCACGGACTGGAACTTATACGAATACAACCGCGTGCCTTTCGGGCTCCCCACGGGAGCAGCTGTACTCACTAGGCTACTAGATAGGGTCTTCTCCGACATCAAATTTGAGTACTTATATCACTACTTGGATGATGTCGTCGTATTTTCAGAGACTTTTGAAGAACATCTAGACCATCTGCGAGAAGTTCTCAATCGCCTTCGTAAGGCTGGGTTAACCGGTAAGTTGTCCAAGGTCGCCTTTGCTAAGCCCTCTATGTCATTCCTAGGGCATATTGTGTCACCTGATGGTGTAGCAGTCGATCATTCTAGAACACAGGCCATCCGTGATTTTAAACCTCCCAAGGACATTAAAGGTATCGCCAGGTTCATTGGTATGGTGAATTTCTTCAGGAAGTTTATTCCTAACTTCGCTAATAGAGCGGCGCCCTTAAACCTTCTTCGTAGGAAAGGCATCAAATTCGAGTGGGGACCTTCTCAACAAGCCGCTTTTGAAGATCTTAAATTAGCTCTCTGTAATGCCCCTGTACTTGCTATGCCTGATTTCTCGAAGAAATTCATCGTCCAAACCGACGCGTCGTCGTCAGCTGTTGCGGCAGTCCTTCTTCAAGAGACTGAACTAGGGAGGCGACCCATCGCCTATGCATCTAGGACTCTATCGGCTCAAGAAGCCAAGTATTCCATCTATGAGCTCGAAGGTTTGGCAGTCTTATTCGCCTTAGAAAAGTTCCGTCTCTATCTGGAACACGTCAAATTCGACCTGGAGACAGATAATCAAGCTTTAAGCTGGGTCTTAGGTAGGCCACGTCGTACTGGTCGTATAGCCCGTTGGGCCATCCGTATTTCTGCCTTCCAATTCGATGTCAGGCATATCAGAGGTACCGAAAATGTTGTTGCTGATGGACTCAGCCGTATGTTTTCTAACGACGTCGAGACCCATGAACCGGTCGACAGTTCATCACCTCCCGAGTCCATACTATCTGGTGTTAATGCCATCTTAACAGATGCTCCCATGCTTTTTAGGAATATTGCGAAATACCAACGTGAAGATCCGACGCTGGCTCCGATAATGGAAACCCTTTCTTCTGGGGAACATGTCGTCCCTTATGTTCTGAGGAATGGTGTTTTATGTTGCCCTTCGAGGCATGACAAGATGATGAAGGTTGTCGTTCCAGCTGTTCTTGTGCCTATGATCTTCAAATACTATCATGAGATTCCATTGGGGGGGCATCTGGGAATATTTAAAACTCGTGAAAAGATTCGTGAAATGTTCATCTGGAAGGGTATGGGCGGTGAAATCCGTGAACTTGTAAAAGCGTGTAAATCTTGTTTGCTTAGTAAACCCACCATGTCCACCAAGGTAGGCCTTCTGTCTTCGCATCAAGCGTCGCGCCCCATGGAACGCCTGTATATCGATTATGTAGGACCCTTCCCCCAGTCGAAGGGAAATGCCAACAAATTCATCTTTGTATGTGTAGATGGTTTTACAAGATTTTCCTGGTTATTTCCGACTAAGCTGGCTACCGCTCAGTCCACCATTACTTGCCTAAATTCTATTTTTGCTTCTTTTGGTCCGTGCCAATATGTTGTGTCTGATAATGCTAAGGCGTTCACATCAAACCTTTTTCGTAAATTCTGTTTTGACTTGTCTATTTCTCATGTAACTACTTCTGCTTATTACCCTCAACCATCGCTGGCTGAACGGGTTAACCGTAATCTCAGGTCCGCGCTTATTGCCTATCATCATGAAGATCATTCCAGGTGGGACACGTCCTTGCATTGGTTAGCTTTTGCTTTGAATTCGGCGGTTCATGAATCACATAAATTTACTCCAGCCTCGTTGATGTTCAAGTTTGTTCCCAACACGCCGCTCTCTAACCTCTGGTCTCTGAGTGACATTCTACCCGAGACAATAGATCCGGACAACATTAAAGATCTTTGGAAGAAGGCTAAAGCCAATCTTAAAGTGTCTCATGAAAAGGTTAGGGAAAGGTATGATCGTGGACGGAGACCCACCCCTTTGAAGGTAGGTGACCAAGTTATGGTCAAGAACTTTGTTCCCGCGGGCAAGCTTGCCCCCAGATTTCATGGGCCTTGTATCATTCTCGATTTTCTTACGCCGGTTACATTGTTAGTAAGCAATCCAGCCACCGAGAGGATATTTAGGGTTCACCTGTCCCAGGTGAAACCGGTGTAATTTCTGTGTTAACTTGCTTCATATAATTTGAAAGGAATATGAAGGTTATATTTTTTTTTTTGAGTTTCACTTTTAAGGCATTCTGCTCCTCCTATTATATTTTGTTTTATATGTAAGCTTTTGTAAGACCTTCCCCGATCCGTTAAACTGCCCTTCTGTCCTTACCACGGCCATTACCACGCTCCCGTCTCCTGCCATACACACTGTGGCTTGCGTATATTAAATGTCATGGATATCTGCACGCCGCTGGCCCCTCAACTTCTCCACCAAGTCTGTGCCCTCAAAAAATGATGATGGTCCAACAATTCTGCCGCCTAGTTTTAATGTTTCAGTGCCCCCGCAGCCGCGTGGCGCCGTGCCGCGCCTGGGCTCGAGGAAGGGCCCCCTCGACCCCAGCGAGGACGACTTGTGCACGGCGAGCCGGAGCTCTCCTCCCGGCCAAGGCTGATGTGCGGCGCACGACCTGCTACTTGCCCGCAGCCTGTATATGTTCACCGCGGGCGCGGCGTGTTTCAACACCACTGCTCCCCTCATAGTGCGGGCGAGCGGTATCTCAGGGTACTTGAGGGGTCCGGGCGGCCTCCTCTGGACGCAAGCTGCAATGGCCGGTCTGGCCATCCAACTTAATCAACATCAACTATATAGACATCCCAGATCAACTTTACTACCCTTTCTTGGGTATTCTACGGCAATTTTTGGTGGACTTAGAAAATTTTCCACAACTTTAAAAACTAAAGTTTTCCTTCTGAATTCAACTTCTACAAACATAAAAACTGTACTTCTCCAGTTACAACAAAAATTTTGAAACTGAATCAAACCTCATTACGAAAATCTTATAAATTCTTCAGCAATTAATCTTCATATCCACATCATAACTTGGACCTTGTCTCAAACAGATTTCATGTGTAACCCCTGGAGGAACTTTTGGGGGGGGGAGGTCTGTACCGGGCGGTACACCTCCACGCCGCTAATTTAAAATGTGCGCCAGTTGAAACTCCTCTGCTGGAGGAAGTCTGAACTTTATTGACGGTATTAATTTTCTACTTTCACAGAAGATGTCGCTACCTGTAAATTTCGGAGTTTTAGAACTGTGTCATTGTTGATGTGTTTTTGTTTTGCTTGAAGTAAGAAGTGTGAACTTTCTCTTCTAGAGGACACTACTGAAGAACTACAATAGTGCACCCTAGTGCGAAGAAAAATAACTGTTCTTTGGAGAAAATTTTATTTCAAAAGTTTGTTCTTTGTTAAATTTCTTTCTGTTATTGTTTAAGTTGGCTGTATACCCCTCTCTTTCCCCTTGTTTTGCATTTAACCAATCCCGAATTTCCGTTATTAATTTCTGACCAATCATAGGTATCTTCCCCCAACTTGAATATGTTGCTGTATCCTACCCAATAAAAAGTTATTGTGGGCGGGTGTTCTCATTCCCCTAACGCCTAGAACCTTCCGCGAGAGTATATAAACTGCTGATTTTAGGGTCTCTGCGCCACTTCTGTTCCATCTTTCAGTGTGTAAAGTACATAGCAGGGGGCGGGAAGCGCCTCTTTCTTCTCCAGCTGTTCAACACCAGGTAATGGCCTCTTAATAACTTCTTTTCTTGCTAGGTCGGCAGTTTAACTCTCGGGGCGGGTTCGAAGCGTTTCCACTATGTAACCTTTTCCTAAAATGTAACTACTCTTTTCATCTATTCTCTTTTAAAGCTGCATTTTGGGATAGAGAGTGCTAACCCTCTCAAGCTCCCACTCATATTGTTTTGAGGTGAACTTATTTTCTCAACCTATTCTTCGTTAACGTAAAACAAATTGTTCTTTTCTAAAGTCACCTCTGTAGTATGGGATTAGCCCTTGCATTAGTGGCCTAGAGCCAGATTAGGTTTTAAAAACAAGTGTATTAGGAGTGCAGATCGCCTCCTCTCAAATTGTTATTTTAGAGGTCATGTAATTACCCCTTTTCATTTAATAGACCTCAGTAGGTTGGGTATTTTACCCCTGTGTCTATGTCCAGTGAGGACAACTTGAAGGTGGAGTTTGGTGTGGCCTTTGAGAGGCTTAAAGTTGAGAGCGAGTGGCTCTTTTTTGAAAATTGAGTGTTGTATGCCTCGTGGAGGCTTTTCAGTGTAATTTGGAGCTAGGGCTCCTAGGCATGAATGGGGTTTTCTGCCCCTCTGTTGGAACTTGTATTTGGGGTAAAACTGAGCTGATTGCCCAAGCATTGTGAAGTCAGGGCGCGAAGCCCAAATCCTGTAAATATTGTAACTACCCTTTTGACTTGCTACTTTGTACCTGCCATGCTTGTTATTTCTTTGTTTTTGAAAAGAAAATATAACCTTGTTCAATTTTAACTTAATTTTACTTTCGTAGCTTGAGACCCGTTCACACCCGCACCTTCTTTCACGCATAACTACCACAAAAACACGGTAACAATTATTATTATTATTATTATTATTATTATTATTATTATTATTATTATTATTATTATTATTTGTAGTATTAGTAATAATATTATTGCTTTTACGTCCCACTAACTACTTTTTGACTGTTTTCGGAGGCGCAGAGGTGCCGCAATTTTGTCCTGCAGGAGTTCTTTTACGTACCAGTAAATCTACCGTCACGAGGCTGAAGTATTTGAGCACCTTCACATACCACCGAACTGAGCCGGGATTGTAGCTCCCAAGTTGGGGATTATTATTATTATTATTATTATTATTATTATTATTATTATTATTATTATTATTATTATTATTATTATTATAGAATGGTACGCCCTTCAGCGTTCGGTTTGCAGGCTGCTGTATGTTAACTAAGAGTCTCCTCCACAAACCTCTACATGCACCCAGCTCTGTGGCCTCGTTTAGCTAATTACATCATTAAAATTTGACTCGAACCATCATCGTCTTTATCAACCTCTACTTTTCTTAACCTCCACGGCAGAGTCAATTATTATATTAGGTATTCTTCTACATTCGTCTCACATAGTGCCACCACTGAATGCACATCGACTTAATTTTATCTCCTTGCAAATACCAGCGTTCCCATCAGAGTGCACCAGCAATCATTCCCGCATCTTTCTTGCCTGATACTTCTTGTTAAAGAATAAGGTATCACAATTCCTCCTAGCTTTCACTCCGATACGGAGAAGTCTGTCTGTCAAGCAGAATAATATAAATAAATATTATCTGAGAGCTTGCTTCATTGTTACAGAATACGCGTGATCGCAAAGCCAGTTCAATGAATTAGCTTCGATAAATCCTGAGGTTTTCACTTAGTACGCTACCATTTCGGGAGAATACAAACCTCATGTACTTGAAATGATCCACCTGTTTCAATTTCGTGTCCTCCATCTTACACTCAATCCTCTTTGGTATGATTTCGAACTGAGATAACCATAGTCCTTATAAAGCTAATCTACTCGTATATATATAAAAGAGTCGCCGAGCCAAAACTACTGAACATAAATAAATGAAATTTTGGGAATACATTTATATTAGGGTGTAGGTGCTCATTAAGGGACGATTTTTGTGTATTTCGCCGCTAAGGGGGTGAAAAGGGGGGTGATTTTTTAAAATGAGGATATCTATATCTCAAAAACTTAAAAGTTTACAGACGTAAAAATTGGTATTTGAAATCTCCTTTAAAGGTGAAGGAACACGAATTTTTTGTTTCGGAAAATCCCACTACAGTAGGGGAGGGAGGGTGAAAATGGGGGAAAAGAAGTTGAACACCCTTTATGATGAGACTTATATCTCAAAAACCGAAGATGTTACAGACATGGAAATTGGTATTTGTGATCTCCTTTGAAAATAAAGAAACACTTTTTTTGTGTGTTTTTTGGATAATCCGATGAATAGGGGATGAACAGGAGTGACAAACGGGGTGAATTTTTAAAAAGATTATATCTGCAAGTTATCTCAGACACGTAATATATTACAGATTTGAAAACTGGTATTTGGAATTTCCTGTAAAAGTAAAGAAACATATTTTATCGGAAAATCTACTTAAGGGGAACTGGAAAAGGGGATGAATTTTTAAAATTAGCATATAGGCAGTATACTGTATATCAAAAACGTAACATTTTGCAGACGTGAAAATTGGTATTTGGAATCTCCTTTAAAAATAAGGAAACACGTATTCTTTTGTTTTCGGATAAAAACCCCTAACAGGGTAGGGCGGTGAAAGAATTGAAAAATCAGTTGACTCATTTGCACGATAAAATATATACCAAAAAATCTAAAGTTATTACAAACGTGAAAACTGATATTTAGGAAAATAAAGAAACACGCATTTTGGGGGAATCAACTTGGTAAGGGAGACGAGATGAAAACTGAGATCAATTCCTATTACGAGGATACATATATCTCAAAAACTGAAGATGTTACAATCGTGATAATTTGTATTTGAAGCTCTTTTAAAGAAACGGGTACTGTTTGTTTTTGTAAAATTCACTTAATTGGGGAGTGTGAAAGGAAGTGAAAAAATTGAATTCTTTTTCTGGAGAAACTTATATCTCAAAACTAAAGGTTATAGACGTGGAAACTGGTATTTAGAATCTCCTTTAAAAATAAAGAAACATGCATTCTTTGGGTGGGGGGAAACCAACTTAATGGACGGAGGTGGAGTGAAAAAGGAGTTGAATACTTTTCATGAGGATACTTATATCTCAAAAACTGAAGATGTTACAGATATGAAAATTTGTATTTGGAATTTTCTCTCAAAGAAACACGTAATCTTTTGTCTTTGGAAAATCCACTTAAGGAGGGGGGGAATTAATTGAAAAAAATAGTTGAATTATTTGTACCAGGATACTTATATCTCAAAAACTGAAGATGTTACAGACGTTAAAATTAGTATTTGCAGTCTCCTTTAAAAATAAAGAGGGCCGATGACCTAGATGGTAGGCCCCTTTGAACAATAAGCAACAAGCAAACATAAAGAAACACGCATTTTTGCGGGGAAATCAACTTGGGGGCAGGGGCGGTGAAAAGGAATTAATTCCTTTTTATGAGGAAACACACATCTCAAAACTGAAGATGTTACAGTCGTGATAATTGGCATTTGGAAGCTCCTTAATAAATAAAGAACCAAGTATTTTTGGTTTTCGGAAAATTAACTTAAGGAAGGAGGGTGAAAGGAAGTGAAAGAATGTAATTCTTTTTATGGAGAAACTTATATCTCTAAACTTAATATTACACACGTGAAAATTTGTATTTGGTATCTCCTTTAGAAATAAGGAAACACGCATTTTTGGAAGGGGGGACTCAATTTAACGGGCTGGAGTGAAGAAAGAGTTGAATTCCGTTTATGAAGGCTCTTATATATCAAAAACTGAAGATGTTAGAGGCATGAACATTCGTTTTTGAAATCCTCTTTCAAAGTAAAGAAACACGTGCCCTTTATTCTTCGGGAAGTCCACTTAAGGGGGGTGAATGAAATGAAAAATTAGTTGAATTCTTTGTATGAGGATACTTATATCTCAAAAAATAAATATGTTAAAGACGTGAACATTTGTACTTGGAATCTCCTTAAAAACTAAAGAAACACAAATTTTTGGAGGGGGAGCGGAATCAAATTAACGGGCTGGGGTGATAAATGAGTTAAATTGCCTTTATGAGGATATACCTAAAAAAACTGAAGATGTTGCAGACGTGAAAATTAGTATTTGTAACCTCCTTTAAAAATAAAGAAACAAGCATTTTTTCCTCGGAAAATCTACGTAAGGGGTGTGGGGTTGAAAATAAGTAAATAAGGCGTTGAAATATGTTTATGAGGAGACTTTATCTTAAAAACTGAAGCTGTTCCAGACGTGAAAGTTGGTATTTTGAATTTCGTTTCAAAGTAAAGAAACGCGTATTTTTTTTTTTGTTTTCGGAAAGTCCACTTAAGGCGAGAGAGGGGTGAAAAGAAGTGAAGAAGAAGAAGTTGAATTATTTTATGCGTATACATTTATCTCAAAAAATGCGGGTGTTACATACGTACAGACATGAAAACTGGTATTTAGAATCTCCTTGAAAAATTATGAAACACGTATTTTTTTTTGTTTTTGGAAAATCCGATTAAGGGGCTGAAAAGAATTGGAAAAGCGGGTGAATTTTTAAAATGAGTACCAGTATATCTACATTATATGTAAAAAAACTTAACACGCTAGAGACAGGAGACTGGATATTTGGAGAGTCCTTTAGAAATACAGGAACATGTACCTTTTTGTTTTCGAAGAAGGCACTTAACGAGGGTTAAAAGAAGTAAAAAATTGTTGAATTTTTTTATACGGATACTTATATCTTAAAAACTGAAGATGTTACAGACGTGAAAATTGGTATTTGGAATCTCCTTTAAAAATAAAGAAACAGGTATTCTTGTTTTCGGAAAATGCACTTAGATGGGGGTGATGGTGGAGCAAGGATTGATCAAGGGGCTGAATCCTTTTTAGGGGATACTTATGTATATCTCAAAAACTGAAGATGTTACAGATGTGGGAATAGATATTTGGAATCTCCTTTAAAAATAAAGAAACATGTATTTTTTCGACTTGAGAGAAGACTGTTTTTCACATGTACAGTTGTATGTCGCATGGACGTCTTAGCTCCAAAAGGTTATACCACAAACATGGTTTACAAAGAATTTCTGGTGTAAATTAAACTCAATTTTTGGGTGAGTATTTATACTTTAGGAATTTTTAGATAATGCCTTAGCACAATGCCGAGGAACGATTACTTTGATCAAATTACGAAATCCACGGGAGTGAAGCCGCGGGTAATTGCTAGTTAATAATAAGTTTATTGGCTTTGCGTTCCACTAACTACTTTTACGGTTTTCGGAGAAACTTCTAATTCCCTTGTCATACTAAATACACACCTTTTCACCCTCCAATATATTATATTGCAATTTAACGTGGTCCGCCATTAAGACCAAAATCATCTGCATAGTGATACTGATTATTATTATTATTATTATTATTATTATTATTATTATTATTATTATTATTATTATTATTATTATTATTATTATTATTATTATTATTATTAGCCTCTGTCCTGTAGTGGTTAGTGTGAATAGCTGCCACCCCGGAGGCCAGGGTTCGATTCCCGGCTCTGCCGCGAAATTTGAAAAGTGGTGCGAAGGCTGGAACGGGGTCCACTCAGCCTCGAGAGGTCAACTGAATAGAGGGGGGTTTGATTCCAATCTGAACCATCCTCGAAGTGGTATTGCGTGGTTTCCTACTTCTCCTCCAGGTAAATGCCGGGTCACGTCCGCTTCCTTCCCACTTCCTTGTCTATCCCTTCCAATCTTCCCATCCCCCCATAAGGCCTTTGTTCAGAATAGCAAGGTGAGGCTGCCTGGGCAAGTTATTGTCCTCCTCCCCAGTTTCATCCCCCCGACCCAAAGTCCTACGCTCTAGGACACTACTCTTGAGTACCCTTGAGGCCGTAGAGGTGGGATCCCTCGCTGAGTCCGAGACAAAGAACCAACCGTGGAAGGTAAACATATTAAGAACGAAAGAAAGAATGGAAGATTGTTATTATTATTATTATTATTATTATTATTATTATTATTATTATTAACGACAACAACATTGATAAAGAGGCGTGTTTCACCCGACAAGAGCTTGTTACCCTGAGGCAGTATGACATGTACATGGGCTATAAATAGCTGACCATCAGTTGGTGTGACGGCGCCTGTTTCGTCTGCCACCAGGGACATTAATCTTCGAAACGCCATTTGTAAACTATTTGTCACAGGGTTGAGAAAATATATGAAGAAGTGTCCACAGTCATATTCAACACCAGCAAGTGGATTATGCTGCTCACAGGCACGCCATTTTGGGTATAAATGTTTTGTAAATAAACCTCGAACGTAGTCAATTTTCATACCACTCGTGTGTGTTAAAATGAAACTACAAAACGCTGATACCATATGTCGAAACCACCGCCCTGCCAAAGGCTATTAATCTAGTAATGTTATTTTTTACACTTTAATAATTAATAATTAGGGCTTGGGTTTTTAGGAAAAGTCATATTTTCCGTGCCTTTTTGCTTACTTAACTGGCTTTTAATACAAATCTGTTTAATCTCGTCGCACATAGGTGGTCTATACTTGTCATATAAATGCATATTTTGGTCATATTTTGATATTAGGTTATATTTTGAGCATATTTGGTAAAAGTGACTTGTTTAATCCTTTTTTGTGCTGTTTGGCAGCAGCTCGAGCTGTACACTTACAGGGGTCAGTAACAAAAGGGAAAACTCCTGTTGCTCAATCGTTTGCCTTTACATAAATTGAAACCATTTCATATTATTTCATTCATCATAGTCCCGTTATTCATGACACGATGATCAACGTAATCTATTCAAAAGAGGGGCTTTAATGTTTCTTGTTCAATTTAAAATGTAACATTTTTAAAATTTTAAATATAAGACTTATTTCTAGTCTCCTCGAAAACTATTTCCCCTCAAAATCAAATTACCAACACTGTAAGAAAATATATTTCGACTTTTAAAATATCACGTAGATGTCTTGCAAAACTTACACAGTCTGAGATAATAATCTGTTCGATAACTGAGCCGGTCAACGAGGATTGTATTTGAAAGTGTAAATTCAGAAACCTGACTTAAAAATAAAAATAAATAATGAATAACTAGGTAATAATTAAGAACTACAAACTTTTCACTTCTAATCTTCAATTAGAAAGGGCCATATTGTCAATTTCTGAGTCGTCTTTGGTTTTTAAGTCGTTTTTATTTGCTTACTAGGACGGTGTTACCAAGCTCGATACCTGCAGTCGCTTACGTGTGGCCAGTATCTAGTATTCAGGAGATAGTGGGTTCGAACCGCACTGTCGTCAGCCCTGAAGGTGGCTTTCCGTGGTTTCCCAATTTCACACCAGGCAAATGCTGGGGCTGAACCTTACTGAAAGCCACGGCTGCTTCCTTCCCACTCCTAGGCCTTTCCTGTCCCACTGTCACCAATAGACTTGTCTGTGTCGGTGCAACGTAAAGTAACTTGAAAATAAAAATGAAAGGACAATTTTAAGGTCTTAAACCACCGAGCCCTTATTCCAAACGGTATTTTAACATGGATCTGCTCGTTGACCAAGAGATTTTATTTCGCTAAATACTCTAGTTTTCTCTTTGTCTATTTTTACTACAGCGGCGCTAATTTGGCTATAACTTCATTTAAATTTCTCACGGAGAATACATGTTAGTGATTATTGTGAACAAAGCAACGTTTATTCAACTACTAAATCCATTTCTATGTTTAAAGCTGAAATTCTTTAGAGCGCTAACTATTTCTAGATGGACAGACAGTTTATTCTAAATTGAATGATTTTCACAACAGTGAAACTCGGCATGATATTTGATAAACAGGACCATCCACCTCGTTATATTTGTAAATAGCAATAAAATAATAAAAATTAATAACCCTTGCAATATGATTTAAAAGAATCAAATATGAATAAAATAAAACACTATAAAACACTTAGTCGCCTCACGCTTGGGCGAAAATTGTAATCTAATTTAAAATATATGAACACACAACTGAATAACTTACTAAAATAAATTAAATTTATAAAAATCATTCATCGAATTGTCCGTAGATTGGGCGCCAGAGTTCACCAGAATGGATCCCTCGAATTTTGATACAGCATGATAATTCTTTCTCTCCCAGGGCGTGTACATATAGCTGCGTACTGGTACATCTGCTTCAGGCCTTAAATAACCTCCTGGAAACGACTAAATAGGTAGACTCTGTACCTAGGTTCATCAATACTTCCACTGATTCGAAAATAACCAAGTATATTCTAAATAACATCCGTGCATGAGCACCTCAACACACAAAAATATATATAAATACACCCACAAACTACCGCTGGAAGACTCCATATTTACAACAATAAGAACAACAACAATAACAACAACAAAAACAGTGAGAAACCAAAAGCGAGGACAAAGTTACCATTTGTAGTTCATCCGTTGAATGTTCATTACAAAGCATATATGTGGATAAATACCCTTCACTGTCTCTGTGTATCAACACAACTTATATATTCTCATAATTGGCACTTATTATATTACACAGATACTATACCTTTATAATACTGTGTTCACTGACTCTAATACTTGGTTTAAAGATACATTCACTTGAGCAACACACGTTTGCTGTTCCAGACCATAAATTATGGAAAGTCTGAAATACAGCACTCCATAGCTCTCACCAACATATAATACCAAGCCACCACAAGCGATACAATACCAAGTGCCTAAGTACTCCACAGTTGTAGGTTATTACCATACTTCACAAACATAATAAGACCACGTTACACAAAAGTTACATCTCCTCTCCTCCGCTGTTTGAAGTCAAGTCCAGTATCAGAAGTTGTAAGTCATCCTCCGCCGTTTGATCACATGCCTATATAGACTTCAGCTTCTTTCTTCCCTCACCTGATACGTCGCGATTGATCCTGGCCATCCAATCACGAGTAGATCCTCTTGTCAAGTTCACGCCCTGAACCTCTTCCGTGTCACAAGACAATAACATCAACAAGGACACCTCATTAGACTCTGGGCTATTCACCTGACTCATAGGAACTTTCCAAGTTGAAAATAACGTTGTTTTCCCATTCGTTTGTACAAAACCAATCACTCATATCACATATGAAGGCGTTCCAGTTTAAAATATTAATAACAGAATATACAACTTAAATACTGATATTAATAATAATAGTAGGAATAATATCTCTCACGTCTGAATACAGTGCGAGGGTGTGATATATGTTCTATCACATACCGCCTTCTTGGTGAATCGATGATATCACATATTATGATTCACCGCGAAACAGAACTTCATCAATAATCCTAGAATAACATAACTGAACACTTAAACTACTGTGATAAAGATATATACAATGCGTCTACATCATTGTATTTGCACAAGCGAAATACAATTTTTCCAAGCTATAATAATAATGTGGCTATATACAAGCAACTCTGATTGTGTCGTACTTCCTTGAACACAATCATTTCTTACTACTGAACACTTAATTCGTAAAATTTGCATCCAAGGTACAGATCCTACCTCGTATATCTGCGAAGACTATAGATATTATGTGCCCCAAGGACCTTGCCGTCAGAGGTTAGAAGCCGATAAGCACACTTGCCTATTCTTCTCTCAACAGTATACGGACTCTGATATAAATGAAAGAACTATATATAAATTTTATATCCGCATCGAAAGACGAAGAATACGTACCGTAATAAAATATGACTACATCTAGAATTCAATCTATCTCACACACAAATATTTATCCCATCTAGTCACACAGGAATCATTCAAGATTTCATTCGGAACATTCATAACAAAGTTCACATTCAAGAAGTCACTATTTCTGGCATGCGCAAGAATGTCACTACGTTTTCTTTTCCACAAACCCATATTTAATGCAAGCAGACAGATCATTTTTTTTCTCACATCTCTTATCGATATCATTCAAATCATTCACACAACTCTCAGAATTAAATATAATATTACACACTCGCTTGAATAGACTTTTTTCATCTCACGTACATCTTGATTCTCACTTTCCTTAAACATTCCCACATGATCTCTGACACAACAATTTCTCACAAAATCTTCAAATCCCCAATCACCATACAATTTACCGTCCTTCCGCTGAATCCCATTAAGCACAAAATATGACCTACAATCCGCTTCAAACAACCTTTCACGAGCAACGGTCGTAGTTAACTCATATTTATCAAACATACCTACTTCAATTACCTCAAGCTCCTCCACACCACACTTAGCACACATTCCCTCACTCACGCTCGCCCTTTTACTGAAATCATTACTATAATTCACTTCAAAATTATTACTAATTAATGCCCCAACAATTAATCCATCTTCACGACATTCCATATCGGCTCCTACTTTCACTACCTTCATGCCAATAAAACTGGTACTCTCTACTCTCTTACCATTAGTTCCCTTAACCTTAAAGTCAACATTTGCACACATAATCGACCTAACCTTAATCTTCTCACATACACTTAAATCAACAAAAACATCCTCATTCTCATGTATACTCGGAAAACACTCTTTACTCACTAAACAACCTTTATCACCTTCACGAAAAACTTCACTTTCAATTTTAGAAACTTCCACAAGATTATCGGTCGTAACAATGCAATTACCATCACCACTAGCACAACGTAAGTCATCTGATACACCTTACTTACATTCACCAACCCCCTATTCTCAAAATTCTTCTCATAATCGATTCCCCTCCCTACCTTATCAATTTATTTCTAAATGCCACTACCACAATGTTTGACTGCCTCCCTTAACAATTTACCCCGCTCATCGATGTTACTGGACAATTCATTTATTTCAACACTCCGATTATGAATTTTACTGGACAATTCATTTACTTTAACACTCCGATTATCAATTTTATTGGACAATTCATCAAACATATTATTAAATACACCCTTCAACTCTTTACTAAACTGATTATGTAACGATTTAAACATACCACGAGTTAAAGCCTCCTCTTGATCCCCTACATGCTGAGTCTGAGACGGGTTACTCGATACCTCGCCTATCGTTGATTGATCTTTCCTACTATCAGCCATTTCGCTACTCTCACTTAAACCGAGCTCGATAGCTGCAGTCGCTTAAGTGCGGCCAGTATCCAGTATTCGGGAGATAGTAGGTTCGAACCCCACTGTCGGCAGCCCTGAAAATGGTTTTCCGTGGTTTCCCATTTTCACACCAGGCAAATGCTGGGGCTGTACCTTAATTAGGGCCACGGCAGCTTCCTTCCCAATTCCAGGCCTTTCCTATCCCTTCGTCGCCATAAGACCTATCTGTGTGGGTGGGACGTAAAACAAACTGTAAAAAAAAACATATGTAAAACCCCTGACAAAGATGAAAGGAACTGAGCCAAACGATTCAAAGAAAAGTTTAGAGAGGCCTTCGAAATACTTCGAAAATTGTAACATTTATAAGTGAAAAATAAAGATAAGTGGAAGAGAAAGAAAATGTATAGCCCGCAAAACTTATAGTGATACTTGATTTTACGGGGGTGAGGTGTAAGGAGGGTACTACCCTGATTCCGTTTTTACTGCTAACTGAATGGAAATGAAATCTGAATTGAATCGATACTATTATCGATCGATATGAATTTTCTAAACCTTTATTATATTAAGCCGACAAATGTGTCACACACACATTATATAACATTTCTCGATGCGAATCTTGTTCCTTGCATGAATTCTCAGAAATATCATCTTGGCTTTGCTGTGTAAACAACAACAGTACTAGTACGTAAAGTGCACGCCAGATGTCTCAAGGCGATGCATAATTGATTCATAGTTTGTGTGTCAAAGGTTGCCAATACGAATCTCAAAGGTAAACGAGGTCTACCGATTCAGCACTATTAAGCCGAAGTATCACTAAAAGTTTCGCGTACTATACAATGGTCAGGCGAACTCTGTGCATCCTGTGCATCCTAGAGAAGCGCTCGATAAGCTGAAGAATGATTGAAACATCTGCTTATATTTGATGGGAAGCTCTGATAACGTTTCCGTTTCTAAAATTCAAGGGGAGAAGAATGAGGATGGAAGTAAAGTTACGTCTGAAGGGTTGGAGGTAGTTGTAAATGAACTACATTTTCATAACGCATCAGGAGTGGATGAGATGAGATGTAAAACACAAAAGTATGTAATGACAAAGTAGGAACAAAATTACTTCATTAACAGGATCGTTACAGACTGAGATGGCCAAGCGTATCAAGACGCGTAGCTGTGAATTCACATTCGGGAGATGGTGGATTCGAATCACGCCGTTTTTGGCAGTCATTCAGACGGTTTTCCGTGATTTCTAATTCTCACACCAGGTGTAATTCTGGGGCTCCACCTTAATTATGGCCTCAACATCTGCCTTCCCAATGCTAGCCCTTTCCCAAACTTACGTCGCCGAAAACCTTCGATGAATTAGTGTGACAGCTAGCAAAAAGGAAAAAAAGAAAATAAATATAATCCGAATAAAATTTGTGTAAGGTAGACACTGATTGAATAATCACAGCTATCTTCATACAAAATAACAGGAAGAATTGCAACTACTATCAAAACATTTCTTTCATAAAGGTTAACATGCTATATTGCAAAACAACATGCAAAACTTTGTGGGGGAATATGATGGATGGAAACGAGTGCGCTTTCAGATCACAATGTGCTTCCAGGACCAGATGTTTTAATATGTTCAAAATAACTGAGAAATGCTTTCTTTATGCTTTGTTGATCTAAAGAAGACAGTGAACGATTTTTTGTTAGAAGAATATGAGTTCACTGGCCAATTATCCTTTCATTGTTCTGTTTCTGCACATTACTTATTACGTATGGGGGAGGAAACTGGCAGAACTGCGGATATCTTGTTCGTAGGCTGAAAGTAACAAGAATGACGGACAGGTGAGTACAATGCCGGAGGGAACTTGAAATTTAAAAAAAACACTAAATTACGAATGAGTACGTTGGATGAAGCTGTACGTATAAACTGGCTTTGAAGGTTGAGGTTGAGTCATAAATGATGGATCAGGAAGGTTAGGGTATGCAGTAAAGTGAAGAACTCCTTATATATTTGTCCATTTTGTTCTGCTCTTGACCTCATTGTCCGTTGCTTGGACCCCTGGAAATCTACTATGAAGGATACATATGTTCCCTCTGGCACTCTCTTGCGGAATTTTCGCATGCTTTTCACTTCATCTATTCTTTGATAAAGTCCTTTTGATCACTAGACTTCTTTGATGTCTGACTCTTTTTTATACAAGCCACTGATTTCTTGGTCCCGTGTATCTGCTAGGTTTCATCTCAATAACCGCTGCAGGCGTATGCCACTCCTACTCCCTTGTCACAATCCCCATCTCTACAACCTTTGTGGAAGGCTTCCTGGTTTTAATATTTGCTCTCGTAATAATTTTAAATATTATAACAAAAGTGACTTGCATGTTACCCATACTTCACTTAGCCGATCTTCTTAAAGCCCATCCGAGACATTATTTGTTCGCCCGCCAGCGGAGAAAAATTTTCTTCTTTAAAAGAATTAATTAATTAATTAATTAGTTTTAAAACTCAGTTCACGAACTTCAAAAACTTTTTTTCTATAACAGAGTAATATGTTTCCATTTTTATAGCCTGTGATACCGCTAAGATACAAATTATATGTATATTAATATGGAACAGCGATTTTTGCAACATTTCAAATCAGTTCCTGCAAATTGGATTTTGACCACTGCATTGCCAATTTTTTTCTGTAAGTCCAAAATTTAAAATAGGCCAATTGTTTAACTTCATCTCATAAAAGTAGAAGACAGTGCGCTGCTAGCATTGGCTTTAATATAAGTTTCTCCTCACAATCAGAAACATGTAAAGTGGATGGAAAGGGTGCGTGACAGACGGGTAGCATCGGTACTGGTTTCTCAGCAAAGCGGTCATGTTTCGAATCCCGGCCAATGTATGTGTGATTTTTGAAATGTAAAATCACATCCCTGAGTTTCGAATTCTACGTAAAACTGAAGCTCCCTCGGCTATGATCATGACGACAACAGAAATGCAAAACTGCAAGCTTCGATCAGACATCGAGAGATGGCCACCATGAACACGTGTAAGTATAGTGAAGCCCCTTAAAATTCGGAGTCAACCTGAATAGTTAACCACTGTCTGCAGTATACATCGATTATCTGGATATTGTGACCTTCATTCTTTCCTGGCAGCACATTAACTGGCCGATGTGACATAGTGTATGACTACTCCTACTTGAACTGCGTTTAAGCCCAAAAGCTGGATTATGTGATGAGCAGACCATCCGTCCTCGTGCATGCCCACAATGCGATGCGGTTCAGATGGAGATAATTGATGATATTGCACTTGAGTACGATGCTGTGATACATTGACCTCCTCCACCTACGTCTATTCTCCCTGTTACAAGGCCTCAGATACATTGAAATACGAACACTAAAACCTTCTGTAAGTCGTGTTATGTTGCAAGAATTTTCTCAAGACTGCACTTTGCGCATTCTTACAGTATTTAAATGGCTTATATCTAATATAAGATGGGAGATTATTTATGTGGACAGCTGCCTCCATATTCGTCATTGTGTTTAGAGATGAGTTTCTATCATTTCATTCTTCCTCATTACACCATAACATATCGTCGCTCCTCTGCCAGAATCGCAAATGTGATAATGCTCTCCTTATCCATTATTTCCCTTAAGACTGGTCACGCCTCCCAGCCACATATTGATATACAGTCCACCAGAACAAACTTTGTTGAGTTCATTTTCCTATGCTAACGTGTAAAGGAAAATGAACTGTACTATATCGTACTGCAGGAATATATGTTTGGATGACGTATTTACCCGCTCCTAGAGTATGATGTATTTCAGGTTCATTTTCCTTTACACATCAGCATAGAAAAATGAACTCAACGAAAATTATTCTGATGGGCTCTATATCAATATGTGGCTGGGAGGCGTGACCAGACTTAAGCGAAATAATGGATAGGAAGTGCATTGTCACATTCGCGGTTTTGGCATAGGAACGACGATATCTATTGGTATAGAAACAGATGGACTTCGGAATTAACTTAGAAACTTCAGGTCGGATGGAGAAAATCTTTTCGCAACTACAATAGAAAATTTTATAAATTCAGAGTGAAGGTAAAGTAGCGCTATTTTAGGCAAGGCAGATAAGTGTAAAGCAGATCGTAGGAAAACGCCGGAGGGGTGAAAAGAATGCTATGAGAACTTTACTGTTGAATCGCACTCTGCTTTTACAACTGCGAATACCGGTGTTGATTAGAAAGGGCTGGATGAAGTGTCTTCCCATCATGCCTTTCACGTGCTAAGCGAGACCCCCAATCGAAGAGCTGATCAGTCGATCTAGCGATGTAAAATCTTGGAGAATTTCCTTTCAGAAACGTGATGTGTCAAGGCAGGCACTGTCACATTGAAACAGTCCACTGTTCTGAAACAATCATTATCTTGTGTTAATACCAAAACCCCTTTACATAGTGAAAATATTAAAAATGCTACTCCTCTTTAACATTCGAAAATTGCATATTCATAATATTATGTGTTTAACGTCCTTTAGGCTATTTTCGGCTTTAACAGGGTCACCAAACTGATGTAATGTCAAGTATGGTCGTAATACAGAAAGGTGCGTTCTGACAGTTCATAGAGGGAGGTCCGTTTACTGCCTGCCTAGGTGGGAAGAAGAGAGTGGGGGGTATGGTTGCTAAGGAAACATAGGCGTGCCCACTGCGGTTGCCATAGAGATAAACCCGCTGGCTGGGTCGAGTTGCTTGGAGTTGCCAAACCTCTCACTTGTAGCGGTCTGAACGAACGAACAAATGCGCCTCAAACGAGGGGAATGAGAACGACATGCAGGAATGTGGCATCACCTTGCAATGGCACGTGAAATACTCCTCCCTCCAGCCCTAACTAGTTACTTTACGTCGCACCGACACAGATAGGTCTTATCGCGACGATGGGACAGGGAAGGGCTAGGAGTGGGAAGGAAGCGGCCGTGGCCTTAATTAAGGTACAGCCCCAGCATTTGCCTGGTGTGAAAATGGAAAACTACGGAAAACCATCTTCAGGGCTGCCGACAGTGGGGTTCGAACCTACTATCTCCCGAATACTGGATACTGGCCGCAGTTAAGCGACTGCAGCTATCGAGCTCGGTCCAGCCCTAACTGTCAGAATTCTTCTTTCAGTATCACGGGTAAAGAAATACATCCCTCAAAAATCAATTAATGAAAGCTGTGACTTCCAGAAGAGCGTAAGTGTTTGATTTTTTTTTCGATTTTGCACTTGAAGCTATGTCTAGCTTTTTGGCTGAATGCCCAGCGTACTGGCATTTGGTGCAGATGGCCCCAAGTTTGATTCTCGTCCGGATCGAGGATTTTAACTACGCCCGATTAAATCCTCTGGCTTGGGAAATAGGTTTTGTGCTGTCACCAGCATTCCTGCAACTCACACCCCACACTTACATGCAGATTCCTTTACATAGCATACGCCACCCAATCTTGTAGGAGGGTCTGTCTTACGAGGGCTGCATCACGCTAGGAATACTCACACGAAATTATTATTATTTCTGGAACTGTGTGAGTTATCTGTCCCATCATTTGTGTGAAGTTAACTAAGCATATATTTTTCAACTTGGTATCAATCTGCGAAATAGGACGACTAGTTTACGTATTAAAATGTATTAACATTTATATTTTTGTGCTGGTTTCACAGTAATCACAGTCTATATTGTAGAACTGCACAATTTAGAGAGCCCAACTGAAGTATGCTAAGCACGAATAGTTTTAATTTTACAGAGCTCGATAGCTTCAGTCGCTTAAGTGCGGCCAGTGTCCATTATTCGGGAGATAGTGGGCTCCAACCCCACTGTCGGCAGTCCTAAAGATGGTTTTCCCATTTTCACACCAGGCAAATGCTGCGGCTGTACATTAATTAAGGCCACGGTCACCTCCTTCTCCCTCCCAGCCTTTTCTTGTCCCATCGTCGCCATTAGAACTATCTGTGTCGGTGCGACGTAAAGCAATTTGTAAGAAAAAAGGTTTTTATTGAAATATCTTAACAAAAACGATCAACGAATTACAATAACGGCTCAGTCGACTGAGGCGCTGGCCTTCTGACCCCAACTTGGCAGGTTCGATCCTGGCTCAGTCCGGTGGTATTTGAAGGTGCGCAAATACGTCAGCCTCGTGTCGGTATGTTTACTGGCACGGTAAAGAACTCCTGCGGGACGAAATTTCGGCACCTCGGCGTCTCCGAAAATCGTAGAAAAGAGTTAGTGGGACGTAAAACCAATAACAATAAAAAATTAATTTCAGTCTTTCTCATTATATTAATACCCCCCGCTCGTTGTTAATGTGAATATCAACAAGTAATATTTCAACTGTTTCTTTTTATGTCATTAAATTATTCTCTCTGAATTTTAAGAAAGGAAATAAATAATATTTTCCAAATTTTGTTAAGGTAAACTTATGTTCGAAGTGATACCCTGTCCAGCCATTCACCCCACACGCTTCCTTACCTCTGCATTTCACGATAAATCCCCGTATCAATAATAATAATAATAATAATAATAATAATAATAATAATAATAATAATAATAATAATAATAATAATTGTACCGGTAGGTACACCACAATGCCGCGCATTTAAAACTAGCGCCTAAATGAACTCCTCTATTGGTGAAACTGTGAAACTGAAACTACACCAACTTAGAACTTTACTCTGAAGATGTCACCACTAAAATATTACGTAATTTTGTTATTATGCAGTTGCCTACACTGACTGAATTTATCAGTGTTTTGGTTGCCATTCATCAAGAAGTTTGGACATTTTCCTACATATGACACTACAAAAACTATGTTCATGCACCTTGGTGCAAGGTATAAGAAGTTATCATTCAAAGAAGTTTTGTATTCATAATTTTTTTTTTCTGATTGAGGTTCATTTTTTATTGGGTTGGCAATTTTTCCTTTTTATTTCCGCCAGTTTTGAATCTAGCCAATCCCAAATTTCTGTAATTAATTTTCAACCTATCACAGTCTTCTTCGTCGATTTTGAGTGTAACTTATAAATTGACCAATAAAATTGA
Organism: Anabrus simplex; assembly: GCF_040414725.1. Classification (NCBI taxonomy): domain Eukaryota; kingdom Metazoa; phylum Arthropoda; class Insecta; order Orthoptera; family Tettigoniidae; genus Anabrus; species Anabrus simplex. The sequence goes on from NC_090266.1 coordinate 1,057,857,474, forward strand.
GAGGGTGTGGCTGGTTTAGTCGTGAAAGATCTCGAAACTTCCCTAAGGGTTTATAAACTGCGGCTTTGCACGTCTCTTGGCCACTTGATCGGCATCTTATTGAGTGTGTGTGTCAAAGCAGGAGGCGGGCGGCCTCTTCCATCAGTCAGCAGTACATCGACAAGGTAATGGCCACATAACATCTTTCTTTCTTGCTAAATCCGAAGTTTAACCCGAGGGAAAGGTCCGAATCGTTAACTATGTAACCTACTTTTCTAACAATGTAACTTTCTGTCGGCTAATGTAAAAACTTCATAAAATCTCTAACTGTAAAACGGGGATAGAGAAGTACCTTCTGGAGCTCCCCTTCATCTTGGTTTGAGGTGACTACGTCTCAAAACTGTTTTTCATTCTGTAACGTGGTAATGTAATTTCTATACGAGTCACCTCAGTAGTTTGGGAATATCCCCTGTTTCATCGGCCTAGTGCCCTTTAGGTTTTAAGTGTTCACATCTAGGAGTGCAAGTTTTCGCCTCCATTCATTTTGTGTTCGGGCCATTTATTTAACCGTTGTTCTTGTTCCATGAAGGCCCAGTAGGTTGGGTATTAAATATCCCTGTATAATCATTTTCCAATTGTAAGTTGTGCCTTGAGAGGCCAGAAATTGTAAGTTGGTGTTGCCTAGAGTAGGCTTGGAAAACTGAGAGCTTGTTTGCTCTTTTTCAAAGTTTTGTAATATTAATGAATGCTTCTTGAAGGCTAGATGTTGTAATTTCGGGAGCAAGTGCTCTTTGAATTAGGGGAGTTCTGCCCCTCACTAAATAATACCTCTTCCTTTTGTAAAATTGTAAAACTAGGGGCTTGAAGCCCAGAATTTGTAAAAATCACTAATCTTGGACATTTTTACTCTTGTTTCAAGATTGCTTTTGTACCTGATATGTTGTTAAGTTTGTTTTTGGAAAAGAAATATAACCTTTTAAAGTTTTAATTCAATTTTGATATTGTAGATAGACCCATTCACCCCGGCACCTTCTTTAACCTCTTTCTGCTCCACGGGTATCCCCGTAATAATAATAATAATAATAATAATAATAATAATAATAATATGATTATGATGATGATGATGATGATGATGATTGTTGGTTAAAGGGGCCTAACATCTAAGTTCATCGGCCCCTAATAATAATAATAATAATAATAATAATAATAATAATAGAAATGCCCAGATCCACAAAATGCGGCCCCGCAACCTAGGAGCAGTGACCAGTCTCTTACCCAGCAGTCCCGTGTTTCATTCCCAGCCAGGTCAGTGATTTTTACGTGGATTAAAGGACAGGTCTGATGTCTACTCGCCCTACGTGAGAACAACATTTTTTTTTTTTGCTAGTTGTTTTACGTCGCACCGACACAGATAGGTCTTACGGCGACGATGGGACAGGAAAGGGCTAGGAGTGGGAAGGAAGCGGCCGTGGCCTTAATTAAGGTACAGCCCCAGCATTTGCCTGGTGTGAAAATGGGAAACCACGGAAAACCATTTTCAGGGCTGCCGACAGTGGGGTTCGAACCTACTATCTCCCGAATACTGGAGAGCAACAATTGAGGAGCTATCGGACAGGGAGATAGGGACCCCGATCTAGAACGCCAAGAATAACGGCCGAGAGTCTCGGTACGCTGACCACGTGTCACCAGACCTATGAGCTGAGTAGCGGCTGCCCTCCATGAGGGGCGTGGGAGAAGCTCAACAGTCCCACTGTCAGCTGTCTCAGAAAACCCGGCCATCAATGAAGAAGAGTACCAGGAAAATGAGTATAGTAGCCCATCTCCCAAGTCCACAGAAACGTTTCAACCAACCAAACCTGACGACACATTTTCATACTATTCACATCAGGAATGAGTGTTTCCGATGGTAGAACACTGGCTTTCTGAACTCTAGTTGGGTGTTCGATCTCATCTCAATTCGGCGGTATTTGAAAGTACACACACATAATTTAGTTTTTAAGAAATAATTAATAGTTGAAAAATGAGAAAAATTTATATGAAAGTTAACGTCTGAGAAAAATGTATTTTGTGGAGGAATATCTTACAAATTCTAGTGTATGCTGTTCACACAAGACTTTAAGTCATTTCAGCAAAATGTTTGTGTAGGCCTAAATCTTCAATGGATTGCAGCATTTAAAGCACAAAATTCAATATGCAAATATGATAAAACGTTTGTAGGTAATTTACTAGGTCCTCCTCTGTGGCGTAGTGGTTGGTGTGATTAACCGCCACCCCCGGAGGCCCGGGTTCGATTCCCGGCTCTGCCACAAAATTTGAAAAATAGTACGAGGGCTGCAACTGGGTCCGCTCAGCTCCGGGAGGTCAACTGAGTAGAGATGGGTTCGATTCTCACCTCAGCCATCCTCAAAGTGGTTTCTCGAGGTTTCCTACTTCTCTTCCAGGCAAATGCCGCGATGGTACATAATTCAAGGCCACATCCGCTTCCTCCCCCCTTCTTTGCCAATCCCTTCCAATCTTCCCATCCTTCCGCAAGACCCCTGTTCAGCATACCTGGTGAGGCACTGGTCCTCCTTCCCAGTTGTATCCCCTGACCCAAAGTCTCACGCTCCAGGATATTGCCCTTGAGGCGGTAGAGCCTCCTTGAGTCCGAAGGAAAACCGACCCTGGAGGGTAAACGGATTAAGAAAGAAAGATACAGTAATTACTAGGCATTTCGAAAGCTGAGCCGTTATTACATGGACGGTAGTGCACCCGTCCCTACGCCTAATTGCTCCGGCATGATATCTACAGGGCGTTAACGGGTTGGAATAAAACAAATAGGCGCTTAACTAGACTAAACTTAAAGGCCTACAGGGTAGGAGACGGATCATACCTAATTACAATGAGAACACATTCGGGTTGAAGTTTAGGTTAATACAAGTGGTTTATTAGGCCTTAATGATGATGATGGTAATGACGCATTTATATACAAATGAATTACATGGATTATTATCAATTGTTGTTGTTTGTTATCGACTTTTAGTCGTATGTGATGGATCCGAGTATTATCTATCGCAGAGCGATCCATTATGACGAGATTCGAACGGGAAAACACTTATCATAGACACTGAGGCTATGTGACATCATTGATCAATAGGATTAACATGCATGCAACGAATCTGAGCAATCCCTATACTAAACACACAACTATTCCCCAACGAAATGCCAAGAACGAACTCATAAAAATGTGGAACAAACGCCCGGGTTTGAACCGACCCTCACTTGTATACAATTCACCACCCCGATGGTCAACACCATCGGCAACTCAATTATAATCACAACAAGATACATAAACCCTTAAAGAACACAAATTATATACAGTAAACACGTGAGACATCCAGCCTTCGGTTGAGCATTGGGGTACCAATGCCGCTGTCGGGAACTGAACTAACACCCCTTGGGATGGAAGTGGGACTCTGAAAACCCTAAGCTAGATTATACTCAAGTGTGTAATGACAGTAAGCTGACAAGTACTGGTAACAATCGCCGTGTCATTTATTAGCGACTACATCATTCTGGCGTGTTGAATATTTCATTATTGGGCGATTCTTCCGCCCTCATTCTCTTCAACTCAAGGCTCCCCCTTACACGAGCGAAAGAGCATACAAAAAAAACAACACTTCTCCTCACTAGGTCAACTGCCCCAGCCCCTTTGCACGGCGGGTGGTCAGTGGCCTCGGCCTTCACAGGCATAACGCCCTTTCTTAACAAAACACCCCATCTCGGGGATCGTTCACTAATAAACTGAACTTCATTGTTCATTAAACAAAATTACATCGGCTCTCAATACTTCACTTCAATTCAACACACACATTCGTTTACAATATCATGATCCCGCGACGCGACACCGGTTTCTATGATACCAATACTTGCATGATTACCATAACTACAATTTATTATTATTATTATTATTATTATTATTATTATTATTATTATTATTATTATTATTATTATTATTATTATTATTATTATTATTGGGTTCATCATTACACCATCTCCCTACACGACTTACCTGGAAATTAGACCATACTGCATGATCATAATTAACTTCCTCGTAATAACGGTGTAATTAATCCATATCTAAATCGTGGTTTCTGATAAATCATCACGCGGTAATACAATTATGAATTAAATATTCCTCAATTTGCACTTAAATTGTGATAAGCCTGCCAATTAAAATCGTACACTTCCTATCTAAATATATGTCAGTGGAGGCCTGGGTGTCAGTTCCGAAGTCACATCTCGTAGTTCTGGGTGCTCACGGAATAAAATTACACTATTTACCAGCCATGCATTATCATCACTGGACTAACTACAACCTAACTTGAATTACTCTGAATTACTAACAATTAGTCTCCTGACGCATCAATAATTACAAGTTTCCCCAAATAAAATGATTAAGTCAATCTACTACTGCATGCAAACTCATCGTATTACCCCTTTATTTACAATTGATTGCTCAGACGTGTTACTAACTAAATAAAGTAAATAGAAGCTACGTGTATCATGGTAGCACATCTACATTACTGAAGTTACAATCTTTAACATTATAGCGTCAGGTAATGATAACTGTTCCCCGCCCAATCTGATTTCGTCATATTAATTATGATTTATACTCATCTCCATCTCGATGACCCGTTGTCAGCTCAGGGAGTCCATGGCTGGTTTAGTGCTGATCCATAGGCACCAAAGCAGTTACTGGAGGCACCATTCTTCTTTCCAACCGGGAGTCCATTGTTCTAAGTTGACGAAACCGCTGGCAGTATTCCTGAGGCACACAACACGTCACTATTTATTCCAAGATTTGTGTAGTTACATTCAGTGTGAACGTCCAGCCACGATATCGGACCTCACTCCGCAATCCACGATTCAGTATCGGATTCCGCGTACCTTTGTTACTACTCGACACAGTAGCGCCGTAGTAATAATAATAATAATATTATTACAAATTATATTTAATGTTCGCGACACGTCCCTGATCTTTAAAGTTTAGACACTAGCATCACGTCTATCCAATCTCTGCAATATTTACGCACAGTACGCGATTTCACTTGTAAATTAAATTGAAATTCACTCAAACAAAAGATCGCTGGAAGCTCGACGGCACGAAGCTTCGCCGTCCGTAAGCCACAAATCCCGACTGACTCTTCTCCCTTTCTGCAGTAGTTTTTACTAGGGAGCGATACCCCTTCCACTAATTTGTGTAGCGCCTATTCCCGGCGTACTCGAGGTAAAATAGTGCGGATGGTCGGTGACCAGTATCTAGTTGGTGCGATTGAGACATAACCACTCAATTATCCTTCGGTGAATCTCTTTAAATTAATTAAAATATGTTCTGCTTCCCCTACCACACGGGGTGAATTCCCTCCGTCGAGGACGTGTCATGAGACTAACCAGATGGCCCCAGTACTTTTCCACGCAGAAACAACACAGTATTCTTTCTTCTGCTGAAAGTTATCACGGAAGAGGACATTAAACACTCTAAATAAATGTCCCAGTAACATTTATCCCTTTTAAATCGGGAGATGATCCCCTAATTCGAGTTTTATTAATTTTCTACCTCGTAGGTAATTAAGTTGGCCAGTCCGATTCCAAGATGGCTCCTATATTCCGTTTCGAAAAAGTTAGCTTCCCCTCATTCTGTGAGCCTTGAGGAGGGATGTCTTCTCTCGAGTGATGTCACAGGGAATCCCCATTCGTAACCCCTCCCGGGTCTAAGTTGGCTTGGCTTCATCTGCGGGGCCCCCGCTACACAAAGGATAATACTGCGCAATAAGTCGCAGACAAAGAAATCTCGCAAAATAATTTTAAAATACACAATTTATCTATCTCAATGGTATGAATATTAATTAGTTCCGGTATGACCTCTATTAATGATATGAATATTAATCATTTTCAGCGTTCTTTCCCTTTAATAGCATTGCGTGCGTAATTACGGATATCGATATCAACCTAAGGTCCTTGGATCATGCCCCTGTCGGGTTCAGTAGTAACTGTACTGTGTGTTAAACCGGAACCTTTTTAGTAGAATTTTTAGCTTCTGGGTTGTAAACATTTGAATTTTACTACATTTAAGCTAACGAAAGATGTACCTCACCACCTAGGAAACGCCAGAGTGCCGGAATGTTGCCTTAAAGTGAGGTTCTTTGCGTGTTTGTAAATCTACTGAGACGAGTCAGTTTACATGCCAACCGATTGCGGTTGGGATTCAATCTCGGAACATTGAGCACTGGAGACAAGCGCCTGGCAGCGACGTTACCCAGAGATTGTGGGGAGGGTATGGTCTTGATCTACAACGTGAACCGGGTGTATGAGCGTTAAAGGGTTGGTCATACTAATAAATAATTAGAAAAGAAACGGGTGAGTTGGCCGTGCGGTTAGGGGCGCGCGGCTGTGAGCTTGCATCCGGGAGGTACTGGGTTCGAATCCCACTGTCGGCAGCCCTAAAGATGGTTTTCCGTGGTTTCCCATTTTCACACCAGGCAAATCCTGGGGCTGTATCTTAATTAAGGCCACGGCCGCTTCCTTCCAACTCCTAGGCTTTTCCTCTCCTATCGTCGCCGTAATACCTATCTTTGTCGGCAAGACGTAAAACCACTAGCAAGAAAAATAGAAAAAATGAATTAGATATCTGGTGCCGTTGTCATTTCATCAGATCGCTGCACGGACAACTTCAGATGAACTTTTCGAGGCGGTGTTTCTAAATCTGCACATGGCTTTTGACCAAATTGAGAGCGCTGTTTTGGAAAATATTTTTTTTTCCAGGGGAGGGACTTGAACACGGACCTGCCTGCTGATAGGCTCGCACCATAGCAAGCAAACTACGATGGCACCGGCTGAACCCCACGGTGTTTTAGTGTTTGATGTTCATTTCTCGGCGTGGCTCCCAAGCAGATTTAGCAAAAACGCCTCGTAAAGCCCATTAAAATTCACCCGCGAAGTGATCTGATTGGCCAACTTCAACAACTGATAAAATGACAACGACCGGGCGAGCTGGCCGTGCGGTTAGGGGCGCGCGGCTGTGAAGTTTCATCCGGGAGATAGCGGATTCGAACGCCACTGTAGGCAACCCTAAAGATGGTTTTCCGTGGTTTCCCCTTTCACACCAGACAAATGCTGGAACTGTACCTTAATTAAGGCCACGGCCGCTTCCTTCCCATTCCTAGGCCTTTGCTATCACATACTCGCCATAAGACTTATCTGTGTCGGTGTGACGTAAAGCAAATAGCAAAACAAATGACAACGGTGCGAGATATCGACGTATTTTTTCTTTTTTTTCTTTTTTTGCAAGTTGCTTTACGTCGCACCGACACAGATAGGTCTTATATCGACGATGGGACAGGAAAGTGCTAGGAATGGGAAAGAAGCGGCCGTGGCCTTAATTGAGGTACCGCCCCAGCATTTGCCTGGTGTGAAAATGGGAAACCACGGAAAACCATCTTCAGGGCTGCCGACAGTGGGGTTCGAACTCACTATCTCCCGAATACTGGATACTGGCCGCACTTAAGCGACTGCAGCTGTCGAGGTCGGTTTCAATTTTTTAATTTTTTTTATCAGTATGACCAGCTCACTAACCCGTTCACGTTGTTTCCGACCACCATGTATATGTGTGGCGTGTGCAGCCCTTGTAAGCCAGACCCTCCCACCATAGCATGAGAAACTGCGTGTTAAGTTTTGTGTGTTGTGTGTGAATTGTAGGAATGTTGGAAACTTCACAAACACCCTGTCCTGGAACCTTTCATTATTAAAATCCTGTGTCTCGGTCAAGAATCGAACCTGGAACCGCAAGGTCCGAAGGCTTATACGCTGACCAATCAGCCACGGAGTCAGACGAATGTTAGGTAATATCAGGACACTCACCTGAAGTTAAAGTGGGCGACCACAAGAAATATCTCAAAATGAGAAATTAAACCATTTCCCTTCCTGATTGTGTTACCTGCGGCTGAGTACACCTCTGATAATACGGAGGAGTCTTGATACAAAATTGGAAGTTTAACCTCGGACCACCTCAACAGCAGTCAGCCTTGCTAAGCATTCAACTAGGGCGACGGTGGCATCAGTTTGACTAACAAGGGGAGGTCGCCATGAGGTTTCCGATAAGAGTGTTCAAATTTTGAGGATTTGCCCCTGATAAAAATAGATTTTAGCCCTTTTCGAGCGAGTTTTGCCAATGTACCTTATTTCATTCATAAGTTCACGTTTAAAATCTGTCTTCAGATTTTTGTAGTCTTATTCCCGCTGATGTTTTAGAATTGCCTACGTGCTGTAGTCGCTAGCGCTTTGGCGTTACGACCTGAAGATTTCGAGTTCGAGTCAGATCTGTTTTCTTTTACTGATACATCCATTATTTCTCTTATTTTTTCAAATATTTACTTCCTGTGGTCTCTTTTGTTTTAGAGCTGTTTGCAATATTTTAAATCATAATACTTTAACAGTCCGCCTCTGTGGTGTAGTGGTTAGTGTGATTAGCAGCCACCCTCCGGAGGCCCGGGTTCGATTCCCGGCTCTGCCACGAAATTTGAAAAGTAGTACGAGGGATGGAACGGGCTCCACCCAGCCTCGGGAGGTCAACTGAGTAGATGTGGGTTCGATTCCCACCTCAGCCATCCTGGAAGTGTTTTTCCGTGGTTTCCCACTTCTCCTCCAGGAAAATGCCGGGATGGTACCTAACTTAAGGCCACGGCCGCTTCCTTCCCTCTTCCTTTTCTTATCCTTTCCAATCTCCCCTTCCCCCCGCAAGGCCCCTGTTCATCATAGCAGGTGAGGCCGCCTGAGCGAGGTACTGGTCATTCTCCGCAGTTGTATCCACCGACCCAATGTCTGACGCTCCAGGGCACTGCCCTTGAGGCGGTAGAGGTGGGAACCCTCGCTGAGTCCTAGGGAAAAGCCAACCCTCAAGGGTAAACAGATTAAGAAAGAAAGAAAACAGCAGCAAATAAAGTATTTGATGTAATCATTTTTCTTTCTTAATAATTTTACCCTCCAGTGTTTGTTTTCCTCTCGGACTCAGCGAGGGATCCCACCTACTCCGCCTCAAGGGCAGTGTCCTGGAGCCATGCCACGGAGACAAATCGGCAGTATCTGCGGAAATAAGGCTACTGAAGTTTTGAGGATAGATTTTAAACATGCCGACCTCTCCTTGTAATTGGCTAGACGACTTTTCACCACTGCCAACAGGAATGAACGAACTATCAGTAGCGAAGTTCCGTGAGTGTCTGATAACTTTGGTGGTACTTTTACTCATTTGTTATTAATGTAACGCTGAATTGCTAAATAATGGGCAAGCCTTCATGTATACGAACAGAAGAAGCGACACACCAACTCATAGACGGGGCCATACTTCAATCATCATCCACATAAGCAATGAAGTCCGTCTTATCAGTTAATTCAAGGGTTTCATAGCCCTTTCAGACCGAGTACGCACAATTGTGCGGGTTCGTATTTTAGTTATCCCTGACCGTATTTGATGTTTTTTCGGCGCTACACCGGACTGCAGTGATTGTGCAGGACACGTGGCGTGTATTTCAATTGATTTTAGTATGCGCTTGACCGCCAGGGCGAAGGAAGAAGAGTTTAAAAAGCACAGTTGATCGGCGAGATGGCAGGAAGCAGTAGTGCCGAAAGTAAGTATTTATTTACTGCGTTTATATTAATCTAGAAGCTTTACTGAATACCGGAATATATTCAATGAAGTGTGTACTTTGGTTAGTGAACGTAAATTTTGAAGCTACACCATCGTACGTGATACAACGAGGTTTTGAATTTTGTTACGCACAATTGTGTGGGTCCTGTTTTTCGGATGTTAGTTTTTATTTTGTAAAATAAACTATTAATATGTGTATTGAGGAGCATTTTAGTCAGTTCTTGACGTACAAACAAAAATTCACACCTCCAGTTTTCTTTCAGGTCTGAAAGGGATAAAAGTCCGCGTAGAATGCAAGTGTGTGTGTTGTTTCTTGTAATGTTCAGTCGACCCTCGATTATTCAAGCAAAGACAAAGGAGACCGTTTCGGGTCCACCTAGTGGTCTGATATGGTACATTACAGAACCATCCATTTGTTTTGTTGTGCTATCGGCCAGAGAGTTGTGACAGCTCTACACAGTGGAGCAGCTCACAGTCGAGATGAACAAAACAAAACAGACATTGACACAGTCAAATGAATCTAGAACATGCTACGTAGGTCATTATTCATTACATTAACACAAGAACGAGGAAAACTGATTGAAGCTCTGACAGGGGAAAGGTTGCAAGGCGGATAAAATCGATTTTTCGTTTCGTCATGGAGAAAATATTAAAGAGCTCGTGTCACTGGCGTAGAAACCGTGGCAAGTAGGTAGATGTACTCGATTCGTTTCTATGCTCGACGTAATGTCACCAATGTATGGCTTAGGGAAGATTTTAAGTCACCGTCGCGTAGTTCTGATGGTGTTTATTGTTGTTACTGCAAAGAATTAAGGGATTATGGGGCTGCCTGACCGAGGTGGTAAAGGCGTGCCCACGTGGAGACGATTACCCGTTAGGAAGTCGAAAATTTAAGAAACGAGATTTCCAGAAAGAAAGAATATTTTAAACTATTATTCGCCCTTGTCGCTTGAACGTGTCGTAATTTTCATTCGTTAGTCAAGCTCAAGCGATGCATTGCCAGATGAACAGTGTAAACGTCAGAAATATTGTAAATAATGTAAACAAAAAATGCAAATATATATTAATATTTTAAATAGGAGCACATGGCTCTGAGTTTCACTCAGCCTAAAAAATAAAGCCAGCAAGAATGAGTATCAGGTTAATTTCTGGCGGCCGGGCGTAGAGGCGACCAAGTGCCATGGCTACGGATAGTGGTGGCCTTTACCTTCCACCCCTCCAAGGACCTACATGGCCTGTACGGAGATGACTTTGCTTTGCTTTGCAAATAATTACAGTATACGATTGACTTAAAAATTTTCCTTTGCCGTATGACGGGGACTTCGGCATAACTGAGTAAAGAAAGAAAGTGTGCCTAACAATGGTCTCGGGAAAATGGTCAGGAAAGCTTAACTCGTTCAACCTGTTAATGTAAACACGATGATGGCTGATGATTTCTGTGACATTGCCAAGGAATGTGGCAGATTTCTTAATACTGTGCATATCAAAATTAGCACTCTCTCCTGGCTAAGGATTTCAAGGGCCTACTTCCTATTAATAAAGACAAGGCTGTCATTCAACGAGGACGAACCGTGGAAAGAGTTCAATATCATCAAAAGAGGGCAGTCTTCCCACGCCATTGCAAATGCACACTCATTACAACCTCTTAGAAAGGGACCTGTCAAAAGTGAGCCCAAAAATGGAGGATTTAGTGGCCTTTCTGGATTTTCGGGACAAGTACCGTAAGTTATATAGGAAAATTTGTGCTTGAAAATTGAAGTGGCATAAATTGTTTTAGTTAAATTTTAAGAATAAAGTTTCGTGTTTGTATTCCGGTATTCTTTCAACAATGGCACAGTTTTCTCTAATCAGGTACGTTTTCTGGTGTTCTCTAAACAATAACTTCTTCCTTGAAATAATGTATTTTTTGCAACAAAATATACTTTCTGGTGTTCTTAAAACTATGTTTTGCCAGTCCTACAAAATTTAAACTTTATGACTTACAACCTCTACCATTTCAACATTTCAGTTAGTAGACGACTTTTGAAGATGAACTCCTGTGCCATCGCGTTGTAATTATTATGTTACACTGTTTGATATGTAATGTCTAAGCTTTATTTTGTAAATTTGGTGTGAATTTCTATGTGACTTATTATAATTACTTTGTCACACTCTCATGAGTTGAAACTGTCGTACTAGTCATGTCTCTAACATATCCGTCCAGTGATGCTCGGGTATTCCATGGCAGTTACTAGTGAAGTTGTTGTGGATCCAGCCAGCCTTCAGGCTGAGGACCCATACACACTTCTTCTTCTTCTTATTCTTCTTTATCTGTTTACCCTCCAGGGTCGGTTTTTCCCTCGGACTCAGCGAGGGATCTCACCTCTACCTCCTCAAGGGCAGTGTCCTGGAGCTTCAGACGCTGGTTCGGGGGATACAACTGGGGAGGATGGCCAGTACCTCTCCCAGGCGGCCTCACCTGCTAACCTGAACAGGGGGATTGCGGGGGTATGGGAAGATTGGAAGGGATAGACAAGGAAGAGGGAAGGAAGCAGCCGTGGCCTTAAGTTAGGTATCACCCCGGCATTTGCCTGGAGGAGAAGTGGGAAACAACGGAAAACTACTTCCAGGATGGCTGAGGTAGGAATCGAATCCACCTCTACTCAGTTGACCTCCCGAGGCTGAGTGGACACCGTTCAATCCCTCGTACCACTTTTCAAATTTCGTGGCATAGCCGGGAATCGAACCCGGGTCTCCGGGGATGGCAGCTAATCACACTAACCACTACACCACAGGGGCGGACCAATATACACACTCGTAATTAGTTTTTGTGTATTTCAACGTAAACTTACATTCCTCGACAACGAGTGCATTGAAAGAAAAAATTTAGGACGCTTTTAGTGTTTGGTTAGAACGCGTATATCACCGAGAGTTTTTAACTTACGGGTATGTTGAATGTCTCACTGGACAGATGAAAGAGGAGGCTACCTACTGCAAAAACATTTTTTTAAACCTTAGCTACCTGGCGAGTTGGCCGTGCGGTTAAGGGCGCGCAGCTGTGAGCTCACATCCGAGAGGTAGTGGGTTCGAACCCCACTGTCGGCAGCCCTGAAGATGGTGTTCCGTGGTTTCCCATTTTCACACCAGGCAAATGCTGGGGATGTACCTTACTTAAGGCCACGGCTGCTTCCTTCCCATTCCTATGCCTTTCCTGCCCCATCTGTGTCGATGCGACGCATTTTTTAGTGATAGATGGACACCGTAGTGCTGAACCGGTCGACCTCGGTTATCTTGGAGATTCGTATTGACAACCTTTGAAACACAAACTAACAATCGCTTATGATCGCTGTGCGACATCTGGCGTATTTTTTTCGTACTAGTACTGTTGTTGTTTACACAGCAAAGCCAAACTATAGAATTCATGCTAAGAACAAGTTTCGCTTCGAGAAATGTTATATAATATTATATATTGTGTGTGTGGCACAGTTGTTGGCGTAAGATAATAAAGGTTTAGAAAATTCATATCGATCGATCATATTATCGATTCAATTCAGATTTCATTTCCATTCAGTTGGCAGCACTACCGGAACCGGGACAGCTCCCTCCTTACTCCTCAACCCGGTACAAAAATCTATCACAAAAAAGTGTGCGAATAATAGAGCAAAGAGCAAAAAAAGATCTTAGTGTAACGGTTTACACTATTAGTTGCCGTCCTCGGAGGCCCGGGTTCGATTCCCGGTACTGCCAGGAATTTAAGAATGGCAGGAGGGCTGGTATGTGGTTGAAATGTTACATGCAGCTCGCCTCCATTGGGGGTGTGCCTGAAAGGAACTACGCCATTTCGGGATGAGGACACGAGATTTTTTATTTTTTATGAAATAGTGCTTCAAATTAAGGCAAAATGTGTCCTAATTTTTTGACGTCACACGCATACTCTGTTATAAGATGGCGCTGTATTGAATCGCGCGCTCAGTTGGAGGTTAGCTGTCGTTGTAAATACATCGTTGTCAGTTGTATACAATAATAAATGTAATAATGGAAAAGAGTCCGCCTCTGTGGTGTAGTGGTTAGCGTGATTAGCTGCCACCCCCGGAGTTTCGGGTTCGATTCCCGGCTCTGCCACGAAATTTGAAAAGTGGTACGAGGGCTGGAACGGGGTCTACTCAGCCTCGGGAGGTCAACTGAGTAGAGGTGGGTTCGATTCCCACCTCAGCCATCCTGGAAGTGGTTTTCCGTGGTTTCCCACTTCTCCTCCAGGCAAATGCCGGGATGGTACCTAACTTAAGACTACGGCCGCTTCCTTCCCTCTTCCTTGTCTATCCCTTCCAATCTTCCCATCCCTCCACAAGGCCCCTGTTCAGCATAGCAGGTGAGGCCGCCTGGGCGAGGTACTGGTCATTCTCCCCAGTTGTATCCCCGACTCAAAGTCTGAAACTCCAGGACACTGCCCTTGAGGCGGTAGAGGTGGGTTCCCTCGCCGAGTCCGAGGGAAAAGCCAACCCTGGAGGGTAAACAGATTAAGATAGATAAATAGAATAATGAAAAAGAAAGATCTGATTACGACCCTACATAATAATTCTATATTATTTCTAATAAGTAAGTCTACGAAACCGTCATAACCCGGCGGGCGTTAAAATGGTAACAGTCTACCGCCATTTTTTACTTCCTTTCATGAATTTTTTGATTCTTCTTTCCATTTCATGTTACTTCTTGTTTTGATATGGCGTCTTGTAATATTCAATAATGTTATTGTTTTTACGTCCCACTAACTATTTTGGTGGTGCTGGAATTTTGTCACGTAGGAGTTCATTTGAGCATTTTCAAATACCACCTGACTGAGCCAGGATCAAATCTAGCAAGTTGGGGTCAGAAGGCCATCGCCTCAAACGTCTGAGCCACTCAGTAATACTGTGGTGAGTTATCAGGGTCCTTATAGACTAACTAAATTTACTCTACAGGGAGGCAGCGTGTTTTACTAACCACTAAATTCAGTTGAACTACTCTTTACAGTTCTTGATAAACTAACCACTAAATTCAGTTGAACTACTCCTTACAGATCTTGATAAACTAACCACTAAATTCAGTTGAACTACTCTTTACAGTTCTTGACAAACCAACCACTAAATTCAGTTGAACTACTCTTTACAGTCATTGACAAGTTCATATTTTGTAACATACGCTCACTTGGGTGATCACACTAACTTTACACCGCCCAGCGCGTCGAGTTCCTGGCCAACGCAGAGCCCTTCCAGAACACTTCACAGCAAGTAAGGCTTATTGAACTCCCAAAGAACGATTCATCGTTGACACGCGAACGTCTCGTAACTGCTTACCTTCACTCCTTATTTTTAATTTGATTTACTTTTTTTTTTTTTTTTCAAAATGACATAGCAATCACCATGACAGTTGGGAGAAATGTAGCGAGCTGAAACCATACGCACACTTGTATAGCTGTATAACAGTGTTCAAACTATTCCAAAACATATATTGCAACTGATAACTTAAAGAAAGTCCGCCTCTGTGGTGTAGTGGTTAGCGTGATTAGCTGCCACCCCTGAGGCCCGGGTTCGATTCCCGGCTCTGCCACGAAATTTGAAAAGTTGTATGAGGGCTGGAACGGGGTCCACTCAGCCTCGGGAGGTCAACTGAGTAGAGGTGGGTTCGATTGCCACCTCAGCCATCCTGGAAGTGGTTTTCCGTGGTTTCCCAATTCTCCTCCAGGCGAATGCCGGGATGGTACCTAACATAAGGCCACGGTCGCTTCCTTCCCTCTTCCTTGCCTGTCCCTTCCAATCTTTCCATCCCTCCACAAGGCCCCTGTTCAGTATAGCCTGGGCGAGGTACTGGTCCTTCTCCCCAGTTGTATCCCCGACCAAGAGTCTCACGCTCCAGGACACTGCCCTTGAGGCGGTAGAGGTGGGATCCCTCGCTGTGTCCGAGGGAAAAGCCGACCCTGGAGGGTAAACAGATGATGATGATGATGATGAACTTAAAGAAAGAAATGCATGAGAATATCATTTCTTGATAAACTACCATTTTGGAACAACAGTGAACAATGAACTATACAAAACCATCTCAGTGTTGTGAATTCTTATTACGTCATCATTTAAATGCAAAACGCCGGGCTGAGTGGCTCAGACGGTAGAGGGGTGGCCTTCTGACCCCAACACGGCAGGTTCGATCCTGGCTCAGTCCGGTGGTATTTGAAGGTGCTCAAATACGTCAGCCTCGTGTCGGTATATTTACTGGCACGTAAGAGAACTCATGTGGGACTAAATTCCAGCACCTCGGCGTCTCCGAAAGTCGTAAAAGTAGTTAGTGGGACGCAAGGCGAATAGCATTATTTATAAATGAAAAGAATATTATTTAAAAATAAAAATAAATATTCACCTTTGAAAAGGAAATATCTGTGATAGTTATCCTCCACAGCTCCGTGAGACGTTTATCACAACCGCTTATGATGTGTATATACCGGTTATTTAAGATTAATTATTTCTTATGTATGCGTACAAACTGGGAAGCATCCAATTTTGTGTGTTATCACTTACTATTGTGAAAGTGCTGCGAATGTATATTTCTATTTTGGAACACGGTAATTCAAACTGCGTAGGAAGTTGTATGACTCGCCGCTATCTGCTTTCAGTATGTAGGCCTACTTATGTACATCTAAACAAACAGTGTGAAGGGTGCAGTCGTTTCTATGTTCACTGTAGTTCCAAAATGGTAGTTTATCAAGAAATGATATTCTCATGCATTTTATTTCAGGTCATGTGTTAATACTAAGGAGATTTTTCCACTTCGTTTTACTCGTATGTTAGGTTTCGGTTTAAGTTCATAATGATGAGGAGCGTCAGCGTGAATTACAGCAGAATATAGGTTAGTTAGTTACTTTATAGTCAGTGTGGAGAAGTTATTCAGGCAGTTAATCTAGTTTAGTAGGTGCAGTTCCCACCCTGCTAATTGTTTTCAGGTGGTTAGGTGAGACCCAACGCAGATGTGCAAAACATAGCAACATCCATACCAGGTCCGACTCGTTGGCTGAACGGTCAGCGTACTGGCCTTCGGTTCAGAGGGTCCCGGGTTGGGGATTTTAACCTTAAATGGTTAATTCCAATGGTCCGGAGGCTGTGTGTATGTGTTGGCTTCATCATCATCTCATCCTCATCACGACGCGCAGGTCGCCTACGGGAGTCAAATAGAAAGACCTGCACCTGGCGAGCCGAACCCTTCCTGGGATATCCCGGCAGTAAAAGCCATACGACATTTCATCTATACCAGGGCCATCCAAACAGCATTACCCGAGCGCTAGCGCTCTGGCCGCGTTCTAAGCCAGTGCTCCAAGCGCTTTGGGGGAAGGTAGTTTCAATAGTGGTGGGAGGAGCTTGATGGCTGAGCGAGCGGTCTTCCCGCCACGCCGAACAGAACAGCCGATCCATCTGTCGCTAGTCTATAGTTTACAGTGACTCTATACATATAGAGTGGTCCTTACGTGGTCTACGCACGGGGTTCCTCAGCTATGTAAAATCAAGTGCTTAATTAAGTGCTATTACCCTGGTGGCGGCGATCCAGTGCTTGATACACCAGAAGGCAATCTGTGCAAAAGTCGCCAAGCTTAAAGGCGTAGTGGGAACAGTTGTGCGAATGGTAAATTTTCTTCGCTCTCATGGACTCGCGCACTATCAATTCAAGGAGTACCAGGTGAGTTGACCGTGCGGTTAGGGGAGCGTAGCTGTGAGCTCGCAATCGAGAGATAATGGGTTCGAACCCTACTGTCGGCAGCCCTGAAGATGGTTTTTCGTGGTTTTCCCATTTTCACACTAGGCAAATGCTGGGGCTGTACCTTAATTAATACCTTAATTAAGGCCACCGCCACTTCCCATTCCTGGGCCTTTTTTGTCCCATCGTCGCCATAAGACCTATCTGTGTCGGTGTGACGTAAAGCAAATAGCAAAACAGAACTCAAAGAGTTCTTGGACGACATCGAAGCAGAGTATCCGGATATCCCGTACCATGCAGAAGTAAGATGGCTGAGCAAGGCGAAGGTGCTTAATCGAGCTTTTTTGCTTGCGGAATGCAATAGATATTTTTATGACATGAAAGGGCGTCCCGAAGTTCTTTTGCGTGATCCTAAGAGGGTGGCAGACTTGGCCTTTTTAAGTGACTTTACTGCCCATCTGAATACTTTGAACACTTCGCTTCAGGGCGCAAAGCACAATACCGAGCTCGATAGCTGCAGTCGCTTAAGTGCGGCCATTATCCAGTATTCGGTAGATAGTGAGTTCGAACCCCACTGTCGGCAGCTCTGAAAATGGTTTTCCGAGGTTTCCCATTTTCACATCAAGTAAATGCTGGGGCTGTACCTTAATTAAGGCCATGGACGCTTCCTTCCCAATCCTAGCCCTTTCCTCTCCCATCGTCGCCATAAGACGTACGTATCTGTGTCGGTGCGACGCAAAGCAACTTGCAAAACGGAAAAACACAATATCTGCGATTTGGTGGAAAAAATTCAAGCGTTCAAAAGAAAATTGATTTCGTGGAAAAACCAGTTGCGTGCAAGGAACACAGGATATTTTCCATTGCTTGAACCAATGAAATAAGGTGTCGACTTTGATGAGTACTTGCAGGTAATTCGCTAATTACAAGAAGAGTTTTAAAAGAGATTTTCAGAACTCCAAGCGGTGTTAGATGTATTTGTTCGAGCATTTTCTCTTAGTGCAGACAGTGCTCCACAGCTATTTCAATTACAGTTGCTTGAACTGCAGTGTAATGTTCCTCTTAAAGATCGCTTTCTAATGTCACGATGTTTAATAGAATTTTACAGCGAATTTCCGCAAGAATAATACCCCCTTTTGTATAAAAATGCATGTAAAGTTCTGTCAATGTTCGGCACAACGTACATTTGTGAGCGTTTCTTTTCGGTTCTTAAGCTTACCAAAAGTAAACATTGTGCAGCAATGAGCGATAGAAACTTGTGCAATTGTTTAAGAATAGCTGTGTCCAGAAATATTGTAGGCCTACTCAATTTGGAAAATATTGTTTGCTCCAAAAGTAAAAGCTCGTATAAACGGCTGAGCCAGTCACTCAAGATCTCTACTATCAGTTCATATTGGTAAAATTTTGTTGAATTTTCCTCTCAGATATGTTCAAATTTCTGTTTTGAATAAATCACATTACTGTATTCTTTACTTAACACTTGATTTCGTTCCCTGCATATTCCATACATCGGAGTACCTTTCGATTTTTATATGCGGTATATTTGTTACGGTAAAACAACCCTATCACTATGATGTCAACAAACCCACAAAAGCCGTTGGAAGTACGACTACGTACGTATCTAGTCAGCGCGGTCCGAACATCGTCTGTCTCCGATCTCCTCGCTGCCACACTGTAGTGGTGGTAGGGGAAGGAGCGCTAGTCTGACTGTCCAGTGCTCCCCGAGCGCGGGCGCGCTCTCGGAACGCAATGACTGGATGGCCCTGATCTATACGCTCTGAGAGAGGAGAAATTCGTCCTACTCTATACTAATTTAAATTCGAGAGATCCACTTTGGTGAACTGCAGACATTTTTATCATATTATTTTTATTACATTTTTATTTGAGGAGCAACCAATCAAAATGTATAATGTACCAGGGTTACACCATCCCCGGCTAGTTAAACTGCGCGCCTTCTCTAAGGCAATCTATGTAAACAAACTTGAATTTGTGAAGTACAAGGAACTTTGGTCTTCAACTGCTAGATGTCTCTAAGATTGGTTTATTTGCTCCCTCTAGTGGGCTAATCTCTAATTATTTCGTAAAGAAATGATTTTTATGTTTATAAACCTGGTTCTGAGGATTGATTTTTTAACGTTCCGAAGTTGCCAACACTTAAGCTGGCTCCCCCTCGATTGTAATCAACCTATCAAAAAATTGGAAACATTTTTCTCTAACCAATTAAAACCGGGGGTGTGTATAGAAATCCAGCTTATCAGTAAAGAGTTCTGGAATCTTCCCCTTGTGGAACTATAAAAGCAGGGCGCCTTAGGACCGTATTGTCGGAATTGCCCCAGTATTTGGGAGTGCGTCGTATCTGAAGGGGGACAGGGGCGAGTCCGGCGTCGGGCAGATTCAGCGGCACAAGGTAATGGCAGAATTCACTTAGATATGAGATGGACCCTGCGGACAGTTTTAGGCGAAGGTTTCAATCTCTTTCTTTCAATGTAACTTTGTAAAAACTGGTGGTTTAAATGTAGAAATTCGGCAGGTATGTGGACTCTGTTCGATTCCCTACTGGGAAATATGTAATGTAAGGGAACGAAGAGTGTTGACCCTCTACCGTATCCCATTCAACCTTGCAGGGGATGATCAAAATTTTAAAAACCTCTAAATTTATTTAATTTTTTGCATTAATATTTCTTATTTAGTCACCCCGGTGTAGTATAGGATTAGCCTCTGTATCTTTGGGCCTTAAGCCCACTTAGGGTTTTAACTATTTCTAGAAGGAGTGGAGGTGTTTCGCCTCCTTGCCTTTTGTTAAAGGCTGGTCATGTGCAAACTTGTTTTCTTTTACCATTGAGGCCACGCAGTATGGGCAATTATCAACTAACCCATGGCGCAACGGCCCGTTTTCGGGTCATGGACTCCCCAGTTGCTCTCCGCCAAACTTCTCGATCTCATGCAGCTACTATCCAATTCCGAATCTTGAGGATGTGTGCTGCGTCCTGATGTACACCATCTTCCCATCTGTTACGCGGCCTTCCCACAGGCCTTCCTCCTCCAAAGTCTCCTAAGAATACCTTCTTTGGGATTCGGTGTTCTTCCATCGTAATTAGATAACCTGCCCATTTAAGTCTCTTAATTCGAATGGCATGCGACAGGGGTGCCTCCCCATACAGGGAATATAGTTCATTGTTATATCTAATTCTCCATTTCCCTTGTACGCATATGGGTCCATAAATTCTCCTCAGGATTTTCCTTTTCTTCTCCACGGCTTTCTTTGGGAGGGTCCACGTATCACTTCCATACATCACTATACTGCGGATGAAGGTTTTGTATAGCATAACTTCTGGGCTCTGGTTTATATCTCTACTTCTGAAAAGAGGTAGTACTGCTAAGTATGCTCTATTGGCAGCTTGAATTCTTGCCTGTATTTCTACCATTTCCTCATTCTTGTTGGTTAGATGTACACCAAGATATTTAAACGCATTCACCACCTCCACTTTGGATCCTTCAGGGACAAGTTGGTCATTTGTATACTTCCTTCTCCGAGCCTGCATCATTACCTTCGTCTTTTGTTCATTGATCTTAAGTCCAATTTCTTTGCCTTCTCTACTCAAGTCTTCAAATGCTTCTTTAACTGTCCTTGTTCTTCCCATCAAATTAATATCATCAGCATATCCAACTAGTTGAGCTGTTTTGTATAGAAGTGTTCCACTGGTGTCCACCCTTAATTTTCTAATCACTGATTGTAGTGCCAGGTTAAATAGAATTGGTGCTAAGCCATCTCCTTGCTTCAATCCCTGATTCACTTCGAAGAAGCTGCCTACTTCAGTCTGAATTTTCACTCCCACCAATGTATTTCACATAGTTAATTCCACCAGTCACACCAGCTTTTCTGGTATCTTGAACTCTCTTAATATCTCCATTAATTTATGCCTGTCAATAGAGTCGTATGCTTGTTGAAAGTCGATAAACATCTGTACCACATCTATGCCCCGTTCCCAACACTTCTCCAACACTTGTTTCACAGTGAAAATCTGATCAATAGTGGATCTTCCCTTCCGAAACCCTGCCTGGTATTCTCCTAGAATTTCTTCCACCAGGGGTTCTAGTCTCGTCTTCAGGAGGTAAACAGCTTATATACAGTACACAGCAGTGTGATCCCTCTATAATTGCTACATACCAACTTACCCCCTTTCTTGAATATTGGGCGTATGATGCCTTTGCGCCAGTTTTCAGGCATTTCTTCTGTATTCCACACAATCACAATTAGATCATATATAGCTTCTTGTAGTGTGGTTCCTCCGTATTTCCACAACTTTGCAGGGATTCCCTCGATTCCTGGTGCTTTATTGTTTTCAGTTGCTGTATGGCTTCTGTCACTTCTTGCATAGATGGTGCTGTGACTTCCGATTCATTTGTCTCAGTGTTATTCCTTGAGGTAGTTGGTGTTTTCCCTTCCATTTCTACTGGATTCAGGAGGTATTGGAAATATGTCTTCCATCTATCTTGGATCCCTTCTTTATCTCTCAAAAGCTGTCCATCTCTGTCCTTACACATGTTTGTTCTTGCCTTGAATCCTTCTTTCACTTACTTAACTTCTCTGTATGCCATGTAGCTATTATCATCTTTAAATTCCTCCACTATTCTAGCCATTATCTCATTTAATCTTCTTCTCTTCTTTCTTCGACATACATTCCTTACTTCTTTATTCTGGTTTTCAAGCTCTTGTTTCTTCACCCTTGTTGGTCTCTCTAGGTATGCTTTATATGCCTTATCTCTTTCTTCTATGGCTTTTTGGCATTCCTCATCAAACCATTCCTTTGTGTTCCTTTTGGGTACAATGTCTAGTGTGTCCTTTCCCACGGCCTTAACGCTTTCCTTCAGAGCAATCCATTTGGTTTCGACCGTTGCTGTTTGGTCCTTATTATATTTCTCTACCAGAACTTCTGCCATTCTTTCCCCGTATCTTTCTGATACTTCCTTATTCTTCAGTTCACTAGTATTGTACTTTTCTATCCTACTCACTCCTTCCTTGCTTTCATAATGCGGCACCTTAAGATTGCCTTAACTAGAAAGTGGTCGGAGCCACAACTTGTTCCTCTGAATGATCTGACATCCATGATATTGGATGCCCACCTTTTCTCCATCACTACATGGTCTATTTGATTACAGGTCTTTCCATCCGGCGATAGCCGTGTTTGCTTGTGTACCTCTTTATGAGGGAAACAATTTGAAATCACTTTCATGTTTCTGCTGGTAGCAAGGTCAAGCAATCTCTGTCCATTATCATTAGTATTGTTGTGTAAACTATGGATCCCTATTCTTCCTTGATATATCTCCTCCTTCCCAATTTGTGCATTTAGGTCTCCTATTATCATTTTAGCACCGTTTGATGGGATTGAATCTAGCACTCGTTCCAGTTCAGCATAGAACTGATCCTTGACTATCTGTTCCTTGTCTTCCGTTGGTGCATATACATTTACGATTGTTAAATTATAGAATCGCATTTTAACACGCAGTGTTGCTAATCTTTCATTTACTGCCAAATACTGTAGTACATCACCTTTGGCTTGTTTTCGTACTATAAATGCTACTCCTCCTTCTTGTGCATTCCTTGGCTTCCCACTACTAAATATTGTGTGGGTTTTGGTGTCCCAGATCTCATCTCTTCATGACCATCTTGCTTCTCCAATATTTTCAATGCTCCGGCTCGTAGAAGGGTGCGTACATCCCATGTACCAATTGCGTAGTCCATTGTCTTTAGCTTAGCTCGTCGTCTATTAAATCCACCATTCCGTGGCATATTCTGGGGCTTCGCAACAGTTTGTTTTCCGGAGCGAGGTTGTTAGCCTTGCTCCAACCCTCAGCAATCCTGGAGGACCGACGTTTTCTGTTAGGGTTGTCTCCCTTAGCTGATTGGTCCCCATTTAAGTGTCGGGAACTCGCTTTCTGCCCTTACATGACTTAGCCGTGTACCTTGAAGAATGCACCAGTTGCCCAGAGGCAACGGCGTGAATGTGCATGGATCAGACTTGGTTGGAATAAATGGCATTTCCTGTGTTTTGCTAGTGCACTCCCATCAGCAAGAAGTGCACCCACAGGACCACATACTACCCCTTGGACCCCCATGGGCTATTATGCACCTGCATATTCTTTTTAGAGTGTAAAATATTCCTTGTGTTAGTTCCAGATGGGAGCAGTAACTATTGTGAAATGGATAAGCCCACATTGGGGCAACTGTGCATGAACTCTTTAATGTGAGGTGGAATCTTAATGCACCGTAAGAAACTGATGCCTCCGCGAGGCTAGACTATGGTATTGTGAAGCTCAGAATCCTCAGTAATGTAACTTCAGGGAGAAAATTCTGCTCTTATAAACTTTGTACCTGTCAAGAGCCATAGGCCATTTTCTATGTAAAGTAACTGCCTGATAGTACAAGTTGTGTACATGATGATCGGACTATTAAGTCCCTTATATTGTTAGAGGTGATGAGCTCAGTAACAATCTGTTATATTATCTTGTTAATCCTTCAGATTCTCTATCTATCAATTTTTTAGAAAAAAGGGAAAGAAATAAAATTTTGAAATTTGTTATCTTAAAAGTTGCTCTAAGTAATTCCTTGTCCAGCCATCCAAACCACACGCTTCTTATCCCTCTGTGAAACACGTAAATCCAGTAACATATAAATTGATGCAGTTTCAGGGAGTATTTTCTGTGCTCTACATCTTCCCGTATAAAGATTTTAACTATCTGTATTTTCTAACATTAAAATAATATCTTGAAAGTGAGCGGTTAAAACAAATCGTACACTGTCCACGTGGGTGACTGAATCAGAACTTATAGGCCTAATGTCTACCAATGACATATTTTCATTTTATTTCCCTTTCATAAAATGCATAAAATGTAATAGATGTAGCTATTCTAGACAATAATATTCTGCCTATAAAAATTATTGTACTGAACAAGTTTTTTCAAAGTAATTTTAGTTTTTGTTGACTTCCCTCTGGTAGATATTCATTTTATACTGTTCTGAGTACGTACTGTTAAATTTAAAGTGATTGAGAGTCTAATTTTGTAGGTTTTAATTTTCAGGTTTAAAATTAATGCGAACTAATGATAACAAAAATGCCGTAAACTCATCAAAACACATAATTTCCTATAAAATACGTATATTGTCCAAAATTTAAAGTAGCTTTCTAACGTCCCCAATAAATTGTTGGTCTCCTGCAACACGACATCTAATTCAGTACCCAAATAAGAAACTAAGTGAGAAAACTGCATTATTTTTTACTGAATACTTTAGGAGCTATCAGTTTTTCGCTTCTCCTAAAAAATTTGCATTAATGGACATTACGCGTTTTGATTGGTTGCTCTTCATTTCATGTAAAATCAGAAAAGTCTGAAGTAATGCCCAAATGCGAGGTAAGTATTAAAGTGATATTATAATTGGCGCCCAAGTGATTACAGTTATACAGGGTTATTCTAAATGGTTGTCGGGGTTACAAAAATTCATAACTCGCAGTGCAATTGACGTAGAAATATGAATCTTGTTTTATTGTGTACTGTAACTCATAAAGTTATTTTGACATACATTACAAATGCTCGATACGTGCGCCTTGTGTCACTGTACACACATCTACTCGGTAGTCCATCTCTTCCCACACAGGAGTCAACATTGTTGCGGTGATGTTTCGAAGGCGGCTTGGATGGGCAGCTTCACTTCCTGAATATCCACCGGTAGAGGAGGAACAAATACCTGACCTTTAACATATCCCCACAGGAAGAAATCGCATGGTTTAAGATCTGGTGAACGTGGTGGAAAGGATAAGAACATCAGATCACCTTCCGTTCCGCGTCCCATCGTTCGTTGTGGAAGTTCTTGGTTTAAAAATGCTCTAACCTCCCTGTGAAAAAGAGGTGGTGCACCATCCTGTTGCAGCACGTAATCATCCCTGTCATCACTCAACTGGGGTAACAGCCATTCTGTGAGCATGTCCAGGTAAGTCAGGCCTGTTACTGTCTCTTCGTTGAAGAAGAACGGGCCATAGACCTTCATGTTTGAAACGGCACAGAACACATTCACCTTAGGAGAGTCTCGCACATGTTCCTCATAACAATGGGGGTTCGTTGCACCCCAAATGCGAACGTTTTGTTTGTTTACCTTTCCACTTACATGAAAAGTAGCTTCGTCACTGAAAACTACTCTGCCAAGAAAACCACCATCTTCTTCAATCCGTTCCTGCAGTGCCATGCAAAACTTGAAACGCAGGGGTTTGTCATTAGCTGTTACAGCTTGACGTTATTGTGGGCGATATGGCTTTACCTTTAGGCGCCTTCGTAACACACGCCATACTTGCAGTTCCCTGCTACATCTCGTAGTTGGTTTCTTAGGACTACGGAGATAAACGCCCCTAATTCGATTCACATCCGCTTCTGACACAGCGGGACACCCACTGCTTTTCCCTTTGCACAAACAATCTGTATCCACAAACTGTGCGTACCATCTGCGAACAGAGTTGTCGGAAGGAGACTCCTTCCCGCATTTTGTCCGAAAATGGTGCTGTACTCTTGTAACGGATCGGTGTTGATGAAATTCAAGAGTACAAAAAGCTTTCTCCTTATCGCTAACCGCAATTTTGTTAAACACTGCTATTACTGCCATCTGGTGGTAACTTCTGTACTACAGTTGATGCAAAACAAAACTTTGAGAGTTTGTCTAACCGTTACTGCGAGAAGAAAAATGGTACGTTTTCCACGTTTTTTTTAAAAAAAATCACGAAACCCCGACAATCATTTAGAATAACCCTGTATTACATATCGAACGAACATTAAGAAGCGGAGGAAACCATTCAGTGTGTACAAACTTTCTAACGAAGCGTTGATTGTTTGCTTCGTTTCCATTTCATACAAGTAAAAGTCGAGAAAATAAAAATAAACCTCTCAATTTCCTGACAGTCAAGAAGACAGTAGCTGTCGGCATGCTACATTCCCATCAGAGAAGAGAACAACATTTCTAAAGCAATTTGAATGAAGTGGAGAAAATCCGCATGAAGTAGGCAAGAAATATTTTAATCATAAAGCCTCCCAGCATTTAGAGGTTACCTCATATTAATTTAAGTACTTCCATGGCACGAAAACAAAACAAGGAAAACTATAAATAAAATGACTGGTATGTATATTGTACCGGTAAAAGATAGCCCGTACTAACTTGTTATTTGAAAAGAGCATGCATTTAAGTTCTCAAGGCGCTTCCTAGGCAAAAATAGCTAGGGCTTTGTACAGGAAGATAGGTTCTACCGGCAATAAGCGAAGATGTACTTTGAAATTTTGGTTAATTCAAAATTTTGGCAAGTTTGAAATTCATATCACTTTGGTACAGTGAACCGCCATCTCCCAAATCGTCTTCCAGAATGGTTCTCCAGCCAATCGTACTCCAGGGTCCTCTCGTCACCATGGAATTGGACTCGTGCTCCCAAGTCCACTCGCCACCATGGAATCGAACTCGTACCTCGCACCTGAAGGTCTCGAATTTCACGGACGACTACGGCGATCTTGATGCGTGGAATCACTCTTGGTTCAGCTTTATACGAGTTTCCGCAGTCGTACAGTCCTCCGACACGTTCACAATCACTTGTCACCAAAACTTGTAAAGGACTGCCTTTCATTTATATAGGCAGACAACACGTTCTTTGGAAAATGCCAATAAACTTCACTTGACACTTGCAGATAGAAATGAATGTCACTTTAAAATGTTAAAGTTGAAAGTGCGAATAGCATTGATTTAAGAAAGGAAAATGTTACCGAAAAATATAATAATAATGATGGGATACAATTTTTGATTATTTACCAATGAAAAAAGATGAAACCAAACACAGTTCACTTGCTATACACTGTCTGTGGTTACTTGCCACAATGTAAAAATAATACTGTCGCACTTGACAC
Source organism: Anabrus simplex (assembly GCF_040414725.1). Lineage (NCBI taxonomy): Eukaryota > Metazoa > Arthropoda > Insecta > Orthoptera > Tettigoniidae > Anabrus > Anabrus simplex. Next base: position 1,057,884,757 of record NC_090266.1, read on the forward strand.
ACAAAAAGGAGAGTTTATCTGTAAGACACTGCTAATAGCGATGAAATAAATAATAACTTGTCAGTCACTCTTAGCACTAGTCTAGAGCACTAGCCCTAGTCTTCCAAACGTAGCGCGTATGTCGGATGTTACTCAGCAGCAGGCCTGCAGATTACGAGGTATCGTATGGTCGGCACGACGAATCCTTAGCTTTCTAGACCGGGCGCGCTATCTCACCGTCAGATACACTACCGCTCATTAATATCAATAAACCCTGGTATTTCAGATTTACAACACAAATCAAACGTTATTTCTCACAAAGGATAATTATATTAACTTACACATATATAATACAATCACAATCATTATATTTTACTTTCATCAAAATATCCTCCTTTGGATTTAATGACTGCCTCACAAACTCGAGGCATGCGGTCAATCAGTTTTTGTAGGTATCATGAATCTATATGAGTCCACACATCCTTAACAATATTCCAGAGATGTTCCTTGCTGGATATATTAACTTCCCTGATACGTCTGTCCACTTCATCCCAGACCATTTCAATGGGATTACAATCGGGGCTTTGGGACGGCCATGTCATATCTTCCAGTACTTTCTGTTTTTCCTTTGATGCAATGTAGTTCGTACAGTATGCCGACCGATGTTTTGGGTCATTATCCTGTTGTAAGGTGAATCCTTTCCCTATTGAGCGCAATCCACTTGGTATTGCATGATACTGAAATATGCGGTGGTACTGCTTCTGATTCATACATCCTTCTATTTTCACAATGTCGCCAACTCTATCTCCGGCAAAACATCCCCAAACCATAATAGAACCTCCGCCGTGTTGAACTGTAGGTAGAACACACTGCTGGGCTACCCTTTCCCCTACAAATCGGCGAACAAATATTCTCCTTCTGGTTCCAAACATCTCGAACTTCGATTCATCGGTGAACAACACCTTCGTCCACTCTTCCGATGTCCAATTACGATGTCTTCTAGCCCATTCAAATCTCTTCTGTTTATTTATGGGCCTTAGAAGGGGTTTCCTTGCTGTGACACATCCTTTCAAGCCAGCTTCTATCAGTCTCCTTTTTACTGTTGTAACAGATATTGTTGTCGTGTTCATTTCTACACGAATTTGGGGCGCTGTTTTGAATCTATTTCTTTTACTGGTAATTCTAATATATTTATCATCACTTTTAGTTGTTTTACGGGGTCGTCCTGGTCGTGGTATGTCCTTATTGCTACCTGTTGTCTTCTGGCGGTGAAGGGTGTATTGCACTCCCCCTATAGACACACTACACTGTTTCGCAATTTGGCGAACAGATAAACCTGCTTGGCTAAGTGCTACAATTGCAGCACGTTTTTCTATGGATATCTCCACTCGTGGAGCCATACTAGCGATGTGCACACTTCAACTGTCACGAAGGAACTGACATGCAGGAACCACATGTTATGTATCGTAGCAATGCTTGCCGTTCACTGCAGATATCGCATCACTACAGGGAACAACACAGGTGCACCAAATGCGGCGTCCGTCGGCAAATAGGTAAACAAACATATCCGACAGGTACATAACGTTTATGTACACAACATTGTTTGTTGGATACTATTGTATCTCGATGACCATAAACAAAATCATGACCTGTGTACAACTGTTGTACTATTTCTTTGCTTCCTCAACCGTAGCCACGGTATTAGACCTTATCTACAGAGAACCAGCTGTTACATATTGGGTGTATTGAAATTAATGAGCGGTAGTGTAGCTCCTCAGTGTAATCACGTACGTTGAGTGGACCTCGAACCCGCCCTAAGATCCAGTAAAAGTCCGTGACCTAGCCGAGAATCGGATCACAGACCTACGGGTAAGAGGCAGGCCCTTCACCATGCGTTGACTCCTGAGACACCAGCAGAACTATATAATATTGTGGCAGGTTATCGTGGTCACAGGGCAGCTTTGTCCCATAATAGTTCATAGCAGCAAGCTTCGTTGAACTCCGTGTAGCCGTCCGATGGACTCACACCTGATGAACGACTCTTCATGAACTCGCGACCGTCTGCTTACTTTCACTCCCAATTGACGCACTCAAGGTTGACTCATTTGAGAATGACTCCAGACTGACAAAGAGCGCGGGTACTCAGTGATTATCAAAACGGCCTCTTCACCTGTGTGGCCTAAGTGAGTGGCTTCAGGGTGTTGGCGAAGCCAGCAGTGTTCCTCCTGTGGTAGGTACACAGGTCGATAAAACTCCTCAACTCCCACTCGTCTTTCGGCATAAGACAGTCTCTAACGGCTTAAGGCTTTCCCTGGTCGGTGGCTACTCCCTCCGCTGACACAATGTGACCAAGGTAGCGTACTTCCTGTTGGGGTAGTTAGCACTTTTTCAGAGTTCAGTTTTACGTGAGCACCGTGCAGTCTATGGAACACTTTCCGGAGATTTTCCACGCGTTTCTAGAACGTGCGTCCTACCACAATGACCTGATCTAGGTAGACCAGACAGCCTTCGTGATTGAGCCTTCTCAGCACGTACTATATCAGTCATTCGAAAATCGTAGGTACGTTACACAGTCCGAAGGGCATAGCCACAATCCTTGGCCAGTAAATAACGCTCTCTTCTGCTTGTCCTCTAGGTACAGTGCTGTCTACTAAAATATCACGAGGGTTGAGAACCACTGAGCTCCAGATAAAGTGTCCAATATGTCGTCGACTGGGAGTACCGGTAAGAAGACCTTCTTAGTGACGTCACCCAGCTGTCAATAATCGACGCAGAAGCAGAGATCACCGTTCTTGTTCTTTTCCAGCACTACACAGGATGACCATGGACTGTTGGGATTCTTCGAACACCTATCGTTGCTGCATGTCACTCAGCGTCAGGTCTATCTCTGTTTTCTTGGCCAAAGGGTGGTTGACGGATAGGGATCGCGTTACTGGTGTTAATTCAATGGAACACCTTATCAGTCCTCTCTCGTAATCGTGAAGATATCCCAGAACTCCATGATCAGACTCTCGAACCCCTCGAACTGGTATGACTTTAGGTGACTTCCGGCGTCAAATGACACCATCTGGAGCTTGTCATCGGCCTCCCTACATTCATGCACTGGTGTGTTCTCGTCGTCTGCTGATACAACGCAATCAGCTGGTTCACACGTACCGAGTCCGGTGCCACTGGGTATCCAATGATCCCGCGATGTTGCATTCGGAATTCGAACAGGCGCGAGTTTCATGGCCAGGTAGAGTCCACGTTCAGTAGCTGCCAGACCAGGGGGAAAAGAAATCTATGGAAGGTGAAAGCAGAGAGCATGCAGCTAGTAGTAAGGATATACACGAGGAGATATCCTAGAGTTTATGACATAGTTGGAATGTAGGAAATGCCTCAAAAGTCTATTTCATTAATTATTAAAGACACGTCTTAAAAGAGTTTTATGGAATATATATGCATAAATACCAGTACAGTAATTCGTAGTGCGGCTTCATGGCTAAATGGTTATCGTACTGGCCTTTGGTCACAGGGGTCCCGGGTTCGATTCCCGGCAGGGTCTGGAATTTTAACCACCATTGGTTAATTTCTCTCCACGGAGGCTGGGTGTGTGTGTCATCTTCATCATTTCATCCTCATCACGACGCGCAGGTCACATACGGGAGTCAAATCGAAAGACCTGGTGAGCCGAACATGTCCTCAGACACTCCCTGCACTAAACTCCCATACACCATTTCATTTTTCAGTAATTCGTAATATTTTATTAATTGCAATTTATTATATTATATATTATAAGCAAATAGCTGCATGTATTAGTAGGCCGGCTCTTTGAATGAATGGTCAACGCAGCGTACTGGCCTTCGGTTCAGAGAGGCCTAAGTTCGATTCCTGGACGGGACGGGGATTTTAACTACGTCCGGTTAAATCTTCTTACTCAGGAGCTAGGTGTTTTTGTTCGTCTTAATAATAATTTTCATTCACTGCATCACATCACACTACCAACCAGCACAGAAACAAGTAAAATTAACCTGGTACTAATATTCGGCGTAGGTTCAGTGAACATCGGGGCTATGAACCGCTCCAGAAGTAGAAATGTCATTTCTTAAATTGTTTAACTTCCTGACGGGGAATCGAACCCACGTCCTTCCATGAGAACTGAGCATGCCTTTACCGTCTCGGCTAGGTAGCCCCTGTAATGGTAGTTAGTAGAACGTAAAAAAATGGCATTATTAACATCACTTATTTGGCTATGCATAGTTTATTGGCCTATTAATTTTATAAGCTATTATCTCGCAGTTGTAAATTTGATACGTGTGAAATGTAAATAAGTGTTTGTCCAAATACCTATGATACTATAAGATTCCTGTAAGTGATAGTTAGAATCGTGTATTTACCAGTAAAATCAAGTACTGTATGCAAATTACCAGTTCAGGACTGACGACAGCATAAACAAAACATTCCACGGAAGAAGATGAGTAGTATCCTTTCCAAGCGTATTACATCTAATGAACGATATTTTACAAGAGAAAAAGAAAGACTGATCATAGCCAAACCTTGTAAGTAATCACCAAGTAGTAAGACTATAGTCGTTCTAGGCTGGCCGGGCTGAGTGACTCAGACGGTTGAGGCACTGGCCTTTTGACCCCAACTTGGCAGGTCCGGTTGTATTAGAAGGTGTCGGTAGTTTTAATGGCACGTAGAAGATCTCTAAATGCCGGTACCTCTGCGTCTCCGAAAACCGTAAAAGTAGTTACTGGGACGTAAAGCATATAACATTATTATCGTTCTAGGTTATGCGTGCATCTGGAAACCAAGAAAAATGGAATCATTTCAAAACTGAATTTTACGAAAACCGGGCAAACACTTCGGACGTAATACATCTGATCCGATCAGTATGGTATTGTATATTTAAGTTAGATTGAATTACTTAAATCTTGGAACTGTACCTGAAAGAAACTAATGCGTTTTACAAGAAATGTTGTATATTAATAAAAATATGTGAGATTTTCCTCCATCATCATACTACAAACGAGCTCGGTATGCCCAGTGTTGTCGCTAGCGAAAGGCGCCTAATTTGCAGAATACAGTGTCCACCATAAGAACACAACGAACTTCCGTTTTATCCAAAGTAACAAAATACGTCCGCGGACATAAAACGGTTTGCTCCAGTCAGTGGAGAAAATATTATTTGACCGAGTGAGTGGCTACGCGGTTTGTTCACATATCTGCCAGCTTGCATTCGGGAGATGATGGGTTCAAAACCCACTGTCTGCAACCATGTAGATGATTTTCAATGGTTCTCCATTTTCACACCAGGCTCTACCTTAATTAAGGTCACGGTCGCTTCCTTTCCCCTCCTAGCCCTTTCCTAGCCCATCGTCGCCATCAGACCTATCTGTGTCTTTTTTTTTTGCTATTGGCTTTACGTCGCACCGACACAGATAGGTCTTATGGCGACGATAGGATAGGAAAGGCCTAGGAGTTGGAAGGAAGCGGCCGTGGCCTTAATTAAGGTACAGCCCCAGCATTTGCCTGGTGTGAAAATGGGAATCTACGGAAAACCATCTTCAGGGCTGCCGACAGTGGGATTCGTAACCACTGTCTCCCGGATGCAAGCTCACAGCCGCGCACCTCTATCTGTGTCTGTGGGACGTAATACAGATTGTAATAAATATCACGTGAAAGTATAGTTACTTTTCAAACCTCATTTACATTACAAAAACACACAAATTCGATTTCACAGCATGGCAGAGCACATGAAAAACTACACGAAAGCGCATCAAACTTAATTATATCTACCGTCTTCTTAGGCCTCGTTTACAATGACGCACAGCATCTTGCACTACCCTTAGCATAGCACTTACCGTCGACCCAAACACCCTAGTCCTTCCACTTGCATCCGGGAGATAGTGGGTTCGAACCCCACGGTCGGCAGCCCTGACGATGGTTTTCCGTGGTTTCCCATTTTCACACAAGGCAAATGCTGGGGCTTTACCTTTATCAAGGCCATGGCTGCTTCCTTCCCACTACTAGGCCTTTCCTATCCCATCGTCGCCATAAAACCTATCTGTATCGGTGCGACGTAAAGCAAATAGCAAGAAAACCTAGTTTTCCACAAATGTGACTACAATGAAGCATTGACCTAAGCCCACGTATGTTATCCCAGTTGAGCTTCGGTGGCCAAGAGGTGAACCTCATCATCGTCTCATGAAGATAACATATTAAGTCCAGCTTAAGTGCGTTGTATTTTGCTCGTAAAAAGAATGCATTTGGAGTTCATCCATTGAACCAAAAATGACAGCAATGAGGAGAATTTTTTCATGCGTATAACAATTTGATGGTGGTGATGATGATGATGCTTGTTGTTTAAAAGGGCCTAACATCTAAGGTTATTGGCCCCAATATAACGATTTAAGACTACATCCTACTATATTTTTCGGGTTACATGAAAATGACAGTCACTACTGTACATTCGATTACGTCCTAGAAAAAAATAATGTATTTCTATTCAGTATGTGCTAGTGTGGGATTAGCTGTTGCGAATTCATTCTTCAAGTATAAGGCTATTCACTGTCACACATGAGAGATTGGGGGTACCAGATTCTTAATCAATTATATTAGAAAAATCTGTTAGGAATATACGGGTATTCCGGAGATGTTTCGATAATACGGCCCACTGTCTGATCAGCAGTGAACTCAGTATCACTAGGCCTATGTAGAACAGAGAAAGTGAAATCTGTCTGCAGACGCATAAGGATAGAAATCTCCTTGGCGAGGAAATTAGAAATACATGGACATGGTTAGCGAAAAGTTTCAAATAACAGATAGGCTGCAGGATCATGAAGTTATATACAAAGAAAATGGTTGGCATACAGGGATGATATAGGAGAAACAGCAATGGAATGCCTCGGAACAACTATGTATAAAGATGAGAAAAACACCCTATCTTCTGAAATGTTGAAATTTTTTAAGGTTGCTTTTCGACACACCTGCACTCGAAATTTCTGGGTATCCTTCAAGTTCACAAAATAACGAACAGCACACATTTTCCTCACTGAATTCTGACTGTCTCCATGAAGTTTTGGATTTTCGCATTCAATATGCTTCAGAATAAAGTGATCTTGAGGGACTTTGTGACCGTTGCTGTAGAACTCTTTGTGGAAGTTGAAGACATCAGCATTTTTTACGTTTTACAACGAAACGTATTACTTTAACCATGGTACTCAGGACGAACAGGCAGCTGTATCGAAGTGTGCCTGAAATGCAAGAATAAATAATGAAAGTAAGACTTTCCCGCAGGTGAAGAACATACAGTAGTCTATATCATATATATAAACATGTGATTAGTGCACTCTATTGGTTCTATTACATATCTACTGCAGCAAATAATAGAACATAAATAAAAGCTTGCCTGTAGCTACTGCACTGCCTCTTACCTTCTTATTTTAGCTATAGCTTTTTTCCATGACTGGGGCTTGAAAGTCTTCTGCGACCCTTTCCTGAAAGAGCAGGATATACAGAATCATCCATATTCATTTCTCACAATTGCACAGTCCAGCTTTCAAAAACTTGTAAGAACAAACAAACAAACCCCATGGCACTACAACCCATGAAGGGCCTTGGCCTACCAAGCGACCGCTGCTCAGTCCAGAGGCCTGTAGATTACGAGGTGTCGTGAGGTCAGTACAACGAATCCTCTCGGCCGTTATTCTTGGCTTTCTAGACCAGGACTTGTAATAACACTACCTTAAATAAACACGTTTGTAACTTCAATAAGACGTATTGGGGTGCATTGTTGTACGCGCGCTCACATAATCACATATCAGATCACCTTAACGGTGGTTGAATATAGCGAGTTTTCGAAAGGCGGAAACAACAGGTCTTGTGACATACATTTTATTATCTCATTGGTTAACACCTTTAAGAGCAAATAGCTGGTTTTGACGTAACAGGGCCACTAAATATAGGAAGTTGCGAAATGACACCAAGTTTTCATTCGTAAATTCCGACTCCTTTTAGTGGCTTTTGGAACGAAAATGTAGTTCAGATTGGTGAAATGAATAACGTACAATCCAGTGGTAACAATATCACAATTGTACCCTAGAGAGTGTCGAATCAGCGGTAGTACTTTCTATCATTATTCTACCACGGCGCTCTGTAATAAAATATACTTACTGCTATGAGAGTCTCATCTGCCTGGGGCGCTATCGGTTCGTTATTCTTCTTCTTATTCTGGTACATAAGGATACTAAGTACTACGGGTACTATCACTACTAAATGACAATGGACCAGGTTAAAATTTTACTAATTAATTTATTCAAATCGAAATTAATTAAAAATCAAAAATATTTAGTAGATAAATAAAATCATAAAATTGACTCGAACTGTAAAATAGCCATCAACAGCTCTGTTACGCCGCAAACAAGCATTCTTCATAACCGATTAACTTAAATTGCAATTTATCATTGACACCACAGGTGTGTAATAATGACTAATAACTGACGTCACCTAGTTACCTTTATCTACAATGGCAATGTACGAATTGTTACATAAAAGAACTCTGAGTAGTGTCAAAGTTTTATTTAGCTTGACTGACAGATATCAAAATTTAAAATCATAAAAATAATTACGTTGACTAATGTGAATCGGCACTGCTCCGATAAATAATTAGAAGTTTCCTGAGAACACACCTGATTTTGGAGTTTATTGCGTCCGTTTACCTTATTATTATTTAAATTAGCGTAACAGTAAATATGGTCTCAACCACGGTTACTAGACTATACGGTAGGGGTCATCAGTTGGGTGCGCAGTAGCAAGCCACTCCTCCCGACGTCACACGGTCCCCATATTCGGTAAACGAAGCAGAGCACCATTAGTCTAGTGATGGTGTTTACTTTGTCAACAGTTTAATTTTTCTGTGCTGTGCTGTGCCATGGTGTGTTGTGCTGTCGCCGGTTACTCTAACCACGATAGACACCAGAAGAATTTAGACATTAAATTAAAGTGGATTAATGCCTTTAAACGGGCTGACTCGTTTACTATTGAGAATGCTCGTGTGTGCTCTGTACATTTAGAAAACTCGGACTACATAAGGGACTTAAAGAGTGAGTTGTTAAACCTTCCAATTAGACGTGATTTAAGGCCTGAAACAGTACCACATTTAAATTTTCCACTGAGAAGTAATGATTTAGCGAGTCAGTCCTGTAAAGAATCGTGAAATAAGGGCACAAAAGAGAAATCGTCGTAAGGAGATGCGGCAAATTTTACAATCGCAGGCGCCAATTGAAGCAGAAAATATTTAAGCCGGAATGCAGGTGAAGTGGTAAACAGCAAAAACTGTCCAGATGAAAAAAATGTCCAATCTCTGAGCGCAAGATGAGGTGTCTTAAAACTTCATACTTGATAATAACGAACATTGCCAAGCAGTGTCCAACCAAAATCGAGAAGCTTGCGACAAAGATTGTTATGATGATGATGATGATGATGATGATGATGATGATGATGATGATGATGATGATGATGATGATACACTTCAGCTGTCAATGGACTTCTGGAACATTTTCAAGATGAAAATAATGCAAATGTGTCTGTCGAAATAGTTAGAGAGAACACCGAGCTACTAGAAATGATTGCTGGCTATGTAGCTTATAGGGTGAAGACAAAATACCCCCAGAAAGCCAATATGCACGGAATCCAAACCGTGAACATTTTTCCTTCACCTAGGAATTGGCTAGTAACCATTTCAAGAGGGTACTTAAGGAAACCCACGGATGAGTGCATTAATTCTATTATTAAAACGGAAAATGAATTTAGTGCCTTCCATGGAAAGTACATTAAGAAATGTCCAGGAGTTTTTAGTTTGTTAAAGGAAAAATGTTTTGTTAGAACCAGAACGTTCATAAGGATGAAAAACATAAACAAACTTAGGCACATGAATTCTTACAAGAGGTGTAAACGAACTCCTAATGAAAAAAGGAAAAGCGTGAAAAAAATTAAGAAAGTTGTTGGATAGACCGATTTGAAAGCAATGTAAAACAACCAAATAACATCTAGATGTAAATATTTTGTGTGGTACTTATATAATGTTAATATGCATACAGTTTTACCACCATAATAATGATTAGGTGTATTTATTTGATGTTTTTAAATATTGAACTTTTGATCGCATTTTCTGACTGTGAGGGTTTTCTCCGTACCACAGGTCTATATGGCCTAAGCCTGTGAAAGCCTCTTTCCCCCCAAAAATGTGTGACCCCTGATATGGTGGAAGAGGTTGACGTTTCTTCAGGGGCTTTTTTGCCAACATTCTAATATTAGGTGTTTAAAATACTACTTAACACCAACAATCCGCCAAAACAACGGTAAAAAACATCCCGTGCGATTGGTCATGTTTCTTTAATTTTTGTAACTAGTTTTAGAAATAAATTTATGTATAAAATCGTTCTGAAATCACTGGATTGATAGAAAATACAAAAACTGAACCGTAAATACTTTATTTGCGAGGCGAAAGATAATTTAGTATTGAGAAAGCAACTGGAATAGTTCGTTAAGCACAGTTTTATTATATTACTTGTGTAACGGTTCAAATCCCGTTACAAAATGATATCTGTATTATTATTATTATTACTATTATTATTATTATTATTATTATTATTTTATCTGTGAGATTACTATTATTTTGTTATAATTATTATTCACTTCCGTTATACAATGCTTGTCGCTTGCAGGATTGTACTTAGATATATGCATCTAAGTACATGACACTCAAGTCATGTACAGTGAGAATTGTTATATATCAGATGTTGGATATGGCATCGTTACATTGTGCAATATTGCTGGCGATTCTGCTAAGTCATTGCTACGTCATGGCTACGTCATCGTGAGCTTTTAGCAATTCGCTCAGAGACTCAGCCGCCCCAGGGGATTTCACCATTACATGCAACAGTTTGAGGCGTTGTGGGAGTATGTCATTGTTATTTCTGGAGATTACGTAGCTGTGTCAACCAACGTCTATAAAAGGTGGATGCATATTGTAGCGTCAGTCATTATTTAAACGGAAACAGTACAGTGAAGAAGCCAAAATGGATAAGTGAACAGTCATTAGTTAAACGGAAGCTGAACAGTGAAGAAGTCTACGAGATGAAGAGGCCTCAGTCGGTCAGTCAACGAGTGTGAACGAGAGATGGAGAAGACTCAGTGAGCCATTAATTATTGGTCATCGAGAGAGTGAGGCCAAAGGTTGGTCGGTCACTTAGTTGAAGACACGGACGCAAGGGCTTACCATGGAGTCAGAGAGGGATACCACCTGTTATGAGGTAATACCATATTGACTTACAAAGAAGTCAGATGATATGGAGAAGAAGTAGTCACAAGGATGTATCACCAAGTTAGGCGTGACACATCTACAGTAAACACCAGATCAAAGGAATACGTCGTAATTACACTCAAAGTGTTGAAGGTACAGTCAAGTGAATCAGTGAGGGAAATATTTCGTATAAATTGTTAATTGTCCGGTCAAGAAGAATTCAAATTCATGCCTAGTTTCTTTCAGTTGCAATGTCATAATTTCATATTCTCATCTGTTTTATCGCAACAAGACTCACTATTTTTTATATGTTATTTAAAGAATATATTTTGTTCTATCAAACGAATTCATAGTTTTATTTCAATGACAGTAAAATATCTTAACCTCAAAATGAATGGGGAAACCGAACGTCAGTCTCCTTTTCCCAGAACTTGTATGGTATGTTGTCAAAAGTAAGCTTATTACCCCACACCCTAGAGATAGTCAAGAGTCTCATTCTATTATTGCTGCACTGAGTAGCAGCTGGCGCCCTTCAAATAACGTATGTGTAAGTAAGCAGGTAAAAAGTAAGCGTGAGTACAAGGTCCGACGAGTGTGTATTGTATTTAATGAATATTAATTTTCATAATTTCCATTTTAAATGCAGATATTTCATATTTTTCAAGTTAAATGCAGTTTTATAAATGTTTGTAAATTTAGTAAGAGAGTTAGGAAAGTCTCACTTGTAATGTTCTGAAAAATACTCAAATAAATTACAACATAATTATCTACACATGACAACTGACAATTATATTTGACAAAATTAAAAATATTAAGCAAGTGGTTAAATAAAAACAAGCAAATCATTAACAGAAACGCACAATTACAATGGATCGCGTGCACTGCAAGCCCGGCAGTGGAGACCAGATGACGTCATCAGCCAAAACCAGCCTGCGCGTGACCCCTACCGTCTAGTCTAGTAACCGTGGTCGCAACTGGCCTTTCATGATTTGGTATCGGAAGGATACTCAAACTAAAATATTATCCATGAGCATTTTACGATCACTGTGTAGTCACCACGGATTCCCTAAGTTAGAAATTCACATAAAGAAATCTACTGAACAAACCTACTTAAAAATTACATATTTTCATTACACATTCAAATGTTTAACCCTACCGGGTTTGCATGATTCGCATGCCTTATTCCCCAGTTATAAATAAATGTCATAAGTCTACTGCTTTACACTTACGGTCCTACTTATTTACAAGTCTACAGAGGCCTGTTCAGTGACTTAATTACTGAGTTGCAATTTGCTTGGATACTGTAAGCGCAATGTTGTTTTAAGGATGTAACCAAGCTGTCTGTCTTCCTCCCCTAAGGTTACTGACCTCATCTTTACATTAGAGCGTGGGTGAATCCCCCACGTTGACTAAATAAAACAAAATAATTGACAAAATGAAAGAGACAGCTAAACATCAATTATCCTAATTCTACGATCTAAATACACCCCTGAAAGAGAAGACATCCTAGCATATCTAATCTATAGTACACTGACTGACAGAGCAAATGCAACACCAAGAAGGAGTGGTCAGAACTTTATGCCAATTGCAGGGTAGACTGACGTCACTGAGGTATGCTCATGATGTGAAATGCGCCGCTGTGCTGCGCACGTAGCGAACGATAAATGGGACACGGCGTTGGCGAATGGCCCACTTCGTGCCGTGATTTCTCAGCCGACAGTCATTGTAGAACGTGTTGTCGTGTGCCACAGGACACGTGTATAGCTAAGAATGCCAGGCCGCCGTCAACGGAGGCATTTCCAGCAGACAGACGACTTTACGAGGGGTATGGTGATCGGGCTGAGAAGGGCAGGTTGGTCGCTTCGTCAAATCGCAGCCGATACCCATAGGGATGTGTCCACGGTGCAGCGCCTGTGGCGAAGATGGTTGGCGCAGGGACATGTGGCACGTGCGAGGGGTCCAAGCGCAGCCCGAGTGACGTCAGCACGCGAGAATCGGCGCATCCGCCGCCAAGCGGTGGCAAACCGCACGCCACGTCAACCGCCATTCTTCAGCATGTGCAAGACACCCTGGCTGTTCCAATATCGACCAGAACAATTTCCCGTCGATTGGTTGAAGGAGGCCTGCACTCCCGGCGTCCGCTCAGAAGACTACCATTGACTCCACAGCATAGACGTGCACGCTTGGCATGGTGCCGGGCTAGAGCGACTTGGATGAGGGAATGGCGGAACGTCGTGTTCTCCGATGAGTCACGCTTCTGTTCTGTCAGTGATAGTCACCGCAGACGAGTGTGGCGTCGGCGTGGAGAAAGGTCAAATCCGGCAGTAACTGTGGAGCGCCCTACCGCTAGACAATGCGGCATCATGGTTTGGGGCGCTATTGCGTATTATTCCACGTCACCTCTAGTGCGTATTCAAGGCACGTTAAATGCCCACCGCTACGTGCAGCATGTGCTGCGGCCGGTGGCACTCCCGTACCTTCAGGGGCTGCCCAATGCTCTGTTTCAGCAGGATAATGCCCGCCCACACACTGCTCGCATCTCCCAATAGGCTCTACGAGGTGTACAGATGCTTCCGTGGCCAGCGTACTCTCCGGATCTCTCACCAATCGAACACGTGTGGGATCTCATTGGACGCCGTTTGCAAACTCTGCCCCAGCCTCGTACGGACGACCAACTGTGGCAAATGGTTGACAGAGAATGGAGAACCATCCCTCAGGACACCATCCGCACTCTTATTGACTCTGTACCTCGACGTGTTTCTGCGTGCATCGCCGCTCGCGGTGTTCCTACATCCTACTGAGTCGATATCGTGCGCATTGTGTAACCTGCATATCGGTTTGAAATAAACATCAATTATTCATCCGTGCCGTCTCTGTTTTTTCCCCAACTTTCATCCCTTTCGAACCACTCCTCCTTGGTGTTGCATTGTCACTGTCAGTCAGTGTATTTACATCAAGCAGCAAGATGACGTACAAAATTGAATGTAACTTCTATCCCAGATGCTGAAGGCGCCTGTCATTCAAATGACCGAGTGCCCCCAAATGTTCTAATTGATTCCCCTCGTCACAGTGACTCTGGTAATATCCCACTGTGGACGGTGTGCGTGACCAAGTCCAGTTTTCTCATATCATGGTCACTCTAATAATTTAAACAAGTCTGAAAAGTCGGTTAACTTCTACATCAAAGAAAATCAGACTCAAAAACAAATAGGCATGAAAATACGTCCGACTGAAAAATCCATATATCTTAACCAATACTATCCTTCCATGGCAAAAATTACGAATAAAAAGTCACTCAAAAATTCATGGACGTAAATAACTAGTATTTAACCTCCGTAGCAAATGTTACTGTGTCATGGATTATTATCATTACTATTGTCTAGCTCCATGGCTCCATGGTTAGCGTGCTGGCCTTTGGTCACAGGGGTCCCGGATTCGATTCCCGACAGGGTCGGGTATTTTAACCATCACTGGTTAATTTCGCTGACACGGGGGCTGGGTGTATGTGTGGTTTTCATCATCATTTCATCCTCATCACGACGTGCAGGTCGCCTACGGGAGTCAAATCAAAAGACCTGCCTCTGGCGAGCCGAACATGTTCTCGGCCACTGCCGGCACTAAAAGCCATACGTCATTTTTTTAATCATTACTATTCACAGGTGCAAAATTTAGAGTATGAAATAATTGGGTATCAATTTAACTCTACTTCACATCAGAGTACACAATCTGGAATCAATTCAATATCGATTAAATAATCACAATGCATCTGGATGTGAATGCGGCGGTTTTATTTCCTCTATTCGAGCATTTTAAGCAGACCTCTGGCTATCTCTATTACACAGCGGCTATTCCCTCGATTTCATTTCTTATTTCCATGCAGATTCTTATTTTTCTCTTATTATTTCATCGAAGCTTCATTAATATTCTTTTTTTATTCGTAGATATTTACTCACTAGCTCATCGCTTGTCACCCAGGACTATTTCTACTGTTACCTCAACGTAATACTTCCTCCTCTGAGGTTATTTCTTTCTTTCTCATTTTTCTTGTTTGTTGCTCGATATTTCATTTATTTCAGACCTCAACTTACTTCTACATATCCGATCGGCACCGTATTAGCTCTACTCAATTTTACGTGAAGAATGTAACACATTTATAGTTTATTTCTTACAAATTCCCAATTATTTTATTACTGCATGGCCAAACAAATGACGGATCCTCTCAGGGATATCAACATCCACCTATTATGACGTTATGTTGGAAACCTCTAATAATTTATAACCAAGAGTCAGTTAAATCACTCATGCAAATCGCAACGGCATTATAATTATTTTCATATCCTGATTTTACAAATTTTCATAAATAGTTCTTGTTACTTATAGTTATGAATTTCATTGGTTCCGTATTGAAGTGGGATTACAACAAAATTAAATTCTTTTCAAGGTCCACCTATTCAATACAATGACGTTTTATTGTGATTCAATCACATGTCAAATAGTCAAATGGTACCAGTTTCGGCATCTATGTGCCATCATCAGCCTTGGGTACAAATTAAAACAAGATATACATTCCTAAAACATCTAAAACACATTTTAACACATTATAAAATAACATACAATTAATGTGGTGATACATGAAATACGATAAAATTATGATACAATTGGTATGATATAAAATTCTTAAAATTCCGGCTGTTCGTTACATAATTCAGTCTGTGTGCATCCGGGTGAATTTTTACAGTTGTATGCTGTCTATGTGAATGACATTTGTTCCTTTAGATATTAGGTGGTTCCAGGGAAGTTTACTTTGATCATGTAAGATCGCGATGTATTTAGAGATGACTTCCCACTTCAATTTGAACCTGAAGAAGAAATTAGCTAAGTTAGATGTTGGAAGCAATGTATGGAAGTTACTGGAAACATTAGAATCGTTAAATGATGATTGACTCACCTTGAGCAGCATGTGAACGTGTTGTTACACAGACGGAGCCGGACGAAGTGTGTGAGCAACGGTAAAGGAGGCTAGGGGAAGGCGAGGGGAAGGAAGGAGGCGGAGCGCTTGCGGGGGAATGGAACTATGGCGGGGCGGAAGGATGGGGTAGTGGGGGTAATTGACGGGAGTGTGTATTCCGGATTACTTGGAAAATCGAACTGTTTTTCGATAGTTTGGTATTTTTAAGCCAATCGATTAAAAGATCAAAAAGAATATTGGGTTTCTCGTAAATCTCATTTAAATTATAATTGGGGTTAAAATATTGGTCGCAGTTGATGTAACAACTTTCAATGATATTCATTGTGGGTCCCTTGTTTACTGTTTGAAGAACTTCCATACTTGTTCAATGTCGGTAAATTTGTGATTAGTGTCGTGCATATGTACACCCATGGCGGAGAACTTATTGTGTCTCATCGCGTTGACGTGTTCCGAATATCTAATCATAAAATTGCGTCCTGTTTGACCTATGTAGGAGCTGCTGCATTCATTGCATTTTAGTCTATATATTCCAGATTTGGAGTAGATACTGGGGGTATTGATTGATGCAGAGTTGTGTAAAATTTCGGAAGTTCTATTGTTAGTTTTGAATAAAATTCTTACGTTATGTTTTCTGAAAAGGTTGGTGATTTTGTGGACGTCATTATTATAAGTGAAGGTGGTTGAAATATGAGTTTTTTCTTTTTCTTTTATGAGTTTAGTTTTAGGCCGGTACCTATATTTGTTTATTATTTGTTCTATAAACTGCCTGTTGTACCCATTGAACTTAGCAATTGCCCTTATGGTATTAAGTTCATTATTAAGATCTTTCTTTGCCATGGGTATGGCGAAAGCTCGATATACCATGCTATTGTATGCTGCACGTTTGTGCATTATGGGATGTATGGAATCTTTGTGTATAGTGTTAGCAGTTTGTGTAGGTTTCCTGTATATTTTGTAAGACAGGCCAGATGTATTTCTAATGATAGTTATATCTAGAAAATTGATTGCTTTATTGGTTTCTGATTCTAGTGTGAATTTAATGTATGGGTCAATATTATTCAAGTCTTGAAGAGTGGATTCCGCGTTCTTGATTGATTCATCCATAATGACGAATGTGTCGTCCACATATCTAGCCCACATGAGAATGTTTGGAAAGTTGTTATTATTGATTTTTGTATGTTCTAAGTTATCTAAATAAATATTAGCCAAAATTCCTGATGAAGGTGATCCCATCGCCAGTCCATTCTGTTGATATATAATTTTGTCGAAAACAAAGAAATTATTATTGATGACCAGGTCTAGAAGCTGAATGAAATCTTGTATTTCTAGTTTGCTAAGAGAACTATATTTATTTAGATTATTTTCAATGATTTTTGGAAGTTTAGAAATTGGTATGCTCGGGTACATATTTTCTATGTCAAAGGAGTGGAGGGAGTGGTTAGGTTGTAGGTTTAATACCTTTAATTTCTCAATCAGTTCAGTAGTGTTTTTAATGGATTTGTTGGAGAGAAAGTGATAATTTTTTGTTAGAAAATTTTGAATGAATTGGGATGCTTTGTAGAGTGGACTGGGTCTGTAGTTGATAATGGGTCGGATAGGAATATTAGGTTTGTGAATTTTCGGAAGGGCTTTAACTGTAGGAAGGCCTGGATTCATGGTTATCAGTTTAGATTTTTCATGGTCTGTAAAAAGAAATGTTAAGTTCTTTAAAGTTTGCTTTAGTTGCCTCTGGATTTTTTGGGTAGGATCTTTCTTGATTATTTTAAATGTGTTGTTGTTGAAAAATTCTTTAGTTTTGGATACATAATCAGTTTTATTCATTAAGACAGTAGCTTTACCTTTATCTGCCTTTGTAATTATTAAGTCATTATGTTTTATTTTACTTTTAAGTTCTCTGATTTGCTTGTGTTCAGAGGTAAATTTGTCGTCATTAGCGTTAATGGAAATAGTTTTCCTACTTACGTTTTCAACTGTGCCTATCCTATCTAGTTTTCTTTTTATTTCGAATCTAATTTCGTCTTGTTTCTCCAAAGGCATTTTGTTTATTGTAGCTTCTGATTCTATAATCATGTTAGTCATTATGTTTATTTTATTCATGTTAGGCCAGTTTTGGTTAGGGCCTTTTGATAAAATGGCGATTTCTTCTTTATTAAAGTTTACATTGGAAAGGTTAACTACAGGGGGATGAAATTTCTCAATTATATTTTTTTTTGTCAAATTGATTTCTTTAGGTTGATTTTCAAGTGAAAACGTTTGTTTCTTCTTTTTTTAAATGTTTAATTTTCTATCTAAAGTAAGCTGTTTTTGCGAAAGAATATCAAACAATTTATTGTCAATTTGACTTTGAAATATGTTCCATTGTGCTATAGAAAGCAGATGAGCTGCTTCAAGGTGAGTTTCATACAATTTATTATTTAAGAAGGATTTTTTCTTATGTAAAAAACAAATTTCGTTTTTCAGCCAAATCTTGTTCGTTTTTTGTTGAGTTTTGATCAAATGTGGTGCGTAACGATGTTTTTTAATTGTTCCTTTCAAAAAATTAGGTGTTAAATCATGTGTAATACATTGCTTCAGGAAATTGATATCTTTGCCTAATTTTGCAACTTTGATTTTTAGGCCCATATATTGATAGGCCTTTCTCTTTGCCTGGTAGGCCGTTTCACTTATAGTTATGAATTTCATTGGTTCCGTATTGAAGTGGGATTACAACAAAATTAAATTCTTTTCAAGGTCCACCTATTCAATACAATGACGTTTTATTGTGATTCAATCACATGTCAAATAGTCAAATGGTACCAGTTTCGGCATCTATGTGCCATCATCAGCCTTGGGTACAAATTAAAACAAGATATACATTCCTAAAACATCTAAAACACATTTTAACACATTATAAAATAACATACAATTAATGTGGTGATACATGAAATACGATAAAATTATGATACAATTGGTATGATATAAAATTCTTAAAATTCCGGCTGTTCGTTACATAATTCAGTCTGTGTGCATCCGGGTGAATTTTTACAGTTGTATGCTGTCTATGTGAATGACATTTGTTCCTTTAGATATTAGGTGGTTCCAGGGAAGTTTACTTTGATCATGTAAGATCGCGATGTATTTAGAGATGACTTCCCACTTCAATTTGAACCTGAAGAAGAAATTAGCTAAGTTAGATGTTGGAAGCAATGTATGGAAGTTACTGGAAACATTAGAATCGTTAAATGATGATTGACTCACCTTGAGCAGCATGTGAACGTGTTGTTACACAGACGGAGCCGGACGAAGTGTGTGAGCAACGGTAAAGGAGGCTAGGGGAAGGCGAGGGGAAGGAAGGAGGCGGAGCGCTTGCGGGGGAATGGAACTATGGCGGGGCGGAAGGATGGGGTAGTGGGGGTAATTGACGGGAGTGTGTATTCCGGATTACTTGGAAAATCGAACTGTTTTTCGATAGTTTGGTATTTTTAAGCCAATCGATTAAAAGATCAAAAAGAATATTGGGTTTCTCGTAAATCTCATTTAAATTATAATTGGGGTTAAAATATTGGTCGCAGTTGATGTAACAACTTTCAATGATATTCATTGTGGGTCCCTTGTTTACTGTTTGAAGAACTTCCATACTTGTTCAATGTCGGTAAATTTGTGATTAGTGTCGTGCATATGTACACCCATGGCGGAGAACTTATTGTGTCTCATCGCGTTGACGTGTTCCGAATATCTAATCATAAAATTGCGTCCTGTTTGACCTATGTAGGAGCTGCTGCATTCATTGCATTTTAGTCTATATATTCCAGATTTGGAGTAGATACTGGGGGTATTGATTGATGCAGAGTTGTGTAAAATTTCGGAAGTTCTATTGTTAGTTTTGAATAAAATTCTTACGTTATGTTTTCTGAAAAGGTTGGTGATTTTGTGGACGTCATTATTATAAGTGAAGGTGGTTGAAATATGAGTTTTTTCTTTTTCTTTTATGAGTTTAGTTTTAGGCCGGTACCTATATTTGTTTATTATTTGTTCTATAAACTGCCTGTTGTACCCATTGAACTTAGCAATTGCCCTTATGGTATTAAGTTCATTATTAAGATCTTTCTTTGCCATGGGTATGGCGAAAGCTCGATATACCATGCTATTGTATGCTGCACGTTTGTGCATTATGGGATGTATGGAATCTTTGTGTATAGTGTTAGCAGTTTGTGTAGGTTTCCTGTATATTTTGTAAGACAGGCCAGATGTATTTCTAATGATAGTTATATCTAGAAAATTGATTGCTTTATTGGTTTCTGATTCTAGTGTGAATTTAATGTATGGGTCAATATTATTCAAGTCTTGAAGAGTGGATTCCGCGTTCTTGATTGATTCATCCATAATGACGAATGTGTCGTCCACATATCTAGCCCACATGAGAATGTTTGAAAAGTTGTTATTATTGATTTTTGTATGTTCTAAGTTATCTAAATAAATATTAGCCAAAATTCCTGATGAAGGTGATCCCATCGCCAGTCCATTCTGTTGATATATAATTTTGTCGAAAACAAAGAAATTATTATTGATGACCAGGTCTAGAAGCTGAATGAAATCTTGTATTTCTAGTTTGCTAAGAGAACTATATTTATTTAGATTATTTTCAATGATTTTTGGAAGTTTAGAAATTGGTATGCTCGGGTACATATTTTCTATGTCAAAGGAGTGGAGGGAGTGGTTAGGTTGTAGGTTTAATACCTTTAATTTCTCAATCAGTTCAGTAGTGTTTTTAATGGATTTGTTGGAGAGAAAGTGATAATTTTTTGTTAGAAAATTTTGAATGAATTGGGATGCTTTGTAGAGTGGACTGGGTCTGTAGTTGATAATGGGTCGGATAGGAATATTAGGTTTGTGAATTTTCGGAAGGGCTTTAACTGTAGGAAGGCCTGGATTCATGGTTATCAGTTTAGATTTTTCATGGTCTGTAAAAAGAAATGTTAAGTTCTTTAAAGTTTGCTTTAGTTGCCTCTGGATTTTTTGGGTAGGATCTTTCTTGATTATTTTAAATGTGTTGTTGTTGAAAAATTCTTTAGTTTTGGATACATAATCAGTTTTATTCATTAAGACAGTAGCTTTACCTTTATCTGCCTTTGTAATTATTAAGTCATTATGTTTTATTTTACTTTTAAGTTCTCTGATTTGCTTGTGTTCAGAGGTAAATTTGTCGTCATTAGCGTTAATGGAAATAGTTTTCCTACTTACGTTTTCAACTGTGCCTATCCTATCTAGTTTTCTTTTTATTTCGAATCTAATTTCGTCTTGTTTCTCCAAAGGCATTTTGTTTATTGTAGCTTCTGATTCTATAATCATGTTAGTCATTATGTTTATTTTATTCATGTTAGGCCAGTTTTGGTTAGGGCCTTTTGATAAAATGGCGATTTCTTCTTTATTAAAGTTTACATTGGAAAGGTTAACTACAGGGGGATGAAATTTCTCAATTATATTTTTTGTCAAATTGATTTCTTTAGGTTGATTTTCAAGTGAAAACGTTTGTTTCTTCTTTTTTAAAATGTTTAATTTTCTATCTAAAGTAAGCTGTTTTTGCGAAAGAATATCAAACAATTTATTGTCAATTTGACTTTGAAATATGTTCCATTGTGCTATAGAAAGCAGATGAGCTGCTTCAAGGTGAGTTTCATACAATTTATTATTTAAGAAGGATTTTTTCTTATGTAAAAAACAAATTTCGTTTTTCAGCCAAATCTTGTTCGTTTTTTGTTGAGTTTTGATCAAATGTGGTGCGTAACGATGTTTTTTAATTGTTCCTTTCAAAAAATTAGGTGTTAAATCATGTGTAATACATTGCTTCAGGAAATTGATATCTTTGCCTAATTTTGCAACTTTGATTTTTAGGCCCATATATTGATAGGCCTTTCTCTTTGCCTGGTAGGCCGTTTCACTTATAGTTATGAATTTCATTGGTTCCGTATTGAAGTGGGATTACAACAAAATTAAATTCTTTTCAAGGTCCACCTATTCAATACAATGACGTTTTATTGTGATTCAATCACATGTCAAATAGTCAAATGGTACCAGTTTCGGCATCTATGTGCCATCATCAGCCTTGGGTACAAATTAAAACAAGATATACATTCCTAAAACATCTAAAACACATTTTAACACATTATAAAATAACATACAATTAATGTGGTGATACATGAAATACGATAAAATTATGATACAATTGGTATGATATAAAATTCTTAAAATTCCGGCTGTTCGTTACATAATTCAGTCTGTGTGCATCCGGGTGAATTTTTACAGTTGTATGCTGTCTATGTGAATGACATTTGTTCCTTTAGATATTAGGTGGTTCCAGGGAAGTTTACTTTGATCATGTAAGATCGCGATGTATTTAGAGATGACTTCCCACTTCAATTTGAACCTGAAGAAGAAATTAGCTAAGTTAGATGTTGGAAGCAATGTATGGAAGTTACTGGAAACATTAGAATCGTTAAATGATGATTGACTCACCTTGAGCAGCATGTGAACGTGTTGTTACACAGACGGAGCCGGACGAAGTGTGTGAGCAACGGTAAAGGAGGCTAGGGGAAGGCGAGGGGAAGGAAGGAGGCGGAGCGCTTGCGGGGGAATGGAACTATGGCGGGGCGGAAGGATGGGGTAGTGGGGGTAATTGACGGGAGTGTGTATTCCGGATTACTTGGAAAATCGAACTGTTTTTCGATAGTTTGGTATTTTTAAGCCAATCGATTAAAAGATCAAAAAGAATATTGGGTTTCTCGTAAATCTCATTTAAATTATAATTGGGGTTAAAATATTGGTCGCAGTTGATGTAACAACTTTCAATGATATTCATTGTGGGTCCCTTGTTTACTGTTTGAAGAACTTCCATATCTTGTTCAATGTCGGTAAATTTGTGATTAGTGTCGTGCATATGTACACCCATGGCGGAGAACTTATTGTGTCTCATCGCGTTGACGTGTTCCGAATATCTAATCATAAAATTGCGTCCTGTTTGACCTATGTAGGAGCTGCTGCATTCATTGCATTTTAGTCTATATATTCCAGATTTGGAGTAGATACTGGGGGTATTGATTGATGCAGAGTTGTGTAAAATTTCGGAAGTTCTATTGTTAGTTTTGAATAAAATTCTTACGTTATGTTTTCTGAAAAGGTTGGTGATTTTGTGGACGTCATTATTATAAGTGAAGGTGGTTGAAATATGAGTTTTTTCTTTTTCTTTTATGAGTTTAGTTTTAGGCCGGTACCTATATTTGTTTATTATTTGTTCTATAAACTGCCTGTTGTACCCATTGAACTTAGCAATTGCCCTTATGGTATTAAGTTCATTATTAAGATCTTTCTTTGCCATGGGTATGGCGAAAGCTCGATATACCATGCTATTGTATGCTGCACGTTTGTGCATTATGGGATGTATGGAATCTTTGTGTATAGTGTTAGCAGTTTGTGTAGGTTTCCTGTATATTTTGTAAGACAGGCCAGATGTATTTCTAATGATAGTTATATCTAGAAAATTGATTGCTTTATTGGTTTCTGATTCTAGTGTGAATTTAATGTATGGGTCAATATTATTCAAGTCTTGAAGAGTGGATTCCGCGTTCTTGATTGATTCATCCATAATGACGAATGTGTCGTCCACATATCTAGCCCACATGAGAATGTTTGGAAAGTTGTTATTATTGATTTTTGTATGTTCTAAGTTATCTAAATAAATATTAGCCAAAATTCCTGATGAAGGTGATCCCATCGCCAGTCCATTCTGTTGATATATAATTTTGTCGAAAACAAAGAAATTATTATTGATGACCAGGTCTAGAAGCTGAATGAAATCTTGTATTTCTAGTTTGCTAAGAGAACTATATTTATTTAGATTATTTTCAATGATTTTTGGAAGTTTAGAAATTGGTATGCTCGGGTACATATTTTCTATGTCAAAGGAGTGGAGGGAGTGGTTAGGTTGTAGGTTTAATACCTTTAATTTCTCAATCAGTTCAGTAGTGTTTTTAATGGATTTGTTGGAGAGAAAGTGATAATTTTTTGTTAGAAAATTTTGAATGAATTGGGATGCTTTGTAGAGTGGACTGGGTCTGTAGTTGATAATGGGTCGGATAGGAATATTAGGTTTGTGAATTTTCGGAAGGGCTTTAACTGTAGGAAGGCCTGGATTCATGGTTATCAGTTTAGATTTTTCATGGTCTGTAAAAAGAAATGTTAAGTTCTTTAAAGTTTGCTTTAGTTGCCTCTGGATTTTTTGGGTAGGATCTTTCTTGATTATTTTAAATGTGTTGTTGTTGAAAAATTCTTTAGTTTTGGATACATAATCAGTTTTATTCATTAAGACAGTAGCTTTACCTTTATCTGCCTTTGTAATTATTAAGTCATTATGTTTTATTTTACTTTTAAGTTCTCTGATTTGCTTGTGTTCAGAGGTAAATTTGTCGTCATTAGCGTTAATGGAAATAGTTTTCCTACTTACGTTTTCAACTGTGCCTATCCTATCTAGTTTTCTTTTTATTTCGAATCTAATTTCGTCTTGTTTCTCCAAAGGCATTTTGTTTATTGTAGCTTCTGATTCTATAATCATGTTAGTCATTATGTTTATTTTATTCATGTTAGGCCAGTTTTGGTTAGGGCCTTTTGATAAAATGGCGATTTCTTCTTTATTAAAGTTTACATTGGAAAGGTTAACTACAGGGGGATGAAATTTCTCAATTATATTTTTTTTTTGTCAAATTGATTTCTTTAGGTTGATTTTCAAGTGAAAACGTTTGTTTCTTCTTTTTTCAAATGTTTAATTTTCTATCTAAAGTAAGCTGTTTTTGCGAAAGAATATCAAACAATTTATTGTCAATTTGACTTTGAAATATGTTCCATTGTGCTATAGAAAGCAGATGAGCTGCTTCAAGGTGAGTTTCATACAATTTATTATTTAAGAAGGATTTTTTCTTATGTAAAAAACAAATTTCGTTTTTCAGCCAAATCTTGTTCGTTTTTTGTTGAGTTTTGATCAAATGTGGTGCGTAACGATGTTTTTTAATTGTTCCTTTCAAAAAATTAGGTGTTAAATCATGTGTAATACATTGCTTCAGGAAATTGATATCTTTGCCTAATTTTGCAACTTTGATTTTTAGGCCCATATATTGATAGGCCTTTCTCTTTGCCTGGTAGGCCGTTTCACTTATAGTTATGAATTTCATTGGTTCCGTATTGAAGTGGGATTACAACAAAATTAAATTCTTTTCAAGGTCCACCTATTCAATACAATGACGTTTTATTGTGATTCAATCACATGTCAAATAGTCAAATGGTACCAGTTTCGGCATCTATGTGCCATCATCAGCCTTGGGTACAAATTAAAACAAGATATACATTCCTAAAACATCTAAAACACATTTTAACACATTATAAAATAACATACAATTAATGTGGTGATACATGAAATACGATAAAATTATGATACAATTGGTATGATATAAAATTCTTAAAATTCCGGCTGTTCGTTACATAATTCAGTCTGTGTGCATCCGGGTGAATTTTTACAGTTGTATGCTGTCTATGTGAATGACATTTGTTCCTTTAGATATTAGGTGGTTCCAGGGAAGTTTACTTTGATCATGTAAGATCGCGATGTATTTAGAGATGACTTCCCACTTCAATTTGAACCTGAAGAAGAAATTAGCTAAGTTAGATGTTGGAAGCAATGTATGGAAGTTACTGGAAACATTAGAATCGTTAAATGATGATTGACTCACCTTGAGCAGCATGTGAACGTGTTGTTACACAGACGGAGCCGGACGAAGTGTGTGAGCAACGGTAAAGGAGGCTAGGGGAAGGCGAGGGGAAGGAAGGAGGCGGAGCGCTTGCGGGGGAATGGAACTATGGCGGGGCGGAAGGATGGGGTAGTGGGGGTAATTGACGGGAGTGTGTATTCCGGATTACTTGGAAAATCGAACTGTTTTTCGATAGTTTGGTATTTTTAAGCCAATCGATTAAAAGATCAAAAAGAATATTGGGTTTCTCGTAAATCTCATTTAAATTATAATTGGGGTTAAAATATTGGTCGCAGTTGATGTAACAACTTTCAATGATATTCATTGTGGGTCCCTTGTTTACTGTTTGAAGAACTTCCATACTTGTTCAATGTCGGTAAATTTGTGATTAGTGTCGTGCATATGTACACCCATGGCGGAGAACTTATTGTGTCTCATCGCGTTGACGTGTTCCGAATATCTAATCATAAAATTGCGTCCTGTTTGACCTATGTAGGAGCTGCTGCATTCATTGCATTTTAGTCTATATATTCCAGATTTGGAGTAGATACTGGGGGTATTGATTGATGCAGAGTTGTGTAAAATTTCGGAAGTTCTATTGTTAGTTTTGAATAAAATTCTTACGTTATGTTTTCTGAAAAGATCTTAATAATGAACTTAATACCATAAGGGCAATTGCTAAGTTCAATGGGTACAACAGGCAGTTTATAGAACAAATAATAAACAAATATAGGTACCGGCCTAAAACTAAACTCATAAAAGAAAAAGAAAAAACTCATATTTCAACCACCTTCACTTATAATAATGACGTCCACAAAATCACCAACCTTTTCAGAAAACATAACGTAAGAATTTTATTCAAAACTAACAATAGAACTTCCGAAATTTTACACAACTCTGCATCAATCAATACCCCCAGTATCTACTCCAAATCTGGAATATATAGACTAAAATGCAATGAATGCAGCAGCTCCTACATAGGTCAAACAGGACGCAATTTTATGATTAGATATTCGGAACACGTCAACGCGATGAGACACAATAAGTTCTCCGCCATGGGTGTACATATGCACGACACTAATCACAAATTTACCGACATTGAACAAGATATGGAAGTTCTTCAAACAGTAAACAAGGGACCCACAATGAATATCATTGAAAGTTGTTACATCAACTGCGACCAATATTTTAACCCCAATTATAATTTAAATGAGATTTACGAGAAACCCAATATTCTTTTTGATCTTTTAATCGATTGGCTTAAAAATACCAAACTATCGAAAAACAGTTCGATTTTCCAAGTAATCCGGAATACACTCTCCCGTCGATTACCCCCACTACCCCATCCTTCCGCCCCGCCATAGTTCCATTCCCCCGCAAGCGCTCCGCCTCCTTCCTTCCCCTCGCCTTCCCCTAGCCTCCTTTACCGTTGCTCACACACTTCGTCCGGCTCCGTCTGTGTAACAACACGTTCACATGCTGCTCAAGGTGAGTCAATCATCATTTAACGATTCTAATGTTTCCAGTAACTTCCATACATTGCTTCCAACATCTAACTTAGCTAATTTCTTCTTCAGGTTCAAATTGAAGTGGGAAGTCATCTCTAAATACATCGCGATCTTACATGATCAAAGTAAACTTCCCTGGAACCACCTAATATCTAAAGGAACAAATGTCATTCACATAGACAGCATACAACTGTAAAAATTCACCCGGATGCACACAGACTGAATTATGTAACGAACAGCCGGAATTTTAAGAATTTTATATCATACCAATTGTATCATAATTTTATCGTATTTCATGTATCACCACATTAATTGTATGTTATTTTATAATGTGTTAAAATGTGTTTTAGATGTTTTAGGAATGTATATCTTGTTTTAATTTGTACCCAAGGCTGATGATGGCACATAGATGCCGAAACTGGTACCATTTGACTATTTGACATGTGATTGAATCACAATAAAACGTCATTGTATTGAATAGGTGGACCTTGAAAAGAATTTAATTTTGTTGTAATCCCACTTCAATACGGAACCAATGAAATTCATAACTATAAGTGAAACGGCCTACCAGGCAAAGAGAAAGGCCTATCAATATATGGGCCTAAAAATCAAAGTTGCAAAATTAGGCAAAGATATCAATTTCCTGAAGCAATGTATTACACATGATTTAACACCTAATTTTTTGAAAGGAACAATTAAAAAACATCGTTACGCACCACATTTGATCAAAACTCAACAAAAAACGAACAAGATTTGGCTGAAAAACGAAATTTGTTTTTTACATAAGAAAAAATCCTTCTTAAATAATAAATTGTATGAAACTCACCTTGAAGCAGCTCATCTGCTTTCTATAGCACAATGGAACATATTTCAAAGTCAAATTGACAATAAATTGTTTGATATTCTTTCGCAAAAACAGCTTACTTTAGATAGAAAATTAAACATTTTAAAAAAGAAGAAACAAACGTTTTCACTTGAAAATCAACCTAAAGAAATCAATTTGACAAAAAAAAAATATAATTGAGAAATTTCATCCCCCTGTAGTTAACCTTTCCAATGTAAACTTTAATAAAGAAGAAATCGCCATTTTATCAAAAGGCCCTAACCAAAACTGGCCTAACATGAATAAAATAAACATAATGACTAACATGATTATAGAATCAGAAGCTACAATAAACAAAATGCCTTTGGAGAAACAAGACGAAATTAGATTCGAAATAAAAAGAAAACTAGATAGGATAGGCACAGTTGAAAACGTAAGTAGGAAAACTATTTCCATTAACGCTAATGACGACAAATTTACCTCTGAACACAAGCAAATCAGAGAACTTAAAAGTAAAATAAAACATAATGACTTAATAATTACAAAGGCAGATAAAGGTAAAGCTACTGTCTTAATGAATAAAACTGATTATGTATCCAAAACTAAAGAATTTTTCAACAACAACACATTTAAAATAATCAAGAAAGATCCTACCCAAAAAATCCAGAGGCAACTAAAGCAAACTTTAAAGAACTTAACATTTCTTTTTACAGACCATGAAAAATCTAAACTGATAACCATGAATCCAGGCCTTCCTACAGTTAAAGCCCTTCCGAAAATTCACAAACCTAATATTCCTATCCGACCCATTATCAACTACAGACCCAGTCCACTCTACAAAGCATCCCAATTCATTCAAAATTTTCTAACAAAAAATTATCACTTTCTCTCCAACAAATCCATTAAAAACACTACTGAACTGATTGAGAAATTAAAGGTATTAAACCTACAACCTAACCACTCCCTCCACTCCTTTGACATAGAAAATATGTACCCGAGCATACCAATTTCTAAACTTCCAAAAATCATTGAAAATAATCTAAATAAATATAGTTCTCTTAGCAAACTAGAAATACAAGATTTCATTCAGCTTCTAGACCTGGTCATCAATAATAATTTCTTTGTTTTCGACAAAATTATATATCAACAGAATGGACTGGCGATGGGATCACCTTCATCAGGAATTTTGGCTAATATTTATTTAGATAACTTAGAACATACAAAAATCAATAATAACAACTTTCCAAACATTCTCATGTGGGCTAGATATGTGGACGACACATTCGTCATTATGGATGAATCAATCAAGAACGCGGAATCCACTCTTCAAGACTTGAATAATATTGACCCATACATTAAATTCACACTAGAATCAGAAACCAATAAAGCAATCAATTTTCTAGATATAACTATCATTAGAAATACATCTGGCCTGTCTTACAAAATATACAGGAAACCTACACAAACTGCTAACACTATACACAAAGATTCCATACATCCCATAATGCACAAACGTGCAGCATACAATAGCATGGTATATCGAGCTTTCGCCATACCCATGGCAAAGAAAGATCTTAATAATGAACTTAATACCATAAGGGCAATTGCTAAGTTCAATGGGTACAACAGGCAGTTTATAGAACAAATAATAAACAAATATAGGTACCGGCCTAAAACTAAACTCATAAAAGAAAAAGAAAAAACTCATATTTCAACCACCTTCACTTATAATAATGACGTCCACAAAATCACCAACCTTTTCAGAAAACATAACGTAAGAATTTTATTCAAAACTAACAATAGAACTTCCGAAATTTTACACAACTCTGCATCAATCAATACCCCCAGTATCTACTCCAAATCTGGAATATATAGACTAAAATGCAATGAATGCAGCAGCTCCTACATAGGTCAAACAGGACGCAATTTTATGATTAGATATTCGGAACACGTCAACGCGATGAGACACAATAAGTTCTCCGCCATGGGTGTACATATGCACGACACTAATCACAAATTTACCGACATTGAACAAGATATGGAAGTTCTTCAAACAGTAAACAAGGGACCCACAATGAATATCATTGAAAGTTGTTACATCAACTGCGACCAATATTTTAACCCCAATTATAATTTAAATGAGATTTACGAGAAACCCAATATTCTTTTTGATCTTTTAATCGATTGGCTTAAAAATACCAAACTATCGAAAAACAGTTCGATTTTCCAAGTAATCCGGAATACACACTCCCGTCAATTACCCCCACTACCCCATCCTTCCGCCCCGCCATAGTTCCATTCCCCCGCAAGCGCTCCGCCTCCTTCCTTCCCCTCGCCTTCCCCTAGCCTCCTTTACCGTTGCTCACACACTTCGTCCGGCTCCGTCTGTGTAACAACACGTTCACATGCTGCTCAAGGTGAGTCAATCATCATTTAACGATTCTAATGTTTCCAGTAACTTCCATACATTGCTTCCAACATCTAACTTAGCTAATTTCTTCTTCAGGTTCAAATTGAAGTGGGAAGTCATCTCTAAATACATCGCGATCTTACATGATCAAAGTAAACTTCCCTGGAACCACCTAATATCTAAAGGAACAAATGTCATTCACATAGACAGCATACAACTGTAAAAATTCACCCGGATGCACACAAACTGAATTATGTAACGAACAGCCGGAATTTTAAGAATTTTATATCATACCAATTGTATCATAATTTTATCGTATTTCATGTATCACCACATTAATTGTATGTTATTTTATAATGTGTTAAAATGTGTTTTAGATGTTTTAGGAATGTATATCTTGTTTTAATTTGTACCCAAGGCTGATGATGGCACATAGATGCCGAAACTGGTACCATTTGACTATTTGACATGTGATTGAATCACAATAAAACGTCATTGTATTGAATAGGTGGACCTTGAAAAGAATTTAATTTTGTTGTAATCCCACTTCAATACGGAACCAATGAAATTCATAACTATAAGTGAAACGGCCTACCAGGCAAAGAGAAAGGCCTATCAATATATGGGCCTAAAAATCAAAGTTGCAAAATTAGGCAAAGATATCAATTTCCTGAAGCAATGTATTACACATGATTTAACACCTAATTTTTTGAAAGGAACAATTAAAAAACATCGTTACGCACCACATTTGATCAAAACTCAACAAAAAACGAACAAGATTTGGCTGAAAAACGAAATTTGTTTTTACATAAGAAAAAATCCTTCTTAAATAATAAATTGTATGAAACTCACCTTGAAGCAGCTCATCTGCTTTCTATAGCACAATGGAACATATTTCAAAGTCAAATTGACAATAAATTGTTTGATATTCTTTCGCAAAAACAGCTTACTTTAGATAGAAAATTAAACATTTTAAAAAAGAAGAAACAAACGTTTTCACTTGAAAATCAACCTAAAGAAATCAATTTGACAAAAAATATAATTGAGAAATTTCATCCTCCTGTAGTTAACCTTTCCAATGTAAACTTTAATAAAGAAGAAATCGCCATTTTATCAAAAGGCCCTAACCAAAACTGGCCTAACATGAATAAAATAAACATAATGACTAACATGATTATAGAATCAGAAGCTACAATAAACAAAATGCCTTTGGAGAAACAAGACGAAATTAGATTCGAAATAAAAAGAAAACTAGATAGGATAGGCACAGTTGAAAACGTAAGTAGGAAAACTATTTCCATTAACGCTAATGACGACAAATTTACCTCTGAACACAAGCAAATCAGAGAACTTAAAAGTAAAATAAAACATAATGACTTAATAATTACAAAGGCAGATAAAGGTAAAGCTACTGTCTTAATGAATAAAACTGATTATGTATCCAAAACTAAAGAATTTTTCAACAACAACACATTTAAAATAATCAAGAAAGATCCTACCCAAAAAATCCAGAGGCAACTAAAGCAAACTTTAAAGAACTTAACATTTCTTTTTACAGACCATGAAAAATCTAAACTGATAACCATGAATCCAGGCCTTCCTACAGTTAAAGCCCTTCCGAAAATTCACAAACCTAATATTCCTATCCGACCCATTATCAACTACAGACCCAGTCCACTCTACAAAGCATCCCAATTCATTCAAAATTTTCTAACAAAAAATTATCACTTTCTCTCCAACAAATCCATTAAAAACACTACTGAACTGATTGAGAAATTAAAGGTATTAAACCTACAACCTAACCACTCCCTCCACTCCTTTGACATAGAAAATATGTACCCGAGCATACCAATTTCTAAACTTCCAAAAATCATTGAAAATAATCTAAATAAATATAGTTCTCTTAGCAAACTAGAAATACAAGATTTCATTCAGCTTCTAGACCTGGTCATCAATAATAATTTCTTTGTTTTCGACAAAATTATATATCAACAGAATGGACTGGCGATGGGATCACCTTCATCAGGAATTTTGGCTAATATTTATTTAGATAACTTAGAACATACAAAAATCAATAATAACAATTTTCCAAACATTCTCATGTGGGCTAGATATGTGGACGACACATTCGTCATTATGGATGAATCAATCAAGAACGCGGAATCCACTCTTCAAGACTTGAATAATATTGACCCATACATTAAATTCACACTAGAATCAGAAACCAATAAAGCAATCAATTTTCTAGATATAACTATCATTAGAAATACATCTGGCCTGTCTTACAAAATATACAGGAAACCTACACAAACTGCTAACACTATACACAAAGATTCCATACATCCCATAATGCACAAACGTGCAGCATACAATAGCATGGTATATCGAGCTTTCGCCATACCCATGGCAAAGAAAGATCTTAATAATGAACTTAATACCATAAGGGCAATTGCTAAGTTCAATGGGTACAACAGGCAGTTTATAGAACAAATAATAAACAAATATAGGTACCGGCCTAAAACTAAACTCATAAAAGAAAAAGAAAAAACTCATATTTCAACCACCTTCACTTATAATAATGACGTCCACAAAATCACCAACCTTTTCAGAAAACATAACGTAAGAATTTTATTCAAAACTAACAATAGAACTTCCGAAATTTTACACAACTCTGCATCAATCAATACCCCCAGTATCTACTCCAAATCTGGAATATATAGACTAAAATGCAATGAATGCAGCAGCTCCTACATAGGTCAAACAGGACGCAATTTTATGATTAGATATTCGGAACACGTCAACGCGATGAGACACAATAAGTTCTCCGCCATGGGTGTACATATGCACGACACTAATCACAAATTTACCGACATTGAACAAGATATGGAAGTTCTTCAAACAGTAAACAAGGGACCCACAATGAATATCATTGAAAGTTGTTACATCAACTGCGACCAATATTTTAACCCCAATTATAATTTAAATGAGATTTACGAGAAACCCAATATTCTTTTTGATCTTTTAATCGATTGGCTTAAAAATACCAAACTATCGAAAAACAGTTCGATTTTCCAAGTAATCCGGAATACACACTCCCGTCAATTACCCCCACTACCCCATCCTTCCGCCCCGCCATAGTTCCATTCCCCCGCAAGCGCTCCGCCTCCTTCCTTCCCCTCGCCTTCCCCTAGCCTCCTTTACCGTTGCTCACACACTTCGTCCGGCTCCGTCTGTGTAACAACACGTTCACATGCTGCTCAAGGTGAGTCAATCATCATTTAACGATTCTAATGTTTCCAGTAACTTCCATACATTGCTTCCAACATCTAACTTAGCTAATTTCTTCTTCAGGTTCAAATTGAAGTGGGAAGTCATCTCTAAATACATCGCGATCTTACATGATCAAAGTAAACTTCCCTGGAACCACCTAATATCTAAAGGAACAAATTTCATTCACATAGACAGCATACAACTGTAAAAATTCACCCGGATGCACACAGACTGAATTATGTAACGAACAGCCGGAATTTTAAGAATTTTATATCATACCAATTGTATCATAATTTTATCGTATTTCATGTATCACCACATTAATTGTATGTTATTTTATAATGTGTTAAAATGTGTTTTAGATGTTTTAGGAATGTATATCTTGTTTTAATTTGTACCCAAGGCTGATGATGGCACATAGATGCCGAAACTGGTACCATTTGACTATTTGACATGTGATTGAATCACAATAAAACGTCATTGTATTGAATAGGTGGACCTTGAAAAGAATTTAATTTTGTAGTTCTTGTTAACCGCGTTGTCGAAAAACATATTGACAATTATAATTGTTATTGTTGTGATCTATCACTATAAAATTAACATTCGCAACACAGCATATTACAGTATAATTATTATTTGACTGCTTATTATTATTCTCAATATGACTTTAACATTTCTAGACACGGATAGATATAAATTTAGGTCATTGAACGACACAGTAGATATTCCACAATCTAGAACACAATGAAATCAAATCGATAAGCAGGAAAATGACTTAATGTCAGGCCCTCAACATTAAATCAGGCGATGCCCGTAATTATGGTACGTGACTCACAATTTTACATTAAAAGCAATATTAGCTGTCCTTTACGAAACCCTAAAATAAAGCAAAATAGGCATAAATATCTATAACGGATAACAGAGTGGTCACGGCTATAGTTAATTATTTACATATTAATTAAAACAACATTTCAATAATCCGGTACTTACACTCTCCAAGCTGCGTCAGTCAGGCTCTCTCATGCGACCCATGGCACCTTCCTTGTGTCTAATCCATGTTAGATATTAACGTTGTCATGGTGAAGACTGGTGTATATACAACTTGGCACATTTTACACTTATCACAAACTCCTTATTTTTACACACGAAACACTCTCCATCAACTTAATTCTAAGCTCTAATATTATCACTTATTCTTACAGACTCCTGGGGATGACCTCACCATATCAGCGTAATTTGTGACACTGACCTACATCTACCTAACTTCCTATCTGCTGGTCTGGTCAAAGAAATGTTCGTAGTAAGCTTAAGGACATGCTCCCCCATTTGAAATACAGGTGACCACACAAGGGATTTACCAAACTGCTCCCTCTTTATCCGTTAGCCTCTGCGGAATGTTAGTCTGTCTCCCTCACTGTTTTAAAACAAACCTGCTACTTGTACTTCTCCCATTGAATTATGATATCAACACCGTCCGAGGCAATAGCAAGTTATTACGTTAAAAATGTAATCTACTTAGGGCCTAATTTCTCCATGCCGAGTGAATAAATATAGTTTATGAATATTCACTCACATTTTTTCAATGATCTTGTTGCAAGATCTGAATAGTCGGTCACTTGGCGCTCCCTCGTATTCGGTTGAACATGCAAATATACTGTACTGCACGATGGACTTCGCTTACGGACTGAACTCAACTGCTCGACTGATGGAAATGAACGGTTGAAGTGAACTCACGAAAAGTGCTGATGACAAAGTAAGTAGTGCCCTCCTGGCTATTTCACGTCTGTTAAAGGCCTTCGGTCCGACTACGTGATTCTAATACAATTTGCGGTGATATTACGGAGCGTCAAAAATTAATCCAATGGCTTCATTAAGTTATTAACCGGTGTCTGTGATGCCTTATTTTTTTATTGTATCACGGTACGGAGTTGAAAGTCTGAGTACGATCGTACCGTTTCATATAATTCACTTGGCGTTGGTTCAATTAAACTAACGTCGGCCATTGTTACTTTCAGTTGCACCCACGCTATCAGTTGCGCACAATGATTATTATGCCACCTACTTTGTAATTAATTTAACTGAGTCCACCAAAAACTATCTTCTCCCTAACACAGTTATTAGGAGCCCAATTGATGTGCAATTTTTCACAAACTCACGAGATACTAAAATACTCCCAGCGGAAATTTCGGCGCTTAAGAATGGAGCAATTTGATTGGTCGCGCCACTTTTTCTACGGGGTCTACTCGTCTAATTCCAACGATTTCAGCTACCCTCTGTCCTTTACATATATCTTAAGTTTCTCTGTCTAACACAGCTGCGTGGAAATTTTCCAAAGGATGTTCACAAGGTGTGGTAAACGACTGTTCCCAGGGTGCGACTTGCGGAAGTTGCCAGGCAATATCTGGCCAAGTGCATTCATGACATAAGAGTTTGATAACACCCAACAGAAGGTGTTCTACCTCTCCTGAGGTGGCTTAAATCTTCTACGTTGGTGGGCTGTGACCATACGGCAGTCCTCGCTAAAATTGTCGAATGTTACATTAATACACAGAACCTAATGAATTCATATTATTCCACCATATCGCCCAAGGCAATTTGGGTTCACAATATCGTAAAATTTTGCACATAGCCAGTTTTGTAATGGGCCGCCTCAAGTGCCTATAAAAATGTTTTAGGCAACCACAAATCAAAAAGTTGTTGCGATATTGTACAGGAACTACTGAAATCATACCACCTTATGGGATGCAACATGTCACTTAAACTACATTTCACTGGGCGAGTTGGCCGTGCGGTTAGAGGCGCGTGGCTGTGAGCCTGCATCCGGGAGATAGTGCGTTCGAATCCCACTGTCGGCAGCCTTGAAGATGGTTTTCTATGGTTTCCCATTTTCACACCAGACAAATGCTGGGGCTGTACCTTAATTAAGGCCACGGCCCCTTCCTTACAACTCCTGGGCATTTCCTATCCCATCGTCGCCATAAGACCTATCTGTGTCGGTGCGACCTAAAACCACTAGCAAACAAAAAACTACATTTCACCGAGCGAGTTGGCCGTGCGGCTAGGGGTAAGCAGCTGTGACCTTGCAGTCTGGATATAGTGGGTTCGAACCCCAATGTCGGCAGCCCTGAAGGTGGTTTTCCATGGTTTCCTTTTTTCACACCTGGAAAATGTTGGGGCTGTACCTTAAACCATTTATAGGGCAGGAAATGTTTTTTGTTATGAATATATTTCTATGCTTCTCTTAATCCTGAGTTGCAAACGAATAGGTTAGGACAGCTTCTTAAGGCAATTTGCTCCTAAATTTGTTATATATGAATAAAACTAGGGTGGCTAAATGTTTAGTCACCATAAATTCAGACCAACAACTTTCTGTACGTGGATGGTGGCTACTTATTTAGCTACCATCATTATACGAAGTCACAATTTTCTTTCATTGGTAGGAACTTTTAAACAATACCGTAGGACAAATACAAATAGTCTTCACAAATTTGAATGAAATGGTATGTAACAATCTAGGCAAAGAGCCACATCACACGATGAACACAAAATACTCGAACGCTTCACAACTTTC
The DNA here is from genome assembly GCF_040414725.1 of Anabrus simplex. Lineage (NCBI taxonomy): Eukaryota > Metazoa > Arthropoda > Insecta > Orthoptera > Tettigoniidae > Anabrus > Anabrus simplex. The sequence goes on from NC_090266.1 coordinate 1,057,922,344, forward strand.
ATTGGGTACTACAGTGAGCACAACGCCTGTTCTTACCTTTCATAGTCATATGATCACCTACATTTTCAAACTGCTTTTTTGCACTGCCTGTTGTCATTTTTGTTTTTGTAACTCTAATGTTCCTTCTCACACCAGAGATGATATTTCTCCCAGTGAAGTTCCCAATAAGTTCACCAGCTAAGGTGCTTCGGAATGACATGTGGGACATAGGTTTTGCATTACAGTTCTGCAGTTTGACTATGGATTTGTACAATAGATATGAATTTACAATTGCAACATCGAGCAAAATCGACCATATTTTTAACCACCAACGACGAGATTTCCATGACAGGTTATAAGTTGATCAAACCAGTGAACCCCTCCCATGTAAATGTTGTAATCAGCTATGCTCTGAGGGCAGTTAACAATCTCCTTGTTACCAGTCTTATTTGTCCTTCTTACTGTTGTGTGATCCCTGAGATTATGAATGCTACTACCAACTACTACTACTTTCTTACCCCTATCCCTCCATTTTGTTACACTTATATCACCACACATAGCAAAATCTTACTTGGCCATAGACAGAGATCTGTCTCAACACAATTTGCCTTTAGGGAAAATATCCCGTTTGTTCGCATTGTACCACATGCATACAGTCCATGTTGCAACAGTTTATTCAATAATGTTACACTTGTAAAAACATTATCAAAGATCAGGCAGTAACCCAGATCATCGAACAGTTTAAACAGTAGTAGGACGGTTCTCTTCTGAATTACCAGATTTGCCTTCGTAAATGCTAAAACCAGGCATGTAACCAGTAACACCACAAGCAATAACCCATGTTTTGAAACCCGTCTTAGTAGGCTTTGTACCGGGTGGTACACCTCCACGCCACTAATTCAAACTTTGCGCCAGTTGAAACTCCTCTACTGGAGGAAGTCTGAACTTTACCTACTGTGTTAATTCTCAAGTTTCTCAGAAGATGTCCCTACTTGTAAATTTTGAAGTTTCTGAACTGGGTCGTTTTCGATGAATTTTAGTTTTGCCTGTAGTAAGAAGTGTGGACATTCTCTTCCAGATGGCACTACTGAAGAACTACAATTGTGCACCCTAGTGCGAAGTGAAAGAACTATGTTTTTGGAGAAATTTTGAGTTCATAAGTTTGTTCTTTGTTAAATTTCTTTCAGTTATTGTTTAAGTTGGCAATATTAACCCTTTCTTTCCGCCAGTTTTGAATTTAACCAATAAGGAATTTCTGTAATTAATTTTCCACCAATAATGTGTTTCTTCTTCATCTTGTGTAGGGGTTTTCGTGGTTAGCCAATAAAATTCTTGTGGGAGGGTGTTCTAATTCCTGAAACGCCTCGAACTTTCCACGAGGGTATATAAACTGCTGATTTTCGGGTCTCCGCGCCACTTCAGTAACATCTATCAGTGTGTAAAGTACGTAGCAGGGGGCGGGAAGCGCCTCTTTCTTCGGGCAGCAGTTCAGCCACCAGGTAATGGCCGTTTAATAACTTCTTTTCTTGATAGCTCAGCAGTTTAACTCTCGGGGCAGGTCCGAAGCCTTTCTACCATGTAACTTTTCCCCTAAAATGTAAAGACACTTAGTATCAATTCTATCTTTTAAACTACATATTGGGGTAGAGAGTGCTTAACCCTCTCGAGCTCCCACTCATATTTCGTTGAGGTGAACTTATATTCTCAACCGTTTCTTCCTTAATGTAATGTAAATTGTCTCCTTCTATAAGTCACCTCTCTAGTATGGGATTAGCCCTTGCAGTAACGGCCTAGTGCCAAGTAGGTTTTATATAAAGTGTATTAGGAGTGCAAGAACGCCTCCTCTCAAGTTGGTATTTTAGAGGCCATGTAATTGACCTGTTTCTTTACGTAATAGGCCTCAGTAGGTTGGGTATTTTTACCCCTGTTTTCATGTCCTTGGAGGACAACTTGAAAGTGGAGTTTGGTGTGGCCTTTGATAGGCTCGAACTTAAGAGCAGGTTGCTCTTTCTAAAATTTTGTTTTCTGTGCGCCTCGAGGAGGCTTTACTGTGTAATTGGGAGCAAGTGCTCCTGGGCATGACAAGGGTCTTCTGCCCCTTTGTTGAATTCTATATATATCGTAAGGTTGGGCTTATAGCTCAAGAATTGTGTGTCTGGCTCTCGGAGCCCAAATCCTGTAATCACTGTAATTGTACATTTTCGAATTGTGTTTCGGCTACTGAGTACGTGTTCTTTTGTTATTTCTTAATCTTGAAAAGAAAATATAACCTTGTTAAATTTTATCTTAACTTTAATTTCGTATTTTGAGACCTGTTCACCTCCGCACCTTCTTTCACCTCTGCTAATCCACTATACTCCGTAACAAGTGGTAGCAGAGCGTGGTTGAATGGGTCTCAGTTTAGCCCCTTTTGACGGCTAAACATTGCTTTGATTCGAACTCTAACAATTTTCTCTGTTGCTGGAATTTTTTGATTTTTCCTTTTTCAAAATTGTTCTGTCATCATGTCCGGCCCTCGCGAGGTTCTTCATCCTTTCTATTTGCGTAAAGAGGAATTAATTTATGAACTATCTCTTAGAAATGTTCAATCTGGAGGCACGGTTGCAGTCGACTCCAATAAGCTAAAAGATTCCCTTGATTTACATATTACCATCCCGATTTTGGGAGAAAAAGAGATTGACGACGCTCTCTCCACGATCAATAATAATACTACTGAGCTAGCATCTGTAGTCAGTTTTTTTGAATTAAGTGATCCATCTCCGAATCAACTCAAAAGAGTACAGGCTAGGTTGTACCACTTTTATAATAGGGTATGTGATCTATTGTCTCTGAAGTTAAATGACCTTCAGGGTAAGGAAGCTAGTGCCCTTACTGAAAACTTGTCCGAAATGTCTAGTAAAGTTAGTCAGTTGTTATCTGGACCTGCTATCCCTCAAGTCGACCAACCTATGGTAGTAAATATTGTTAGTGGGGAGGATTCCTCGAAAGAGGAAGGAAGTAGTACTGAGGCGACTACACAACGTACATCTGCCCCATCAGAAAATATGTCAGATCGTCGCAAGTCCATTCCACCCTTTGTGTTAAATAATGCTCCTTCCGAATCTGCTTCTCCGCCACTTAGGCCCCTTCCTACTGCGTCTCCGGGTTTCAGCAGTTTGCCCCATCCATTAGCTATGTTGCTTAGAGGTATCTCTAAGTTTTCGGTTAACTCTACCAGTGACGTAATTGCATTTTTACGGTTTTTAGTTGAGTTTCAGGACCATGCTCTTGTTCTTTCTCTTTCTCCGTGTCAAATTTTGCAGATAATTTATCCCTATGCAATTGGTGTTCTCTCGGACAAAATTGTTAGAGCAATAGCTGAACAGTCATCTATTAGGGATTTTCATGCACACCTTCTTGCAAATTTCATTCCTGTTCGTGCGAGGTCATCCCTGATTCAGAAGTACTATTACCGCGTACAGCGGTTGGATGAAAACTTGGCAGATTTCATCCAAGATATTAAGTTCTATACCAGGGTGTTTGCTCTTCATTTTCCTGAAGATCAGATTGTACAGGCTATTGTAGAAGGTATTTCACCACCTTACCGATCATACTTGTGTTTTGCGTCGCGTCCACAAACTTTCGCTGAGCTTGAAGCTATGGCTGGATCGGCTGAAGGAGTTAGATACGCCGATTCCTTGCGTGTCGCGAAAGAACCCCCTCCTTCTTTTAGTAATCCTCGGCCTCCACCTCGCCGACCAGTCACACCCCGTAAATGTTATGCTTGTGGGTCGCCTGACAATCTTCGGAACAAGTGCCCATCAATCAAGTCTAGTGGGACAAGGAATGGAGCAGGGTCATCTCAAGGCTGTTTGAAATGTGGGGCTTTCTCACATATCGCCAAGAATTGCCCAAATTCGAATAGCACCCCCTCCTGCTCAACTTCTGGTGCAAATTCCACCAATGCCAATAATAAAAAGTGACTAGTGGCTTCGGCTGAGTCGACTAATCCATCTTCCCGAGGCTCAGCCCCTGATAAACAGGTCGAAAATTCAGGGAAAACTCAGTCTTCAGATTTATCTTTTGAATGCCCCAAAGAATGTCTTAGGATTGCGGCGGATTCCCCCGGACCTGTGCCCTTCCTCAAAATGGAGTTAAATAATGAACCTGTAACAGCTCTTTTAGATTCAGGCAGTGTTTGTTCAATTATTTCGGCTCAATGGTATTCGAAATTGAAATCTATTTGTAAACTTCCTGACTATTGCTCATCTCCTGTTCAATATGTTTCGGCTAATTCTTCTCCATTAGAAATTTTAGGTTCCTTAAAAGCCAAAATTCGTATTTTTTAAGTTTACTTGGAAAGTTAAATTCTTTGTGGCCAAGCACTTATCTTGCCCCATTATATTGGGAGCTGACTTCATTTCTCACACCGGTCTTGTGCTCGATCTTCAGAGTAGGTCGTGCACTTTCAAATTTGCGTCTAATTGCAAAATCCCCTTATTGAAATGTAATTCTGCATCATGTTCATCTATTTCGCCTACCCAGGATGAGATGTTGTTAGACCTTAGACATCTACCTGAGGAACAGGCTGATAGTATTCGTAAGTTGTGTCAGTCGTTTCCAGAGGTGTTCTCCGATACTCTTGGTGTTACTGACCTTATTGAATACAAAATTGAGGTCACGGGTTCGGTTCCTGTCCGTTTTCCACCTTATAGGCTATCTCCACCTAAAATGAAGGCTCTGAAAGAAATCATTGATCAAATGTTAAAGGATGGTATTATTAGGCCTCTAAGTCGGCCTATTCGTCGCCTATTTTTCTAGTTCCGAAACCCCAAGGTGGCTTCAGGCCTGTCAATGACTATAGGGCTCCCAATCGGAAGGTGGTGTTACAATCTGTGCCCCTTCCTGACCTTCATTCTTGTTTTTCATGGTTTCGTAAGGCCAAGTTCTTCACCATCTTGGATTTGAATCAGGCTTATAATCAAATTCCCCTAGCTGAAGAGTCTAAACACCTTACAGCGTTTGCCACGGATTGGAATTTGTATGAATACAACCGCGTGCCTTTCGGGCTCCCCACGGGAGCAGCTGTACTCACTAGACTGCTAGATAGGGTCTTCTCCGACATCAAATTCGAGTACTTGTATCACTATCTTGATGATGTCGTCGTATTTTCGGAGACCTTTGAAGAACATCTAGATCATCTGCGAGAAGTTCTCAATCGCCTTCGTAAGGCCGGGTTAACTGTGAAGTTGTCCAAGGTTGCCTTTGCTAAGCCCTCCATGTCATTCCTAGGGCATATTGTGTCACCTGATTGTGTTGCAGTCGATCATTCTAGAACGCAGGCCATCCGTGATTTTAAACCTCCCAAGGACATCAACGGTATCGCCAGGTTCATTGGTATGGTGAATTTCTTCAGGAAGTTTATTCTTAACTTCGCTAATAGAGCGGCGCCCTAGAACCTTCTTCGTAGGAAAGGCATCAAATTTGAGTGGGGACCTTCTCAACAAGCCGCTTTTGAAGATCTTAAATTAGCTCTCTGTAATGCCCCTGTCCTTGCTATGCCAGATTTCTCGAAGAAATTCATCGTCCAAACCGACGCGTCGTCGTCGGCGGTAGCTGCAGTCCTTCTTCAAGAGACTGAACTAGGGAGGCGACCCATCGCCTATGCATCTAGGACTCTATCGGCTCAAGAAGCCAAGTATTCCATCTATGAGCTCGAAGGTTTGGCAGTCTTATTTGCCTTAGAACAGTTCCGTCTCTATCTGGAACATGTCAAATTCGACCTGGAGACTGATAATCAAGCCTTAAGCTGGGTCTTAGGTAGGCCGCGTCGTACTGGTCGTATAGCCCGTTGGGCCATCCGAATTTCTGCCTTCCAATTTGATGTTAGGCATATCAGAGGTACCGAAAATGTTGTCGCAGACGGACTCAGACGCATGTTTTCCAACGACGTCGAGACCCATGAACCGGTCGATAGTTCATCACCTCCCGAGTCCATACTCTCTGAGGTTAATGCCATCTTAACAGATGCTCCCATGCTCTTTAGGGACATTGAGAAATATCAACGTGAAGATCCGACGCTGGCTCCGATAATGGAAACCCTTTCTTCTGGGGAACATGTTGTCCCTTATGTACTGAGGAATGGTGTTTTATGTTGCCCTTCGAGGCATGATAAGATGATGAAGGTTGTAGTTCCAGCTGTTCTTGTACCTATGATCTTTAAGTACTATCATGAGACCCCATTAGGGGGGGGGGGCATCTAGGCATCTTTAAAACTCGTGAAAAGATTCGTGAAAGGTTCATCTGGAAGGGTATGGACGGTGAAATCCGTGAACTAGTAAAGGCTTGTAAATCCTGCTTGCTTAGTAAACCCACCATGTCCACCAAGGTAGGCCTTTTGTCTTCTCATCAGGCTTCGCGCCCAATGGAACGCCTGTATATTGATTATGTAGGACCCTTCCCCCAGTCAAAGGGAAATGCCAACAAGTTCATCTTTGTATGTATAGATGGTTTTACAAGATTTTCCTGGTTATTTCCGACTAAGCTGGCTACCGCTCAGTCCACCATTACTTGTCTAAATTCAATCTTTGCTTCTTTTGGTCCGTGTCAATATATTGTGTCTGATAATGCTAAGGCTTTCACATCTAATCTATTTCGTAAATTCTGTTTTGACCTGTCCATCTCTCATATGACAACTTCTGCTTATTACCCTCAACCATCTCTGGCTGAACGGGTTAATCGTAATCTCAGGTCCGCGCTTATTGCCTATCATCATGAAGATCATTCTAGGTGGGACACGTCCCTGCATTGGTTAACTTTTGCTTTGAACTCGGCTGTTCATGAATCTCATAAGTTTACTCCAGCTTCTTTAATGTTCAAGTTTGTTCCCAACACGCCGCTCTCTAACCTCTGGTCTCTGAGTGACATTCTACCCGAGACAATATATCCAGATAATATCAAACATCTTTGGAAGAAGGCTAAAGCTAATCTTAAAGTGTCTCATGAAAAGGTTAGGGAAAGATATGATCGTGGACGGAGACACACCAATTTGAAGGTAGGCGACCAGGTGATGGTCAAGAATTTCGTTCCCGCGGGCAAGCTTGCCCCCAGATTTCATGGGCCGTGTACTATTCTCGATTTCCTTACTCCCGTTACCTTATTGCTAAGCAATCCAGCCACAGAGAGGATATTTAGGGTTCACCTGTCACAGGTGAAACCGGTGTAATTTCTGTGTTAACTTGCTTCATATAATTTTGAAAGAAATATGAAGGTTATATTTTTGTTTGAGTGGTTTCACCTTTAAGGCCTTCTGCCCTTGGAATCTGTTTCCTTTGTGTGTAACCATTTATTGTAGACCTTCCCCGACCAGTTAAACTGCCATCCTGTCCTTACCACGGCCATTACCACGCTTCCGTCTCCTGCCCAACAACACACAGTGGCTTTCAAATGAAATAAATATTTCTACGCCACTGGCCCCTCAGTTCCACCACAATGAATGTACCCGAAAATCATTCTGGTCCAACAAAATTCTGCCGCCGAGCTTTAATGTTTCACTGCCCCCGCAGCAGCGCGGCGCCGTACCGCTACAGAGGTAGGGTATGGGCCCGCCCTTCTCCAGTGAGGCCAACCCGTGTACGGCGAGCCGGAGTCCTCCTCCCGGCCAAGGCTGATGTGCGGCGCACAACCTGTAACTGGCCCGCGACCTGCATGTTCGCCGCGGGCGCGGCGTGCTTCAACTCCACTACTCCTCTCATAGTGCGGGCGAGCGGTATCTCAGGGTACTTGAGGGGTCCGAGCGGCCTCCTCTGGACACAAGCAGCAGCGGCCGTCTGGCCGTCTAACTTAATCAACCTTGGATATATATAATCAGCTACATGGACATTTAATATCAACAATTACTACAGTTTTGAATCTAACTGCAATATCTGGTGGACTTAGAAAATTTTTTCTCGACTTTAAAAACTAAAAGTTTCCTTCTGAATTCAACTTCTACAGGCACAAAGACATTACATCAATAGTAATCAAAGAATTTGAAACTGGATCCAATCATTTTTAGAGAACTTGTTGGCAAATACTTCCGCAATTAACTTCTATATCAACATCATAACTTGGACCTTATTTTGAAACAAAAGTTTATGTTCTTCTGTGTTACCCCTTGGAGTGACTTTTGATGGGGGGAGGTCTGTACCGGATGGTACACCTCCATGCCACTAATTCAAACTTTGCGCCAGTTGAAACTCCTCTACTGGAGGAAGTCTGAACTTTACCTACTGTGTTAATTCTCAAGTTTCTCAGAAGATGTCCCTACTTGTAAATTTTGAAGTTTCTGAACTGGGTCGTTTTCGATGTATTTTGTTTTGCCTGTAGTAAGAAGTGTGGACATTCTCTTCCAGATGGCACTACTGAAGAACTACAATTGTGCACCCTAGTGCGAAGTGAAAGAACTATGTTTTTGGAGAAATTTTGTGTTCATAAGTTTGTTCTTTGTTAAATTTCTTTCAGTTATTGTTTAAGTTGGCAATATTAACCCTTTCTTTCCGCCAGTTTTGAATTTAACCAATAAGGAATTTCTGTAATTAATTTTCCACCAATAATGTGTTTCTTCTTCATCTTGTGTAGGGGTTTTCGTGGTTAGCCAATAAAATTCTTGTGGGAGGGTGTTCTAATTCCTGAAACGCCTCGAACTTTCCACGAGGGTATATAAACTGCTGATTTTCGGGTCTCCGCGCCACTTCAGTAACATCTATCAGTGTGTAAAGTACGTAGCAGGGGGCGGGAAGCGCCTCTTTCTTCGGGCAGCAGTTCAGCCACCAGGTAATGGCCGTTTAATAACTTCTTTTCTTGATAGCTCAGCAGTTTAACTCTCGGGGCAGGTCCGAAGCCTTTCTACCATGTAACTTTTCCCCTAAAATGTAAAGACACTTAGTATCAATTCTATCTTTTAAACTACATATTGGGATAGAGAGTGCTTAACCCTCTCGAGCTCCCACTCATATTTCGTTGAGGTGAACTTATTTTCTCAACCGTTTCTTCCTTAATGTAATGTAAATTGTCTCCTTCTATAAGTCACCTCTCTAGTATGGGATTAGCCCTTGCAGTAACGGCCTAGTGCCAAGTAGGTTTTATATAAAGTGTATTAGGAGTGCAAGAACGCCTCCTCTCAAGTTGGTATTTTAGAGGCCATGTAATTGACCTGTTTCTTTACGTAATAGGCCTCAGTAGGTTGGGTATTTTTACCCCTGTTTTCATGTCCTTGGAGGACAACTTGAAAGTGGAGTTTGGTGTGGCCTTTGATAGGCTCGAACTTAAGAGCAGGTTGCTCTTTCTAAAATTTTGTTTTCTGCGCGCCTCGAGGAGGCTTTACTGTGTAATTGGGAGCAAGTGCTCCTGGGCATGATAGGGGTCTTCTGCCCCTTTGTTGAATTCTATATATATCGTAAGGTTGGGCTTATAGCTCAAGAATTGTGTGTCTGGCTCTCGGAGCCCAAATCCTGTAATCACTGTAATTGTACATTTTCGAATTGTGTTTCGGCTACTGAGTACCTGTTCTTTCGTTATTTCTTAATCTTGAAAAGAAAATATAACCTTGTTAAATTTTATCTTAACTTTAATTTCGTATTTTGAGACCTGTTCACCCCCGCACCTTCTTTCACCTCTGCTAATCCTCTATACTCCGTAACAGGCTTCATGGGCATATACTGTTTCAATGTACTTCTGCCCATGAACCCTACCATACTCTCATCGATAGATATCTACTGAGACTGAAATTCTTTTTTTTTAAAAAGCTTTATTCAGTAAAGTAATGAGTGGCCGTAGCTTGTAGAGTTTGTCTAAAGCTTGCTCGTCTCTCTTCGGCATTTTACTATTGTCATTCAAATGAAGGAAACGGGGAATCTTTAGAAACCGTTTTACCGGCATGATACCAGCAATTCGCGGAACATAAAATGTTTTGTCACTAGACCAGTACTTTCTAATGCCTGGTAACCTATGAAATCCCATTATAATGAACATTCCTATAAAAGCAGATGATTACTCAACAGTCTAATTCAGCTGGGTCCCACGCTGAACCGCATACAAGTTGGACTGTTGAACAGTATGTGCGAGTAATGAACGGGTCATGAACAGGAGGAATACAACCAATGGCGAGGAAATGTCAACGGGAACTCCAGGCCCCTGTGTCTGGGAAAATATAGAACGCCTGTACTCAGGATCATGTTCTTTCTTCTTCCACTGAAATACTGAAGGTGGTTCCTCCTCCCCCCCCCCCTCCGATAATGAATCACCTTCTGGCACAACAGTGAACCTTGATGACAGACTAGAAGAATTTTCAGGATCATCTTGTATGTCAATGTCATCAGTATCCATGGGATCAGCCCATTCAATCTCTGACACATTATCGTGCAATACAGAAACATTGCTGCTTTTAGAACAATAGATGTATCACCGGAGTTCTGTATGCAACAGAATCTTCAGCATCACTATCCCCACCTGCCTCGTAGTCGTATGCTTGACCTGCCGAAACAGCGTCTAGTACGTCGAATAGCTCGTCTGACGACATCTTATTTTCATCCACGTACTTCGCCATGACGTATCTTGAAACAGAGATAAGAAAATACGGTTAGACAGACGTTTTCTGGCAGCTGGATGCTGTTATAAATATCATTTATAGCATAAACATAGGCCTAGGCCTACGGTTAAAAGTGAGGTTATGTTGCCAACTCGGATGAAGGCGATAATATTATCTGAGCGGATAATTTCCCATACTAAAGTCACATATTGGTCACATATATGTTTATTTCCACAATGCATTTCTACCTCACACTATTCTATGTGTCCTTTATAATGTGAAATAATTAGTTGGTAAGCGTAGTATTGTTTGGCGAGACGTCAACAAAACAACTTCATAAAACAATGTAGTTGTGAAGAGATCTGTTTACCTTTGGCAGAATATACTGTCTGAATATCAACTGAAGACACTGATATAGCCAAAACAAACAATTCAAATTCTGCTTGTTAGAAAAACAACATCGAATTCACTCCAATACAGCATAATCACGTTTTTCCATGCAGCCTCAATGGATGGTGGCAATGTCCTTAGCCACCTCGATCATATTCCAATCCCAGTTGCTTGCACATCCTTCATAATCTTCTTTGTGGCTTACTATTTAGCCACTATCCGTTCAGGCATGTGGCTTATTCGATAAAGACCAAATTCATTGCAATTTATTAACAATATGGACCTTTATATGGGGTGGCTATATATTTAGCCACCAACCTATAAGGGGTTAAGGCCACGGCCGCCTTCTGCCCATTCCTAACCCTTTCCTATCCCATCGTCGCCATAAGACCAATCTGTGTCGGTGTGACGTAAAACAGATTGTATATAAAACTACATTTGTTGAACGACCATTTGGACATCTTCCCGGATAAACTTGGCGCCATTAGTGACGAACACGGCGAATGGTTCCACCAAGATATTTCTCAAATGAAAAAAATATCAAGGTAATTGGAGTGCCGCAATGTTGTCCGAATGATGTTGGACCTTACGAAGGGACGTTCCTGGGTCAAAGTATCGCAGGAAATCGCACAAGAAATATTTTTAGGTACACTGAAGAAAATGGAAATTGCAACACCCAGAAGGAGTGGTGCTACATTGCTCATTGCTGCAATTGAACATGCAGGACGAGTGTTCGGTTGTGCTTCGATGATTACACTTTCAGGTCCCTCTGACCGCAAGTTTGGACAGCAATCAATACAGAATGTGTCTACCACGAGCTGCAATACATTGATGAATTCGTCGAGGCGTGGAGTCAATAAGGCCCTGGATCGCTTCCTGAGGAATTGTGGCCCATGCTTGCTGCACTGCATGGGTCAGTTATTCCAGAGTTGTGGGTGGCGGAGGACGGTTGGCCAGGTGTCGACCCATCATGTCCCACACATGCTCAATAGGACTGAGGTCCGGGAATCTGGCGGGCCATTCTAAAGTTGTGATGCCGTGGAGAGCTTCTCTGGAGATTCGTGCAGTGTGAACCCGGGCATTGTCCTGCTGAAAGATCCCATTAGCAATGTTCGCCATCACAGGGACAACCACAGGTTTGAGTACCCTATCAGCGTACTGTCGAGCAGTCATAGTGCCCTCATCAAGCACTAATTGTGATTTCACATTAAAGCCAGTAGCTCCCCAGACCATAATGCTTGGTGTTGGCCCTGTGTGCCTCTCGACAATACGATCTTGGCGGCCCTTTCCCCAGTACGTCGGCGCACACGATTCCGGAGATCACTGCGGACAAGACAGAAGCGCGATTCATCACTAAAGACGACCCTATGCCATTCGTCGACCCACGTCGATCTTTCTCAACACCAGGCCAGCCTTACACGTCGCTGTTGTGGGGTCAATGGAACACCTTCTGCAGGGACACGGGCTCGTAAGCCAGCTGCACGCAGGCGATTACCAACGGTTTGTTGTGAAACGTGGGGTGCCACAGCTGCTCGAATTTGCGCTGCTGTTGCATGGGGTTCCATCCGAGCCATCCTAATGATGCGGCGATCCTCTCTCACAGTTGTCTGTCGCGCTGGGTCTGTGTCAGGTCTACGAGTGTGGGTACCTTCATTTGACCACTGCTGCCATACACGTTGTACCGTAGATGCCTGTCGGCCAACACGTACAGCGACAGTCCTTAGCGATAATCCAGCCTCACACAGCCCAATTATCCGAGCCCTCTCAAACGGCGACAGTTGTTGATAGCGTGCTCTTCTCTGTCGTCGAGGTATGTTTGACGGGGAACACTTCACTGCACAGACTGCAAGTCAACTACGCTACACCGGAGTCCGTATACTGGAGTTGATTCCTCCACGACCAATCACGTAGGGAGACCTGTAGCAACAATCCAATGGGTCTGAAACTTTTATCGTTTATATACCTATATGGCATCGTTCCATATCTTGAAAATCAACACAAACGACTAATGCCTTCATGGTGCTGCAATTTCCATTTTCTTAAGTGTATGTTTCTGCACTTTCTTTTTACTCTTACGTTGCTCACTTCTTTGATTCCTGTGTATTGACCCAGACTTCTTTTTTGTTTTGCAGTTTACATTTGGAGCTCTTGTTGCGAGAGCGTGCCATTTTGCCTGACACAGTAATACATAGGCTGACGCAAGCACTTACGAAAACTATTATCACATGAAAATTGAGGCATATACAGAAATTCTGAACTTAGATCCGAATTCCAGAACGAATTACATTTCAAAAACGGACCTTATTCTTGTGATAGAATTTCTTGTGTAGACCAGTCAGTCGAACATCTTGGAATGATGAAGTCAGGGCAGTTTCTAAATGTAAAAGGAATGCGTATCAAAATTGGATACAAGCAATAACTTATGTAGATAAAGATGTGCGTTCGATTCCCCTTGAAGTATTTGAAAAATTTAAGAAAAGGGATATAAACTTTTAGACGTGCGCTCGGCCCTGAGGTTCAATCAGCCTACACGAAAAATGAGCACCAAGTTTAATTCCTGGGGGAAAAGGCGGCCGGGCACACGGCTAACCACTCTACCCGACCAAGTGCTGAGGTTGCGGATGGTGGAAGCCTTTCCCGTCCACCCCTCCAAGAACCGTCATGGCCTCTCCGGAGATGATTTTGCTTATTTATACAATAATGCAGAAGTATAGTTATAATTTAATGTTAGTTGCATGCATGTTCCTGTATATTTTGTCGTTTCCGGAGGGTATTACGTAAGCCCTAACAATAGAATACGAAATTTCCAGTGTATGTAAACAACCTGAGAAGAGAACTCAACGTTCTACACTTATTTGTATTTAAAATTGAGGGATCTTATGGTGGCATTTGGCGCCTGATTGCTTGATTTTTTTAACTATTATTTACTGGTTGTTACCCGCGGCTTCGATCGCGCGAAATTCAAGGAAAAGTGCAGAAAGATAAACCATGCGTCCTGATCTGGTGACGGTCCTATCATTGTGCGGTTACTTCGTAGGTTTGGTACGTTAAGGGTCGGTGGTGGTATTGATATTTTCTTCGAGTAGGAAAGCTTGTTTCAAACGGTCTCCTGAATTGCGCTAAGTTGATCCATCGACAACATTAAGCGGAAATTCCGAAAACAAATACGTGTTCTTTATACTTAGAGGACCTTCCAAATACCAATTTACACGACTGTAACGTCTTCACTTTTTGAGATGTAAGTATCCTCATAAAAATAATGTAACCCCTTTTTTCACTTCCTTCCTCCCCCCTTCCGTTAAGCGGATTTTCGGAAAACAAAAAATACGTGATTCTCTATTTTTAAATGTGATTCCAAACACAAATATGTTCATGTCTGTAACATTTTAAGTTTTTGAGATATACTCACTTTGAAAATTCAGCCACTTTTTCACCTCTTTTCACTCCCTTAAGTGGATTTCCTAAAACAAACAAATACGTGTTTCTTTATTTTTAATCGGGATTCGAAATACCAATTTTCATGTCTGTAACGTAATATGTTTTTGAGATATATGTATCCTCATTCCCTGACCCGGTCATTGACTGGATAACAGGTTGTAGGTTTCCATTTTCATGTAAAAATATTTCAACCCCTTTTGCACTTCTTTTCACCCCCTTAAGCGGATATTCTGAAAACTAAAAAGTATTGGTTTCTTTATTTTCAAAGGAGATTCCAAATATCAAATTTTACTTCTGTAAACTGTTAAGTTTTTTTTGTATACAGATATAATCATGTAAATATTTAACCCCTCTTTTCATCCCCTTAGCGACAGTATATCCAAAAATTCTTCCTTAGTGAGCACCTACACTGCAATATAAATATATTCCCAAAGTTTCATTTCTTTATGTCCAGTAGTTCTGTCTCGGCGATGATGAATCAGTCAGTCAGTCAGTCAGTCAGTCAGTCAGTCAGTCAGGAGGTGCTATTTTATATGTATATATTATGAACAAGCAGTCAACGTACAAGATGATAAGAGATGGAAGGAATATTTTGAAAATCTTCTCAACGTAAAAGGAAATATTTCTGCTGAAGTACTGTACCGGGAACAGCGGTACGGAACTAAGTCCCCGTAATTGAATTTAATTCTTCGCATTACGCGCCGGCCCAACAGTGGAAGGCAGACTGGAACAGCAAGCAACAGCTGTGTGTGACGTAGAGCGGAGTGACGTCACAGCCTGCCTCCCCGTAACACCGAGAGAGCCTAGATCAGTATGGAATGTTCATTGAGTTTCTTCGGTTAATAACTTTCCCCGCGATAATAACTAGACAAAATCAACCACATCATCGTGTAGCCCGATATTTTATCTACATTCCTGCAAGGTTTAATAACAATCCGACGAGAGCCAACAAAGTTGTAGAGTGAGATTTAAAGGCATGTTTTGGCGTGGAACGGGTATAAATGGAGAGCTGCTTACCTTAGCAGACCAGGGTGTATCGCAGTGGAGATCGTGCAGCTAGCAGCGAGCGGTCGGCTCGTGGGGACTGCGATACGACGTGAAGTGATTGTCATATTTCGTCGAGTCCTGGACTTTAACTCCGTAGCGTCGAGTGTGGACTTACACAATTTTCTTTAACTCGTGAATGATAGAATTCTGCTACAACGGAGAGCGACATGAATTGTGCTTCATCAAACTCTTAATATTCTCAAGTGATTGTTTATTCCGAATGAATGTCTAAGACTTGCGATTATTTTTCCAAGTGTTCATAATTCAAAGTTAATGTTGTGGACAGTGATAGGATTTGGAACAGTCTTTGCTCCTTACAAAGTGATTGAATATTTCGGGAAATATCATCGACGTGCCTGTGCTTTAACTTCAAATTCCTCAAGTGGCAAACATTAACAAGTGATTGAGAACAGAATCAACTTGAACTTAGTGACTACGTCACTAATTTACAATTTCGTGTGGAGATAATTCTCTAAACTCTGTAAATATGTTGTAGATGATGGACTGCAGACTGTGTATTTGAACTGTGCATTTTTCAACTCTACGAACATTCGAACTAAGGACTGGTGACAAATGATCAATCTCACTTTATTTTTTCATTAACATGCGTGAACAAGATTAACTTCACGAGTGAAAGATTCTTATTTCATTTCAATACAATTGATTACATTGAACAGTGTTCAGACTCAAAAATATGTCGTGTGGAATAACTTCAGATTATGCCAAATATCACAAATTGAAGGTGGCTATTTTAGGTTGACTTTATTAACATTCGACAACAAGTTTCAAGTGGCTATCCACTTTATGAGTTTAATTTCCGAATGTTAAACTTATGTGTTTATTCGAGCTTAGTGACATTTTTCATTTCAAATGATTAATGACACAACCCGGGATAGATTTCAGTGACATTCTACCGTGTGATAATTCGTCAATTATACAGTACTTATGTGTTATGAACCTTGTTAAAACCATTGCTATATCTTTTTCTCATTTGTGCAGAAGCAGCTTTTTCGCATTAACACGTCCAAGGCTTAACGATGTTCGTTCACGTTTATCATTTACATGGTCTATCTCAACGCCCTTACTTCTACACCGCATGGATCTTCTAGACATCGCATGGATCTTCTAGAAATTCGAGATCTTCAAGAACTTCCATCGAGGGAGGAATGGTGGTTCAATGGTGCAGAGAGGAGCGGAGCAGCCGAAATTCTGGGACATCGCCAACTTTAGGACGAGGAAAGAACACTTCCCACTGTTTCTCCTGTACAGAGGTGATATGATTTTGAACTTATTAATAAACTCAGAAAAACTTAAGATTTTTTTCAAAAGAAAAACCCTCTCCCTCTGTACGCACTTCAATCAGAACGGTACACGCCCTGCGTCTGACTGATGCTCATCAAAGTACCATATTTACTGTTACAGTACCGAACAAAGGATGTTTTGGGGAAGAGAACAACGATGACAGTGAGTGTAAGCTTGAGGAAGTGGAAAGAATGGTAAATAAACTATAGAGTCTGCCTAAATTACTTACGTAGAAAGGAATCTGAATCAAGGAAGGTCTCTGCAAAATTTCCTATTTTCATTATAACAAAGTTGAGGGAAAACGCAAGAAACGTACGGTATAATAAAAGGTACATGGGATGTACCCATGATCGGGTATGGTTCAACTGCTTAGAACTATCCTATGATCCCAAATGTACATGATGGGAGTTCTATCATTAATATTAACGTCAATATAAATACAAACAAAATGAAAATATTCCCTTTTACTCAGGTACAACACAAATAGCCCTTTTTGCTAAGACACATCGAAAATAACCGCTTTTGGATGGGAATGAGGAAATAGAACACAACAAAACAGCAAAAAATACATAATAGGTGTACCTACTTTAATAACAATTTGTGATAAGTTGTACACTAATTATCAACAGAACACGCTCGACACTCTCGCACATGATGTTCCACAATCCGCTCCTCTTTATAGTCACACACATATTATTGTAAGCAATCACAATCAGTATCTCCACACTGTCTGTGTATGAACATTGCATAATGTTTGTTACACACGGTCCACTAACGCATTAGCTTACCGAAAATATCAACAGAGACATCTAACTCGCCATTAGTACACAACCGAAATAGGACCTTTATGACAATACCAGATCAACGATGGGCATCTCAGGGGAGAGGGTGAGGGGAAGTGCGCGTGGGCGTCTCCGAAAACCGTAAAAGTTGTTAGTGAGCGGTAAAGCCAATAACATTAATTAATTAATTAAGGAAAGGAATGAAAGAAACTACAGCAGATAGCACATGTAGGCTGCAGGTGCGCATTCGTCAGCATTAGCCCCACTCTTATCTAAGAATATCATATTTTGTAGGATTATGAAGAAAGAAATGACATCAGATGGCACATGTATTTGAGGATTCAAGGCTCATCTTTGATTCTTAGTAGCGACGTTGAGATGTCATCTAACCTTTAAAGGCTGAAGATTTTCTAATCTTATTGTATATCTAGCATACAAGGAAGCAATTTTCTTCTCCTTTTTATTCTCCTTCTCCTTCTGCTACTGCTGTTGTTGTTGTTGTTGTTGTGGTGGTGGTGGTGGATTGGGTCATGTTTTACGGCAGGATCCCTTCCTGACGCCAACCTTACATGAACCTAAGGCCTCGCAGCCAATGAGTCGGAGAAAGAAATAATCACTGAGGGAAATTACAACTATAGATATTTTAATAGTAATTATGTGCCACAGTGGTACTTCAAAAATTTTAACTCACATTCAGTCTGCAGAATTTATTCATTGTACTCTAGATTTTGTGCAGATAATTATTCTGATAGCAAAGTAACGTAGTAATTATATTAACACAACCATGGCCAAACGTATGAATTTAAATGACAGTACGTCAGATGAGAGTCTAACACAGGGTTTCTTAACTCATTCCAAACAACGTTTAATACATCAGCTTAACCAATGTTGCGATGGGTTTGGAATAAATATTTGGGTAGATAGTCTTACATCTTTAAGGGAACCAACACTCGTTGAGAATATAGATGATTTAAATACTTACTGGGTTGTGTAAATAGACGCCTGAGGTAGCAGTGCGGTATCTAACATTCACTTACATACCGAACCATGTAGCTTAATGGGAGAGTTGCATGATTCTAGTAATCACTATGAATGGTACGGTGAATACGTAGTAAAATCGGTCTTTGTGAAATTGAGCGCATTTCAAGAAAGAGTCTCCAGATGGGCACTGTGTGAACAATTGCCTACTATCTCCACTGATTTTTTAACCAAGAGTGCTGCCGTTTTAATCTTTATCGTGGTGCCGATTGTTGCGAATGATTCGTCAATCGACTATGCGATATCATCAAAATCCCATGCTACCGCTCACCGTTGAACAGCAGCACTACAAAGATGAGGCGACTGTATGCCATGTTTGCGAACGGCCTTTCGATCATGGCAGAAATTATATTATTTCATCTGACGGTAATGTAAAAGGACCGGTGCAAAATTCGTGCCACCTTCTATAGGCTACCTGTCTATATGCCTGTCATCTTCCACAACCTCTCCGATTATGATAGTCATTTTCTTATACGGGCTCTCTGAGAATGACATGTGTCTGTAGAGAGGTACATGACCTTGCAGAATGCATGTATGTAAACATCAACCGTTATTCTGGTCTCCGTGTAGATAGTGCAGTAAAATTACCAAAGGTCACTCACGCCCGGAATGCTGTAGTAAATGTTCAGAGTAACGATAATGCCTGTTTTGCATGGTCTATTGTGAGCGCTCTGCATCTAGCAAAAACAAATGTAAACGCCGTGAGCAGTGAGCTCCTACCCACACTACATCGTAGTATTACATTTACAGTATTTAAACTTACTGCCAATGGAGCTCCAACATTTGACTCGGTTCGAGCAACAAAATAATATGTTTCGTAATATTTATGATGCTCACTATGACAATGGGGACTGGGTTATATGCGAATCTACTAAGATGAAAATCCCATTTACACTAATACACATCAATATTACACCACTTCATCCAATGCGACATATTAACTTACTCTTGCTTCAGGCGAGTGACACTAGCCCGTGTGACTACCACTATGCAGCGATTAAAAAATATCTCGTCTTATTTCGCCAGAATTTTCTAACAAAGTATTGCTGTACATGTGCGTTTGTCTTATTTTTATTGTTAATCCAAACTTGAACAACACATAGTGTCTTGCACTCAGTTTCATCCAGCTACTTTGGTTGTGCGATAGAGGCAGGTAAAGTACTACAGTTTGACGAATTCCAGCGAAAAGAATTAGTCCCATTCTATATCTATGCTGATTTAGAAAGCTATCTTAAACCAGTCGATGTTGTAGAACAGCCTAATGCTACAGCATACAAGAATCAGCATATTAATTGCCTGCTATCTCCACTGTTCTTTTAACCAAGAGTACTGCCGTTTTGATATTTACCGTGGTGCCGATTGTTGCGAATGGTTCGTCAATCGACTATGCAATATCATCAAAATCCCATGCTACCGCTCACCTCTGAGCAGCAGCACTACAAAGATGAGGCGACTGTATGCCATATTTGCGAACGGCCTTTCGATCATGACAAAAATTATATTATTTCATAATTGCATTATATTATTTCACCTGACGATAGTGTAAAAGGACCGGTGCATAAGTTTACCTTCTATGCAGGTTTCCTGTCTATGTGCCTGTCATCTTTCACAACCTCTCCGATTATGATAGTCATTTTCTTATACGGGCTCTCTGCGAAGGACGTGTGTCTGTAGAGGAGTACATGACCTTGCAGAACCCTGGTAGAGTAACGCTCATTCCATCAAACATGGAGCGGTTCAAGTCCTTCTCAAAACATATACCGAACTCTGTGCAACGGCGTTTCGTTGAAAATTTCAGTTGACTACACTGTTCTATCGAAGAGTATGTCTCGTATTTAAACAAGAAGATATGCGTATCACGCGATATCACTTCCCTGATCCATCCGAATTCAGTCTCGTACATCAGAAAGGCGTGTTTTCTTACGAATATGTAACCGACATGAGTGTTCTAGACGAAACACAATTGCCTCCCCGGCATGCTTTTTACAGCTCGCTCACAAAGAAAACCCTCGAAGTCGAGCAATATGAGAGAACGACATGCCAGTAGGAAACGTTCCACTGTCGCGCTCTTGGCGACTATTCAGATCTCTACCTAAATAGAGGCGTATTGCTTCTCCCAGATGTGTTTGAGACTTTTCGCATTCTGTGCAAACACACATGTGGTCTAGATTAGGCTCATTACGTCACAGGGCCTAGTCTGTCTTGGGATGCCTTGCTGAAGAAAACAAACATGCAATTAGAGATTCTCACCGATATAGACATGGTTCATTTTATCGAAGAAAGCATTCGCTGTGGTATTGTTTTCTGCTCCCATAGGTACGCTTGTGATGTTTTGAACATCATTTTTTTGCTAGGGGCTTTACGTCGCACCGACACAGATAGGTCTTATGGCGACGATGGGATAGGAAAGGCCTAGGAGTTGGAAGGAAGCGGCCGTGGCCTTAATTAAGGTACAGCCCCAGCATTTGCCTGGTGTGAAAATGGGAAACCACGGAAAACCATCTTCAGGGCTGCCGATAGTGGGATTCGAACCTACTATCTCCCGGATGCAAGCTCACAGCCGCGCGCCTCTACGCGCACGGCCAACTCGCCCGGTTTTTTTTTTTTTGAACATCACAGCATGTATATAAAATTACCCATCTGTGGAATTAATAGGAAAGATGTATATATTTAATTTGTGGTAGGTCAGAGAGGATATGAGCAGAATGGGACTAACCGAAGAAGAATAAACGGATTGAAAAAGGTGGGGGAGGCTAATTGGCGAGGCCAAAAACCGACTACGGTTTGTGTAGCCACCCTAGTAAGTAGGTCATTCTAAATTATTATGTACTAGCAAGATACCCGTGCTTCGCTACGGTATTATACTGAAATTTATAATTGAATGTTGTTTTAGATATATAATCAGCCGAAATTCGCGATCTGAATCGTTTTCTGCGAGAATCCGCCAAAATTCGTGATCTGACTCGTTTTCTAATAGATTATGGCAAGTTTCCTCCCATTTTTCAAACTTTATTTCCAGCAATCGATTTCGTACTTCCCAGGCTAGGTCCAGGTATTCCACCCTGTCAATTGGGTCCCTAAATCTTTGCCATCTTTTCTTATAAGCATTTTTAATATGGAACAAATCCTTCAGGAGATCCGGCGTGGTGTCGTCTTGGGTGCCTTGGCGGTACTGAACCCGCGGCCAGACTGCATTCTTAGTCATTACCCGTCCAGGACCCGTTTCCACCGCGGGCCGCACATTTGACGACGGTCCAGAACATTATTATTATTATTATTATTATTATTATTATTATTATTAATATTATTATTATTATTATTATTATTATTATTATTATTATTATTATTATTATTATTATTATTATTATTATTATTATTATAGATGTTCTGGACCCCACAGCAAGATGCAAGACCGCTACTTGGCGGTAAATTACATCTGCTGCCATTGTTATTGTTGAGAATGTGACCAGCACCAATGTCGCGCGTAGGCAAGTGTGCGGGATTTCTGGCGATACGAATGACATACTTCCGTGCATTATTGACCTTATTATGGAGGTGAACAATTGGACGGTCAATCTCATTCCTATCGTTTATTTCAAATGTGTTTAAATTTTTATTCATATGCCAGGAGAACCTACTGTATTATAAGAACGTTCTCCGAAGGAAAAGTTGGCTGTTGAAAACGAACCCAGGAAAGATTAAAAAGATCGGTTTATGATCAGAATAAGTACATCGAAAATATACAGCTTATTTCCAGTCATTCGACAAGGTCAGGAATGGAATGAATAAAGCCCCATCTAGCGGCGACAGTAGGAATTGTGCCGGCTGCCGA
Organism: Anabrus simplex; assembly: GCF_040414725.1. Lineage (NCBI taxonomy): Eukaryota > Metazoa > Arthropoda > Insecta > Orthoptera > Tettigoniidae > Anabrus > Anabrus simplex. The sequence continues at coordinate 1,057,944,698 of NC_090266.1, forward strand.
AGCACTCCTCTGGGGCAATGATCGATGAATGACAAATGAAATGAAATATTGGACAGTGTTGCTGGAATGAATGATGACAGGGAAAAGAGAAGTATCCGGAGAAAAACCTGTCCCGCCTCCGTTTTGTCCAGCACGAATGTCACATGGAGTGACCGGGATTTGAACCACGGAACCCAGCTGTGAGAGGCCGACGCGCTACCGCCTGAGCAACGGAGGCTCCTTATAAGTACATTATGAACAGCAAAATCAATTGGTCTCACCTCCTTTTACACCCCACCGCCGTTAAGTTTATTTACCCCCCCCCCCGCCAAAAAAAATTAAAAGAAGGAGTGTTTCTTTATGTTTAAAGGAGATTCCAAACCCCAATGTTCACGTCTATTACCTTGAGTTTTGAGATATAAGTATCCCCATAAAAATAATTCGCTTTTTTTTACTTCCTTTCACACTTCTCCCCCCAACCCTTAAGTGAATTTTCCGGCAAAAAGTACTTGTTTCTTTAATAGTAAAGGATATTCTAAATAGCAATTATCACGACTCTAACTTCTTCAGTTTTTGATTTATGTGTCCTCATGAAAGGAATTCAACTCCTTTCCACTCCCGCCCCCCAAGATGGTTTCCCCCACAAAACGCGTATTTCTTTGTTTTTAAAGGAGATCAAAATACCAATTTTCACGTCCGTAACAACTTTAGTTTTTATTAGATGTATGTATTCTCATACGATTAAGTCAATTAATTTTAGAATTCTCCCCCCCCCTTTCATTGGATTTTCCGAGAATACGCGTTTCTTTATTTTTAAAGGAGATCCAATATACAAATTTTTAGTTCTGTAATATATTCAGTTTCTGAGATATATGTATTCTCATTAAAGGCATTCAACCCACTATTCACCCTTTTACACCCCTCCTATTGGGATTTACAGAAAACGAAAAAATACTTATTCCTTTACTTTTAAAGGAGATTCTAAATACCAATTTTTACATCTGTAAACTTTTAAAGTTTTAAGATATAGACACATTCATTTTTAAAATTCACCCCCCTTTTTAACCCCCATTATCCGGATTTTTCAAAAACGAAAATATACGTGTTTCCTTATTTTTAAAGTGGATCCCCAATACCAATTTTCAGGTCTGTAATATCTTCAGGTTCTGAAATATAAGTAGCCTCGTTAAAGGCATTCAACCTCTTTTTCACCCTTTTCCACCCTTCCTATCGGGATTTTCCGAAAACAAAAAAAACGTGTTTCTTTATTTTTAAAGGAGATTCTAAATACCATATTTTACATCTATAAACTTTAAAAGTTTTGAGATATAGATACACTCATTTTAAAAATTCACCCCCCTTTTCGCCCCCATTATTTGGATTTTCCAAAAACAAAAAATACGCGTTTCTTTATTTTTAAAAGAGATCAAAGGTACCAATTTTCAGGTCTGTAATATCTTCAGTTTCTGAGATATAAGTATCCTCATTAAAGACATTCAATCCATTTTCACCCCTTTTCACCCCTCCTATTGGGATTTTCCAAAAACAAAAAAAAACGTGTTTCTTTATTTTTAAAAGAGATCAAAAGTACCAATTTTCAGATCTTTAATATCTTCAGTTTCTGAGATATAAGTACCGGTATCCTGATTAAAGGCATTCAACCCATTTTCCCCCATTTTCACCCTTTTTCACCCCTCCTATTGGGATTTTCTGAAAACAAAAAAATACGTGTTTCCTTATTTTTAAAGGAGATTCTAAATACCAATTTTTACATCTGTAAACTTTTAAAGTTTTGATATATAGATACACTCATTTTAAAATTTCAACCCCCTTTTTCACCCCCTTAGCGACGGAATATCCAAAAATGCTCTCTTAGCGAGCACCTACATCTTAATATGAATGTATCCCCAAAATTTCATTTCTTTATGTCCAGTAGTTTTGGCTCGGCGATGATGAATCAGTCAGTCAGTCAGGACAAGTTATTTTATATATATAGACTAGCAAGATACCCGTGCTTCGCTACGGTATTGTACTGAAATTTATAATAGAATGCTTATTGTTTTAGATATATAATCCGCCGAAATTCGCGATCTGACTCGTTTTCTGCGAGAATCCACCAAAATTCCCGATCTGACTCGTTTTCTATTAGATTACGGCACGTTTTCTCCCATTTTTCAATCTTCCTTTCCAGCAATCGATTTCGTACTTCCCGGGCTAGTCTCAGGTATTCCTCCCGGTCAGTTGGGTCCGTAAATCTTTGCCGTCTTTTCCTATAATCATTTTAATATGTATAAAATCCTTCAGGAGATCCGGCGTGGTGCCATATTGGGTGCTTTGGCGGCACTGAACCCGCGGCCGGACTGCATTCTTAGTCATTACCCGTCCAGGAGCCGTTTCCAGCGCGATCCGCACATTTGACGACGGTCCGGAACATTATTATTATTATTATTATTATTATTATTATTATTACTATTATGTGTTGCTGGAAAGGCTGATGACAGGGAAAACCGGAGTATCCGGAGAAAAACCTGTCCCACCTCCGTTTTTTTCCAGCACGAATGTCACATGGAGTGACCGGGATTTGAACCACGGAACCCAGCTGTGAGAGAGGCCCGCGCGCTGCCGCCTGAACAACGGAGGATACTTATAAGTACATTAAGAACAGTAAAATCAATTGGTCTCACCTCCTTCTACACCCCACCGCCGTTAAGTTTATTTACCGCCAAACCGCCCCCCCCCCAAAAAAAAAGAATTAAAAGAAGGCTTGTTTCTTTATGTTTAAAGGAGATTCCAAGCACCAATGTTCACGTCTATTGCCATCAGTTTTGAGATATAAGTATCCCCATAAAAATAATTTATTTTTTTCACTTCATCCCACACTACTCCCCCCCCCCCCCCCTAAGTGAATTTTCCAGCAAAAAATACTTGCTTCTTTAATAGTAAAAGGTCTTCTAAATATCAATTATCACGACTCTAACTTCTTCAGCTTTTGATTTATGTGTCGTCATGAAAGGAATTCAACTCCTTTACACCCCAACCCTCCAAGATGGTTTCCCCACCAAAACGCGTTTTTCTTTGTTTTTAAAGGAGATCTAAATACGAATTTTCACGTCTGTAACAACTTTAGTTTTTATTAGATGTTTGCATTCTCATACAATTAAGTCAAATAAATTTTCAATACTACAACCCCCCCCCCCTCATTGGATTTTCCGAGAATACGTGTTTCTTTACTTTTAAAGCAGATTGCAAATATCAAATTTCACGTCTGTAACATCTTCATTTTTGAGATATCAGTAGCCTAATTAAAAGAATTCAACACTATTTTCAGTCACTTTTACCCACCCCCCACCACCCAAGTGGTATTTTCGAAAACTAAAAATACACGATTCGTTATGTTTAATAGAGATAAAAAATACCATTTTTCACTTCTGTAACATGTTAAGTTTTTTTTAGATATACTGTAAAAGTTCTCATTTTAAAATGTCACCCCTTTTGAGTTTCCAAAAACAAATCACCTATGTTTCTTTACATTTACAGGAGATTCCAAACACCCAGTTTTTACGTCTGTAACATTTTACGTTTCCAAGATATTCTGTAGATATAGTCTTTCAAAAAATTCACCCCAATTTGTCACTCCTGTTTAACCGCCATTAATTGGATTTTCCAAAAACTAAAAAATACGTGTTTCTTTACTTTTAAAGGAGGTCCCATATACAAATTTTCAGTTCTGTAATATCTTCAGGTTCTGAAATATAAGTATCCCCATTAAAAGCATTCAACCCATTTTTCACCCTTTTACACCCCTCCTATTGGGATTTACAGGAAACAAAAAAATACGTGTTCCTTTATTTTTAGAGGAGATTCTAACTACCAATTTTAACATCTGTAAATTTTAAAGTTTTAAGATGTAGGCACACTCATTTCTAAAAATTCACCCCCCCTTTCACCACCCAATACTTGGATCTTCAAAAAACGAAAAAAATATGTGTTTCTTTACTTTTAAAGTAGATCCCACCTACCAATTTTCAGGTCTGTAATATCTTCAGGATCTGAAATATAAGTAGCCTCATTAAAGGCATTCAACCCATTATTCACCCTTTTACACCCTTCCTATTGGGATTTTCCGAAAACAAAAGAATACGCATTTCTTTATTTTTAAAGGAGATTCTAAATACCAATTTTTACATCCATACACTTCAAACATTTTGAGATATAGAAACTCTCATTTTAAAAAATCATCCCCTTTTCACCCCCCCCCCCCCGCCCATTAATTGGATTTTCCAAAAACAAAAAGTATGGGTTTCTTTATTTTTAAAGGAGATCCCAAACATCATTTTTCAGGTCTGTAATATCTTCAGGTTCTGAGATATAAGTAGCCTCATTTAAGGCATTCAACCCCTTTTTCACCCCTTTTCACGATTCCTATTGCGATTTTCCGAAAACAAAAAAATACGTGTTTCTTTATTTTTAATCAAGATTCTAAATACCAATTTTTACATCTGCAAACTTTAAAAGTTTGGAGATATAGATTCACTCATTTTAAAAATTCACCCCCTTTTCACCCTCCCATTAATTGGCTTTTGCAAAAAAAAAAATACGTGTTCTTTTATTTTTAAAAGAGATCAAAAGTACCAATTTTCAGGTCTGTAATTTTTTCAGTTTCTGAGATATAAGTACCGGTATCCTAATTAAAGGCATTCAACCCCTTTTTCACCCCTTTTCACCCCTCCTATTGGGATTTTCTGAAAACAAAAAAATACGTGTTTCCTTATTTTCAAAGAAGATTCTAAATACCAATTTTTACATTTGTAAACTTTTAAAGTTTTGAGATATAGGTGCACTCATTTTAAAATTTCACCCCCCCTTTTCACCCCCTTAGCAACGGAATATCCAAAAATCCTCTCTTAGCGAGCACCTACATCTTAATATGAATGTATCCCCAAAATTTCATTTCATTATGTCCAGTAGTTTTGGCTCGGCGATGATGAATCAGTCAGTCAGTCAGGACAAGCTATTTTATATATATACTAGCAAGATACCCGTGCTTCGCTACGGTATTATACTGAAGTTTATAATTGAATGCTTATTGTTTTATATATATAATCCGCCGAAATTCGCGATCTGACTCGTTTTCTGCGAGAATCCACCAAAATTCCCGATCTGACTGGTTTTCTATTATTTTACGACACGTTTCCTCACATTTTTCAATCTTCCTTTCCAGCAATCGATTTCGTACATCCCGGGCTAGGCTCAGGTATTCCTCCCGGTCAGTTGGGTCCGTAAATCTTTGATATCCTTTCCTATAATCATTTTTAATACGGATAAAATCCTTCAGGAGATCCGGCGTGGTGTCATATTGGGTGCCTTGGCGGCACTGAACCGGCGGTCGGACTGCATTCTTAGTCATTACCCGTCCAGTAGCCGTTTCCAGCGCGGTCCGCACATTTGATGACGGTCCGGAACATTATTATTATTATTATTATTATTATTATTATTATTATTATTATTATTATTATTATTATTATTATGTGTTGCTGGAATGGCTGATGACCGGAAAACCGGAGTATCCGGAGAAAAACCTGTCCCGCCTCCGTTTTGTCCAGCACGAATGTCACATGGAGTGACCGGGATTTGAACCACGGAACCCAGTTGTAAGAGGCCGGCGCGCTGCTGCCTGAGCAACGGAGGATCCTTATAAGTACATTAATAACAGTAAAATCAATTGGTCTCACCTCCTTCTACACCCTACCGCCGTTAAGTTTATTTAACACCCCCCTCCCCCCCCCAAAAAAAAAATTAAAAGAAGGCTTGTTTCTATATGTGTAAGGGAGATTCCAAACACCAATGTTCACGTCTATTACCTTCAGTTTTGAGATATAAGTATCCCCATAAAAATAATTTACTTTCTTCACTTCATTTCACACTACTCCCCCCCCCCCCCCCCAAGTGAATTTTCCTGCAAAAAATACTTGTTTCTTTAATAGTAAAGGATCCTCTAAATACCAATTATCACGACTCTAACTTCTTCAGTTTTTGATTTATTGGTCCTCATGGAAGGAATTCATCTCCTTTACACTCCCGCCCTTCAAGATGGTTTCCCCCCAAAACGCGTTTTTCTTTGTTTTTAAAGGAGATCCAAATACGAATTTTCACGTATGTAACAACTTTAGTTTTTATTAGATGTATGTATTCTCATACAATTAAGACAATTAATTTTTCAATTCTTTCACCCCCCCCCCCCAACCCTTCATTGGATTTTCCGAGAATACGTGTTTCTTTACTTTTAAAGCAGATTGCAAATATCAAATTTCACGTCTGTAACATCTTCATTTTGAGATATCAGTAGCCTAATTAAAAGAATTCAACACCATTTTCAGTCACTTTCCCCCCCCCCCCCTCCACCCAAGTGGTATTTCCGAAAACTAAAAATACACGTTTCTTTATGTTTAATAGAGATAAAAGATACCATTTATCACTTCTGTAACATGTTAAGTTTTTTTAGATATACTGTAAAAATTCTCATTTTAAAATTTCACCCCTTTTGAGTTCCCCTTAAGTGGAGTTTCCAAAAACAAATCGCCTCTGTTTCTTTACATTTATAGGAGATTCCAAACACCCACTTTTTACGTCTGTAACATTTTACGTTTCCAAGATAATCTGTAGATATAGTCTTTCAAAAAATTCACCCCAATTTGTCACTCCTGTTTAACCGCCATTAGTTGGATTATCCAAAAACTAAAAAACGCGTTTCTTTATTTTTAAAGGAGATCCCATATACAAATTTTCAGTTCTGTAATATCCTTCGTTACTGAGATATATGTATCCTCATTAAAGGCATTCAACCCATTTTTCACCCTTTTACACCCCTCCTATTAGGATTTACAGGAAACAAAAAAATACGTGTTCCTTTATTTTTAGAGGGGATTCTAACTACCAATTTTTACATCTGTAAATTTTAAAGTTTTAAGTTGTAGACACACTCATTTTAAAAAATTCACCCCCCTTTTCACCCCCCCCCCATTATTTGGATTTTCAAAAAACGAAAAAATACGTGTTTCTTTACTTTTAAAGTAGATCCAAAATACAAATGTTCAGGTCTATAATATCTTCAGGTTCTGAAATATAAGTAGACTCAATAAAGGCATTCGACCCATTATTCACCCTTTTCCACCCTTCCTATTGGGATTTTCCGAAAACAAAATAATATGTGTTTCTTTATTATTAAAGGAGATTCTAAATACCCATTTTTACATCTATAAACTTTAAAAGTTTTGAGATCTAGATACACTCATTTTAAAAAATCACCCCGTTTTCACTCCCCCCCCCATAAATTGGATTTTCCACAAACAAAAAAGTACGTGTTTCTTTATTTTTAAAGAAGATCCCAAACGCCAATTTTCAGGTCTGTAATATCTTCAGGTTCTGAAATATAAGTACTGTAGACTCATGAAATGCATTCGACCCATTATTCACCCTTTTCCACCCTTCCTATTGGGATTTTCCGAAAACAAAATAATATGTGTTTCTTTATTATTAAAGGAGATTCTAAATACCAATTTTCACATCTATAACCTTTAAAAGTTTTGAGATATAGATACTCTCATTTTAAAATATTACCCCCCTTCTTCCCCCCTTAATTGGATTTTCCACAAACAAATAAATTCGTGTTTCCTTATTTTTAAAGGAGATCACAAACACCAATTTTCAGGTCTGTAATATCTTCAGTTTCTGAGATATAAGTACCGGTATCCTGATTAAAGGCATTCAACCCCTTTTCACCACTTTTCACTCATCCTATTGTGATTTTCCGAAAACAAAAAAATACGTGTTTCTTTATTTTTAATGAAGATTCTAAATACCAATTTTTACATCTGCAAACTTTAAAAGTTTGGAGATATAGATTCACTCATTTTAAAAATTCACCCCCTTTTCACCATCCCATTAATTGGATTTTCCAAAAACAAAAAAATACGTGTTTCTTTATTTTTAAAGGAGATCAAAAGTACCAATTTTCAGGTCTGTAATATCTTCAGTTTCTGAGATATAAGTACCGGTATCCTGATTAAAGGCATTCAACCCATTTTTCCCCATTTTCACCCTTTTTCACCCCTCCTATTGGGATTTTCTGAAAACAAAAAAATACGTGTTTCCTTATTTTTAAAGAAGATTCTAAATACCAATTTTTACATCTGTAAACTTTTAAAGTTTTGAGATATAGATACACTAATTTTAAAATTTCACCCCCCTTTTCACCCCCTTAGCGACGGAATATCCAAAAATCCTCTCTTAGCGAGCACCTACATCTTAATATGAATGTATCCCCAAAATTTCATTTCTTTATGTCCAGTAGTTTTGGCTCGGCGATGATGAATCAGTCAGTCAGTCAGTCAGTCAGTCAGTCAGGACAAGTTATTTTATATATATAGATAGATATAGGGTTGTTAGTCATCTGTTTCACATTATCATCTCATTTCCTTGTATCACGGCAATAACGAATTCTAAACGAGCTGATTCTTGAGTAAAGTATTACATCACCCTTATTGATAGCTTGGAGTAAATTTTCAGTAGCCCGAGGTCAGATGACCGGACACGCCATTCTAATTTTAGCCATTTTCCAGGAAAAGGAAATCTTTGAGATTGCGGAATTACTTATCCCCCTCCCTATTCTGAAGAGACAGTAGTTATAACTTGCTAACTCCTACTATTCGAACTTTGCTATACGACGCTTTGAAAGCCCGTGAATGTTCAACCTATATGAATGAATGTTACGAAACAAGATGATGGATATACAGTGATGGAAAGGAGAAGGGATAGAACATAAGATCTTACTGGACCATGCGATATGGTAGATGGAGGGAGATTTTGGAGCCTATATACATCAACGACAAGAGATCAAGAGCGTCATTATGTCGGAAGGGTCTTAATTGCTTAATAGCTGAACTGCTGAAGGGCTTAACTGCTGAATGTCTTAGACTTCTTAACACCTTAACATCTTAGTGTCTGTACGACTTAGCGTCTGATGGTCATGATGATAGAGGAAGAAGGTCATTCTCATCTTTCTTACTTTACGAGAGAAGACAAGGCAGATAAGAAGAGGAAGTTCTCCTTTTAGTTTACAAGTTCACTTCGCGTCTGAGTAGAGCACTACTCAATGTTACTCTCATTGAGAGTACCTAGCGTACCTATGGGAGCAGAAAGCAATACCTCCGCTGGCTATCTCAATAACGAGAGATAAAGTTTACGAGAGACCGGTTTTTGGCATGTCTGGAACAGGAGATAATTTTTTATATCTTTAGTTACGCTAAATTTCTGTAACACGGAAGAATACAAGTGTATTCTCTCCATGAATGTCACCCAAAGTGGTTTTGATGTCGAAATTAGGGCTCATTATCACATTGTGGAATGAGTATTATAGTAAGTGTTAAAGTCAGGAAAGCCGTTGTCCAATTAGTGACAATGCACGAATCGGAAATAGGACTGGTAATTACTACGAGCGATGACAACGGCAGAACAAGAGTATTATCAAACAGCTCCTACATTATCGATAGTGTACAGATACCAGAATCTACAAATGTTGAGCTAATGGCATAAATTACTGCAAGTCTCCGCGTAACAGTTCATTTTCTTGGATTTCATTTCATTCGGCGTTTCCTTTTTTTTTCGTAAGTTCAGTCTTCGTAAATACGCCGTCACGTTTATTATCCTAATAAAGAGTTACTTTAATTGCTACTTTCATAAATTTTTATTAATGATCCTTAGTTTCGTAGTTAGTGTGTGTACTTAATGGTTAGTGTACTGTCACCCCACCCTCTGGGAGTGTTTAGAGTCTCAATACCTGTTATAATTATTATCAACTATCGTCTTTAAGCCATGAGCTTGAAGGCTGGCGCCCAAGGGGTATTTTTATGGAGAGGGATATGAGCGAGTATTTATTTATATTAAAATTAAGGTGACCCGCCACGTCACATATTGTCGCCCATCCGTGCTGCAAGAGCGGGTACGTCACACGCTCAAGGAAACAAAAAGTACACGAGCAGTTACGTTGCTAGTCAACCAGATTCATACATTTTGTATCTGGATGTACACTGACTTAGCAAATGTCATGGGATAGTCACCTAATAGCGTGTGGGGCCTCCTCTGGGCCTGCGAACTGCAGTGAGACGCCGTGGAAGTGAGTCGACAAGTCCCTGGTAGTCCTCTGTACGCAGCTGACACCAAATCGTTAATCGTTTGCAGAACGGCCGCCATTGCTGGTCTGTTCGTGGGTGCAGGATCCGTGGCACGGAGCCTGCGTTCCAGGACATCCCATATATGCTCGATAGGGTTCATATCGGAGCTCCTGGGTGGCCGTGGCAGTCGTTGGACCTCCGCTGCATGTTCCTGGAACCATTCCCGGGTGACGTGGGAGCGATGTGGCGGCGCGTTATCATTTTGAAACACCGCAGAACCGTCTGGGCGCTGGAAGGCCAAAAATGGGTGGAGATGGTCTCCGAGCAGCTCAACATACCGCGTACCATTCAAAGTCTCTTCCAGAACAACTAGAGGGCCCATTCCATACCAGGAAAATGCACCCCAGACCAAAACAGACACACCAGCGCCCTGGACCACACCTTCGAGGCAGGCGGGATCCATCGCTTCATGTGGTCTGCGCCATACACGGTGCCTCCCATCGTCATGGTGCAGTTGAAATCGTGATTCGTCCGACCATATCACGTTACGCCATTGTTAAAGTGTCCATCCCTGGTGACTGGCGACAAATGCGCGTCGTTGTGCCCGATGACGTTGGGTTAACAGTGGCACCCCATGTGCAGCGCCGGCTCCCATACCCCATATAACCCATGTTCCTACGGATTGTCCACTGGGAGACGTGTCTAGCACGGCCTGTGTTGAATTGAGCCGTGATTTGTTGCACGGTTGCCCATCTGCCACTATTGACAATCCGTCTGATGTCGCCGGTCACGGTCATCGAGGGTGGCTGGACGGGTCGTTCGTCTGTTGTGGACGGCGACGCCCGCATTCAACCATTCACGATACACCCTGGACACGGTTGATCGTGTGAAGCCGAATTCCCGCACCACTTCCGAAATCGCACTTCCCATCCGTCGGGCACCGACCACCATACCCCGTTCGAACGGTATCAGCTCACGACGACGTTCCATATTACACCTGTCACATGCACAACCATTACTCACAAGATCTCCTATACAACTACCGCTGGCACAGGGGGCGTGTGATGCGCATCAGTGCTCCGCTATCCCATGACATTTGCTCAGCCAGTGTATATTACTTGTATGGTTGGGCTGAAGCAGCCCCTTTCCACCAGCGACTTCAGTGGGTAGAGAACCCGAACACTTTTGATGTGATGCAGGTCGACGATTATGCCGAATTCGGTTATCTTTTAGATGTCAACCTTGTCTACCCCGAAGACATTCAAAATGCACACAAAGACTTCCCACTTTGTCCTACTCATATAACATCAACTACAGGGTCATCTGCAAAGCTATTGAGCACGTCGTACATGAAAGTGCGGTACGTGCTACATTACCGAACGTAGAAGCAGTGTTTTAAGTACGGAGTGCAATGTACTCACATTCGCAGAATACCGCAGTTTAAACAAACCGCTTGGATGCGACCCTATATTGAACTAAACACAGAAAAATGAAAGCAAGGCTCGTCGAAGTTCGAGACCATTTTTTACAAATTAATGAAGAACTCAATTTTCAGGCCCACGATAATGAATGTGCAGAAGTTTCACGGCGTAAAACTCGTTTCACAGTGGGGCGGTAGGCACGTCTTAAAGTAACATGTGCTGATAATGAACAAACGTATTCTTTGAAACTGCAAGTTTGTAGACAGCGACTTGAATCATAATAAACAAGTCATAGTAAATTTGTTAAACTGTAAAATTGCACCAGTTAAATATATATGCAACGTTTCGATGAAAGGACAAAGAGAAACGTGCATTTTGTTAAACAGTGCAATAGAACTGAGAGTAGCTGGTCACAAGCCTTATCGATATCGTGTAGCTGATTAGGGCGAGTTCGAGATGGTTCGAGAGAAGCGAGCATCGTAGAAGCCCTGAACAACATTTCGAGAATGATGCTGTCATGCGTATTGGTGCAAACCGTGTAAATAATGTTACATATTTTTCTCAAAAATCACGTGACGTAAGGAAGAGCGTCCACTCTTAAACTCGCGGCCAAAACCAAAATGACCGAGTGACTTGGCCATGCGGTTAGGGGCGCGCAGCTGTGAGCTTGCATTCGGAAGGTAGTGGGTTCGAATCCCATTGTCGGCAGCCCTCAAGATGGATTTCCGTGGTTTCCATTTTCACACCAGGCAAATGTTGGGGCTGTACCTTAATTCAGACCACGGCCGCTTCCTTCCAACTTCTCGGCCTTTCCTATTCCATTGTCCCCATAAGACCTATCCGTGTCGGTGCGACGTAAAGCAAATTAAGAATAAAACTAAATAAGCCTGGGTGGCTCCAGAGACCGCAAAAATAACTGGGATAAGCTGATGAATTATTTTAATGAAATTTTATACAGAAAATAAGATAAAATAAATTTGCTTGTGGGTTGAATCATTTACTCTCATTTTCTCCCGGCTACACAATAACAGCTACCCAAGTCAGTCAGTGATTTCTTCTGTATTCCACAAGCAGAAAGCTAGTGAGCAGCACTTACAACTAGAGAAACAGTGGTGTTCCATATCACTAACTATATCTCATGTAAAAACATTCAAACACGTCAGGGATTTTCAGTCGTGAAAATACGATATTTCGAATTTCTTCTTCTTCTTCTTCTTCTTCTTCTTCTTATAATAATAATAATAATAATAATAATAATAATAATAATAATAATAATAATAATAATAATAATAACTACATCTGTGGAGCAGTGGTAGTGTGTGGCAACCCAAGATCCCAAGATCGCGGATTCAAATCCGATAGAGATAGTCGTAGATTTTAAGGGCGAGAAAATATCCATTCGGCACAAAACTAATTGAAAATCAGTCATAGATCACCGAATAGAGACCCGTTTATCTGTCATTGGTAGACTAAAATGGAATGTCGAATTTGACACGAAGATAGCCTGCATATCTTCAAATCAAACTGTCTAAACACGGTATTAGAGATTATTATTAATAAAATAATAATAATAATAATAATAATAATAATAATAATAATAATAATAAATGGAAACGCTTAGCGTAATTCACAGTCAAGCATTACTAGTGCCAAACATCAACCGTTATTTTTAACCCTCACACATTCTAAGACTCCGTGTGACAAGTTTCGGCTGGAGAGACGATCGTTCTGTTCATACGATAGGCACAAGCTAACAGTCAAACAATTACTTAAGAAGGTAAACATGTTTGGAGTGGGACAGAGCTATCGATAATCGATATAGGAGCAATGAACAAGGAGTAGAATAGGAAAGAGTGAACTGAACTGAAAAGGAAAATGAAGTGCTATCTCCGCACAAGCCATAAAAGTCCATGGAATAGTAGAATATTTTTTACAAGTTGCCCTACGTCGCACCGATACAGATAGGTCTTAAGGTGACGATGGGATACGAAAGGGCTAGCAGTGGGAAGGAAGCGGCAGTGTCCTTAATTAAGGTACAGCCTGGTGTGAAGCTGGTGTGAATATGAGAAACTACGCAAAACCATCTTCAGGGCTGCCGACAGTGGGGTTCGGACCCACTGTCTCCCGGATGCAGGCTGCGCACCCCTAACTGCACGGCCAACTCGCTCGGTTAGTAGAAAATTAAGGCTTCTGCTGTAGTTAACTTGGACAAAAAAGGGGGTTGGGGGAGAACTGTTAGTCCTTGGTCCGATAGCCATTTCCCTCCAGGGGTTATCTTAGAAGTCATTTCGGTTGTAGAGTGAGCAAAACTCAAATCTATGTGCCCCTTCGGCGGATATAATTGCGTCCAATTCTGGCTCATTGCGATAGTATACGAGTTTATGACATACCTTATATGTATTATGTGCATTTCCTCTTCCACATAGACAAACTCAAATAGATTCAAGATTAAAAGAGATAAGAAAGAAGAAGTAAATATTAGCCACTGGCAGGCTTCGAACCCGAGACTCCTGCGTTGAAGGGACGCAGACCACTAGACCAACATGCCTACGTATACTTATATCCAACATGCTAACACGTATGCAGGGTGTTAAATTTAAAGAGAATTGCTCGTTATGTAAAGGGCCAATGGCACGAACCCTCGGGTACATATCTACTTATGTTTGACATAGATCAGTCTCCCAGGATTTGAACGAAATCAGTAACACAATAGCTGTAGCTTCCCCTTCTTGCTGCCGAGGTTAAGAATAGTGAAAGCCTTTATCTTCCACTCCTCCAGGGGCCGGCCTGTACGCACATAGCTTTGCTTTGATCAATTAAAACGATTAGGAAAATGGTACTCCTTAGATAAATTTGAAATAAAACATGTAATTAATAATATGTATTTGTTATTTCTAGTGTTATAAAGTCGCACTAACACATCGAAGGTTTTCGGCAACGCAAGGATGGGAAAGCGATAGGAATGGAATAGTAGTGGCCGTGGCCTTAACTGAGGTACAGCCAAAACATTACCTGGTGTGAAAATGGGAAAACATGGGAAACCATCTTCAGGGCTAACGACAGTGGGGTTCGTACCCACTGTCTCCCGAATGCAAGCTGACAGCTACGTGACGCGAACCGCATAACCACTCGCTCGGTACGGAAGCACTCTTTGCACTATGGACCTTGGAATATCCAACTGTCGTGACTACAAGGGAAATGTTCATACTGTCATATCGAAATCGACAATGAAATTTCGCAGAGACCATGAGATGGCCCATAAAATAGCGATGTACAAAGATTTAGCTGCCATTTCGGAATGGAAGATTTCGAAATCTTGATACAAAATCCGTTTGACAACGCAGCTTACTGGACAACCCTTGCTTCTTGCTAGCTCGAGCGCCGCACAGCGGAGTGGAGTTGCAATTGTGCTGGAAAGAGGGAGACAGAACGAACTGGCAGGCTGCCACGCGCTAAGGTCACTTTATCGTTACGGAACGAATGCGAAACATCAATTAGGTGCGTTAATCGCATGATAAAAACACAAATATTTCTGGCACCATGTACAACGAATATGCACTTTGATGCCACATTGTTCTTCACAGCTTTTTTTACTTGTTTGAAGGCAATATTTCGCAAAGACTTCGAACTCGGGAGGTCTCTCCGTTGTATAATTGGTTGCGAACCACGCATATTTAATCATGTCCTTGAACCGTAGGGAAGAAAATGGAAAGTGAATGAAGGATTGCATTTTCAGTATGCTGTTTCTCTGATAAACATCAAACTGAAAGTCTTCACAGGTCGGCATAATGTCTGTCAAGCGGCGATACAAAGCTTTCCACAATCGGAAGAAAAACCTGTCCAAGGGCTGTATTTCCCCTGTAGTGTCTGGAGGAATCTGGAGAATTTCTATACTGTTACCTTCGAGAACGGCAGGCTGCCTGCCCACGACTGCAAGGCTGCGAGCCACTGCACACCCAGTGTTCATGCTCATATGCGGCGCTCAGCAATGTTGGTAACCGCTCGCCCTTACTCGGGCGTGAGAATGTAGTGTCGTACGCCTCTCGTACGGTCCTGCCGGCCTCGGCAGCGGACGAAGTGGAGATGTGACGATGGATGGTGAAGGGACCCGATTCCTAGTGAAGGCACGCCCGGCCGGGTGAGAGCCCGTGCTCGGCGGCCTATGAAATTTTAGTTGGCGGGCCACTCGGCCGGCCAACGGAGCAAAGCAAGTCTGTTTCCCGCAGGCTGCACTCGTCAGCGGCGGGCTACGACGCTCGGTTTCGGCTCTCGAGCCAGCCAGCTTCCTGGTTGATCCTGCCAGTAGTCATATGCTTGTCTCAAAGATTAAGCCATGCATGTCTCAGTGCAAGCCAAATTAAGGTGAAACCGCGAATGGCTCATTAAATCAGTTATGGTTCCTTAGATCGTACCACTTTACTTGGATAACTGTGGTAATTCTAGAGCTAATACATGCAAACAGAGTCCCGACCAGAAGTGGAAGGGACGCTTTTATTAGATCAAAATCAATCGGTCGGCTCGTCCGGTCCGTTTGCCTTGGTTACTCTGAATAACTTTGGGCTGATCGCACGGTCCTCGTACCGGCGACGCATCTTTCAAATGTCTGCCTTATCAACTGTCGATGGTAGGTTCTGCGCCTACCATGGTTGTAACGGGTAACGGGGAATCAGTGTTCGATTCCGGAGAGGGAGCCTGAGAAACGGCTACCACATCCAAGGAAGGCAGCAGGCGCGCAAATTACCCACTCCCGGCACGGGGAGGTAGTGACGTATAAGTAGTCCAGGAATTTAGCAGTAGCAAACATTTCTCTTGCGTAAATGGGAAGAAGGATTCTTTAAACCAATGCATTAATTCCTTTTTCCACATTTTCCCTGATTTTGTGGCTGTTAAAATTATATTTCTGGCATGAAACATTTCTTTGGAAACTCTCGGACCGAAAGTTCCAGTTGCCTCCTGTAGTACAATGAATAATTTTGGGAAAAGAGTACCGGCCATCCTAATTGAAGGCACAATTGTGTACGTTATGGGTGAGTGCACTAATTGATTGAGCAACTGTTTCTGTGTGTTTCTCACCAACAAACGATAGAGTCCTTTTCGCTTTCATTTCGCGCACGAAACCACTCTGATCAGAACTGTGTATTGAAGAAGGGGTGTAGTCTAAAAATCGCTCTCTAGCTGCTTCCACAAATTTATTTGCGACTTTATCATTTTCGTTTTCTTCTTGCAGCTATGTACTGAAACGGAAATGTCACAGCGGCATTAATTATCAAAGTATATCTGTTGCATACGAGCACAACTCGTAACAACAGCTGAACGAGAAGTCTGAAAATGCCGCTCTGCGCGCAGGTGACGGATGTAGGCCTAACAGCTATGCACGCAACCTGCTCGCTGATAGAAAGCCAGCCAAGGATATTGAGGTGAGAGAAGAAGTTTGCTATCATACTGAGGTGAGATTGCTCTGTTATCTTACTGTTCTGAGGGGCCCGATTATCAATATAGTGGTAATGAGGGTGTTCAGGAATAATACAGATACCCTCAGCTATCGTCGTAGGTACATACGAAGCAGAGGTAAAATAGTATACAATATTAGTTGATAGCTCAAACATATACGTGGTAGAAGAAGCAGCACGATATAATAATCATAATAATGAAAATAATAATTGACAGCAGAATTTGCGCAGTGAGAAGGAATAGGACCACGAGAAAGTGACAGGAACAAGAAAATCTCGAATTTAACAAAGCAAACAGGATATGTATTTAACAGATAATAAAAATAGTAAACATTTTTCAACAAGTTTAGTAAATCGCAGACAAGAGTTTGCTAGACTGAAATATATAGAGGAAACCTTGAAAGACAAGGAAAATGTGCCACATTTACAATATAAAACATCAAAACCGTATGAATAAGTATAAAGGGTACAATGAAGAATAATATAAGTCGATATAGAGGAAGCAACCTGAACGAAAAAGTGAAAAAAAGGAAAAAGGATAAAAATGAAGTAGGGATTGAACTGGGAAAGGGATTCTCTTCGCCGGGTGAAGTTACGCTGCAGAATGTGTTAAATAAACATTATACCAAAAGGTAACGATGGTCCAAGGAAACAGATATTGTGATTTCAAAATTCCATTGTCCGTAGTACAGTTCGTGTTTGAAAGGTTTTAGTCGAAATAATGTCTTGCATATATATTTGATGCCGTAATAAGCTGGCCAAAGTAAAGTTCAAGTGGGGCAGATGGCCCAATGAAGAATTTAATGTCCAAATAACATTATGATAAAACTTGCTCACCGGATAACCTTAAGAAAATAACAGTCCAGATGGTAAATGACAATATCGAACGTAGCAGTAGTATGGCTGCTTCCACCACTCCGTAACGAAGCCAGACTCAATATTTTGAGCGGTGGAGCGAGATTATATAATCGTACAGAAACATCGAGAAGAATAGAGAAGTTGAAAACCAGCATATTAAAGAAACGTCATAATCACGTGCCCAATAGAGGTTAGCGCAAGCACACACACAGGTGGAGGAGGCGGTGCGTGGAGAAGAAGATGACGTCAGGATCACGTGATGAAGAGAGTAGACAGGCGACAGGTGAGCATGGCAGAAGAGTGAATGAAGCAGTGGTGGCGTGATCGGCGAAAACCAGCATGCGAAGGTAGGTTGTATACGTAGCGGTAGCGGAGATCGTAACAATATATGACGTAGACATCGAACATTCGATTACTTCTATCTCATGATTTCCAGAACCGAATGTGACACAAAACTTTCCATTACATCATCGTATAGCCCATAACAACAGAAGGCAGAATACCAAATTTTATTAAAATCGGCTGTGAGATAACGGAGAAATTGAAGATAGAAAATTGACGAATCAGAAGCCACGATGCCAGGACTACGGATATAAAAGGAGCTAGTTTAGTTAGCTTAAGTCAGTATCTATGTGTATCCCCAGCTGTCACGGTGCGCGGGCCAGCTGTGGAAGATATCGGTCAGAGATCGTTACTCTGTTCGCCAGACTGCCTACGGCAGTTGTGTTCACGGAAGGTACAAGTGTCCGCGTCTGTGGACGTACACATTTCTAAGTTTAGAAAGTGGAAACTTTGAACCTATTTTTGTACGAGGTGGGAAGTGATATAATATTTTAAGTCGTCAACAGCTGATAGACTTGTGTATTAAAACTTGAACAGTTCGAGTAATTAACATTATTGAGAACAGAACTAAATTCTCCGAGCGAATAATCATAAATTATTATCAACTTGCATAAACTGGGCGGACTCGCCACATAATAGTTTATCGTCGTGTAACTGTACATATTCAGCGAAGTGATAGTTCAGTTACAAACGAAACCATTTGTCACTCTTTCACAACGAACTGTATCATAATAATTTCTAAAAACGGTATCGTTTATTTGTTGGACAGTGTTAATTTCTTTCCTTCGAACTGTGCTGATCACGTTATACCCATGCCTTTTAGGTTCATAAGACTGCGTTAATGACTTAATTTATATCATGAAAACTGTGCTTTAGTAAAAGAATTTATTTTCATGACACTGTGCCTTAGTGACAGAATAGACTCGAAGTTTTCGAACTGTGTTCGCTAAGTAGGCTTGGAGCATTAGAACAGTGCATCGAACGACAATCATTTCATTTGAGTTGAATTATGTTAATCTTCTTCTTTCATTATGAACGGTAATATTCTATTAACTTGAGTTACGTCGACAAGTGCATCGAACGACAATCATTTCATTCATGTTGAACTATGTTAATCTTCTTCTTCCGTTATGAACTGTGGAACTTGCAAATTCTACGAACTGCGTTGAGTAGTAATATTCAGTGAAGGCACTAATTCGCAAAATGTGCAGTGCAGTAAAGAAGTGTCGTACCAGACCTCAATGACATTCTGTGCGATGCCTATACACTTCTTTACTCTCTTCATAGGCCCGAAGTGGAATTAAATGTTAAATCAATCATTCCACATTGCATGTAAACGATTATCAGGCGTCAGATTTTCGGGTTCGATCCCGATCCTCATCGGACCTTCAAGACCTGTCAACCGCCGTGGGATAACGTGGTGCCATGGTGCTGAGAGGAGATCCATGGTGACGAGGAAGAAGTCCGGTAACGCGGGATATCGCCGACGCTGATACCGAGAGACAGCGTCACTTCCAACCACTGTTTGGACTTTCTCAAATCCACCCTTCGCATCTGTAAAAGGTGATATATTTCTTGTCTAACTCGAATACACAAAGACTTAAATTTCAAAAGAACTTATTCAAATACCCTTTTCTCTCTGGTTCCTAGCATGGACCATACTGGCCCTGGTGTCAACCCATGCTCTCCGATAAAGCTAATGTACGGGAATTCCTGTTACAGTATGGGATACAAATTTCGTAATTTTTCTACTTTTTATTCTGTACTTAGTCTTAAAACGACTCAGCACATGTGCTGAAATTAGTTCGCCCCATTGAAATCTCTCTTGAAATGTCCAAGGCCTACAGTCGCAGGTCTTCATCGCATTCATTCCGCTTCAGTCCTCTTGCTTCTGTAAGGCGAGAAAATAATTTTGCATGCATCAATTTCCTGTGTGCAATAGGGCTTACTGATGTAGATTCTAATTGGTTCTTCCACCTGTACAGCTGTCGTAGTGACGTCACTTTACGACAATTTTTGCGAACAGTGGTGTCGTGAACGGCGGCTCACGACGCGCCTTCCGCGTATTAACGAGAGAGCGAACGTGTTCGAATGGGATTCGAATCCGCGAACTCCAGGGTAGAAAGCCTGTGATTTAAAAGTAGCAGGCATATGAACGCATGTATATACGAAGGGAAATGATAGGAGAGTTTGTGTATATTCATAACTCATAATTCATAAATGACAGTAATAATAATAAGAGAAATAACAGAATATTTCAAAGAAGGATTTAGAATATTCGATGTTGCTTTGGGAGCTCGTAAGCCAAGAGCTTTGTGTCTCAATATTGTGAAACATTGTGTAAGTCAAATGCGCACTTCTTTTGGGTTAGAAATATACAGAGTCACGTGTAAGAGACGTAGAAACAGCTTCCAAATGTTCTAGAACAATATGTGTAATGCAACGTGACAGGGTGGTTCCGTGCGCAACAACCAATCGGAGAACAGTGCAGTTGTGACGTGAACTAGTGACTTGTGGTGGTGGTATATGAATCAGTAGGATTATTCGAGAAAGAATAGAAGAAACTATATAACTGGGTAACTTGTAAACAACAGGGCTTTTTGACTCGCGACACTCGAAGAAGGCTTTTTGACTGTGATCCCTCGAAGAAGACTTTTGGACTAGCAGACCTCAAAGGAGGCTTTTCGACGGTAGGCAGTATCGCGCAGAAGAGTGAATAGTTAATTAGGGAGAACTGTTGGAGTACTGGTAGACTTAGAATTCAGTCGCAGACGCAGTAAAGTGATAGTAAGATAGAGGGGTGTCAGGCTCTTGAACTGAGTGTGACTTGTTGCTGAACAATCACAAAGATTCTCCACACCGATTGTCAAAGTAGGTGTTGGAATATCAGCTTATAGACTAGCAGCTTAATTGTAATTGGGATAATTCACGTCGCCGCGAAGATTAACGAGTTCCAGGGATACCTACGCAGAAGAGGAGAAGACAAGAAGAGAAGAGTGAAGACGTCAGCTGTACAAGAATCAGCTATACTCCGTAGTTAAGTATTCAACAGTAAATATATGCATTATAAGTATTCTTGTGTGTGCTAGGAACAAGACTTAAAGACATTCTCATAGATCTGAAGTTGAGAAGGGATTGAGAGTAAATGGTGTCAGAGATTTTATATTGTATGTATTATTGTATATATTGATGTGTGAATATCCTGGGTGTAGAATATAATTAGTGTTTAAACTTTGCCAATCTGACTATACGCTCCCAGAACTCCGAACCCAAGTCCTCAGCCTGTTGTACATCCCTTAGGGTCACGACAGTGGTTAGTGAAAGCCGCTTCTTACCCCTCTTATCCATATATATAAAAATAACTTGTCCTGACTGGCTGGCTGACTGACTGATTCATCATCGCCGAGCCAAAACTACTGGACATAAAGAAATGAAATTTTGGGGATTCGTATTAACGTGTAGGGGCACGCTGAGGGAGGATTTTTGGATATTCCGTCACTAAGGGGGTGAAAAGGGGGGGCGAATATTTAAAATGAGGATGTCTATATCTCAAAAGCATAAAAGTTTACACATGTAAAAATTGGTATTTGGAATCTTTTTTAAAAATAAACATATTTTTGTTTTCGGAAAATCCCATTAAGGGGGGGGTGAAAATGGGGGAAAAGGGGTTGAACACCTTTTACTTATCTCAAAAACTGAAGATGTTGCAGACATGAAAATTGAAATTTGGAATCTCCTTTGAAATTAAAGAAACGTATTTTTGTGTTTTTGGATAATCCGATTAATAGGGGGTGAACAGGAGTGACAAACGGGGTGAATTTTAAAAAAGACTATATCTGAAAATTATCTCAGACACGTCACATATTACAGATTTGAAAACTGGTATTTGGAATTTCCTGTACAAGTAAAGAAACTTAAAAATTTTGCGGAATATCCGCCGAAGGGGAACTGAAAAAGAGGGTGAATTTTAAAAATTAACGTATCTACAGTATATCGCAAAAACCTAACATGTTGCAGACGTGAAAATTGGTGTTTGGAATCTCCTTTAAATATAAGGAAACACGTATTCTTTGGTTTTCGGAAAAGACCCTTAACGGGGGGAGGGTGAAAGGATTGAAAAATTAGTTGAATTATTTATATGAGAATGTATATAGTCATACCAAAACATCTAAAGATGTTAAAATCGTGAAAGCTGGTATTTGGAATCTGCTTTAAAAATAAGGAAACACTAAAACACGCATTTGCGGGGGAGGGGGGACTCAGCTTGGTAGAAGGGGGTATGAAAACGGAGATGATTTCCTTTTACGAGGATACATATATCTCAGAAACTGAAGATGTTACAGAAGTGATAATTGGTATCTGGGAGCTCTTTTAAAGTAACGAATACTGTTTGTTTTTGGAAAATTCACTTGTGTGGGGATTGTGAAAGGAAGTAAAAAAATTGAACACTTCTTCTGGAGAAACTTATATCCCAAAACTGAAGGGTACAGAAGTGGAAATAGGTATTTGGAATCTCCTTTAAAAATAAAGAAACACGCACTTTTTGGGTGGCGGTAAACCCAACTTACCGGGCGGGGGTGGAGTGATAAAAGAGGTGAAATCTTTTCATGAGGATATTAAATTCTCCAAACCTGAAGATGTTACAGACATGAAAATTTGCATATTTGCATATGGGATTTTTAAACTAAGGAAACACGTAATATTTTGTCTATGTTAAATCCACTTAAGGGGGTGAATTAATTGAAAAATTAGTTGAACACTTTGTATGAGGATACTTATATCATAAAAACTAATTATAGTAATTATGTTACAGACGTGAAAATTAGTATTTGAAATCCCCTTTGAAAATAAAGAAACACGCTTTTCTGAGGGTGGGGTGACATCAACTTGGGAGCAGGGGCGGTGAAAAAGGAGTTTAATTCCTTTTTATGACGATACGTATATCTCAAAACTGAAGATGTCACAGTCGTGATAATTGGCATTTGGAAGCCCCTTTATAAACAAAGAAAGAAGTTTTTTGTTTTCGGAAACTTCACTAAGTGGGGGAGGGTGAAAGGAACTGAAAAATGTAATTCTTTTTATGGAGAAACTTATATCTCAAAAACTTAAGGTTGCACACGTGAAAATTTTTACTTGCAATCACCTTAAGAAATGAAGTAACACGCCTCTTTGGAGGGGGGAAATCAACTTAACGGGCTGGGGTGAAAAAGGAGTTGAATTCTTTTTATGAGTATACTTATATCTCAAAAACTGAAGATGTTAGAGGCATGAACACTTATATTTGGAATCTTCTTTCAAAGTATTGAGATACGTGTTCTTTTGTCTGTGGAAAATCCACTTAAGGGGGTAAACAAATTGAAAAATTTGTTGAATTCTTTGTGTGAGGATACTTACATCTCAAAAAATTAAAAATGTTGTCCGGCTCCATGGCTAAACGGTTAGCGTGCTGGCCTTTAGTCACAGGGGACCCGGGTTCGAATCCCGGCAGGGTCGAGAATTCTAACCTTCATTGGTTAATTTCCCTGGCACGGGAGCTGGGTTTATGTGTTGTCTTCATCATCATTTCATCCTCGTCAGGACGCGCAGGTCGCCTGCGGCTATCAAATCAAAAGACCTGCGCCTGGTGAGCCGTACCCGTCCTGGGATCTCCCAGCACTAAAAGCCTTATGCCATTTCATTTCAACTAAAAATATTAAAGACGTGAACATTGGTATTTGGAATCTCATTTAAAAATAAAGACACACGCACTTCTGGGGAGGGGTAATCAACTTAACGGGTAGGAAGGGGGGTGAAAAAGGAGTTGAATTACTTTCATGAGTATAATTATATCTCAAAAACCGAAGATGTTACAGACGTGAAAATTAGTATTTGGAACATCCTTTAAAAATAAAGAAACACGCATTTGTTTTTTGTTTTTTTTTCGTAAAATCGACATAAGAGTTGTGGGGTTTATAATAAGTGAATAAAGAGTTGAAATACGTTTATGAGGATACTTTATCTTAAAAACTGAAGCTATTACAGACGTGAAAGTTGGTATTTTGAATTTCCTTTCAAAATAAAGAAACACGTATTTTTGGTTTCCGGAAAGTCCACTTAAGGCGGGAGAGGGGTGGAAAGAAGTGAGGAAGGAGAAGTTGAATAAGGCATATGAGTATACATTTATCTCAAAAACTGAAGGTGTTACAGACGTACAGGCATGAAAACTGGTATTTCAATATCCTTTAAAAATAATGAGACTTTTTTTTTTGCATTTGGAAAATCCAATTGAGGGGCTGGAAAGTATTGGAAAAGCGGGTGAAATTTTAAAATGAGTACCGGTATATCTAAATTATATGTCGTCCGGCTCCATGGCTAAATGGTTAGCGTGCTGGCCTTTGGTCCGGGTTCGATTCCCGGCAGGGTCGGGAATTTTAACCATGATTGGTTAATTTCCCTGGCACGGGGGCTGGGTGTATGTGTTGTCTTCATTATCATTTCATCCTCATCAGGATGCGCAGGTCGCCTGTGGCTGTCAAATCAAAAGTCCTGCACCTGGCGAGCCGATCCCGTCCTGGGAGCTCCCGGCACTAAAAGCCATACTGTAATTGTCCTAACTCCTTTACTGAATTTACAAACATATAAATCTGAATTTAAAATGGAAAATATGAAAATTAATATTCATTAAATAAAATACACAATACACTTACTTCTTACCTGCTTTCTTACACATACGTTATTTGAAGGGCGCCAGTTACCATTCTGTGCAGCAATAATAGAATGAGAATCTTGACTATTTTCACAACATACCATATAAGTTCTGGGAAATGGAGATTGGCGTTCGGTTTCCCCATTAATTTTGAGGTTAAGATATTTTACTGTCATTGAAATAATACTATGAATTCATTTGATAAAACAAAATATATTCTTTAAATTGTATATAAAAGATAGTAAGTCTTGTTGCGATAAAGCAGATGAGAATATGAAATTATGACATTGTAACTGAAAGAAACTAGGCATGAATTTGAATTTTTCTTGACTGGACATTTAACAATCTATACGAAATATATCCCTCACTGTTTCACTTGACTGTACCTTCAACACTTTGAGTGCAATTACGACGTATTCCTTAAATCTGGTGTTTACTGTAGATATGTCACGCCTAATTTGGTGATATATCCATGTGACTGCTTCTTCTCCATATCATATGACCTCTTTGTAAGTCTGTATGGTATGACTTCTTTGCAAGTGTGTCCCTCTATGACTCCATCAGTTCACCATCCACTTCTTCTCTCTTCACCTTTCGTTTAACTATTGACTCCCGTTGACTGACTGAGGCCACTCCATCTTCGTTCACTTAATGGCCAACTGTGCCTCTCCTTCCAGTAGAATAATGACTGACGCTACACGATGCAGCCACCTTATATAAACGTTGGTTGACGCACCTACGTAATCTCCAGAAATAACTATAATTTACTCCCACCTCGCGACAAATATTACATTTAATGGTGAAATAGCCTGTAGCGGCCAGGTATCTCCAAGACCGTGAGCGCAGTGCTAAATACTCACGATGACGTAGCGATGACGTAGCGATGACTTTGCATTTACTCCAGCAGTATTGCACAATATAGCAATGTCACATCCAACATCTGATATATAACAATTCTCACTGTACATGTCTTTAATGTTAATCTACACACACATATTGCACCCATAAGCGAATATACGTAATTAATTTACAAATTAAAAGTTGAATATTTCGCATATCGAATACTACGGTAGGCTGTGAAGCTAGCAGTCACAAAGGAACTTTCTGGCGTCAGTCAGCCGGCAAGGAAAATCCTCGAAACTCTTCTTAGAGCACGAGCAACTTGTAAACCGCCCTGAGTACTGCATCCAATAAATTTTATGGTACCGCCTAGGAGTGACAACTTTCTACTTGGTTCTCACGAGAAAATCACGCGTTGAGGCCTGACCTACTTAGAAGGACAAAGAGACAACGATAACACCCACCAACCCTTGGGAGGAAATGGAAGCATCCACGCTACGAAGAGCGCGAAAGTCTCAGCCAATCACAAAATTCTAAATTTGAATGTCCTGTCATAGCGGGAATCTACAGTCAGTATTTCGCTATTTGGAGCCCGGAAGAGTTGTGTAAAACAGTGTCCTGACTTCCTAATAATATTTGAAAATTTATCAGTGCGAAGGTGTGGTTAATTATTGGCTAATTAATAAAAATTTTACTTCACACGGAATAGTAGTATCGCCCAGGAAATGAACTGTCATGGCGGGAAGGAGCCATTCGCTGGAAGGAAATAACGCCGGTGACGCGCGTCGTTGTGTGGATTATCCTGTGATCGTTTCCCACGGCGCAATATAACAAGTAAGTCAAACCGAAATTAGGAAGATTTTGTACATAAATTTTGAAACTTTAACCTACGGATGTATGAAAAAGCGCTCCCAAGTGCTGGATCACTACGCCACATCCCTTCCACAGAACTATTTTCAAGGTGGGGGAGAACTCATTACAAAAACCAGCGAGCAGGGTGGTGAATCTCGTCATTTTTAGTGTCTTCATTGTGTGACGGTGTGACTGTGTGTTTCACTGTGTATCCTGTGTTCGTGTGTTAGTTGAATCTTCAGTGTGTTTAGAGTGTGTCAGCTAATTCAGTTAGTCAGCTTTGAACTTTACCTTTTGTCTGGTAAGAAAGCGATCAGAGACACTTGTTGGCATCCGAGTGAGCCATGTATTTTACTTGGGAGAGTAACATTTCAGAAATGAACACTTTAACAAACTTTACTTTACTTTGAATTTATGCAGAGATAACAGACAATAGCTACACTTTCAACACTTGGCTTAGATGAACTCACATTACGAATCGAGAGGGACAAGTCCATGTTTCAGCGTAGCTGCATAAAACCTTTCTAATCCACGTGTAGTTTGACATTTGTTGGAAAGCTATTTTATTCTTCATTTTGGGAGGACGATCAGCATAAATTTCTCCGTATCATTGGAAACTGTACTTTAGCTTGCTTTTACCACTTACAATAAACTGTTTTGGCAAGCGAGTTGTTTGCGGGGAGAAACTAGTTAAAGCAGACAGGGAGGAGAATGACTTTTCTTTAATGAAGGCCGTAGTGGTAATGACCTTGAGCAAACTGTTATGTTCCAAAGGGGTGAACGATCGGTAAGCTGTAAGTAAACAACTGAGAGAGCGGTGTCGAGATCAGCAGGTGTTCTTCAGCCAGGTAGCGGAGAGGAAACTTTCGACTTCACGTCAGGAGTCTATGCAGTGCTATCGTCTAATCTTCACTGGAGTGCGAGAAAATGCGTGTGTTATGTTAATGTAAGCGTGTGTAACGCCATGATAAAAATGTATCAAGTTTGCGTATGTGAAAATTTGGAATACCACATCTGCTTCAAGATGGAATTCTAATTCACCATGACGGAGCCCTGAGGGTGATCCAACATGCCTCCATCACCCAGGTATGAGCGTCAATAAAATAATGTAAATAAGTATGTAGGACCGTGCCTAATCGATGATCAAATGTAGCTTAGACTGTTAGAGAGGGTTGTAAATAATTCACATAATAATAATATAATCATAATAACAATAATAATAGTAATATTAATAATAATAATTATGTTGCACTTTCAGCTAGGGTTATTTGCGCACTTCCTTTATGTAGATGTGTTTGCGTATTGTTATGGATTATTCTGTAGTATGTCACTTTGACAGTTTAGGATGCTATATTATTTGATCTCAATGAGTGTAATGCCGATTTTTAATTATTATAATAATAATCATCATGTTATTATATCGTTAGTTTTGAGTGATATTTCTGTTGGAGTTGTGATCTTGTAGACGCCGCCTTGTTGATTTTAATGCTTACTTTGCGATTTTGCGCATTCAGCTTGTGTTATGTTGTGGAATCATCCTTCAGATGACCGTTTCCGGTAGTTCTTATCCCGTGTATTTTTGCGACGATTTTGGTAGACGCGAGTATTTATTTCTGTGTAGTTGCGTTTACACATTCTTCAATAGCTGTGTTTTGAGAGGCAATCTTGTCATTTTAGTAAACAGTTAGTGACAGGAAGCCATTGATGAGTCAGCTCTGATATTTTGTGATATGTGAAGCAGAGAATGATCTAGAGATCGAGCTAAAATGAATAATATCCCTGATGATCTACGTTGATAATGGAAATGTGATATTTGGACCATGTCATGAACTGTCGTAAGAAATAGTGATGTGCACGACAGACATTTCGCCCGCCGGATACGAGCGAGGCCGTATTGTGAGGTACTACGTCGAGAATAATGATGAGTCAATAGAATTGAGAGATGAATAATTTAACCAAGAGTGTTAAATATGTTACGACATGGGTTATGATTGTAGGCAGAAGCCTGTATTTTGTTTCAAATAATTCCAGGGAAAGTAGATGCTCGGCAAATATGCTAGCCGTAGTACATGTGAGCAGAGCGACGAGTCAATGTGTATTTTGATAGTCATGTAGTGTCATGGATGTCATGGAATAGCAGTAATTATTGTCCATAAAGGTTAAATAGTGTCATGGCCAGACATTTGTCGTCTGAGGTTAGAGATTGCCGTCAAATTCACAATATTTTGCTACTCGTAGCGGAGTAAAATTTCCTGTAAGCTCCGACATTATTTTTTTTTGCGCATTTCATTCTTATTAATTTCCAGTAGGCAGCGATGTTGGGATCCAGTTTTGTTTATTTGTTATTCTTTCTGAGTGTACCTTTTATTACCGTTTATTGGTAGGATGTGATCGTATGTGAAGTATTTATATTTGATTTGATGTAAATAGATAGGTGTAGTTAGGCTGGTTTGATTTCTGTATTTCTTTTGGTTGGAGCAGTGTTTCTCCATTAACAGATTTAATTACGTAAATAAGATTTCAGGTCACAGTCAAAACCATAGTAGTGGTATGCTCATACCAGGCATTCAGTAATTACCAAACCTTGAAAATCCACTACATTTTAATTAGGAAATGAAGCGATCTTTAATAAACCAGTTGTATAATAATTGCCGCAATGAATGAGGTAAATGAGATGGCATCTGCCTCCATCTAGTGATGGTACCACAAATAATGAGTTCATAATGAAATGCAGTCAGTGGCAAATTAAGTAAAATTTTAATGTACAAGGATCGCTTTCATTTGAAATGTAAACATGGGGCACTTGGCCTAATCATTTGCATTATTTTAAAGAAGTCCAGGCTATCACAGTCATGCAGGTGAAGTTTAAATAATTAAATGAGTGATTGTAACACTCAGGTTCATGTGTCAATAATTTCCTTTTCAACCATGAGTAGGTGTTTGAATATGGCAGCGGTTACGTGGTAAATGAAGTACGATGTTCATGGCTGTTTTCTTTGAGTTATTCCTTATTTGTTACACAGGGTTAGCGCAATCCGATTATTTTAAAGTTGGGTGTTTCCCAAATGAGCCACATGTGTTAAAGATTTGATAAACACCTCTGAGTCAGTGTTGATTTGATGACGTAATTAATTAATTAATTATTCAACTACATTAATTTATTTTGAGAGACATTTTCTACGTAATACAATTCTGTACTTCAAATGAGATGGTATTTTCTGACCAGAGTTTTGAACTTATTCACGTCATCGTCTTGAAGACAGTGTCAACATAGTCTGCAATATTTTAAATTTTTGATCGACTTTCAGTCAATTTTATTAGGCAGATAATGGTGTTATTGTAAGGCAGATCCTCACTCTTTAATTTTCTTAGTCTCATTTATTTCACTTTGTTTACATTTTTCACCAGTTTAGTTTACTTTCATTTTGGCACTTTGCACTTTATTCAATAAATCAGTTTGTTATTTAAATTTTAATCCAGTCTTTGGGTACAGTCATTTATAGTTAGTTTGCCCCTACTTTTCATTTCCTCACTCCCTGATCGACGTGTGGCCTATCTTCGGGGATACCAACGGACGGTCCGCGACTGAGGAAGAAGAGTCTACATGCAGCGGTGAGTATCATTTAAATGTCATTTATTACAGGAGCAGCCGGCGCACAGAAGAAGGAAGAAGTCACCGCAGTTGTTGCCTTGAAAAGGGCACAATATATATGAATACAGTGAACTACAATCATGCAAGTGACAAGCATTACAGAATCGAATTGAATAAGAATGATAATATAATAATAGTAATCTCACAGATAAAATAATAATAATACGGACATAATAATAATAATAATAATAATAATAATAATAGTAATAATAATAATAATAATAATAATTAAAAAAATATAAAATATCACTTTGTAACCGGATTTGAACCGTTACAATACGCCATTACATTTTACGTTATATGTCAAAAACTGAACATACTAAAGACAAGAAACTTGGTATTTGGAGAGTACTTTAAAAATACAGGAACCTGTACATTTTTGTTTTCTGAGATGGCACTTAACAGGGGGTGGAAGGTAGTGAAAATAGTTGAATCTGTTAAATGAGGATTCTCATATCTTAAAAACTGAAAATGTTACAGACGTGAAAATTGATATTTGGAATCACCTTTAAAAATAAGGAAACATGTATTTTTGTTTTCGGAAAATACACTTAGATGGGGGTAGGGGAAGGACTGATCAAGGGGTTGAATTCTTTTTATGGGGATAGATATGTATATCTCAAAAACTGTATATGTTACAGATGTGGGAATAGGTATTTGGAATTTCCTTTAAAAATACAGAAACATGTATTTATTTTTTGACCTGAGATTAGACTATTTCTCGCATGTACAGTTGTATGTCGCATGGTCGTCTTAGTCCCAAAAGGTAATACCACAAACATGGTTTACAAAGAATTTCTGGGGTAAATGAAACTCAATTTTTGGGTGATTTTTTTATACTTTAGGAATTTTCATGTCGTCTCTTAGTACGATGCCGAGGAACGATTACTCTGATCAAATTACGAAATCCACGCGAGCGAAGCCGCGGCTAATTGCTAGTTTAACCATAAATTTTCAGCTTTTCTCTTGTACGCAAGATCTACAGTTTGTTTCACATTCTTCTGCCGACTGGAAGCATAGCTTAAACTAGTAGATTTGCTTGGTGACTGCGGTGTCTCTTCACTGAATTGAAGGGAATCAGACTCGGGGCTCAAAATCGGACCCGTAACACATCTTGTTCCTGACAATGGTGTGCTGCCTTCTCTTTCAGATAATGCAGATGAGGTGTCGATGCTTCCACCATCACTTTCACTGTCACTATTTCTCTCCAGACACGACTTTGAGACGATGCTGGCACCCATGGGATGATTTTCAATTAGTTCGATCACATGTCGACCCATCTCCCTTTCTTCCGACGTTATTTCACGGGAAGAGGAGAAACCTTTTTCACGGAAATAACGTAAAGCACACTCTAGAACATTAGCCGTATTCATGACTCCTCTTTCAAAGGAACATGTGTCAACTGGCTAGCACTGAAAGCTCAAGGTAACCCGGTCGCTTCAGCTAGTCATCAGGAGTGTCCACGTCGAGCCACACGCTAACGCGTGCAATTCTATTAGACATTTCCGTATCGATTTCAGGACCTTACAGATCGAAATGGCAGCTGAATTTTAGTACATTGATTTCTCATGGACCCCTCATCCTCTCTACCAAATTTTATTGTCGACTTTGATATGACAGTGTCGACTGTTCGCTTGTCAACTCGAACTCTGCTTGATGACATTTGATCACCTGCAGCCGTTTCCCTCACAAATAGAGCGACTTC
Organism: Anabrus simplex; assembly: GCF_040414725.1. Lineage (NCBI taxonomy): Eukaryota > Metazoa > Arthropoda > Insecta > Orthoptera > Tettigoniidae > Anabrus > Anabrus simplex. The sequence goes on from NC_090266.1 coordinate 1,057,976,651, forward strand.
TTTAACAATTCGTGGCGAAAATAGTCGCAGTCCTCGTCCAGGGGTGCACCCAAGTCACCCAATTCTCCCCTGCCTCGCCGCATTTGCTCCCAGAATTTAACATGATTTTTTTTCCTGTTGTTTACTGACTGACCCTTAAGTCCATATGCCTCTTCGGAAATAGCGTCGTTTCAAAATTTCCCAATTGCTTAGTAAGAAATTAGAGTTAGATCCCATTGAACTAAGAATGCCTTTAGTGCATCGATCAGGCTGTCAGTGTAATCGCGAACATTTCTACATGGAGATTTCTACATTATTCTGTACAGGTGTAACGGAAAGTTATACTGAAAACAGTATGGTACAGCTGTCAACGTCCTATTATTTCCAGAAGGACAAAAGGAATGTTTTCTGTTTCGCTTTATGTCGCACGGGTGAAGAGTGCTTGTAAACACATATAGGTGACCGTCAAACTACCATAGCACTGGTATATGTATCTATGCAAAGGTAAATAACCAGGTGTGTACTTGTGATGATTCACTCTATTACACTGACCTTCGTCCTGGTGTGTTGTGTTAGACACAACAGGTAGTTAGCCCTTGCGACTGGATTACCCGCAGCATACAGAAGCAAGCCACTGTGTTCTTATCTATTGTATTGCCTTACATAAAGGTACTACATTTTATAACGTACCACCAGAGTACCTACAGTATGCTCGAAAAAATAAAAATATTTTTCGCGTATGCCTTACAATTATTCTCTGCTATCCCGTATTATTGCGGAACAACATTCCCTTTCACCCTGTATACCTCCATGTGATTCTTTTTTTACAACTGGCTTTACGTCGCACCTACACAGATATGTCTTATGGTGACGATGGGATAGGAAATGCCTAGGAGTGGGAAGGAAGCGGCTGTGGCTTTAATTGAGGTACAGCCCCAGCATTAACCTGCTGTGAAAATAGGAAACCACGGAAAAGCATCTTCAGGGCTGCTAACAGTGTGGTTCGAACCCGCTATCTCCCAGATGCGAGCTCACAGCTGTACGCCCTTAACCGCACGGCCAACTCGTCCCGTCCCTTGTGATTAATCATTGTACCATTACGTCTCACGAGGAAAGAATGTTACATTGTTTAACAGTTTCATTCCATCATTATTTTTCTAATTGCGTAGATTCAATAACGGGTGTGAAAGTACTTTTTTTTCTACTTCCGCTTCATATCTCTAATAACAAATTTCCAATCCCATTTGGACATGCACGGTTCAACTCATCCACCTAATAAAGGCACTCGTTCAGTAATCCTGCTACCGAGTGAGTTTGCCTTGCGGTTAGGGGCGCTCACCTCTGAGCTTGCATTCGGGAGATAGTGGGTTCGAACCCCAATGTCCACAGCCCTGAAGATGATTTTCCGTGGTTTCTCATTTTCACTCCAGGCAAATGCTGGGGCTGTATCGCTTCCTTCCCACGCCTATCCCTTTCCTATCCCATCGTTGCCATAAGACCTGTCTGTGGCGGTGCGACGTACGGCCAATTGTAAAAAATTAATCCTACTTGCAGTCAACCTACTAAAGAGGTACAAAATTTATGTTTCCAATCTTCCCATCCCCCCGCAAGGCCCCTGTTCAGCATAGCAGGTGAGGCCGCCTGGGCGAGGTACTGGTCATCCTCCCCAGTTTTTTCCCCCGACCCAGAGTCTGACGCTCCAGGACACTGCCCTTGAGGCGGTAGAGATGAGATCCCTCGCTGAGTTCGAGTGAATAACCGACCCTGGAGGGTAAACAGATAAAGAAGAAGAAGAAGAAGAAGAAGAAGAAGAAGAAGAAGAAGAAGTATTGCTGGGCTGTATTCCACAAAGCAGTCCATTCTGTGTAGATCTGGCGCTTGATTTTAGCTTAAATGTTTGTCCAGGATAGGAGAATCGTAAGAAAAGGTCCGTTGTGAGCCCCGTGCTTTGCCAATCTGTTAACAATATTATTATAACTTATATGCTTTTGTATGTCCTGTGGTCCACAAAAAGGCAACGCTGTGTCCTACCACATTCAGGCGTAAAAACTACTCCAAAACGTCCAAAATGTACGTATTAGTGCGGATCTTTCTCACAAGGTGACTTAACTTCATAATTGCACTTGTGTGTCAGAAATGATAATGGTCTTCGGAAAGTTTCAGATTCGACTGTTTTACTGGGCGAGTCAGCCGCGCGTGACGTTTCTGCTTTTAGGCATCCCAACGAACGTCAGCCGGGTAATGGTCGATTTTCCTTTGCCGCATACCAAGCTACAGTCTCCTTTAAAACACTTACTGCGTCATCACTGCACGACTTTTGCAAAAACATGTATGCGACAGGTATTTACACAATACATCAAACTGTCATATGGTTATGTAAAATGTACGTACTAATTACAAGCTTTCGATTGTTTATTAAATTATCGCTAAAATCTATGGCATCATCATCATCATCATCATCAGTTTACCCTCCAGGTTCGGCTTTTCCCTCGGACTCAGCGAGGGATCCCACCTCTACCGCCTCAAGGGCAGTGTCCTGGAGCTTCAGACTCTTGGTGGGGGATACAACTGGGGAGAATGACTAGTACCTCGCCCAGGCGGCCTCACCTGCTATGATGAACAGGGGCCTTGTGGAGGGATGGGAAGATTGGAAGGGATAGACAAGGAAGAGGGAAGGAAGCGGCCGTGGCCTTAAGTTAGGTTCTATCCCGGCATTCGCCTGGAGGAGAAGTGGGAAATCACGTAAAACCACTTCGAGGATGGCTGAGGTGGGAATCGAACCCACCTCTACTCAGTTGACCTCCCGAGGCTGAGTGGACCCCGTTCCAGCCCTCGTACCACTTTTCAGATTTTCGTGGCAGAGCCGGGAATCGAACCCGGACCTCCGGGGGTGGCAGCTAATCACGCTAACCACTACACCACGGAGGCGGACGTTGTTTATTAAATTATCGCTAAAATCTATGGCATACTGATAGAAAACGTGTGTTTTTTTGTGAAGCGGGACGTAGTTTTACATCAAGTAAGCTTTTTGATAAGCTGGAGGAAACAGTCACTGTGGTGTAGTGGACTAACCACAGACGTGTTGACGCATGTTGCGTTGGTAGGTCGGTTCGAATCCCACGAGCGATAAATCTTTTTATTCACATTTTAAACTTTGAGGATCAAACAAGAGGCTATTCGTGCTACAGTCGACCAACAGCATGCATGTTGAATGCGTATTGGCCTGACACTTGGTGTAGCCTAGCAGTCCTGGCCATTTCTTCGCTATGTATTCAGCAGATGAATATGTTGACATGCTCCTCATCTATGGCGAAGCAAGACAGAACGCACAGGAAGCACAACGCCTGTACCAGGAAAGATTTCCACACAGACAACAACCGAACGCAAATACGTTTAAGAGGGTGGAGCGACGTTTGCGTATAACTTCGTCACTTTCTCGAACAGGTACTGTTAGAGGCACCAGTTACGTCCTGTGAAACTGCTGAGATGATTTCGGACACATTCCGGGAGAATCTTCACACGAGTACCCGGGGAGTGGGACAACAGGCCAACATCAGCCAGTCGTCTGTTGTAAGGATATTGCATTACAGATTTTTTCGTCTGAACCACCTGAAACTACATAAGGAATTCCACGGACGAGATTTCGGAACTCGTGTTGATTTCTGTGCGTGGATACTGACGCAAGTGGCAAATGATCCAGCGTTTGTATCTCACATTTTATTTTCGGATGAGGCACGATTTCATAATAATGGCTCTGTGAATCGTCATAATATGCACTACTGGAGTGTTGGATATCCCCACTGGGTAAGGCAGACAGCATTTCGGGCACGATGGGGAGTAAATGTCTTGCGTGGTATACTGGGTGATCACCTAATTGTACAATACTTCTTTGAGGATCATTTGACAGAAGCCCGGTACCTACAGTTTCTTCAAGACCAACTACCGTTGCTGCTGGAGGATGTGCCCCTGAGTGAGCGATTAACCGTGTGGTACCAACAAGACGGAGCTCCCCCTCACGTGTCAGCAGATGTTCGCAACGATCTGAATGTTACACATCCCCGTCGATCGATAGGAACTGGCCTGCTAGATCGCCCGATTTGACGCCACTGGACTTCTTCCTGTGGGGCTGTTTGAAGGATGTAGTGTACGCTCAGCAGCCGGAAAATCCTGAAAGCCTTCGAAAGCTTATTACGGAAGCCTGTGAATCCGTAACACCCACAATGCTACAAAGAGCCCGAATGGCAGTTCACGGCGTGCTGAAACGTGCATTACTGCAGAAGGCCATCTATTCGAACACTTACTGCACTAATAGGCTGTTGCTCAGTCAAGCAGATTCAAACCCCCAACCATTTTGTCCTCGTCCCACCCTGCTTATAAAACATCCACATAAGCAGCCCTGATGGCCTAGAACTGTGCCAAAATAAATAAATAAATAGATAAATGAATGAATTAACTAAATAACCCATCCGCCTCTGTGGTGTAGTGGTTAGTGTGATTAGCTGCCGGCCCCGGAGGCCCGAGTTTGATACCCGGCTCGGCCACGAATTTTGAAAAGTGGTACGAGGGCATAGCAGTTGAGGCCACCTGGGCGATGTACTGGTCATTCTCCCCAGATGTATCCCCCGACCCAATGTCTCACGCTCCAGCACACTGCCCTTGAGGCGGTAGAGGTGGGATCACTCACTAAGTCCGAGGGAAAAACCAATCCTGGAGGGTAAACAGATTAGAAAGGAGAATAAGAAGAACTAAATAACCCACGACGTGAGGGCATTCGGATACATTTGCTCTGTAGATGATTCTCGAAGTACAAAATGCGAATAATATTTACAGGCTGAAGTGAGATTCGAACCCACTTACCAAATGCAGCTTTATTAACAGCACCGCACTTAACCCATTACACAACGGCGACTCCAGCGAGTACGTTTCCAGAAAGCCTACTAGATGGACTACTACTTTCGCTTCACAAAGTCACACACGTTTTCTATCAGCATGACATCGCTTTTAACGTTCATTTCATATCCTACTGAAAGATCATAATTGGCACGTACTTTTTACATAACCGTATGACAGTTTGATGCATTGTGTAAATGGCTGTCGCATTCGGTACAAGTTTTTGCAAAGGTAATGGTGCAGTGAGTGATTAAAGCCTATTGTTGCTTGGTATATGGGAAAGGAGAATAGACCATAACGACACCAGTGATTTTCGGTGGGATGCCCAACAGCATAAAACAGGGCCTCTCAAACGCCCAAAATCTCACGCGTGCAAATCGAGGCGCAAGAGCTCCGTGCACTGTGCATTGGTTCCACTCGGCTCGGCTCGGACCAACGCTTCGTCTCTGGGCTGCTCGGCTAAGCTCGGCTCAACTCGGCTCGGATTTGGAGCGCTACGGAGCAAGTCAGGAAGAGGGAGAAAGGGAAAGCGAGCGAGACAGGCGTGGGGAAAGAGAGAGACAGCGCTATTGCTGACTCACCCGGTATAATGCTTGTCGTATAGCTAAGACTTCAGCTGTGAGGATGGATGCTTCATTGCTTCTTTAGTTTGTATGCAGTAGTAATCCAACGAAGTTCTCGAATTTTGCTCCATCAGTGTACACGTGAGTGTAATCCAGCGATGTGCAATTGATATGTCTGACCATATTTTGATTTGCATTACTTGCTTGTTGAAGGAAGTTAGGAAAAAGAAACGTAGGTGCCTTATACTTTGAACAATGAATAGTGAAGCATTCTAGGAAGAGTGGTGGTTTTCGTGACGTGCCGTGCCAAGTACCGTAGTGGTTAGTGAGATGCAGTAGGCAACTTATACTGTAAGTGGGTGGTTTTCTATGGTTAATCGCTGAAGAATAAATTTTGTTGCCAGATACTTTCGTCTAAATTGTAAAGGAACATAAGCTTTTACTGGAAGAGCATTAATAGGTGCTAACGACATTGCCCCAAGACATTCTAAAACCACAATTTTTAAAACATCCGCTTTCTTTGAAATGTACAGTGGAGCGTTGGCATATAAACTTATGAAGAAGGCGTTAATATCCACAAGCAACAGTTCCACACTTCCCTCAGTTCCTGGCTCCACCGTCTCCTTTACTACACCGATAAGGAAAAGCCCTCTCACTCCGTTCTTTCTTCTTATCATTGGAGGCACCATTCTGTACACAATGTGTGAGTTTATTGCCGCCATATTCACTATATAATACAACAAGAAGCCATAAATATGATTAGATCTTCTTCTTCTTATTATTATTATTATTATTCTTTATCGGTTTACCCTCCATGGTCGGTTTTTCCCTCGGACTCAGCGAGGGATCCCGCCTCTACTGCCACAAGGGCAGTGTCCTGGAGCTTCAGACTCTGAGTCGGGGGATAAAACTGGGGAGGATGACCAGTACCTCGCCCAGGTGGCCTCACCTGCTATGATGAACAGGGGCCTTGCGGGGGGATGGGAAGATTGGAAGGGATAGAAAAGGAAGAGGCCGTGACCTTAAGTTAGGTATCATCCCGGCATTTGTCTGGAGAAGTGGGAAACCACGGAAAACCACTTCCAGAATGGCTGAAGTGGGAATCGAACCCACCTCTACTCAGTTGACCTCCCGAGGCTGAGTGGACCCCGTTCCACCAGCCCTCGTAAACTTTTCAAATTTCGTTGTAGAACCGGGAATCGAACTCGGGCCTCCGGGGGTGGCAGCTAATCACACTAACCACTACACCACAGAGGCGGACAGATCTTGAGTTCCTTTTTTTTTTCTGTGTACTAACTGTCAATCATGTCCATAGCGTCGAAGCTTTGTTTTTGTTGAATTGGTCGAATTAGATTCACCTTACCCCCCCCCCCAACACACACACACACACACACACACACACACACACACACACACACACACACACACACACACACACACACACACACACACTTTGCCATCCACCCAAGGTCAGAAATCAAACACTGTGTGCACAGCACATTCCACATACGATGCTGAGTCGGTAGTGTGTTATTCTAATATCCAAGTCGTGTGGACAACTACTCTTTCTTTCTTTTCAAGTAATCTTTACTTCCTGAGGTTTCCAAGGTTTCATCTTAGTGTTGCTGAAGCTCAAGATTTTGCTGTAGTAAATCTCGTCCCAGCTTGTGTCTGGGGAGCAAGCTGTCTAATTTCTTCCTCTTACGAACTGTTTAGGGGCTGCCTGGCCGAGGAGGTAAAGGCGTTCTCGGTTCACTCGGAAATACGTGGGTTCGATTCCCCGTCAGGAAGTCGTAAAATGTAAGAAACGGGATTTCCACTTCCGGAGGCGCACATGGCGCTGAGGTTCACTCAGCCTACACCAAAAATGAGTACCAGGTTAATTCCTGGGGCAAAGGTGGCCGGGCGTAGTGCTAACCACTCTACCCCAACAAGTGCCGAGGTTACGAATGGTGGAAGCCTTTACTTTCCACTCCTCCAGTGGCCTTCATGGCCTGTACGGAGATGACTTTGCTTTTGCTTTTTAACAACTAAGTGCTTCACCAAGTCCTCTAATACACTTTTTCAACGTTGCTTTTCTCTCGCATCACCAACCATACCAAAAAATATTATAAATTTATTAAGTTGTAAGATTTGTTGCCTATTGCAGACCATATTTCCCCTTCTTTGAAGGCATAAACGCCATGAATCCTCATTTATCTCTGAAACTGTGTGAATGTTGATCGACTGCGGTGTTATGTCCTACATTGCACTATTCAGTACAAGCCCTAGTGAAGATCTCGAAATATTATTTCAGTGACCTCGGCTTCCTTTTGAGATACAGCTTCCCTAAATTCTGATGTTCCTTTAAATCAGACTCCATGGCTAAATTGTTAGCATTCTGGTCTTTGGTCCAAGGGGTCCCGGGTTCGATTCACGGCCGGCTCGAGGATTTTAACCTTAATTGCATAAATTGTTGATGATTATTGTCATTGTTTTTGTTGTTAGAATTCACTGGGCCCGTTCCTCACAGATGCGCAGTTCATCTGTAGGCGTCTACTCGAAAAACTTGCATCAGGCCTTTTCGGAGACTACACGCTATTCTTTTTCTTATTTTCCTTCTTTTTCTTATTCTTCTTCTTCTTCTTCTGCATATTCTTATTATTTTTTTGCAAGTTGCTTTACGTCGCACCGACACAGTTAGGTGTTATGGCGACGATGGGACAGCAAAAAAGTGGGATGGAAGCGGCCGTAGCCTTATTTAAGGTACAGCCTTTGCCTTGTGTGCAAATGGGAAACTATGGAAAACCATCTTCAGAGCTCCCGACAGTGAGCTTGAACCCACTATCTCCCGAATACTGGATACTGGCTGTACTTAAGCGACTGCAGCTATCGAGCTCGGTATTATTATTATTATTATTATTATTATTATTATTATTATTATTATTATTATTATTATTATTATTATTATTATTATTATCCGCCTCCTTGCCTAATGGTCAGCGTAGAGGCCTTTAGTTCAGAGTGGACCTGTTAGATTCCCGGCTGGACAAAGGATTTTAACTTCAATTGGTTAATTCCTGTAGCTCGAGGTATGGGTATTTGTGTCCGTCTTAATACACATCTACATAAAACACATTACACTGTCCATCCCTACCGAAACACGCAGTAGTAAACACATCCCTCCACATAGGCTAAGGTTGGTGTCAGGAAAGTCATCCGGCCGTAAAATCCATACAGAATGCTGATCCCGGGTAATTTGGATTGATGATGATTATTATCATTAGTTTTGTTGTTGTTTAATTTATAATTCGATAGTTCTTATGGCCATACTTGTTATGAGAGTGTGAATAATTACATTTGAGGGGTTAAACAAACTTGTACATTACTAAACACTCACATCATTAGGAGAATCACGCTAGGTATACAGATTTATTGTCACAAAGGAATATTGTTCCGGGCCAGCCCGGTGGTAGCTCCTTTCGGTACTTCCTGGAAGGGGCTAGAGAGTCAGACTACCAGGGATTTCTCAGCCGGCCTGGAGGGCATGGCATTGTTCTCGTCGGCTAGCTTACCTGTGAGTATCTGGGAGATGCAACGAGAATGTTCCGTCTCTAGCCACCTCGAGAATATTCTGGTACACATCACCAAAGCTATAAAAAGAGAGGCTAGCCGCGAACAGTTGGTCAGTATTGGACTCGGAGTCAGTGTTGGACTTCGTGGTGGAGTCCGTGTGAGACTCAGTGTGTAGGTGTTCGGTGCCTAGCCTGAGGGCAACAGAGGTGTTGGCTGCCACTAGTGTCCCATTGAGGTCCGAACGAGGAGTTACGATTGCTGTTGTGTCGGAGTGTTCAGTGAGTAGCCGGACTGAATATGGCGTACGGAACGGAAGACTTTGTACTACGTGGGAGTACGGTGTGTTTCTGTGGACTGAGGATCGCTGTGAATCAGCTATCGTGAGTGTAATTAGAACAGCGCTAAGATCGTTTTGCGAGTACCGTCCTGCTGTTTAGTTGTTCATTTCATGTGACTCTGAATTACTGGACTCGAACAAAGGAACAATCATTGTGTGTTGTCTGATGCGTAGCCCTCTGTTCAAACCTGTCCGTACGCAGTTGCTATGTTGGGTGGCTGGACTGGTGAACGCAAGTGAAAGGCCTATCAAATACGATTAGTGCTTCTTTCAGATAAAGACTGTTCGGCTGAAGACCTGCTGTGAGAGACTTGTAAATAGACATAGAGGTATGAATTTTTCGCATTAACGATAAATAAGACAAACAATATTTTGAAGCGATTTTTAGATATCTCAACGAATCATATGATTCTGATTAAGAAATCATTGATTTTATTTTCATGAATTACAGCGAATTGAAGCCACAACGCCAGATTAAAGCGAAATGTATCTGTTTTTGCAATAAGTGCAAAACTGCGGCGAAATTAATGGAAAATAACGATCTTGAAATTGCATTACAATGTCACATGTGTTGAGGGAAAGAGAAGACAGAATAAGGATTCCTCAATTCAACATATCTCTTCGTATTAATATTCTAGGAAATCCCTTAATGTTATGGCCATATAGAGTGAAAGCTATGGCCATGTAGGGTGAAAGGGTAATTTCTTATGTAATCTTTATGAGGACTATAATATAGCCCTAATCAAGGTTAGATAAATAATTATGAATGATTATCAATATTGTTTTTTCTTTATTTATCTGTCTTTCACATAAATAATTCACAATTCTCGCATACATATATACATCATCATTATAGACCGTTATGCCTTTCAGCGTTCAATCTGCAAGCCTCTGTGAATTTACTAAACATCGCCACAATCTTCTACTTTCAACTAATGCTGAGGCCTCATTTAGTTCTAAACCTCTTATCTTTAAATCGTTAGAAGCTGAGTCTAACCATCGTCGTCTTCGTATCCCTCTACTTCTCTTACCTTCCATAACAGAGTACATTATTCTCCTAGGTAATCAATCCTCCTCCATTCGCATCGCATGACCCCACCACCGAAGCCGGTTTATGCGAACAGCTTCATCCATCGAGTTACTTCTTAACTTAACCTTTATCTCCGCATTCCGAGTTACCTCCTGCCATTATTTTCACCTGTTTGTACCAGCAATCATTCTCTCTACGTTCATGTCTGTTACTTCTAACTTATGAATAAGATATCCTGAGTCCACCCAGCTTTCGCTCCCGTAAAGCAAAGTTTGTCTGAAAACAGATAGTTTCGTCCGAGGGCTGACTTCCTTCTTACAGAATACTGTTGATGGCTAGTACGAGTTCACTCCATTAGCTTTACTGCACCTTAATTCAATATCACTATTTTACCATCCTGAGAGAACACACATTCTAAATACTTGAAATTATCTACTTATTCCAGCTTTGTGTCACCAATCTGACATTCAGTTCTCTTGGATTTCTTACCTACTGACATCAATTTAGTCTTCGAAAGGCTAATTTTCATACCATACTCACTGCACCTACTTTCAGGTTCCAAGATGTTACACTGCAGGCTTTCGGCACAATCTGCCATTACGACCAAGTCATCAGCATTAACCCAACTGCTTACTATATTTCCATCTAACTGAATCCCTCCCTGCCACTTAATTCCTTTCAGCAGATTAGCCATGTAAATTACGAACAACAAAGGTGAAAGATTACAGCCTTGTCTAACCCTTCTAAGTACCAACAATTCTCAATGCAGTCCAATTGTCAACATAAATGCCTCTGATTGATTTCAATAATTTACATTTAAATTTAGTCCCCCGGTACGGCGAACACCTTTTCGCTCGGTACTCTGTCATACGCTTTCTCGATATCTATGAAACATAAACACAACGGTCTATACCTCTCGTAGCATATTTCAATTTCCTGGCGCGTACTGTAAATATCATCCTGACAGCCCCTCTGTGGTCTGAAACCACTCTGGTTTTCATCCAACCTTCCTCTCAACCACTGATAGCACTCTCCCTTCCGAGATGCCAGTGAATACTTTGCCTGGTACACTAATCAATGAGATACCTCGATAGCTGTTGCAATCCTTCCTGTTCCCTTGCTTATGGACAGGTGCCATTACTGCATTTGTCCAATCTGAAGGTACCTTATCAACACTCCATGCTAATCTTACTACTCTATCAAGCCATTTCATCCCTGCCTTCCCTCAATACTTCACCATTTCAGGTCTAATTCCATCTATTCCTGCTGCTTTATGACAATGGAGTTTATTTACCATCCTTTCCGCTTCCTCCTCCCCATGAGCTTGGCTGTTCGCAACACCACCAGGAAGATTTCCCTTTACGTTGAGATGTTCAAAATATTCCCTCCACCTCTCCAGTGATTCCCTGGGATCTATTATGAGTTCACTTGAATTACTCAAAGCACTGTTCACTTCCTTTTTCCCTCCATTCCTAAGATTCTTTATTACTGTCCAGAAGGGTTTGCCTGCTGCTTGACCTAGCCTTTCCAGGTTATTACCAAAATCTTCCCAAGACTTATTCTTGTACTCAACAACTATTTGTTTCGCTCTGTTTCTTTCACCTACGTACATTTCCCTGTCTGCCTCGGCCTTTGTTTAGAGCCATTTCTGATAAGCCTTCTTTTTACGTTTACAAGCTGCTCTCACTTCATCATTCCACCAAAATGCTCGCCTTTCCCCATCTTTATACACAGTTGTTCCTAGACATTCCCTTGCTGTTTCTTCTACAGCATCCCTGTATGCCACCCATTCTCTTTCTATATCCTGAACCTGGTTACTATCCACTGTTCGAAACATTTCACTAATCATATCCATGTACTTCTGTCTAATTTCTTCATCCTGGAGATTTTCTACCCTTGTTCTTTTGCAGACAGATTTCACTCTCACTACCCTAGGACTAGAGATACCTAGTTCACTGCAGATCAGATAGTGGCCTGTATCATCAAAAAATCCCCGGGAAACCCGTACATTCCTAACAGTTTTCCTGAATTCGAAGTCGATTAATATATAGTACATTATGGATCTGGTACCCCTGCCCTCCCATGTGTAGCTGTGAATAGACTTATGCTTGAATAATTTCTATTAGCTTCCAAATACCGGGCGAGTTGGCCGTGCGGTTAGGAGCGCGCAGCTGTGAGCTTGCATCTGGGAGATATTGGGTTCGAACCCCACTGTCGGCAGCCCTGAAGATTGTTTTCCGTGGTTTCCCATTTTCACACCAGGCAAATGCTGGGGCTGTACCTTAATTAAGGCCACGGCCACTTCCTTCCCATTCCTAGGCCTTTCATGTCCCATCGTCGCCATAAGACCTATCAGTGTCGGTGCGACGTAAAGCAAATAGGAATAATTAGCTTCCAAATCTTCCCCACATTTATCAATCACTCTTTCGTATCCTTCAGTTCTATTTTCAACTCTTGCATTGAAATCGCCCATTAGCACTATCCTATCCTTGCTGTTGACCCTGACTACGATGTCGCTAAACGCTTCACAGAACTTATCAACTTCATCCTCATATGTACCCTCACATGGTGAATACACTGAGACCATATTCTCGTCCTAATTCCTCCAACTGCCAAATATACCCACATTATTCACGCATTTACGTGCATAACAGAAACTATATTGCGCGAAATAGTATTCCTGATGAATAGCCCTACCCCATACTCTGCCCTTTCCCTTTTATCACCCGTCAAGGACACTTTATAATCTCCTATCTCTTCCTCGTTATCTCCCCATACCCGAATATAATTTACTCCTAGCACATCCAGATGCATCCTGTCCGCTGACTCAGCCAGTTCTTCTTTCTTTCTTCCATGAGCCCCATTAATGCGCCTATTGATAGCTCCCCATAGAATCCCATTTCGTTCGCCAAGTCCTTTCCAGGGTTTCCCTCGCCTGTCAAATGCGAGTGGTACTACATTACTCCAATAGGTCCGAGGCTTGCTCAAAATGTTCAGAACTCGGTAAATTCTGTGAAGTAGAATGCTTTCATACTTACACATAGTCCAAGTGAGGATCTCTCCTCTAACGGGTTATGGACCACCGGAGTATTGTATAGTCCTAGCCGCCTGAGCAAAAGAAGGGCCATAACTCAGAATATGTCCGAGATGCCCACTTCAATTCCGTGGCAGCTGGTATTCCGACTCTCAGGACCACTTACTAGGCCACTCAGCCGTTGCCCATGGTTCACGAACTAGCACGTGACTACAGTTACCCATACCATGAACCATACAATTCTCGCAAATTAAACTTTGTATGAATAAGTTTAGGAAATGATTTTCGCGAAATTAAAGCGATGGGGTCAGCCCTATTTCGCGAAATAACGCGGAAAATAGTTTCCTTTTCGCGAAATCCAACCTAAATTAATGCGAAGAAATCATGCCCCAAGACATAAATTAGTGAGCGTGGTCATACATGGCTGAATAGAATTGTGTGTGTATTTATTGGGTCATCCTGAAATAAAATAGAGAAATAAAATAGACTGTGTTTTATTAGTAACATTATATCTATGCAATTAATTTTGTAGTTATTTATGATGAGCCATTTTAAGCTGTAGTCAGGAAAGGCCTCAGATACTGTGCAGTGCTTAAGAGCACCGTGAACTTTTAATTCTCTTCATAATTTTTTCACTCTCTTGTCTGGTTCCTCGGCTGAATGGTCAGGATTGTGGCCTTCGTTTCAGAGAGTTCCGAGAGATTGATTAATTCCTCTGGCTCATGCAGGGTGCTTGTATAGGTTTTAGTGCATACCTTTCCATATACACACAACACGCCACGCCACAGAACACTGCCAACCACCACACAAACACTCAGTAGCGAACACATCCTTCCAGAGAAGGCTGGAGGCGCGAAGGGCATCCGTTCGTAAAACTGGGTCAAGTCCACATTTAAAAACAGAGTTCGCACCCGCGACCCCAGGTCATTCCATGCTGTTTCCGCACTATTTTAACATCTGTTTGTGCGGTTAGGGGAGCGCAGCTGTGAGCTTGCATTCGGGAGATTGTGGGTTCGAACCCCACTCTCGGCAGCCCTGAAAATGGTTTTACGTGCTTACCCATATTCACACCAGGCAAATGCTGGGACTGTACCTTAATGAAGGCCACGACCACTTCCTTCTCACTCCTAGCCTTTTCCTATCTCATCGACGCCATAAGACCTATCTGTGTCGGTGCGACGTAAATGAACTTGTAAAAAATTAAGTATCTGTTTCTCACAATGTCCTATTTGTATGGAGATGTTGTGGGAACTCAATGAAAAAGAATGAAATGGCGTATGGCTTTTAGTGCCGGGATGTGTCCGAGGACTTCGGTTCGTCAGGTGCAGGTCTTTCGATTTGACGCCCGTAGGCGACCTGCTCATCGTGATGAGGATGAAATGATGATGAAGACGACACATACACCCAGTTCCCGTGCCAGAAGAATTAACCAATTATGGTTAAAATTCCCGACCCTGCCGGGAATCTAACCCTGGACCCCTGTGGTTAAAGGCCACCACGCTGACCATTTAGCCATGGAGCCGGACTGGGAACTCAATACTCAATTACATGAAGCCCGTAGTTCGCCAGGCTCAGGTCTGGGTGCCTTGTAGCCTATGTACTGAATTTGTTTCTCCATATAGGCTACACACAACACACCACACTACCGCAGAAACATTCAGTAGCGAATACACCCTTCCCCATGGCTGGGTCCACCACAGCTTAACGGTAGCTCAGTGATCAGAGCAGCTCCGTGATCAAAGCAATTCACCGGTAAAAGGAAGGAAACTAGTTCGATCCTAGGGCATGCTGTGTCATGCCATTTTAGTTTTGTACTTAACATCTGTATGACATGTCCTCTATAGATATGAATCACATGACTTAACATGAAATTAGTGTTGTCCTCAACTACTTTTACTGATTTCGCAGACGCCGAAGTGCCTTCAGTTTTATTCCGCAAGAGATATTTTATGCCCCTGTAAATCTACCATCACGACGCTGATCTTCAATTACCACCGGACTGAGCCGGAATCGAACCCGCCACCTTGCCTCAACTCTCTCAGCCACTCGGCTCGGCTCCTGAAAATTCACTATATTATAATAGACTATTATGGCGTATGACATCCGGAGCCATGGGCGATGTGTGCGTCTGTGAGAATGGGGCCTACCTAGGATGAAATCCAAAGTTGAAGATAACATAAAAACCCAGTCCTCGAGTCAGAGGAACTCATCAATGAAGGTTAAAACCCCAAGACCGGGCAGTAATCAAACCACGGACCCATTGGAGCAAATGCCATCATGCTAAACAGCCACAGAGCCGGAAAATATTTCCTTACTGTAACCTATGTCTATGATGTTTAAATGCCAGGATTGTTTTACAAGAGATGTCATAATTATAAAAGAAAGTGTAAGGCCTATTTATTTTTCAGGGAATAAACGCAAAAGTAAAGAATACGTATCTTCAAATATTTGCCCTTGCCGTTATATCAGTGGATACGTTATTTGTCTTCAGGTTGCTCACTTCAACAATCCCAGTTCTCTGAGATTATTTCATAGTAACTATGTAATTCATTTAATTGCGATGTTTAACTCTTTTCAGATTTCTATGTACAGTGTTGAACACCAAATGTCTCCTAGACAAATGTCATGCCAATAAAAATAATATCAAATAAAAACTACCTGAGGTTCCACGCATACTCAAGAGAGTTCATTTCTAAGCACGCGAACAGACTTTTATCTACTACAGTTGTACTTCCAGGCAACTCAAAGACTCCGGTACGTTTGAATTTGCAGTTTTATGTCAATTCGTGACGTATATTCTATTGACGACAGTCATTTTCCACGACAGTTTCACAATGATTGCCTATAACTGCATAGCTACCGTATCTGGAAAATGTATAACCATTTCACATAATTATTGGATACAACGGTGGTACACTAAGAGGAGTCCTATCCTATAACTTGTTTTTACAATATGCTTTACAGCGCACAGATAGGTCTTATGGCGACGATGGGACAGGAAAGGGCTAGCTGTGGGAAGGAAGCGACCGTGGCCTTGATTAAGATATATGGTTTTTGTTTTTTTTGCTATTTGTTTTACATCGCACCGACACAGATAGGTCTTATGGCAACGATGGGAAAGGAACGGCCTAGGAATGGGAAGGAAGCGGCCGTGGCCTTAATTAAGGTACAGCCCCAGCATTTGCCTGGTGTGAAAATGGGAAACCACGGAAAACAATCTTCAGGGCTGCCGACAGTGGGGTTCGAACCCAATATCTCCCAGATGCAAGCTCACAGCTGCGCGCTCCTAACCGCACGGCCAACTCGCCCGGTAAGACATATGCATCGTGCATGGTGTGAAAATGGAAATACGACAGAAAACCATTGTCAGGGCTGCCGACAGTGGGATTCGAACCCACTGTCTCCCAAATGCAAGCTGGCATCTACGTGACCCAAACCACATAGACACTCGCGTGATACCGATCTCATAAAAACCCGTGAGGGGAATCTCGACATAATTCGAAGTTGGTAATAATAATAATCAGTGGTTTAGTTGGACCGGAACGGGCCGGAACACCGTTCCGGAAAGTATTTTGCCGCTTTAGAATGACGTAACATTTTTACATTCAGTAAGAATATCTTATAATCTATACATAGCGCTGAAACGTCATGGGTGTACAATGAGATCCACACCGAAAAGAGAAATAGGGTGCTGGTTGCAAGATCAAGCGGACTTATTTTCATAAGCAGCGTTGGACCCCCTGTGCATATATTTAACCGACAACCATATGTCAAGTCATGGCTACGAAAGGGGAAACGTTCAGCTGATGAAACAACTTGTCGGAAACATGAGGCCGCTGATTTTGACATCTAATACGAGTCCATTTGGAAATTGCTGAATTAATAAGATGAGTTCCTGTAAATATTTTGTTCCAACTACATCACTGATAATAATAATAATAATAATAATAATAATAATAATAATAATAAAGTAAAGTAAAGTAAACTCGTGTCCTCATCCCGAGGTAGTGCAGCTCTTTTCAGGCACACTCCCATTGGAGGTGAGCTGCATGTACCATTTCAACCACATACCAGCCCTCCTGCCATTCTTAAATTTCTGGCAGTACCAGGAATCGAACCCGGGCCCCTGAGGACGATAGCTAATAACACTAACCGTTACGCTACGGAGGTGGAAATAATAATAATAATAATAATAATAATAATAATAATAATAATAATAATAATCATCGCTTAAGTGCGGCCAGTATCCTGTAATCGGGAGATAGTGGGTTCGAGCCCCACTGTCGGCAGCCCTGAAGATGGTTTTCCGTGGTTTCCCATTTTCACACCAGGCAAATGCCGGGGCTGTACCTTAATTAAGGCCACGGCCGCTTCCTTCCACTTCCTAGGCCTTTCCTATCCTATCGTCGCCGTAAGACGTATCTGTGTCGGTGCGACGTAAAACAAATAGCAAACAAAATAATAATAATAATAATAATAATAATAATAATAATAATAATAATAATAATAATAATAATAATAATAATAATAATAATACCGAGCTCGATAGCTGCAGTCGCTTAAGTGCGGACAGCATCCAGTATTCGAGAGATAGTGAGTTTGAACCCCACTGCCGGCAGCCCTGAATATGGTTTTCCGTGGTTTCCCATTTTCACTCCAGACAAATGCAGGGGCTGTACCTTAATTAAGGCCACGTTTGCTTCCTTCCTACTCCTAGACCGTTCCTATCCCATCGTCGCCATAAGACCTATCTGTGTCGGTGCGACGTAAAGCAACTTGTAAAATAAATTAATAATAACAATAAAATGAAAAGTTTCCAAGTTAGCAGGTCTGATCGCAATTGAAGTCGGTAGTATTTTAGAGGATTTAATTGCTACAACTCCGTGTCGTTGGCTTCTAGCTCGTTAAGGAAATATTTCGGAACAACGTTCAGACATCCTGTCGTTTCTTAACTATTTGCATTATTAATTGCAAAATACGAAATATTGTACGGTAAGAAGTATACGGTATACAACAATGGCCTGTAATCTTCCCGAAGTTATCAAACAGATTAGCATGTGGAAATGTTTTTTCTCTTTCATCCGTATTTGGACTTAACTCTAGAGGTCAGACGTTTAGTGAATTAAATGTATTTATTGCATTAATCTGGCATGTATTGTTCCGTACTTCGCCTGCCACATCATAAGCTAACAATGTGAAGAGTTCCTGATGCTCGTTCCGGGGCCCGCCCGCCTGCCTTGGGCAATGAGAGCGGAGAGCCGCACAACCGCTGTGCCGGCTCCTCTCGTCAGTGCACTCTTGTTCGCGCCGGAGTGCAGAGGCAAGTCGTTCAGATCTGCGAGGCAGAACGTGTTCAGTTTTTTCTTTCATTCTTGACTTGTGTGGCGGCGCTTTAGAAGAGGCCCCTAGTCGCTAACCAGCGATGCTCGTGTGCCGATGAAACAGAACTAATTAAGTTTAGCTGTATGAGATTTTAATAATAATTGTTACTTTTATCAGTTAGATAAATGGTGTCCACAATGACATCGCCGTGTTGGACATTACGTTATTCTACTCCAATTGTGGTGCTTAAACTGTTGTGCTTCTTGGGAGGATTGGTGGTGACAATAGGAGGAGCTCGAAGTCAAGGTACGTTATTTTCTTACTTTCCAATTCTTCTGGACGTGTGACGATAATGTTTTCTATCTGGCAGTTCCGTGAGAATTTACTTTGTAACTCAAGTCGAGTTCGGTTACTGTAAACCTGTTAGATAATTTTTAATCTCGATGCAGTTTATGAGTGTGTGAACTTAAACGCCAGCTTTCTACGGTCCCCGTTATAACAGGTGGGAGGCAGGTGTTGCTCAACTACCTGGCTGTCTCCGCCTACAGCAGAGGGGAAGTCTTCAAAAAGTGTTTCGTTCCATAATTCTTAGATTTCGGATGTTTTTTGTTTCCAATATTACAATTTAGGATTATAATTTAGTAGCATGATTTGAACTAGGTCTGTGTCCTACATTGCAGTAAGCCTACGCACCTTCCCATACCACGTCTGTTACTGATGATCACCAGATAGCAAGTTTACGTATTGTTCCTTGATTCTTTTCTCAAGTTTTCGAGGATTTATCATATTTTCAGTAAATTAGGTGTGAACAAGAAAGTAAAGTTGTTAATTCTATCTGGAAATCTCTAGCAGTAAACACAAGTTCGAAGCAGGTGTTTAGACTACCTGCTGAGCTCCCGTAATTCCCTGGCCACCACTTTGTTCTCAGTTGATGCAACATGATGAAATATGTGTAAATTAAAGAATGTGTGTGCAGAATGCCGAATCATTGTCTCCATTGGCGCTGTAGTCGATGGACACGTCGGAAGATACAACTGTAGACGAGGAACGGCGCAGTTAATGTCGGAAGCAACTTTCCAGAAATCCCTTTTTTTGTTAATTTAATGTTATCAGTATAGCTACAGCATAGACTTCTTTTAAATTTCACCTTGCAGAAAATGGTGGATTTCGTAGAAATAAATTTACAATTCATTCACTTGTTTACCATTTAACCTTTTCATAATACAGGTAGGCCTACTGGTTTGCGTAGAACTGCGTAGCAACTACGAACTTAGCTATACGGGATAAATTTCCATGTCAGCAGACCATTTATTTCTTTTCAAGTAACTATACCCCACCACTAGAAGAAGGAAATCGGTACGGTACGTAATATTATGTTCTTCAGACATTGACGAAGTCTTGAAGGAAAACTTCATGACATTGTTAATCACACTGCTCCTGCTGTCCTGTTTCGAGTTCTCCAGTTTGCTCTTCATTTTTTTATTGTTGACCGAATGACTCCATGAAACTTAGTTGTTTCTTGTCTCTGCCACAACTACATAAGAATTATCGTTCCTACTCGCTTCGACAGTGTTTCACATTCAACTTGGAACAACACACGTGAAATAATCCATGCACTTGCAGCGAAACGTAGACTTTTGACAATAAAGAAAACAATTGTGTTAGATCGGCAATTGGGGGGGGGGGAGGTGGAGGGGGCGGGGGCGTTAGCTTTCTTCGTGAAGCTGTACGCTGGATTGCCCCTTCTAAGGGAGATGTGGGTTAGTGGCTACTATATCAGTGATATGAATTTCTATCGAAATCTCCCTTTCGGATAGCAAACAATATTATGGATATGTTTAACAGACATTTCTTTCGTAATGCTGGTGGAATCGGAGGAACTTCCGTTCTGGAGAACTAAACTTCGAAGTAAATGTAAGGGACGGCCTTTGGTCAGTTGCTTTGTTCTGGAATGTGGCTGCTTGCTGCGAGTCACTGGTCGAGTAACGGCTCTTTTGTACGCCAGTTCCATGTCTAAACGTGTCCAGGTCACACTTAGCTGTGCGGCTCGAGTGGTAGAAACTAGACTTGCTTTGCGTTGATCCAGTTGTCATTTCAATGAATAGTGGTGCGTACGACGATTGGGCTACAAAGCCAGTATTGTATTGAATGGTACACTAAGTGAAGTTCTTTCCCCAGAGAATTTCCAAATTTACTCTATAAGGTGGTGCTTTCTTTCTGATAACTGGTACTGGTAACTATTCTAAGCCTAGACCAGTATCTCACATTGATACGAATATCACAATATAATGGATCACGCACACACATTTGGATGATGATGATGATGATGATGATGATGATGATGATGATAAAAATACTCGTCGACAGTAATGTGAAGGAGAACTAACCCATTCGGACTGAATGATCCTGGTAACTCATCTTACGATATAACAAATACAGAAATAGCTAAATTTGCAACTACCTCTCTCAAAGTAATTGGGCGATTCTGTGACTGCGTGACAAGATATTTGAGTTTTACTTATTTTTGAAGCTGTAAACCTGTTAGTAATACATCCGCACTTTCCTCGGCAATAGTTAATGGCAGTCAACGAAAAGAATAATCCAGGCCATCAGTGGTAGTTGCACTTTGGAATGAACTTGTAGCTACGAAAGCACTCTGGTGAGATAAAGTGGGATGTCCTCTGGATGAGAACCCTGCTACTGACCACGTAAGAAGTTTCGTATGATTTGACTGTGTACAGTAAACAAGAACCATACCAGTACGTCGCAATGTGAAACTGATATTTTACAAACATAGATAATGGCAGATATGCCTTAAAATTAGTCGCATAATATTTGACGGCTTGCTGATGTCATTGACCTCTTTCGGTCATTCTTGTTAACTGGTATTGCTTAGGTAAACACTGAAGTTATTATGACTGGTGGATAAGTCATATAGATTATTAGTACCTAAGAGATTTTCGTCATGCTGTTAGAAATTAAAATATGGCTAGAGCAAGTGCTCTAATTTCATGACTGGATAAGTTGTGTGTGCAATGAATTATATGTAGAGGTACGACCATGGCTGCTTTATTTTGAATCATATACATGTTTTCTTGAGGATTAGGCCTTACGTTCCGAATCTGCGTTAGCTGAAAGCTCGAACCTGTAAGTTATTTATGAAGTGTGAATTCTACAGAAGCATGTTCCATTTATGTTATTTAAGTGAAACCCAGTCATTGGCTTAAGTTAGCTTCGCATTTTATCCACCTGATTGAATGGAAAATCCCTTTACCGAGCGTTGTGTTCATAATCTCCGTCGTAGATCATTGGGTGGGCGGAGAAAATAAGAGTACCGTACGTAAACCGAGTAGTGGTACTGCATAATATAGCAAAGCACATATCACTCCCTAGGTTTAGGGGCATTAATACCGGCAATAAGACTGGAGTAAAAGTACTGATACGGCTGCAGAAAATTTAAGTGATTGTCCTAGAATTGTGCTTACTGTAGGTATGTTCCACGTACTATTATTTCCTTTTCAATTGTATGAGGTCAAAGCAGGAGCAAACTTTCCGACCAGAATGTTAACCGCATATAATAATAATAATAATAATAATAATAATAATAATAATAATAATAATAATTTTAAAAAGCATATTGTAACTCGTGCACTTCTTTCATGAAACAAGTATATTGCCATGTTACATCACCACCTCGTTAGTCTCCCATTACGATTGTTTCACATAGTGCAGTTAAATATTTTTCCGTGACTTTGCTATACTCTGTCTGGAAACCACAAGTTGGGTCACAGTCAATTGAAAGACGGTTTTGTTTGTCAATTTGTGTAAGGTGTAATGTCATATTCTTATCAGTTACTTGAAATCCAGATGAACTAGTGCACTGCATTCAGAGGTAATGAAATTAGTACCTGCATCTTGTTGGCTGTACATGTTTTCAATTACTTCAGTCCTCGGAAATCTTAAGGGCCCGGGGCTTTCGCTTGGTCCAATGTTCATTTGGAGAGACTGACAAAAATTTGCCTTTATCGATCATACCAGGTTATGGTTGGTAAACGTAGTCACCAGGTCATTCCAGTACCAACTTTTTCACACACAGGTACTACATGGCGTAAAATTTAAATGATCCTGTTAGCCTGTAATATATTCAGCGACCCGTTTTAAATAGGCTACTTGAGATACATTAACTGACTGTTGTACCGGCGTGTTTGGCTCTGTGTGTAATGTGGACTCGGTCTTGAGCAAGTCAGTATCCAACCTACTTTAACAAGACGCAACGTTAGCAGGTTTCGGAAACTTCATTAAACTGCACCACTCAGCTGTCTTCTCTTCATTGCTAGCGTTGGTCTACTTAGCGAGCTTTCTTGGACATGCGTCAGTCGCATTTAAATACAGTACTGACAAGAGTAATTCCGTATGAAAGCAAGGTCTTCTGCACTGGAAAACCCCTGGCCTCAAGGCTCCAAAGGAAATCGTTATAATTTATTCTCCCTTTCCTTAGACTCTTGCCGGTTGTATATTACGCCGATCGTTTTGATTATAACAGATTGTGTACAGTAACGTTTTTGCTCGATCACGGATAACCACAGGCAGGAAAAGGGACAGTTTATTGTGAACTGTCGGTGGGCTGAGCGATCTCACCGAAAATATCACAGTACAAGAGCAAATTATCTCTTAGGAATAGACAAAGAAAAACCGTTTACCCTAAAGATATCCTATCAAAGGTAAGACATACTTATGATCGCCAAGTGATCATTGCCATCTGACAGTGAATTTTGAATGTTAAGGTTAATTGATCATCAGATAATGAGAGAACATTTTTCATACTTTCCAAATGTTACCCGCGTATTTTAATTTAAAGCGTTTTAAGAAGACTGTAAATTATTTCAACGAACCTTGGAAGTTCGTAATTCGTACTGTATAACACTTTTGTTAGCATTAAATCATTGTAATGTCTAACTATTGAGTACATGTTTTTCATGTTTTTCAATCCTTATTCTGTATTTTCCTTAACGTGAATTGAGTTTCCTGTTCAGTGTTTATTGCACCATTCCATGTTCCAACATTTTGTATAGTTCAATGCTCATTTAGGAGACTATTGGAGTAATGCTGTACAGGGGTAAAACAAGTAGAGGGAGATCAAGGAGATGATTATTACACTAGCTATTTATTTATTTCAAGGTAAGTTGACTACAGTGGTGATTGTGAATGGATAATTTTGAAAGCGCTCGGTTCGTGTACGTACAGATTGAAAGCTGAAAAGTAGGTGTCTGTCATCATCCCAGAGGCTGGTTGGATCCTCAAATAGTACCACCAAAGGCTATGCAGCTATAGCAAAACCACAAGAACCAATGGCAGCACCAAAATGAGGCATACTAGGCAAGACAAGGAGTGCGGTAGTTTGCCATTGCTTTCCTCACTGGGCAGACAGTGCTATTGTAGCATGACTAACCCTATG
This sequence comes from Anabrus simplex, assembly GCF_040414725.1. Taxonomy (NCBI): domain Eukaryota; kingdom Metazoa; phylum Arthropoda; class Insecta; order Orthoptera; family Tettigoniidae; genus Anabrus; species Anabrus simplex. The sequence continues at coordinate 1,058,000,816 of NC_090266.1, forward strand.
AGCAACAACTTTTACAACATTCAGACGCACTGGATGTGCTCCGAATGTCATTTCTCAGCACAACCCATACCCCAGCAGCTTCCATATTGTCACAGCCATGGATGAGACTGGGATGTCAGTGGAATCTACACTTTGCTCTGGCCTGTGCCAAAGAGATGGATGCAAAAGTACTGTGTCCATCAAGAAGTGACAACAGGCAGTGAAAAGTAGGTATATATAAAAAATAAAATGTGCGTACTATTCACTTTCTATAAATCCCTCTATCATAGCCTTCATCACTGAAGTAATTTCCTTAACTCGTAGGTCGCTTCCAATTCTCTGTTAGAAGCAGTAATCTATTGAGTTAACACGTGTGACATCCAGAGACTTAATGTTGCTGGTTTTACGCCCCACTAAGTATTATTACGGTTTTTTGAGACGCTAAGGTGCGGCGGAAATTTAGTTCCAAAGTGAGTGGGCGAGCAGATTATAAAATTTAGCTTCTGTGCAGTTTGCAAAATTAATTATTCAACTGAGTGTGGTATGAACTTGCAGTATGAAACAACATTTTGTACATATCCATTCTTGGGATGAACAGGAGTCCCTTTGAAGAGAAAATGTATACCTCCATTTTCTTGCGTCTGGAAAGCCTCTTAGCTGCGAAATTCCAGGAATTTCTTGTTATGAATATTATCGGCGTTGATCCATTTCCTTAAAGCGTTGTCCATAGAGAAAAGAAGTAAGAGGATTATTAAATACTCAAGCATTTCTGAATATAATAAAGGGTGCGGACTGAACATGCTATCGTCTTGTAGCGAAAATTGCGAGATTAACTACTGCGTATAAACGCTATGGTATAACATTGGATTCTCATATTTTCAGAGCGAAATGCGATGAAATGTTTTGTTTCTCAGTTTTTTAATGCTATTTGTTCGGGGCGTCCACCTACAAAAATATTTTGCCCCTACTTGTACCATATGTTATGAACCTGCGTGAACAGTATTTGGATATTGCGGAAGGGTAAAGTGTTGAATGTGAAGAAAGGAAGGTTAAGGACGACTCAAACACACAGTTCACAGGCCAGGGATATTAATTTACAATTGAAAAGCCCTTACCCGGCCGGGAATTGAGCCCGGGGCCGCCGGTGATAGGCGGATGCGTTGCCCCCTACATCACGGGGCCGGACTGTTTCTCAGTTTACTTTACGAGAATCATATAAAAGGATCATCTTAAAAAGTTGAGTACTTATAAACGTTTGGGGATAGCATGCCTGCCTTCTAAGTGGAGTCCCAGAGTTCGATTCCCTGATAATCCAAGGATTACAATCCTGGATTGAGGGCTCTTGAGTTCATTCAGCACCATGAGCTATCTGATACGACAGTCTTGACAACTAGTCACGAAAACCAGGATTGCTCCGCTGATCACGTGCCTGCAAAAATATGCAGGTCAGGCTGAGCAGTAGTCGTCGTGATAAGTCAAGGCCCTTGATAGGCTGAATGCAGTACGGATTTGATCATTTAAAACATAAATAAAACCGGGCGAGTTGGCCGTGCGGTTCGAAGCGCGCAGCTGTGTGCTCGCATCCGGGAGATAGTGGGTTCCAACACCACTGTCGGCAGCCCTGAAGATGGTTTTCCGTGGTTTCCCGTTTCCACACCAGGCAAATGCTGGGACTCTACCTTAACTTAAGGCCACGGCCGCTTCCTTCCCATTCCTAGGCCTTTCCTGCCCCATTGTTGCCATAAGACGTATCTGCGTCGGTGCGATGTAAAGCAAATAGCAAAAAATAAAAAAATATTTATGTAAAATTCTGCAGGGAGCTCTTTCGTTTTGTCCACTCTTAACTATTAGTTCAAGAATCTTCACTTTCTGTTGCCAGTTTTCAGTAATGAACGACGAAAACGATTAGTATTATACGTAGTATGAGTAATAATCTGGTTTTTCTTCATGAACAGAAATATTTGTGAGATAATTAGTTGCGTAGTTTTATCCAAAAACATAGGTTTATTTTGTTTGAATTGCAGAAATTCATAATCCCTTTTATGCGTCCGTGCCCGAAACTGGACCAACCAGTCGCAATTCACTGTCTAGTTCGAGCACTGCCTGACAAAAGAAATTGAAGCACCCAGAAGGGGAGGAGGAAACGAAACGAAATGAAATTTCACGCTTTGAGAGGGTGTGTGATGTTATTTCAATGATTACAAAATCAAGTCGAATTTACTACGAATTTTGGCAGTACGAGCCCACTTAACAGTATGACGTTGCAACAACTCTGGCCTGGATGCAAGCACCGATTTGGTTGGGAAGGGTGTCATAAATCCGTTGTATCTCTCTTAAGGCAAACTGGCCCACAACTGTTGTAACTGGTCCTTGATATCTTATTCTATCGGAGACAGATCTGGGGATCACGCAGACAGTTCAGAGACACGTGCCGTGTGTGGACGAGCATTGTCCTGTAGAAAAATGGCACCACGATACTCTCGCATGTGAGGTAACACATGAAGACGTAGGTTGTGCGTTACCTACCGTTGTACCGTCAGAATTCCCACAGTCACTACCAGCTGTGACCGGAAGTCATACCCGATGGCTCCCCACACAATGACCCCAGGAGTAACACCGCTTTGCCTTTCCAAAATTTTGGGAGAATGGGTCCTCTCACCGGGTCGCCGCCACACTGGCAGGCAATGGTTATTATACCCGGGTTAGTGCAGAACCGCGATTCATCGCTGAACACAAGGCGACGCTATTTATCAGCAGTTCATGCTTCCCGGTCACAGCACCACTCCAAACGCAACCGTTTGTGTTGTGTTAACGGCAGCCTATGCATGGGATGGTAATTCCCTAGATCGACTGCTGCTAGTCTCCGACCAATGGTGCGGGATGACACAAAATGTTGCAAGAAGTCATTACTTATTCTCGGATGGCAGGCGCATGTATGAAGGGATTACGAGGTGCTGTGTACACAATATGACGATCCTCCCTTGTGGTATTCAGACGTGGTCGACTGGAACCTTGACGAGTATGCCTGCCTTCACGTTTCCATGCAGTCCAACATCGGGTCACTGTCACATCCAAATGCCCCACAAATCTGGATTTTGCACGATTCGACCAGACAGCCAAATGGAGACCCACAGTGTGGCTCCTTACAAATGTTGCTAGGTGCTAATAACGCTGTCTTAAGAGTACGCGGCATCTCTGTGTCCTTCAGTGATCACTCCTACTCAACCTCCCGGTGATCAGCTCAAATCAACATCATACCTGTAGTTCTGAGAAGAACCCCCTGTGGGTGGGGGACGCAGATGAAGAATACACCCACGGCATCCCCTGCCTGTCGTAAGAAGCGACTACATGGGGCGACCAAGGGATGATTGGATTAGAACCATAAACCTACTCTTGATTCGTACCATCATCCGGGGAACACCATGGGTTGCATGTACTTGCGAGTAGTATCACTAAATTGGTACGAAATAGGTTTGTGATTAGTTGCAGTAAAAAGCCTGGCCTGGTGGATTCCAGTACCCGTGCGTTGTACCCATGTGAGCAACACCGCGGGTCTAGGCGTAGCCTGTGAGTTGTACCGCTATATGAGCGGCACCGTGGGTCAGCGTTGCCTGTGATTGGTACCCACTATGTGAGGAACACCACGGGAATACCGGCGCCCGTGACTAGTACACCTAGGTGAGGAACCTTCCCGGTTTGCGTTGGCTATGAGTGGCGCCATTGTGTGAGAAACACTATAGGTCTGCGTTCCCTGTACGAATTGCAATACTTGTGAGTAGTACCATCTTGTGTGGACCACCGTGAGTCTTCGCTACTTTTGATCAGTACCCCCAAAATGACAAATACCATGGTTCTACTTTACTCGCGACTTGTACCATTCTGTGGGGCCTTAGACGTGAATTTAGCACCCCTTCAGACATCAAGCATCATTGTGCTTTATGAATGGTCCCTTGGTCAGTAATACTCTAATTAGCTAACTTATTTTCGAGTCTGATCCACTGTTTTTGTTTGTTTGTTTGTTTTTTGTAGGGCCTATGTCCATCCATTCATTCCTTATGACATTCTTTATTTTATTTTGGTCAGTGGATGTATTTGATTTTTTTGTTCTTTCATTTCGTACCATTAGGGGCCGATGACCTCGATGTTAGGCCCCTTTAAACAACAAGCATCATCATCATCATCATCATCATCAGTTCTGAGAAGAAGAGACAGCTGGCAGAATTGGAAAGTGTGGTACTACGGGAGTGTCGGCCTATTTCCATGTCAGACATGCTACCAGGCAGATGGTATTAGGTGCGTGGAATAGCGGCTATTCAATAGCCTACTGCCAGGCCTGGTAACAACAATAAATACGAACAACACTTATGCGCTCTGGTGGCCGTTCTACCTGTCGCAGAGAATTGCAACTCTAATCATTTACATACCCGCCCATGATGTGTACGAAGTTACATTGACATCAGAATATTTCTTCTGGGTGCTTGATTTTTTTTTGTCAGGCAGTTTATATTGCGTTACGTCGTACCAATCCAGGCATATTGAATGGTGACGAAGGGATAGGAAAGGGGATGGACTGGGAAGGAAGTCAGCTTGTCATTAATTATGCTACAGCCTCAGCATTTGCCTCGTGTGAAAATGAAAACCATCTACAGAGCTGCCGACAGTGGGGTTCGAATCCGCTATCTCCCGAATGCAAAGCTAACTGGTACGTAACCTAAACGTGAGCCAACTCGCTCGGTCCAAATTAGAAGGGTTCGACCTTACCTTCTTTGGTTATGCATAGAGGCATGATTTCTCGCATTAATTTATGTTCGATTTCGCGAAATAGGGGTGATCCAGTCGCTTTAATTTCGCTTTAATCCTTTCCTAAAGTTATTCACAAAAAAGTTTAATTCGTGAGATTGTTGAATTATTTATGTGAAAGATAGATAAGAGAAGCAATATTGATAAATATGCATTATTCATTATGTAATCTTCATTAGAACATTAATATAGCCCTAATCAAATTCACATAACAAACTACCCTTTCACCCTACATGGCCATAGCTTTCACCCTATATGGCCACACCATTAAGGGATTTTATAGAATATTAATACGAATATATTCTTCTGTTGAAATGAGAGATCCTTATTCTGTCTTCTGGTTCACTTCACGCACGTGATATTGGAATGCAATTTTAAGATCGTTACTTCGCTTTAAACTGACCTTGTCGCTTTAATTCGCTGTAATTCACGGAAACAATATCACTAATTTCTTAACCAGAATCATGTAATTCGTTTGGATATTTAAAAATTGCTTCAAAATATTTCTTTGTACAGTTCATCGTTAATCCAAACAAATAATGCACCTAGTAATGCCTCTATATACCGGTAGTAAAATACTTTCATTTCATTTCTCTCTCTCTCTCTCTCTCTCTCTCTCTCTCTCTCTCTCTCTCTGTACACCCCTTAGTTTCGTTTCTTGGTATGGGGTCGGGGATGAGGTGAGATGAATTGGTCATGTTTTATGGCCGGATGCCCTTCCTGACGCCATCATCAGTTCAGGAACTAATGAAGATGAAATGAATGAGCATGAATGATATTGGGGAATGGAGTGCGAGGAATCGGCCTATGAATTGGAACTGTCCCGGTATTTGCTTGGAAGTGAGAAAGTGAAAACATAGAAAACAATTCTCAGGACAGCTCGAGTGCAGAGCTTGGATCTATAGCCGTAACGTGTTAACGCGCGCGGCCACCCCGGTCCGTACTTTCAGAACTCTGATAATTACGGTATAGGAGAGCTAATTCCATGAATTCCTAGTTTTGATCTACAATATTCTGCAAAGAAGTGGTAAGACTGAGCAGGTCGTTCGTTACATGATCGGAATGAGGAATTTCCCGCTGTCATGTCAGCTTTCGATATCATGGCACCTTCCTTTTTTTATGCTATTTGTTCGGGGCGTCGACCTATAGAGATCGTTTGCCCCTACTTGCACCAGATGATATGAACCTGCGTGTAATTTGAATTGCGGAAGTGTAGTGTATGTGAGGAAAGGAATGTTAAGGACAACACAAACACCCAGTCCCCAGGCCGGGAATCGAACCCGGGGCCGCCGGATGACAGGCGGACGCTTTGCCCCCCTACACCGCGGGGCCGGACTGGCACATTCGTTACTAAATCTTATTGCTAGACTTTTGTCCTCAAGAGGTTGAGTGTACTCTGCACCACACCCTCAAACTGGTTTTAAATTGACGGCAGTCAGATAATGAACTCGAGGCCTTCGCAGAACAGCTCGCTATTGCAATCGCTAGACCAGGAATGATCCTGTAAGAGCAGAGCTACGGTTGTAAACGATGTATGAAACTTTGCATACACGTTAATACCGACCGTGGCACCATGTAACGTGAATGCGTGATAATACAGGGCTTAGATTAAGCAAGTTCGTCGAACGCACGCACTTCTCGAGCGAATTCTTCCTCTTGCCCAACACAGCGAAAGGCTGTCTATAGACAGGGTTACCAAAGTTACGCTACATAGAGTAAGCGGCAAAGCTCACAACGCTTAAACACGTTCTTGAAGAGCAGGTTGAGCTTTTCGAGAGGAAATATTCCATTTACTTGAACACAAATATTCGGTTCAAGATTAGATTATCTGCTGTGAAAAATATAATAGGAAGACAGTGACTGAAATGGGGTTTTCCTTCTTGGCCTTTTCCTGATCTTCCTTGGGTCGGCATTGGCCTAGTTTTACAACCGGATGCCGTCACTAACGCCAGCCCTATGTGGACGGATGTATTCACTGTTGCAAGTTTCTGTGGTGTTTAGTAATGTGTGAATAAATAAAGTGTATTAAGGCAAACACAAACGCCTCTTCCCCGAACCAGTGGAATTAACCTGACGTTGCTAAAACCCGACACGGCCGGGTATTGAATCCAGGGCTTTCTGAACCGAGGGCCGTGACGCTGACCGTTCAGCCAACTAGCCACACTAAATAATAATAATAATAATAATAATAATAATAATAATAATAATAATAATAATAATAATAATAATAATATACCGGGCGAGTTGGCCATGGGGTTAGAGGCGCGCGGCTGTGAGCTTGCATCCGGGAGATAGTGGGCTTGAATCCCACTGTCGACATCCCTGAAGATGGTTTTCCGTGGTTTCCCATTTTCACACCACGCAAATGCTGAGGCTGTACCTTAAGGCCACGGCCGCTTCCTTCCAACTCCTTGGCCTTTCCTATCCCACCGTCGTCATAAGACCTATCTGTGTCGGTGCGACGTAAAACCACTAGCAAAAAGAAAATAATAATAATAATAATAATAATAATAATAATAATAATAAAGAAGGTTTTGTTCGATATATAATAAAGTACTGCCATTCACTAAAGTACGGTACTGGGTACTGTTGTTATTCCAACCATCGATTTCTAACTAACATCTGATATCGATTAATATCTTACGCGAAACAATCCTCAAGCCTTGAAAAAAGCAATAAAAATGGCAGTTAGGCTATAGTATATTTCATCAGGTATCGAAAACTAAGATCTAATCATCCCCAATTCGTATTCGTTAATAAGAAATAAATACTCATGCCTATTGTGTTTCATACTGTTACTTCTGCAGCTCACCACAGCTACTTCTGTTCATTTCCTGTGTTTTAATGCGCCTTCCTTTGAGGTTAAAATCTTCAAAATCACAGCGTTGCTCTGCAGGCCGTGTTTCGAACTAGTCGTGAACACGCAGTTATATATAGTACGCCTGCCATCGGTCGCAATAGCCGAGAACATTGTCTTTCGAACTTTGAAGCCGGATATTTTTCTAACTACATTCCACTATGCCGGATCATTTTCTAATTTCTGATAAAACCATTAAAGGTGCTTCATGAATATTATTGTTTTCATAATTAATGCACTGCTACTGTGGAACCAAGCTCTGAATTCGGGTTGCCCTGAGAATGGGTTTTTTAAAAATCAGTTTCCCACTTTCACTTCCAGGAAAATGCTGGGGCAGTTCCTATTCATAGGCCACAGCCGATTCCTTCCCCCTCCTTGCCAGTTTCATTCACAATCATTAATTTCATCTTCATTAGCTCATAAACTGAGGTTAGGACCGGGAAGGCCATCCGGCTGTAAAAACATGCCATATACTGTAATTTCATCTTGCTTCATCTCCGACCCCGTATTAAGAAATGGGACGAAGGGGTGGAGGGTGTGTGTGTATACAGTCGGGCTGAGTGGCTCAGGCGGTTGAGGCGCTGGCCTTCTGATCCCCTACTTGGCAAGTTCGATCCTGGCTCAGTCCGATGGTATTTTTGAAGGTGCTCAAATACGTCAGCCTCGTGTCGGTAGATTTACTGGCACGGTAAAGAACTCCTGCGGGACTAAACTCCGGCACCTCGGTGTCTCTGAAAACCGTAAAAGTAGTTAGTGGAACGTAAAACCAATAACATTACATATATAGGCTACATACGTACGTACATACAGTACTGAAAGTATTCTATATAGAGGTTATGCATAACCAAAGAAGATAATGTTAGTTGGAAGGTCAATAAATTATGTATTGTTCTTTCGGCATAGTATATTAGGTACGTAAGATACAAAACATGTAAGTTCTTCCAGAACAAAGTTTAAGCACCTTTCGAGCAAACGTCAGATCTAGATGGCTGCACTCAAACTAGGGTAGGAGGAACAGTTGTTGCCGACTACTGGGTTGATCCGAAAGTAGTCAGGATTTCCGCGTGGAACTGAAAGGCTCTGTATATTGTTCGCTGTGGTTGGCTGCCCACGTTACCAGGTAGAGAGCTGAGAGGAGGAAGGCAAACAGAATGGACCGGAATATTTCAAGGTCATTGCCATATGTAGTTCGGATATAATACACAGTGGTCTCTTATTTACACGTGCGTAGATTTCTTTAGAAGGCCAAGTATGAGAACGATTTTAATGTTTTGTATAGGGCCTACAGTTTTATTGCCGCTTTCCTGCTTCAGAAAGGGAATAGGAAAAAACGTTCCAACTTAACGAGAAGAGTTTGATTCTAGGTGTAAGTTATTTTGTTCAGAAATAGCACGTTATCATGTAAGTTCATAAAGTTCTCATAAGCTGTGAGTGTGTGTAATGTATAGTCTCTGTGATGATAAATGTTGCATAGTTTGTTTATTAGTCACCAGTCTGCGTTACATGAATTTGCGTGATTCTAGAAATGGTTTTTCTTATAATTCCTATATCTAGACTCGCTATTTCACATTCAAACAAGATTGATTTGCTAGCAGTAAATTCGGATTAAAATTCTGATGGAGTTTAATATTTTCAACGCGTTGAATTTTTTTAAAGGTGTAACTCCCATTATGCGTCATTGGTAGAGTGCCTGACTGCGGATCCCAAGATCATGGCTTCAAATCGGGCAGAGGTAGTTTATTGAAGAGCGGGAAGAGTTCATTCGATATTCCATGTCGTACGATGTCTGCATGTAAAAGGTCTCCGGCACATCTTTTCTTTCTTTCTTTCTTTCTTTCTTTGTTAATCCGTTCGCCGTCTAGGGTTGGCTTTCCCCTCGGATTCAGCGAGGGATCCCACCACTACCGCCTCCAGAGCGTGAGACTTTGGGTCGGGGATACAACTGGGGTGGAGAACCAGTACCTCGCCAAGGCTGCCTCACCTGCTATGCTGAACAGGGGCCTTGTAAGGTGGTGGGAAGTTTGAATAGACAGGCGGGGAAGAGGAAGGAAGCGGCCGTGGCCTGAAGTACCATCTCGGCATTTACCTGGAGGAGAAGTGGAATCCACGGAAAAACCACTGAGAGGATGGCTGAGGAGGGAATCGAATCCCCTCTACTCAGTTGATCTCCCGAGGCTGAGTGGACCCAAATTCCATCCTCGTACTACTTTCCAAATTTCGTAGCAAAACCGGGAATCGAACTGGAGTCTCTGGGGGTGGCAGCTAATCTTACTAACCACTACACCACAGAGACGGACACATTTTTTATTTACCCGACAAAATTAATTAAAATCAGTTATAGGTTACGAAACAGAGATCCGTTTCTCTGGCATGTGGTAGAATGAAGCGTCGAAATTCACTCATAGGCAGCGTAAAAGGAGTCAAAAATACCCGCACGAAGCTGCTGATGCTACATTATTATTATTATTATTATTATTATTATTATTATTATTATTATTATGTGTGATTAGTTTTCGGGCAGTGTATTGCGTTCTTAAGGCTGTCTTATTGGTGTACTCTCGTGACGAAGGGGGGGGGGGGGGGTGGAATCATACGGCCGGCTGATGATTCTCAGGTCAAGATCCTGAGATGACTTTCTATCGTAGATTTCACTCCTTCCTCTCTCTGTCTCGAGTTGAAGATTTCGTCAAATTCGTTGTTACTGTTGTGTACCTCACCAATAACAGTAGCACTATCCAGACGAGCCGTATTACCATTCTGAGCACCCTGTATCTCAGTAGCTCAAAATACGAGTTTCTGCTCCTCCAATAACAACGCCGCAGGTGTTTAATTTAATTTAACAATAGGTGTAGGAAGGAACAAGTTTTATATGTAAAATTGCAGTGTCATTTTAGCACCGATCTGTGGTTTGGCGTAGTGTTTTCAGTGGTCTGTGTCCTCTGGTATGGGCTTTACAAGTTTGCTACTCTCCTTGTCTCGTCTCAGACTAGTCTTTGACAATACTGTATAAGTGACAGAGGTATGAGCAGTGCTGCTAACGCCATTTCTTATGCAATAAACGCCTGTTTTGAATGGTACGAATAGATGGGTCGTAGGCAATATGTTACATGCACAGCCCGATTTGTGAAAGCATATGCAGAGATCTAAAATGTGTAATACAATTCAGGTTCGTAGATTCTACCCAACAGTGGTCAGTCAAATCTTAATAACAAACACATAAAATATTTATTTTGTAGCAATTATCTTACAATACATTGTCGTCATGCAAATCACGAAGACGGCATGACATAGGAACATAGACGTTTGCCAATTTAGTCATTACACAAATAAAGAAAACGGCATGTCATTAGGAAGATAATTGAAAAATAGGCTTGTGGCGGTTATAATGACACATTTAAGACTAAAATAGTCTACCGTTAAAAAACTACAGTGACAAAACGAGTAAATTTTTCAGATTGCTATTTCATTTCCGGATGTAGTGTTAGTCAATTTTGTTTTAAGATTTTCTCGACCCTGTTTCTCAGTACAATCGCGATAAGCTTAGGCAAATACATATAATCCTTCTTTTTTTTTCAACATTACATCCCGAGATTGATCTAAAATCAGCTGGTAGATTACGATTTGCCTAGGCGGACCTTTAGTACTCAAACTTGATTTAATTTAATTTAGTCTAATTGCTGCAGAAGAGAGGTTTTATTTGAGACGTTACAGTATCTTTGTAACAGAGACCCATTTCCCTTTACTTCTCATTTCTCAGCCACGTCCCTTCAAATAACGCCTGATGACTGATCTGTTAGGATCCCACTAGTTTTCGGAATAAGTACTTAACAATTAATGTTATTGTCACTTAGGTGGGCCAACACCCTACGGATTACAGGGGAGTGAATGTGCCTCGCGTGTCCATATCTTGCGAAGTTAATCAATCTCCTACCCATATGCTGTTTTACGTCGCACCGACATAGACAGGTCTTATGGCGACGATATGATAGGACAAGACTATGAATGGGAAGGAAGTGATCGTGGCCTTCATTAAGATAAAGCCCTAGCATTTGCTTGGCATGAAAATAGGGAGACGACAGAAAACTCTTTTTTGCGTTGGTGACAGTGGGGTTCGAACCCACTATCTTCCGAATGCAAGCTCACAGCTGTGTAAACAAACCGCGTAGCTAATTCACTCCTCAGTCATCTAAGAAAATTCTGGAAAGCCAAGGTTAAAAGTTTGATAACAAATTCTTAGGCACCTGTCCCAATCCTTCCCCCGCAATTCTTCTCGACTTTTTCCCAATTACTTGGTCAGCGCACGATTTGGATTAATCTCAGTTTTACGACCAAGTGTCATTCCTGACGTCAACCATATTTGGAGGTATTTATTCAATATTGGGTGTTTCCATGGTGGTTGGTAGTGTCATGTTTTGTATATGTGAAGGAAAATGTGTGTTAAGACGAAATCAAACACCTGCTCCGGCCGAGAATCGAACATAGGGTCCCTCTGAACCGAAGACTATACACTGGATATTCAGACAACGAGGGAAACTCCAATCCTACACTTTAATAAGCATAGATCAAGGTTGAAATGTTGTATAACTGCATGAAGATGACCTTAGCATGCATAAGGCTGAAACAAATCTTCAAGTAAAACATTTCAGCTTCTGGCCTGTTTCCCAGTTTATTGGGGTTGGCATTATAGGGCCCAGTTACGGTCGGATGACCTTCCTGACGTCCGGCTCCCTGGCTAAATGGTTAGCGTGCTGGCCTTTGGTCACAGGGGTCCCGGGTTCGATTCCCGGCAGGGTCTGGAGTTTTAATCATCATTGGTTAATTTCCCTGGCACGGGGGCTGGGTGTGTGTGTTGTCTTCATCATCATTCCATCCTCATCACGACGTGCAGGTCGCCTACGGGTGTCAAATCGAAAGACCTGCACCTGGCAAGCCGTACCCGTCCTGGGATCTCCCGGCACTAAAAGCCATATGCCATTTCATTTACCTTCCTGACGCCAACCGAATGTGGAGAGATGTAAACCTATTTACTGTTGGGTGTTTATGAGGTGGTTAGTAGTGCGGTTTTTTTGTTGTATGATGCCTATGAAGAAAATTTTATTAAAACGAGCACAAACATCCTACCTCGAATCAGAGGACTTAATTATACGCAGATAAAATCCTGGGCGCAGTCGGGAATCGAACCTGGGACCTTCTGAGCCGAAGACCAATATGCTGACCATTTAGCCAAGAGTCATATCAGTGTAACTTTTTTTATTCTGTTACTATTGGCAGGATGAATCTTTAACCTGCCAGATTAGTCTTGGGAATGAGAGGATACTGATAGCGCCCCTCACATCGGCCTGATCACAATTTGTTAAATCGTAGGTGAGGATGCCAGGGTAAAAGTTCTGTTTCCTGAAAGTGAACTAGTTTTTGTTACATCTAGTGAAATCCTGTTACTGTGTATTTTTCCTCTCCCGATCCAAAATCCAATAAACTTTCGCTGAATATTCCCATTATTCCTTTATCGGAACGGCATTTGTTAACTGTAGACAGATGTTAATTTACTGAGTGTGTAAATAGACATACGAGAATTGCGAAACAGCGGTCACATTTTAATGAATTGAGTGATTAAAAACGAACTAGCATTGTAATTAGTATTTGCAGTATTGGTCCTATTCTTTAAATCATATTGCAAATAGTTGTACGTGTATTGCACTGGGAATAATAGTTCAGTGGTATGAACGTCCGGCTACTTATCTGAATGGTTAGCGTAGTAGTGATCTGCGGTCCAGAGGATACGGGTTTTATTCCCGTTTGGGCCAGTAATGTTAGCAGCATCTGGTTAATCCCTGTGGTTAGGGGACTGAGTATGTATTCTGTCTCTGAAATTCCTACAGTTCACGCACTACACTTCCTCCTCCACGACGACTCACTGTTTACTTCTAACGGCGGTCGCTGCGCATCCTCATCGAAAGGTCTATCTTACCATGGCTGCACCAGGTTGTAATACCCACACAAAAATATTAATAAATACTGAAATACGTGGTCATTAAAATGGATAGATGGCTGTGTGGCATAACTTGGTCAACTCTGTAACGTCCTGTGTGACTAATGTCTCACAAATGATTAGAATAGGAATTACGGTAATGACTTTCTAACAATAAACGTGAATAGTCTCACAAAACAAGAAAAATGAGCGCATGGTATTGTAGGTTCCTCGCATTTACTATTTTCAGACATAATTTTAATTATTATAGAAATATAAATTAACTTCCCAGGTAGATAAACCCTGCGGATACCCACAAGCATTATATCTATAGGTTCAATTGTTTGTCTAATTCCCCCCGTGGAGCTTCAACCCTGACGGCCTTACCCTAAAAAGCGACCACTGCTCGGCCCGAATGTGTGAAGATTACGAGGTGAGGCATGGTCAGCGTGCTGAATCCTGCTGTCGGCCGTTATTCTTGGCTTTCTTGACAGGTGTCGCTATCTCTTCATCGCATATCTCCTCAGTTGTTCACACGTAGGCTAAGTGGTCAAGTGGTCCTCGAACAGCTGTCACATCCAGGTAAAATCACTGACCTGGCCGGCAATCGAACTCAGGGCCTCCGGGTAAGATGCAGGCTCGCTACTCCTGGACTGGTGTTTTTACCCAAGAGGTACCGGTATTGAAATAAAAATATCAAATTACTTGATAAACTAATATAATATTTTAATATGAATATTGGCAAGGCAGTCTTACAATCAAATTACCGTGCAAGTTTGCGGTGCGATTAGGGGCACGCAGCTGTGAGCTTGCATCCGGGTGATAGTGGATTCGAATCCCACTGTCGGCAGCCCTGAAGATGGTTTTCCGTAGTTTCCCATTTTCACACCAGGCAAATCCTATACCATCGCCGCCATGAGACATGTCCGTCGGTGCGACGTAAAGCCACTAACAAAAAAAAGAATACAATCAAATTACTTTTTTACTACTGGTTTAACTCGCTCTAACACACTGAAGGTTTTTGGCGACGAAAGGATGAGAAAGGGCTAGGATTGGGAAGGTAGCGTCCGTGGCCTTAATTGAGGCACAACCCCAACATTTGCCTGGTGTGAAAATGGAAAAAAATACGGAAAACCATCTTCAGGGCCGATGGTGGGATTCGAACCCACTATCTCCCGAATGTAAACTCACAGCTACGGACCCTTCTTACCACACGGCCAACTCGCTCGGTGGTCAGATTGTCTGTGCTATGTCAGGGCTATGTATACATGCGTACTTTCTGTTGATAATTTGTCAGTATTCTTGTTCAGAGCGAACATTTTCCATGGCAAATGTCAGTTGACATTTACAAGTTAAGAACTATCTAAGAATGAAGCTACTGTATATTGTTTCATTTCAGGTTCTGTGACAAATAATATATGCGTCTATGGTTAGTAACAAAGCCTCGTATTGTTACAGGTAAGACTGGAAGGTTCGAAGCAAGTGGTATTAAGAGAAGTTGAGATTGAGAAGTCGATTTAATGAAATACAAAATTTAATACCGCTAATGTAATACTGTATTAATCTGACAATAACAGGGTTAAAAAACTTCCACGTAATGCGCTATACGGCGTAAGACGCTCGCATTCTGCGGTTCCTTGAAGTCCTTAATGAGAGCAGTGCCTAATGTGGCACCTTCTCTACTTTTATTAAATAAGTGATCGTTTGACGCCCTTCATAGCGATGTCTGAACTTTTAGAAATCTGCTGAACTAGAACCTGTGTCGGTGCATCGCCATATACTAGGCCTACTGTCATTCAATTTACTTAGTAGTGGGTTCCTCGAACAGAATTTAGTAATCTTTAAATCTGTTGAAAAATTGTTACTGCTATGTCAAGGCAACATAAAACAGTGGACTTAAGGTACTTACTTTTTAAGAAGAAAATGCTAGCTTGTAATTTTATGTAACTGTTGATAATGTGATCGTAGCCGCAGGAGCTGTAGCTTTACATGCAATCCAAACCACAGGGACGTAGCTTTACATTTTAAAAATTCCGCCAGCGTGCATTGGCCGACATTGAGATGACGGCACATTTGATTAGAAGCCACCATCAGTATCGACGTCTCCTTACTGATAAAGGCAGACTGTGCCGTAAGCACGTACTTAATTTATCTTATAAAAGCATAACGCCTTGTCCAGATCTGCCGTGCTTGTAGTAGATTTACGTGATTGTTCATATCGTGCTTATAGCCACTTGACCTCAATTTTTGCGCGGATTTCGAGCCGTAGGAACGTGTTGTTTTAATTTCAAAAATCCTACATGCATTGCCGGTCACCTTGATGAGAAGCCAGTGACTATGCCACTCGTCTATCATGCCCCCTTATTGGCCACCTAGTTAGTACCCCCCCCTCAGGTTAGGCTAGGCACCATTGATCAGGTAGTGAGCCGGAGTCAACGTGTCTACGTGTGATAGGATGTTCAGGGCCGATTGCAGAAACGGTATTTAGACGATGTCTACTGTTAAACAATGCCTAAGTATGGCTGCCGCATTGCAGAGACGTTATTTATCACTTAGACACTGTCTAAAACCGATGTTCAACCGGTCATGTTTGTTGTTGTTCTTGCTTGTTGTTGTAAGGGGCCTAACATCGAAGGTCATCGGCCCTCCGGTCATGTTTAAACACTGCCGAGAGCACTGTTTAACCTCAAATGAGAGGAGTGAATCACAATCAGAGGTTATGTATACCATGGAACATGTAATTTGTATTGTCATGTTGAGACGATTCCGGGAAGAAGGGTTAGTCCGACGGCCTCTCTGTAGGTCGCCCGCTGCTAAATCGCAGCAATTCGTTTGACATGCACGGGGAGATAGATCTTAAAATAAGGTTTCGGTTTTCGAGAGACTTGTTTCTTGAGACTGACAAAGGGACAGTCCGGTAACTGTCAACTTTGAATACAATTTTTGGCAACAGGTATATTTTATTATATACATGGGGTAATTTCCATGGAATTATAGGTCACTTCGACTATATACACATCAGAATTACGTGTCCCGATCGTCAGAGGGCTGCCACATGTCAACGGGGAAGGATTCACTTATATTTACTGCCAAGGAAACATACATAATAGTGAAAACTAAAAAGTAGGTTGTATGGGGTTTATATATATAATCGTTTATATTTTCAGCAACTATCAGATAGGAAAAGGTAAGTGGTGGTGATTATTGTTTAAAGAGGACTAGGGAAGAAGACCCGTGGCCATAATAACAGCCCTAGTATTTGCCTGGTGTAAAAATAGGGAAACTACGGAAAACAATCTTCAGGGCTGCCGATGATGCATTTCGAACCTACGATCTCCAGAATGCAAGCTATATCTATATGGCCCGTACAACACACTAGGTTACCCATCACTATTGCTTCATCTTCCCTTCGTCGAAGCTACCGTATTTATGAGTAGATTACACTCACAGTAACAACGTTATAATCAAAGCTACACTTCCCCGTACGGTGGCGTGTCGTTTTAGTGTCGATAATATTATGTTGAGATTTAATTTCCACCGAAAGCGATACTCTTATATGTGGGCAAGTCATACTCATGCTTAGCCATATTTGAGTAATGTGTAGGAAGACAAACAGCTGACTGGCGTTCGGCGTGCGCACCGACGAATTTCATTGGTTGCGACAAGCAAAGAGTTGCATGAAAGATACTTCTGTCTCCATTTTCAAACCAAAATTGAAAGTTTAAGTGATGCCTAGTTAAACATCGACTGAACATTGTTTATGCAATGGAAGATCGTGCTTGATTTAGACGTTGTTTAGGTAGACGTTGTCTAAGGCTTAAAACTAGACATCGTTTCTGCAATCGGCCCTTAGTTTCTACCTTCTCCTCGAGCCAACAGCACGTGGTCAGTCCATCCGAATACTGGTCACTTTACTTCCGAGATGCCAAGAAATCCGATGTTGCAATATGGCTATCTCATTGCCATTATGCCTTTATATATTATTTTCACATTCGTGCTGTATTGTACGGGAGTATATAACATAGTTTGTCTAATATCATAAGTTTAAGCACAGCTATATTTTCCTTAGAATCCCGACAAAGATCTACATCACAGTTCCATGTTATAGCAGGAGGCAAATGTCGCCCTAGACATGGTTTCGCTTAAGACACATTTCATCTTGTCTGGTGTCTCAACGAATCATTGTCTTCTTCCTGCTCTTTTCCCAGTTGTGTTCAGCGCGTGTGGTGTGTGGATTTGGCCCAGTTTCACATCAGGATGTCCTTCTTGACACCAAAAATATATGAAAAGAATATAATCACAAATGCGTGTTTCGGTGGTTAGTGGTGTGGTGTGGTGTGGTGTGGTGTGGTGTGGTGTGGTGTGCTGTGCTGCGCTGTGTTGTTTATAGATGTGTATTGATATGAACACAAATACTCAGACCCCGAGCCATTGGAATCAACGATACAAAGCTTTTTACAATTTGTTTTACGTCACACTGACACAAACAGGTCTTATGGCGACGATGGGATGGGAAAGGGTAAGGAGTGGGAAAGAAGCGACCGTGACTTTAATTAAAGCACAGCCCCACCATGTGCCTTGTGGGAAAATGGGAAACCGCGGAAAACCATTTTCAGGGCTACTGACGGTGGAGTTCGAACCCACTATCTCCTGAATGCAAGCTGATAGCAACGATACAAATTTTAAGTCGAATCCGGGGACATCACAACCGAAGGTCTCTACACTGACCATTCAACCAAAAAGCCGGACTAATATCTTAACTACTATTTACCTTAAACTTTCTTAGCAAATTCATTATTGAAAAAATTGTAGAAGGAATAGGTAGGCTACTCGTTGTAGACATTGCCTGTTGTTTGGCGGATGTGTTGAACTACTTGTGAAGAGTCCTGTGGGGAGCCTATAATTTGTCACGCCATCCACTGTTCCTCTTCGTGAGCAAGTCTGGTAACCTTGACGCCAGCCCTGGCCACTCTAGTCATTCTTTCTCCTCCACCGAGTCCTCGCTCTGTAGACTACTCTTTGGACTCTGTTTGTTTGGATTTGTCGTCCGTTTTTCAATAAGAAGTATGTTACCTTTATAGTAGAATTATAATAATGTTATTTTTTACGTCCTGCTAACTATTTTTGACTGTTTTCGGAGACGCCGAGGTGCTGGAGTTTTGTCCCGCAGGAGTTCTTTTACGTGCCAGCAAATCTAACAGACACGAGGCTGACGTAATTGAGCATCTTCAAATACCACCGGATTGGGTCTGGATCGAACCTGCCAAGTTGGGGTTAGAAGACCAGCGCCTCAACCGTCTGAGCCACTCAGTCCGGCTATAGTAGAATTAAAAAGTCTGATCTTTGGGTGCTATAATAGTAGTCTGCGATAAAGCTGAAGATGTAGCCTAATATACAAAATTGTGTATTGAGTGCTTAGCCCGGAGACTGATTTGGACCTAAATAGCTCCGCCATCAGCAGCTGTAGATAACTCAGGTGTCACTGAAGAGGCGTACTAGGGAAATGAGTGAGGTAGTTTCCTGTTGCTTTCCTCACTGAGCGAGACGTTGCTATGTCTGCCAAGCCCACTGAAATGCCTGCACCAGCCAACCCTATGAGCAACATTCACACCATTCATGTCCGACTCGTTGTCTGAATGGTCAGCGTACTGGCCTTCGGTTCAGAGGGTCCCGGGTTCGATTCCTGGCCGGGTCGGGGAGTTTAACCTTAATTGGTTAATTCCAATGGCTCCGTGGCTGGGTGTGCGTGGTGTGCGTAGCGTATTCAACTTTAGAAATCATCTGAGGTAGGGCCCTCATCCTCACAGACATGCAGGTCGCCTAATAGGCCGTCTACTAGAAAAGGACCTGCACCAGGCCTCTCCGAAGGCCATACGCCGTTATTATTACACCATTCATAACAGGGATTGCCTCCATAAGGAATGGCATTACTAGAATGACTCATACGTCGGTCACTTTCATGTCGTCATAGCCAAGGATGAGACTGAGACAGGTGAATAAAAGTAACAAATTGGTTCTAGTCCAAACCAGAAGACGTAATACAGTGGAAACACTAGATCTTGCCAGCAAAGGTGTAAGAAAACTGTATAAAGGACCAATATTTGTCCGGCTCCTCTGAATGGTCAGCGTTGAGGCTTTCGGATAAGAGGATCCAGAGTTCGATTCCCATCAGGGTTGAGAATATTAATCGTGTCTGGCTAATTCTCTTACTCGGGGACTGGATATTTGTGTTTGTCCCAGCACGCTCCTTTTCATATGCACACAACACAACACTCAAATAACCACCACAGAAATACGTAACAATGAATACATCTTTCCTCATAGGATTTGAGTCAGGAAGTACAGTTGCTCAAAGAAGAACGAGCGCATTGGACTTTACAATATGCTTTACGGCGCGGCGCACCGACGCAAATACGTCTTACGGCGACGATGGGACAGGAATGGCCTAGGAGTGGGAAGGAAGCGGCCGTTGCCTTAATTAAGGTACAGGCCCAGCACTTGCTTAGTGTGCAAATTCGAGACCACAGTATAAGTTCTTTGCAGGTACATTTTTCTCAAAAACAATTGAGCCAATAGATACATTTTGTTGTGGTTATCCTCAGGATTTGTATCTACATGGGAATGAATGATATACAGAGTGGCCCACTTAAAACTTTCACCACCGGGCGAGTTGGTCGTGCGGTTAGGGGCGCGCAGCTGTGAGTTCGCATCCGGGAGATAGTGGGTTCGAACTCCACTGTCGACAGCCCTGAAGATGTTTTTCCGTGGTTTCCCATTTTCACACCAGGCAAATGCTGGAGCTGTACCTTAAGGCCACGGCCGCTTCCTTCCCATTCCTAGGCCTTTCCTGTCCCATCGTCGCCATAAGACCTATCTGTGTCGGTGCTTCGTAAAGCAAAATAGCATTTAAAAAATTTCACTGCAAATATATCTGGAACAAGAGATATTGAAACATGACTTTAACGGGTATGAAGGTAGGGAAGGGGCTAATTAAAGTAAATACTACTCGCCTCAGAGAGTTCAAATTTTTTTGTCATCAGGCAGAACGTCAACATTACAATGTTATCATGGGTTTTACGTTACGTACCAGTAAATCTTCCGTCACGAGGCTGACGTGTTTGAGCACCTTCAAATACCACTGGACTTACCTGATCGAGCCTGCCAGTTTGGGGTCAGAAGGCCAGCGCTCTACCGTCCGAGCTACTCAGCCGGGCGGAGATTTATTTATACTTTGCCAATAAAAGGGTGCCTTTTTGTGTTTTATAACTACTTTAAATGCTAATATTAGCTACAGATTGCTCCAAAAGATGCCCATCACATTCCCTTTTCTTTACTGTTTGCTTTACGTCACATCGACACAGATAGGTCTCATGGTGACGACGGGATAGGAAAGTCCTAGGAATGGGAAGGAAGCGGCCGTGGTCTTAAGGTACAGTCCCAGAATTTGCCTGGTTTGAAAATGGGAAAACACGGAAAACCATCTTCAGGGCTGCCGACAGTAGGATTCGAACCCACTATCCCCCGGATGCAAGCTCACAGTTGCGCGCCCCTAGCCGCACGGCCAACTCGCCCGGTCTATCATATTCCTAACATACAGTCATAGAGCTACGCATGTTTGACAGTGTGTGTATTGGACACATGTACGTAAAAAAGAGTAACACAAGAAATGGTTTATTACGAAAGACCATAGATCGAGACGAGATATCGGACTACAAAGATCGTTACTGATTTAACTGTATAAGAGCCGCTTAGTTTTCGTGGCAGGAAGTTTTCATAACTACATTTCAAAATTACTTCCCCTGCAAAAAAGTTATTTTTTAATGTATATAAATTGTCCTGCTTGTTTCGGAAATTTCCTTCCAATTGCACCGAGTACTTTTCTCATTGTCAAGATATTACTTAAGCAGAGTATTGTTCTTGTTATATTTATCATCCTAATATTAATTACTTTCTTCTTGATTGCAAATAAGCGTGCTGTTTTCATATAAAGAATGGTCCACAAGAGTAGACGATCATTTTCTATTTCTCTTCTCTTCTCTGTGATTATTTGCTTAACTTGCAGGGATGGAGTAGCAGTGTGGTTATAATGAAGTTTTTCGTCATGTAACGTTTCAAACGGGACACAGATTGTAAGGGAAAAGTGTTAAAAGCGTCTACATTGTTCTGTTAATGAGTTAAGCTTGTACATGCATGGACCCTGTGGAAAAACAAAACAAACAAGTAAACAACCACATCGACACTCACCTTGTGCTGGCGAATGTAATAGTAACGTAGGCGACACGAGTAGATCTTATACCAAGTATATCTAACAGGATATTATCCGAGAGTGATTTCTGGAAGAACTCTGAACAACGGAAAACAACTTGTCTCTCGTAAGGAGAGTTTACTTTAAAGTTCGTATTGTCTCTCTTGGAAATCGATCTTGTTAAAAGTTCTCTTACTTGCCTATAACTGATTTATTGGTACCGTATTTCTCAGTATTCAAGGTGGTGTATATTGCACCAAAATGTGCTCCATTCACGTAGCTTATTCCTCTTTATTCAAATAGTTAATTCATTCCTGCCCGGTAAGGGGCAGGCGGGCCACCAGCTAAACATGTAGCCCTTTGGCCCGTGAGTAAGTATATAAAAGTTGAATTTGGAACCTATACTAGAAGTATGTCTCGTACATACTGAAAACAAAACAGTCAAACACAGAGTGAGACAGAGAAAATGTAAAATATACACAAGTATAAAACAAGGAAATATGGGATTTCTTCCATGTCAGTCTATTTTTCATTGATTTCACGTAGCTTACCGTTGGCATAGATACTGATAAATGTAACTGCTATTGACATCAGAGTGTAGTGTGCTAGTGGATTAATAATATTGTTATCCATGAAACATTTGGTCATTAATCATTTCGTATTGAAGCTACCTTCTTAAACATCACCATAAACGTAACGTTTAGTCTACACTGAAATCCTATTGTGGTCAAATTTGGAACGAAAGCGAAGATACTCATGTGTGGTGTGACATTTAGGGTAATTGGGTAATAGAACCGCATTTCGTTCATGGTGTTTTAACTTGAATTGTATGTAGCATCCTTTCAGGAATAGGTTATGTCGTTGAATGTTACACTAAACATCATTTTCCTTGTATCTGTGAGATAATAATCAAGCTCATTCTTGTTGTGTGGTTGATCTGAGAGAACACTTCCTAAAATCGACTAGAAAATCTCCCAACAGGTTACCTTCTCATTCGTTTTAACTTAAACTTTTGTTCTTTCGAGAAGTAGCGTGTCAGTTCAGTGGAATCTATAACCTGAAGGACACGTTCCCTAGAAAGCAAGCAGTTCCGCTTCACTAAGAGATTAATTATTCATATTACGGGCAGAGGATATCTTAAACTAATCATATTATTGTTTTTGTCCTTCTAACTACTTTTACAGTGTTTTTGGAGACTCCGAGATGCCGGACATTTTTCCGCAGGAGTTCTTTCACGTGCCAGTAAATCTACCGACTCAAGGCTGGCGTATTTGAATATCTCCAAATACCGCCGGACTGGATCAGGATCGGACTCGTCTATTTGGACTCAGAAGGCCAGCGGTCCTACTGTCAGCCGCATAGACCGGCTTTCGTATAAACTGTCTAATAACTTGGGACGTGGTGTCTATGGTTGTGGATATAACTTTATAATTCGAGCTGTATCTTGAAATAAAGTACAAACTGGCATTTGTCCGAAGTGAATCTGAAAGAAATTGGTGGGAAATTACACACAGAATAGCTTCTTTCATATTCTGTCTAGTGGTAAATATGTCTAATGGGGGTTAGGGTTGAGATGTACATGTGAATTTTGAGTTAGATACGAATCCGACGACATTCGCCTGAATTTGAAGTCGGAAACCTCTGAAAACGGCTTCAGTAATGATCGAGTGTGGCCTCTCGGTTAATCTCATAAGACTCGGTTCCAGGCCCTCAACTCAAACGAGTTTTAAAAACCTCACAGAGCCGGAAATATAACCCAGGCCAACCAGGCGCAAGGGACTCTGGTGAACTTTTAAGTCCTAGGTCACGTTGATGACGCGCAACGTCAGTTAACACGGTGGACTTTAAATCTAGTTTGAGAAGTCTCTTTCAGTGAAGTATAACGGCATGGTAAGATAAAAGCGATCATAGATTCGAACGGGAATAACTGGAAGTTTGTGTTGCAGCTTGTTCGAACAACAATCAATACAAGTGCACTCGAATGAAACGCGCCAGATGTGTATCACTGACTCTATTTGGCTCTAAAAATTCTTTTTCATAGACGTACAGAAATACAGAAATGAAATACGACCGGTACGTCAGATAAGATGATGAATCAGTACTGTAAGATATGTCTGAAACTGTATTACTGACCAGAAGACATTGTGATCATCAGCAAAGTATACGGGGAAACGTCTTTGCGGGGCTAACGGCCGAGATATGATCTGCTATGACCAGTTGTGAATTGTACGGTCAGTACAGACAGACGCATGACACAGATGATTTCGAGCGGTACAGAAACAAAACCAAGCAATTAATGAGGAATTCTAAATAAAAATCCTTTAAGGAACTGATGAAAAATAACAGCCAGAGGCAGAAATTGAGTAAATTACGTACGACAGGTATAGGTAAAACCGTAGAGAAACATGTACTAAGCATACCGCTAGAGGATTTAAATGTTCATTTCGCACGGCCAAGAATAGCTTATACCTCCTTCCCTAAAAATTCACCACCCTTGTTTCAACAATATTCTGTGCATGAGCAATTCTGTTTTAGAAATATCAGCTCGAATTACGTTAAACGTGTGATGTACTGTATTGCATCTAATGCCACTGGTAATGACATTCCTATACCGCTAATTAAGGATATCTTACTCGTAGGAGCTGTTTTGCCAACACAGCGTGTCCCGAATAAACACCGACAACACCAGAAGTAGGTTCCCAGTTTTTTTTTTTACATCACAACAAGTGGCTGTGCGGTTTGGGTCTCGTAGCTACCAGCTCGCATTCGGGAGATAGTGGTTCGAACTCCACTGTCGGCAGCCCTGAAGGTGGTTTTCGGTGCTTTCCCATTTTCACATCAGGCAAATGCTGGGGCTGGATCTTAATTAAGACCACGGCCGCTTCCTTCCAACTCCTAGCCCTCTACTATCCCATCGTCGCCATAAGACCTATCTGCGTCGGTGCGACGTAAAGTAGATTGTAAAAAGAACTTCTGTTTTAGATTTGTTTATTTATTTATTTTATTTATTTTTGTCCAAGACTATGGCTACACCATTCAGCAATTTCTCTGTATCTAATGCAGCCCAAAATTTGAATATCAATAAAACAACAACATAAATATTTCCTGAAAGTATGCCTATAATAAATCTTTATGATATTTTTGAAGACTGACTCAAAAGCGAGAATACTTACCGACTACTTCCAACAAGTAGGGCCTCATTTCACCTTCTCATGTATAAAAGACATACTACAGAGTAAGGGGCATTATGATTATTTTCAACTGGGGAAGTTTCCAATCGTGTGAGGAAACAACTAGATGTTCAGATCTACGTTTCACAAACTAGGATATCTATAACTCGTTTTACGAAAACATTCGTAAAGTAATATTACTCAGTTTTTCACTTCACACGAAAAGTACACTATAATAATTTCACGCTGAACGGAAGTTTTAATTCGATACAGTTTTCCTGTAAGTAGACAGAGTTGCTGACAACTATGTTCTTCAGGACTTACACTTAACAGTAACGACACGCAATTTTAAATTCAGCGAATGATAATTTTCGAACTCAGAGGTCTCGGAAGTCCTGTAAATATCCATTGGCCGGCTATAATCCAGGTATCGCCGTCGCCAAATACACTGAGCTTTAAAGTATAACGGTTCATTTCCCTCTGCGAACACGCTCCAGGACAGACAGCAATTACGTACACCCACCTACAGTCCTGCTGAAGTTCTAGTCGTGTTGGAATTAATGAAGCCCAGGAGATCCCCTCGTCATTAAAATAGCTACGCTGACCTTCAAATTAGAGAGCTGCTCGTTTCCAAACTTCACTTAACTAAGAGGGAACGTTGCACCCGGAATGGTTCTCTTGTAAACTTTGAAAATGTGACACCAGAAAAACTGTACACAATCGCCTTGTTGTGAAAGATACTATGACGATTTGGAAAGTTTGAAGCACAACATGCACACAACAACAAAAAGGAAGTTGCTTTCTAAGCTCACAGACATCCCACACTGACTAATTTACAAACGACACTTCAGTTTATAATATCCATGCTATTTACGCAAATCTTATTCTGCAGAAACAAGCGTAATTATAGCAAACTGGCCATGATGAAATACGTAAAACATTCTGAGTACGTTTGTGTTTTATACAAGCTTAAGGCCTCGGTCCATCTACGATGCCCCCCCCCCCCTTTCTGTTGAATACAACAAGACTAATACATTAATCAACCAGTCTCAATCTGTAATAATATGAACGTTACAGAGCTACAATGTGAGACACCTTGTAATACCATTTCTTATGCATCCAACCCCCACGGTGAATGGTAGATACTTTTCTCTTGAAGGTGCCCTTGTAGGGATGGTTGGTACATGCATTTCAGCGGGACATGCACACTAATTTGTAATAACTCCTTATGGCTCAGTGAGGAAAGTAACAGGAAGCTTACAAACTAATTCACTTTAGTGACAATAGTCCTTCTGTGGCAGCTGATGGTAAAACTGTACGGAACCTGACTTTCAGGCTGAGATCTTAGATCTTAGATAGATAGATAGATAGATAGATAATGCCTTTACTTGTGGCGAAGTTAAGGCTCAACGCCCTTTCTTACACACAATCACTTGAGAAGTATACATATACGTAAGTTACAATTACAAATGCAAAAAAAAACACAAATAATATTAACAGTAATAACAATAGTAATATTGTTAACAATAATAATAACAGAATCCTTGGTTATAAAATGATAACTAAAGGACACTTAAATAATGTAACTACAGTACCCCATTCATTTCATTCATTCATTCATTCATTCATTCATTCAATAATTATCCAGCAAGTCAGCGGGATCTGTCAGCAACTGCTCGAGGCAAGCTACTTTAAACTTGCAATAAGAGGGAACGTACCTGATGTTCGCGTACCTCATGTTCACAGGTAGAGAATTCTATGACCTAGACGCAGAGATTATGAAGGAGAGGTTGAAATACAAATATGGCATGAGTGGAGCTAGATCTTTTATTGTAGTCAATAGGACGAGAGATACGAAAAAGTTAGAGGAAAGACAGTTGGGGTTATTAGTGGAAAATATTTCGGGTAGAAGTGATAACATGTGGAAGTTCGCGGCGCTGGTGTACTCAAAGCCACGATAGCTCCTTGTAATGTGATATATGAGCATCATATCTGATCTGATCTGATCTGCTGTGCAGGACTCTAAGTACACGACATATCGTCGTTGCCGGGACAAAACCTCCTATGTGATATTTTTGGAGATATACTGACCCGCAGCACATAAATTATGAAAAGCGAGAATGCCTTGACAATATTCACACAGTAATGCGCCTTAGATGACAGAACATTACCGGCCAAAGTTCTAAGCTCAAATATTTCACATAGGAGGTTTGGACCCGGCAGCAACGATATTCTCTTCACTTGCATAACAAACATGTAAGAAGAGCTTCTTCTATTACACCAATGTATTTCTTTCTAATGTTTCGCCCGAGATATCTTTGTGAAATATCCTCAACGTATTCATAGACTACTTTGGTTTCGCTTTTGGTAACGTAGTGCCATCTACCAGGCCTACCGTAATTAAAAAAATTAATGAAAATACTGCAAACATGGCTGAACACGTATTTCCAAAATCAGTCACAATATTTTATATTTTACAAGTGAATAATTGTTATCTTATATTAGACAAGAACTATCAGTTTTGGATACACTGTAATTCACCTTTTGTGCACGTGTGATATAAGATAGCCAGTATCTAACACTATCAAAGCAACATGTACAAGTAGCACAAAGGCTGGTTGGATCTCAAAATAACACCACCAAAGATTATGAGATTGCTAGGAAATCACAGAAACCGACGGAGGTTCTAAAATGAGCGTAAGCCTACTAGGCACGTTGAATAGTTTGCCGTCACTTTCCTCACTTGGTTTGCAAGTGTCGCTGCAGCATGACCGACACTATGAGTTGCAACATTAATAACGTCCAGATGCACACGTTTTCCTCCAAATGCCGTTACCCATACCTCAGCAGCGTTCATACTGTCAGTCATAAATGAGACTGAGACTTCCATATAGCTACGTTTTGCTCGGGCCTGAGTCAAGAGACCGATAGAAAAATAATACATCAAGAAATTGAAGGAAGCGCTGTAAGTAGTTGTCATAGTCATCATATTATCTTTGCGCCTGAGAAAACAGCTATGTGAAACAATTCAGCTTAGAACTGTGGCTGGTAAGGATCTGTCATCAAGGTGTTCTCAATAGTATGCAAGTACCATCAGAGAACTCTCATTCTTAATTATACTTGTGCTGCGGGTCAGTATTTCTGACATCGTCGCATAGCGGATTTCGAAGGCGCAACGACGCTGTTCTAAAGGCTTTAGCCTCGTCACCGCAGTCATAGGTGTCTATCTTAAGGCAATCTTTTGAAAGCAGCGTAGGTCTTGCAATTCATCCTCAAAAGGAGGTTGTTGCAGTAAAACAACCTCGGTCACCTTCGTTCCCTTTTTCCGGCAATTCTTCCTTCATTGATGTTGCTGAGGAACTCCTCATGCTGCAGAATGTGACCAGTGAATGCTATTTAATTTTTTTTTGAATTTCACTGACGACCCCATTTTCTCCTTTCTCTCTAAGGACTCCAGTATTGCTTTTCATTTTAGTTCAACTTATCCTCTGCATTCTCCTTAACTGTAACCTTTTTCTGTTCTCCTAATGTCCAGCTTTCACAATGATACAGAAGCACGCTCCATAAATGTTTTTGCAAAGACCTTCCGAGCTTCAATAACTATATGTACGTTGGCCAGCAGATGCGTTCTTTTTAATCTTGGAAGACTATATTTGATGTCTCCTTCTTTATCGTGGCTTAAGTAGACTCCGGTTGCCACTCGTGATTAAGGTTCCAAGATGACAAAATTGTTTAACATTTAAGAAGTAGTAGGCGTCATAGATTTTAACGAATATGTTAAAAACATATTTAAAAGTTACTTCTAATTTGTGTTTCATTGAGGAAGCCATAGTATCAAAATAACATTTTTGTAGCTGAGGATAATATTTAGGTCCGAAAGGATCAGACTCTCAATATCGTAAGAATTGTATTTGTTCTCCTTAAATTTGAAGATGCTGGGTGGTGGTGAGAGTTTAGAACGATGGCACACTTGAAGACGCCATGTAGCATGCATGACCTTCCTACTGCTGCTCTTGTGACGTAGTTAGGAAAGAAACAGTGGTTTGGAAAATAATGAGGCAGCGCAAATTCTCAAGGCTTAACCGCTTCAGTCTTTTCTCAACTAACTCTGTAATTTCGTGATGCAACATTCAGGGAACGGAGACTGTGGAATAAGTATTGAAACAAGATCCGTTTGTGTTGTGGAGTTTCTGGGAACAGTAATTTCTCAGGTAGATGTATACGTAACTAGAAGGTTTCAAGGTAGTTTAATTTCACCGAAGAGAGTGACTGATACAGGACCAACAAGTATGAATAACCGTACCAGGCTAAATTTATATCCTCCGTCTTCATGTAGTTACAGCTACTGTGTTGCCAATGTTACTAGATTTACATTTGGTGAAGCAGGAAATCTTAACCCATAACTGGAACACTTGGGTCCTCAGGACCCATGCAGGAATCAGTTTGGTTTTTACTCTGCAACTGTTGCCTATCCTGTTGTGTAGTTCCCGCTACTCTTCTGCATCTCAGTATTGAGCCAGATGCTTGCATTGTTGGTTCGCTGAGTATCTTTATTTGGCTGTGGTAATCCAAGTCTAGTCCAGTGTACCCATGTGTTCCATTAGTGTCACAAATTGAGTTATTATCGATGGCTACTTCAGGAATCACAAATGACGAGAACACTATTCGTGCGTGCACTGCTGGACGAACCTGTGAGCGATTGTGATGACATCAGTTATACTAGTGAACTTGAAACGTGTTTAGAAGAAAGTGCCGATGAGACTGAGGAATATGGTAGTGGGGATGTCAAATATTTCTGTGGCAAAACCGTAATGTAATTTACATTGATTGTTCCCATGGACAGAAGTAATAATGTTATTGGCTTTACGTCCCACTAATTCGGAGACTCCGAGGTGCCAGAATTTAGTCCCGCATGGACAGAAGTACGTCTTTGAACGACTAATTGTATTGAACAGTTCATTATTATTATTCTTGTTCTCCTATTATTATTATTATTATTATTATTATTATTATTATTATTATTATTATTATTACTGTATTTAATTTTACATTGATTTCTTTGTTAATATTGTACGTGCATAATTCTTTCGTGTATTTAAATGCAATTTCAACTGTAAAACGTTGATTTATGTAGCTTCTGTCGTTTATCCTTCGATAATGCATATTCATACATTCGTCCGGCTCCATGGCTAAATGGTTAGCTTGCTGACCTTTGGTCACAGGGGTCCCGGGTTCGATTCCCGGTAGGGTCGGGAATTTTAACCATCATTGGTTAATTTCCCTGGCACAGGGGCTGGGTGTATGTGTTGTCTTCATCCTCATCACGACGCGCAGGTCGCCTACGGGAGTCAAATCAAAAGACCTGCACCTGGCGATCCGAACTTGTCCTCGGACACTCCTGGGACTAAAAGCCATACGCCATTTCATTTCATAAGAGAATTTACCGCCTAATTGGCCATTGCAGAAATCTATGTCCGGCTTTCAAAATGTAAATTGTGTTATTAGAATAGTAACCCACGTCTCCAGAATAAGAAGATATGAAAATAACTTTAAGTAGATTGTAGGTACGTGTAGAAATATATTTTTGAATACATTAGTAAATAGAGGATTTTCATACTAGATTTCTTATCATGAATTTCCCTGTACCAACCATGACCTTCCCACGTCTGCGAATTATCATACGACAAGACAAGCTTTAGACTACTCAGCATGTTAATGTAAAACTGATCGTAATTCAAGAAAAACAGAAATATAGTCTGGGTCCCGAGGACTCGTATGTTCCGTAATTGTTACATTTTATCTTTTCCAGTTACGGGTTAAAGACGACTGATGATGATGATGATGATGATGATGATGATGTTGATGATAATGCTTGTTGTTTAAAGAAGTCTAACATCTAGGTCATCGGCCCAAGGAGCACTGAGCTCAAACAGTGTACTCGACATACATGGTTATTCAGCTGAGTTGTCCACTTTGAATAACTCGTGAACCGTTCAAGATATCAACTTTCTGTTTTCATTTTCAGTAATAGTACCCAGGGGCTTATCAGACATACAGTACTTTTTTATGGCGTCAATATCTTCTTAGAAAATGGCAGGCATGTTAGATTTGATAATGATTATAATTATTCTTTAGAATGAGAGTTATTCTATTTAAATGTATAGTGCTGGGCTGAGTGGCTCAGACGGTTATCTGGGCTTCGTTTCCGATTACTCCCTTCTTTACTTCAATTTATTTACATTTATTCTTCGGTGAGACACATTTAATGGCTCGTGTGGATCTGCGCTTTGTTTTAAATTAAATATGAGCTATTTTTATATTTATTATATAATCTGCACAGATGTTACGCAAGGCCAGAATAGGCAGGCTCAGTATACGTATTGTTTCTGGATCCTGTCGCATATATTAACTGGCATGTAAGAAATTCACAGATTCAATCTCAAGAACTTTGCATTAAATTACTGGCGAGATCATCATGATGATAATAATAATAATAATAATAATAATAATAATAGTAATAATAACAATAACATATACTAATCGTGCTCCAGGTGTTATATCCAGCACCATCCGTACCTCAGCAGCTGTACCGGTACATAGTGTCAGTCATAAATGAGACTGAAACCTCGGTAGATGATAATAATAATAATAATAATAATAATAATAATAATAATAATAATAATATTCACTTTGAAACCGTATATTTAGTGTATACCTAGGTACATATTATTATTATTATTATTATTATTATTATTATTATTATTATTTTAGCACTTGTTATGAGGAATTAGTGTATGCAGGAGCTTAAATAAGCATGGATTGTTATTTTGAGAAGAGAGCGTTTACTTTACTCTTCACACGTATATCCTCTTGTTTTCGCTATAACGCAGTCGTAATTGCCCCATTGGTTGATCACCCTTCCGCTGGAGTAATCGAAGTACATGTGGTGTTAACGAGGCAGCTGGCGCCCCAGGCATTTCCGATTTTTCTGGCTGTTAAGCGCATTGCACTTTTCGTGTCCCACTCTCATATGACTGCGGTACATAACGACGTGGTACAGTCAACTGCATTACACGTGTGTGAGATAGGCTTATTACCAGAGGAAGTCTCTGATGCGTCATTCAGTACATAGCCATTGCATCCGGTGTGAAACTTAACAAAAGGCAAAATTCCTAATAATTTATATCGTTGATTAATAAATGTATTGACTTCAATTTTAGGACAGCATTTGCAAGGAGTGGAAATTCTATTGAATCTTCAGGGCTGCCGACAGTGGGATCGAACCCACTATCACGCGGATGCAAGCTCACAGCCGCGCACCGCTAACCGCACGGCCAACTCGCCCGGTTGTTGTTGTTTTAACAGATACTCTATTTGGTGTAATTGGAGGCAGTCCAAAGCGTTAGCGCAAAGATCACTGAAAATATAGACAGGTGTATGGTCATCTGCTGCAAGAATTGCTGCTCGAAACTTTATGCACAAATGTATTCTTTGAAAGAAAAGTGTTCACTTAACTTCGTAGTTCTTACGCGTAGTCCAAAGTCTAGGCCTACACGATAAGGAGCCTGCCAGTGTAAATACATATATTGATCCCTTGTGATTAGTAGTAATTCGTAGTTTGAATGCTGCTGGATGCATTGAAAGACACCATTAAAGCATGTTCCCTACCCACATTTCCGCACACCGAATATTTAAACAAGAGAATGCATCATTATTGATGGAACGTCTTTCATTGAGCGAAATTGCTTTACCGATACTGTTATATAGTTGTTACAGCTAATGCCATAAATAGGGCCTGGATATTTGACATGTCATTATCTTCTTTCAATGGAAAATGCAACTTAATCATGATTTTATCTCAGTAACTAAAATTGTGCAATTTTCCCGGGTCATATAAAGTCATACTTTGGCTTTTTAACATTTTTGTCATTTTCCGTTAATTTTTCATATTGTGGTCATATTTCCCCGTGATTTTTCGTATTTTAGTCATATTTTTAACCTTTTTATTCCATTTTCGCATACCTGCTTGCAGTCGTCTCAAAGGCGGACTTTTCATATCTCCTAATTGTTCTCCGTAATTTCTTACAATTATCTGTCTTAGAAATGTATGTATGTATGTATGTATGTATGTATTTATGTATGTATGTATGTATGTATGCAAATTAGGAGGGTAAGCTGTATAGAAAGAGACAGATGCGTACAAAGGGACAGAAAGGTGAGCCTCATATTGAACTCTAATGATTTGATGTATTTCAAACATGCCTCAATAACATCCTGCGATGTTGAGCGGTCTTTTCCCCGTTACTAGTCAATGTTGCGTGAAAATAGAAGATCGTTCCTATTTGAAAACTTTAAAATATATGTAATTTGATCTTGTAATTTTTTCTGATCGTCCATCAAAATGACATTTATTTCATTTTGTGCAGAGTCGAGATTGAGTAATTAAATAATTCAAAATACCGCATAATAATGATTAATAATATTATTGAATCTGCTGGATTTTAAAAGTATGTTTAATATAGGCATAATGTTAATTTAAACATTATTTATTTAGTACTAGAGATTGTGTACACGTTTTGTGCAAATTGTAGATGTATACAAATAAAAGAATGTATTGTTTTGTAATACCACCAGTCCTGTCACTCCAGCTCCATCAAGTATTGTATAGCAGCTAACACAATGCTACACACCGTTGGTCAGCACAGATGTACGAAATCTTATGGTGGTACCTGTAAATCTTACGTACAAAACTTAATTCTTATTATTGTGCTCACGTTTGAACAACTGTACAGCCACAATAGTATTTGAATATCTCAGACCGTCCGGCTCCATGGCTAAATTCTTGTAATATTTTCTTTCCAGATATTTGCTTGTTGAACTCTTGTTGTTTGTTTGTTTGTTTGTTTGTTTGTTTGTTGTTGGGATATTCCTCTTAAAACAATAATCACCACCACCACCTGTTGAGATATTTCCCATTTGCAATGTATTTGTTAATAATAATAATAATAATAATAATAATAATAATAATAATAATAATAATAATAGAATCCGCTTTTGCAATGTCTTCCTTCCTTAAAATGGTTAGCATGCTGGCCTCAAGTCCAAGGGGACTCGGGTTCGATTCCCGGCTGGGCCGGGGATTTTGGACTTGGTTGGTTAATTCCGATGGCTCGCGGGCTGGGCGTGTGTTCAGTCTTCAACATTATAATTAATTATAGGAAGGTTTCCATCCTCATTGTCGTGCAGGTCGCCTATGCACCAGAAATACCTGCATCAGGCCTCTCCGGAGGTCACACGCCATCAATAAGTTATAGCTCTGACGAATACACACCAAGGAACTCTCCTTAAAGAAAACTCACTGGGGCATCTCATTCAAAGCCACCTTAGAACGTTTGTGTGCGCCCGAGTATGTTCCTATCGCACCTCCTTCAGTGGAATATAGCAGTAACGGTACCAGGCTCTAACGTAACGGAGCTTCGGGAGACGGCCGACCTGTGGTTAAGCGCCTCGCTCCGGAGAATATCTGATGACCTGATATTCTCATATTACTGTCATGGCTGGTATCAGTGTAATAAAAATGACGTGCGCTTAACGTCCCTTCAGCTATTATGTTTTTAGTGACACATAAAATTAAATCAATGATCTGAGTCACCTAGCGTTTAAACACTCGAAACGTCGGCCGAATCCACCAGGCTTCTGTTTTGCAACCGTAAGTTCGGGGGTTTGAGCAGTTACCCAGTCAGACACCTACAGTATTTGTACATTTCCTGAGCACACTCTTGTACGGAAGTATCACCACCAAACTTTGTTGTTGGTTGATGATGGTAGCTGTTAGGCCCCTTAAAACAACAGTCATCGGCCCCCAACAAACTTTGTATAGGCCTACCTCGTCCCTTGCTGTATTGTCCTTCGTAATAAAAATATTTGTTGGACAATAGAGTCAAAGACACACTTTGCCAATAAACTCGCGTAGTCTTATTGTGTTCGGAAAATGACAAGTAGCGTTTAGTGCAATTGGTAGTGAATGCTATCATTTAAATATATTCTAAAAGCATTGAAGTAAAACACCCTTTTATTGGTCGATTGTATATATTAGTTAGCCAAGAAATCTTCGCTTGTTCCTTTCCGTCGTGCTTCTATTCAGGAACTTTGAAATGCAAAGTCCTTAATACGAATAAACACAAACATATTCACCGTGATTTTTCTTGGATAGACAGATCGGTGTCCATCGTTCTGAGAAAAAAAAAATGCCGAATTACTTGCCTCGTTGTACTTACACCAGGTGTTATTCTGCTTGAAACCTGTATTAATGGTGTGTTTGTACAATAATATGAATACTACTACAACCTACCATCAACAATTTGAACCGGGCGAGTTGGCCGTGCGGTTAGGGCGTGCAACCATGAGCTTGCATCCGGGAGATAGTGGGTTCGAACCTCACTATCGGCAGCCCTGAATATGTTTTTCCGTAGTTTCCCATTTTCATGCCAGGCATATGCTGGGGCTGTACCTTAATTAACACCACAGCCACTTCCTTCAAACTCCTAGCCCTTTCCTATCCCATCGTCGCAATAAGACCTATCAGTGTCGGTGCGACGTAAAGCACTTTTTTAAATGAGCCCTGCAGGAAAACTCGTGTATGCTGTTCATCCGAATAAGTACAGCGACTTTCTGCAATTGCTCAAGGAAGTTGGAATACATAACGAAGTTTTAACATATCACGATATTTAGCTTTTACATTCCCACAGTTATATGTAGTCGATTTTCCTTGAATCAAGTGGTTTAGGAATAACATTACTTTAGCACAACATAGGTCGAAAGTCACTGCTATAGAACACCCGTTAATCACGTCTCGTTGATGAGTAACATTACATTTTACAGTTGGCATGGCAGGTTGTAGCAATGCCAATTCTTTGTCCAGTAGGCCCTTCTTGCAAATCAAACTACATCGTAATTTCTATATGTTGACGTACGTTTCGTTTCCTCTTGTTAGTGAAACTTCATACGAAACACCGAATGCCACCTAATGTAAGGCGTAGGTTTATGTATAACACAAGCGTTCTTGTGCATGCTATCAAGACCATGGGCGCCCCAAGGAGGAGTACCTTGCCCAATGATATTTCATCACTTCTTATT
Source organism: Anabrus simplex (assembly GCF_040414725.1). NCBI lineage: Eukaryota > Metazoa > Arthropoda > Insecta > Orthoptera > Tettigoniidae > Anabrus > Anabrus simplex. Next base: position 1,058,036,971 of record NC_090266.1, read on the forward strand.
TATATTGCATTCTCCTATATTTTACCTTTTACGTGATATGTTAGGGCACCAATACTGTCAGAAGTATCATCGTCGCAGATTCTTTAACATTCAGTAAACCTAGTGAAGAACACTACCAGTTAGATCAGTCTTCTTTTTCGTAGTCTTCTTATTGGCTGTTCCGTAATTACTTAGGGCCGGCATTATATGTGGATGAAGCCCAGTTTAATTTTGTTGATGATGATGATGATGATGTTTAAAGGGGCCTGACCGCTAGGTTTTACGACCGGATGCTTCTCCTGACGCCAACCGTATGTAAAGGGGTGTGTTTACTATTGCATGTTTCTGCGCTGGTCGGTGGGTAGTGTGCTGTGATGGTCTATAGTCGAACGGCATCGTCATTCTTCACACGAAGGTGCCAGCGTGGTTCCAATCCCGGTCAGAGTGTGTTTCAGGGACTTTTGAAAAGCCATGTCCCAGTGTTAACATTTCACATAAAACTGGAGGTGCCGTAGTTCTGATCACGATATCAACTGTTGAACTCCTGGCGAATAGCCAGATTGGTACCTGACCTACAGCCCTCAAACTCACCATTCCTTAACCACTATTCATAATTTCGGCACTGAGTGGGATAGAGTGATTTGCTCTAGACCCGGTCGCATCGAGCAAGTGGGCAGCAAGGTGCAAGCCGTGAAGTTGGAACCTTGCAGTCGGGGAATGGTGGGTTCGAACCTCACACTAGGCAGCCGTGAGGGTGGTTTTCCGTAGTTTCCCATTTTCACATCAGACAAATGCTGGGACAGTACCTTAAGGCCAGTCACTTTCTTTCCAGTCCTAAACTGTTCCTGTACCATTGTCGCCAAAAAATGTTTCCAAGTTAGTGCAACGTTAAACCACAAACACAAAAGAAAAATCCCGGCCGCCTTTGTGCCCGAAATTTAACCTAGGCCTAATATTTGGGGTAGATTATGGGAACCCCAGGCTATGTGCCACTCCAGAAGTGGAATGGGGCATCTGATGCCAGAGGGAACCAACTACAGTATAGGCCTATATTTAACATTCCTCAGTATCATCTTTTAAAAAAATTCATTTTGAAGAATGAAAACAACTATAATTGGAAAGTTTTCTTCATTCATACATAATCTGTACATTATTCTTGTAACCTTTATGTTTCCAGAGATGTCTGAGCACCATTTCTTTTGTAATTCTGTAAGCAACAGATAAATTCCAATTTGCCAGTCTGAGTGGCTCAGACGGTTGAGTCGCTGCCCTTCTGACCCCAGCTTGGCAGGTTCGAACCTGGCACAGTCCGGTGATATTTGAAGTTGCTCAAATACGTCAGCCTCTTGCCGGTAGATTTACTGGAACGCTAAAGAACTCCTGTGGGACAAAATTTGGGCACCTGAGCGTCTCCGAAAACCTGAAAAAGAAGTTAGTGGAACGTAAAAACAATAACAGTATTATAAATTCCAATTTTGAAGTTGGTTCACTTTGGCATCAGACTCTCTCCCCTCTCGTTTCTGATTTTTTTCATTTCTTTTTTTACTTCCTGGCGGGGAACTGAGCCCACGTCCTTCCGGTGAACCCAGCACACTTTTACCGCCTCGGCTTGACAGCCCCATATCGTAGTCCTAGTTAGAGAAATACACTAGTGTAGACATCGCCACCATGCATGTAATCGCGCTGATTTCGTACACAGTAAGTATACAACACCGTTGACCACACTATCCAAAGGTTCTAAAATGAAGCAAAAACTCCGAAATGTAGCTCTGTCCCACATGTTTTCAGCTGCTCGAAAGCTCCGTGTAACTTTGAATCATTGTGAAAGCAGATGTCACAGTGAGTAGCAAGTCAGGTGAGCGCGAACTGCCTCCTGGGAGTTCAGCCACCCAGTTTAACGTACCGTGAAGGGCACAGTCAAGGTACAAGGAAAAATGGGAAGCGAAGCTGATCGTGAAAATATAAAGCCGGGTTTGAATCTCGGGCCCAATGGCGATCTTCGGTAATGATTTTTTTTAAGGAATGCATACATAAATGGCTGGGAAATTATTACTCGCTCGGAGTAAGCCAGTATCAAGGTACACGCAGATAGAGAACAGATATGATAATCTGTGTTATGATTCCAGCAGTGATTGGTTCGTAGTCGCCCACACAAGATGTTGGCAGCGTCTGTTGAGTATTTTCGACTTCCCTTTTATAACAGTGTGCCGGGCTGAGTAGCTCAGGGGGTGGTGAGTTTGCCTCCTGAGCTCATGTTGGCGGCTTCGATCCCGGTTTAGTCCAGTAGCGTTTGAAGGTGCTCAGGTACGTCACCTTCATGGGGCTATATTTACCGTAACGTATTGTAACTCCTGAGGACCAATTTCCGGCACCTCAATGCATCCGAAAACTGTAAAAGCAGTTGGTGGGACTTTAAATTATTATTATTATTATTATTATTATACAATTTCCGGCCCCGCGGTCTAGGGGTAGAACCTGCCTTTGAACGGGAGGCGGCGGGTTCTATTTCCCGCCAGGTAAAGAATTTTAAACCTGGGCTGGACCGAGGCCCACTCAGTCTATGCGAGAACTTGTCAGGATCTATCTGACGGCGAGATAGCTGGGGAACCAAGAATAATAGCCGAGACGATTTGTCGAGCTGACTACGCGTCACTTCGTAATCTGCAGGCCTTCAGACTGAGCAGCAGCCGCTTAGTAGGCTAAGGCCCATCAGGTTTGTTGTGCCATTGGTTTGGTTCTTCATTGTTTATTTTCGTAATAATGACCCCTTTTTATGAACACATTGACAAGATTCTTCGTTAGTTTCCAATTGCCTGGCCTGGTGTGGCATCGCTGGTGACCGCTGAGCTATTTTTTGTGAAATGGGCCAGGTGTTAACTCTACACATACATTTTTTTACTATTCGCTTTACGTCGCACCGACACAGATGGGTTTTATGACGACGGTGGGATAGGAAAGGCCTAGGAAGTGAAAGGAAGCGGTCGTGGCCTTAATTTAGGTACAGCCCCAGAATTTGCCTGGTGTGAAAATGGGAAACCACGGAAAACCATATTCAGGGCTGCCGACAGTGACACATACAATTAGTACAACTTGTGGAGGATTTAGGATTTTCCTACCTAGTAGCATATCTACTCAGCTCGGCGTTAACTCAAAGAACAGGAAACTCTCAAGGTATTTCAGAATAATACAGAATTACAGACCGCCTCTGTGGTGTAGTGGTTAGCGTGATCACCTGCCTCCGGGTTCGATTCCCGGCTCTGCTACGAAATTTGAAAAGTGGTACGAGGGTTGGGACGGGGTCCACTCAGCCTCGGGAGGTAAACTGAGTGGAGGTGGGTTCGATTCCCATCCTCGAAGTGGTTTTCCGTGGTTTACCACTTCTCCTCCAGGCACATGCCGGGATGGTACCTAACATAAGGCCACACCAGCTTCCTTCCCTCTTGCTTGTCTGCCCCTTCCAATCCACAAGGCCTCTGTTCAGCATGGCAGGTGAGGCCGCCTGAGCGAGGTACTGGGCCTTCTTCCCAGTTCTATACACCCAACCCAAAGTCTCAAGCTCCGGGACACTGCCCTTGAATCGGTAGAGGTGGGATCCCTCTCTGAGTTAGAGGGAAAAACAGACCCTGGGCGGTAAACAGGTTAACAAAGGAAGAAGACAAAATCACAAACTAATCTGATTTTATGGCGTACGATTAGAAGACGCGAAGCCAACGTTAATTATAAACCGGATGGTCCACCAGCACCTTCTAACTCGTGAAAATACGCAGCCCATGCAACACTGATTCTCCTGAAGTTCGATATTACTCTGCTTGCTACCAGTAGGCCTATATCAGCATCGTAAAACGAGGCAGACTTTCACAGGGAAAAGGTCTATGTATATGTAGATACGAGGAACATTCTACAAACATGCTGTTTAATGCATTCCTTTATAATGCATATACGGCCAGTTATTTAATGGGTATGCCTTTGCTGGCAGGACCTAGTGTTTACAGTGCACTAAGTCTTCTGGTATGGACTAGAGCAATTTTGTTGCTTTCATTGACGTGTCTCTGTCTTATCCTTGGCTTTGACAATATGAAAGTGACTGAGGTATGAGCGATGCTGGTAATGCCATTCCTTACGCAGCCAGTCCCTGCTATGAATGGTGTGAAAATGTTGCTCATAGGGTCAATTGGTGCATGCATTTCAGTGGGCTTGGCAGACTGATATGTTATAGCAACTTCTGGCTCGGTGAGGAAAGCAACGGGAAACTACTTCACTCCTCATTTCCCTAGTACGCCTCTTCAGTGATGCCTAGGCCATCTATGACAACTCATGGCGGAACTGTTGAGGATCCAACCAGCCTTCGGGCTGATGATTAAACATACATTTAATGGGTTTACCGGGCGAGTTGGCCGTGCGGTTAGAGGCGCGCATCTGTGAGCTTGCATCCGGAAGATAGTGGGTTCGAACCCCACTGTCGGGAGCCCTGAACTTGGTTTTCCGTGGTTTACTATTTTCACACCAGGCAAGTGCACCTTAAGGCCACGGCCGCTTCTTTCTCACTCCTAGGACTTTTCCTATCCCATCGTCGCCATAAGTCCTATCTGTGTCGGTGCGACGTAAAGCAAATTGAAAAAAATATTAATGGGTTGTGCGAAGCGATCTGTTGCGGCGCAATGCAAAATGAACACTATAAAATACGAATGAGAGATACGCCTATTCGAGGTGTTTGAACATGAAGTCCAAGTAAGTCTTCTAAGAGCAAAGCGCTGTATGGCCGGCGTGGCTGAAGTGGCAAGGTGCTGGTCACCCATCGGGGCTGACAGGGGATGGACGATTCGATTTCAGGCGTACACAATCCTTGTGTAAGTGTTCAACGCTTCCTAGTACAAAGTTAATACAATAATAGAAATTCAGACGAACTCTTTAAACGATCACAGTTGCGAACAACACGTTACAAAAACCTCTTCCTTCAGTTAACGCCGACGTGACTGGTGATTTTCTGACGCTTGACCTGATCCATTCAGACTGTGATGTCGACTTTTGAAAAAGACGCAGTTAAAGATTGACAACGTATGAATAGGTAGCGTATGCTTTAATAATAATAATAATAATAATAATAATAATAATAATAATAATAATAATAATAATAATAATTGTATTGTCTTTACGTGCCACTATTATGGTTTTCGGAGGCGACGGGGTGCCGTAATTTAGTCCCGCAGGAGTTCTTTCACGTGCCAGTAAATGTACCGACAAGAACTTGACGTACTTGAGCACTTACATAACCACCGAACTGAGCCAGGATGGAACCTGCCAAGTTGGGGTCAGAAGGCCAGCGCTTCAACCGTCTGAGCCACTCAGCTCGGCTTTTAACAATAGATAGGCTAGTTTGAAGAATGTTTAAGAATTCTTCAAACTAGCCTATATTCTCGCATAGAACAAGAGGGATTTTATATCCTAAAATGTCATTCCCCAGACGATTCTGCGGATCTGCGCGATCGATGAAGAGTGAATAGAAAGCAATTTACAACAGTTTTTGGCAACCGCAGATTTAAAAACGAATGCAGGAAAGATGTAATACGAAAGTTAAGAGTGTGCGCGCCGTAAAAGGTTGCGGAGCTCCAGCGACACACTACAGCCAGCAGCTATGCTCATGACTCTCCATGTTCTTTTCTTGGAAATACCATCGTGCAATTCGTCGTATGGTATTTATCATGAATTATTCATGAGCACTGGTCTTCTGATGCACAACAGTTGTAATGAAAATCCGTTCCTCTGTTAGTATATGTATAATTCTAGTACATTTGGACTCCTTTATAATCACCTCAGTCAATAGAAGAAATATAAAGTGGAGCAATCATTTGACCTATTTCCTAGTAATAGTCGATGTGTATAATCTCTCCTAAATGGCATGTTACACTGAAACCACTGGTAGGACCCCTTTATCAGCGACCTCCTGACGACCAACAGTACTCCGTAGTTAAGGTCACTTGTACAGAGCGCTAGCGTCGGCTTTCGCGGATTTAATTCTCACTAGACAGGTGTATAATAAACATGACCGACTATGTGCTGTTTCGCTGAGCTTTCTAGTTAATATTAAGACATGCGACTATGGCTTAACTATGAAATCATTTAATTTGTCAGAGTACGGCGGAATAATTTCTACAGAAATTATGTATCAGATATAATAATGTATGTATGTTCTACACCGTTATTAAATATTTCGCATAAGACGAAGTCAAGAGGCCCAATTCTTTCTTCAGTGCTCAATGTCATGTGACAGAGGTCTCAGTGGACAGAATAAATGATAAGAACATTTTAAACGCAGCCTTTCTGTAGTGTGGCAGATGACATATTTTCAAATTCCATGAGATATTTCCTTGCTGTAATGTCTTTGATTACATTAGAAAACACAAGAAATTATTATTATTATTATTATTATTATTATTATTATTATTAAGGTCCACCTTTGTGGTGTAGTGGTTAGCGTGATTAGCTGCCGCCCCCGGAGGCCCGGGTTAGATTCCCGGCTCTGCCATGAAATTTGAAAAGTAGTAAGAGGGCTGGAACGGGGTCCACTCAGCCTCGGTGGATTCGATTCTCACTTTAGCCATCCTCGAATTGGTTTTCCGTGGTTTCCCACTTCACCTCCAGGCAAATGCCGTGATGGTAACTAACTTAAGGCCACGGCTGATTCCTTCCCCCTTCCTAGCCTGTTCCTTCCAATCGTCCCATCGTCCCCACAAGGCCCCTGCTCAGCATAGCAGATGAGGCCGCCTGAGCGAAGTACTGGTCTTACTTCCCATTTGTATCTCCTAGACACAGTCTCATGCTCCAGGGCACTGCCCTTGAGGCGGTAGAGGTGGGATCCCTCGCTGAGTCAGGAGGGAAAAACCTACCCTGAAGGGTAAACAGATTAAGAAATAATAATAATAATAATAATAATAATAATAATAATAATAATAATAATAATAATAATGCATTTAACGTCCCTTCAATTACCGTTGGTTTAAAGAGACACTAGGGTGCGGAAATTTTGCTCTAAAAAGGGTCTTTTACCTACCGGCGAATGTAGTGTCCTGGGTCTCTCGCTTTCTAGAGCCCTTAAATGTCAATCGTTTCCACCTGGACTTGATCCCACGACCCTAAAACAATGACGTATGGTCTCGGGAGAGCCCTGGTGCAGGTCTTTTTTGAGTAGAGCCTGTAGGCGACCTGCATGTCTGTACGTATGGGGCCCTACCTAAGTGACTTCTATTGTTAAAGACATTACGAATACCTAGCTTCCGAGCCAGACGAATGAACCAATTAAGCTTAAAATCTCCATCCCGGTCGGGAATCGAACCTGGGACCCCCTTGGACGAAAGGCCAGTATGCTGGCCATTTAGCCATGGAGCTGGACCCCATAATCTTGAACATAGAAGATGAGCGCTTAACCAACTACGCTGCACTGCCGAGCTGTAGACTAGTTGACTGTTAACGAGATTAAGATGTAATCATACGGGTACCCAGTACTTTCAATCAGGGTGTGCTCAAGCTCAATCAACCAGGGTTAGAAAAGTTTCATTTCTTATCCCGTCGCTGCAGTTGAGAGGCATCGTTCAAAACGAAGCATGCTCTTGAATTTATACATACTATGGACGTTGCAGTGATGTGGGTTATCACATCTGACTATATCCACACACTTCAGTTCATGAGACCAATGACTTGCGCATTACTAACTTCTAAAAGAAATCAGCAAATTGTCAACTCTAAACTCGGCGTCGCAAGCTTACTGGATAACATGTCCAGTTAGAGATCCAGAAGGAGTAGAGAAGTTGAGCATTTTCAGTTCACAAATTCTAATTTTTCTACCGCTATTTCCTTAAAGTACTGCGGAATAGTACTGTAATATGGAATATCCTCCCCATGCTACCAGGTGAACGAAAGCTTGGATAGTATGTTCCTTGCAGCATGTAGGTAGTATTGTTTCCGGTGACATCATCTGCAGCATTAGCTTCAGCCTTAATTGGTTGATGAAGAATGCCAATGCTTTCCACCAAGGTCAGCATTGTGTTAGACTTCCAGGTCACGCATTCTGCAGCCTCATTAACCAGGATTGTAATGGGATGACATGTTGACTGGTCTGATACTAGTAATTTTCATTTGTCTTGATTCATATAAATGTTAAAAATACTTTACAATCACTACGTGAAGTTATATTTGTGGTCTCTCGTGCATGTCTTCCTTAGTTCTTATTTAGCGTACGACTTTAGTGCCGGGAGTGTCCGAGGACATGTTCGGTTCGCTTGGTGAAGATCTCACTATTCGAAGCCCATGGACGACCTGCGCGTCTGGGTGTGTGATGGCGTGTGGCCTCCGGAGAGGCCTGGTACATGTCTTCCGAGTTGACCCCTGTAGGTGACCTGCGCGTCGTGATGAGGATGAAATGATAATGATTCAGATAACACATACACCCAGCCCCCCTGCCAGCGAAATTAACCAGTGATGGTTAAAATTCCCGACCCTGCCGGGACTCGAACCCGGGATCCCTGTGACCAAAGGCCATCACGCAAACCATTTAGCCATGGAGCCGGACCCTACCTACGATGAATTCTAATGATGAAGACAGCACGAACAACCCCGAGCCAGGAGAATTAACCAATGGAAGTTGAAATCCCTGCCCCAGCCGGGAATCGAACCCAGGACCTCTTGTAGTAAAGGTAAGCACGCTGACCGTATAGCCATGGCGATAGACATGATAATGAGGTACGAAGAGTGTGAAACCCTGTATGGAATGACACCAAGGGATCTGCTCAAGGCTTAACTTCACCATTCGACGGACGAATCGCCACCAGCAGCGTCATATGCCCTCAGTCCGCATGAACACTGCGGAGAAGTTTGACGACCTGTCTTGAAAAAATCACCGGTTTCCCACGAAACTTGTACATGGTATCCTTATCCCCAAGTTTGTCCAATTTCTTCGCAATTCCTACCTGCAGGACGAAATCCACAACGACATGGATTATCAGAATTCACATACAGTGCAGTATAAGTACACCAGGGGCGAAGCGAGGGGGGTGGGGGCGTTAGAACCGCCGCCCCCTCCACCATGACATTTTTACAAAAAGAAAATAAACAGAAACTGACAAACAATAAACTAAACATACATTCAGATAATTAATTGTAAAACCAACAGATCTGTTGAATCTATTTTCTAAGAAGCCTCGAAAATTGGATGTTACATTGTAAACTGAACATACAACTCGCTATAAATCTGTTGACCTTGACCATATTATTGTTCTGTATTTTAATGTATGGTTTTGTAGTGTTCTGCAATCTGAATATCAATATAATTCACTTTTATCAGTGTCCTTATAATGACAAGTCGTGCAAGCGCGCACCACACACGCACCTTCATTATGTTCTATCAGCATTTTGTAACTATAACCCCGTCCCGCCCCTCCCCTCCCCCATCGGCCGATCCTGGCTACGCTACTGTAATACACGCTGATATTGACCGTGATGTTCCACACCTTTAAAATGAAATGAACTGCTGTAGTCACACAGATGTGTTCTATTTAATAATACTCGACATGTGGTCGGAAACATGAGGTTTGGAGGGAAAATATCAACTGTAAAATCCAATAGGTCTGACCAGATGATAAGCGGAGCTTCTCCATGGAATGGGTACTGAACTGTTTGTTCACGTATAGTGTGCCAGACCATCAATCAAGCGCGGCGAATATTTGAGTAAAATCCCGGACAAGCAGTCGGTAGCATTGGGTGTAAATATTGAGCCCCAGACTGATTGCTGCCAGAGCAGTACGGCAGTCCGGGAGTTCATACACCTCTGGAAATAACGTCTGCCATGAGTTCCTTTCTTCTCTAGATTCCAAACCAAACACCATGGCGCAACAGCCCCAAAAGGCCCGGGCTTTTCAAGCGACCGCTGCTCAGCCCGAAGGCCTGCAGATTATGAGGTGTCGTGTGGTCAGCACGACGAATCCTCTCGGCTGTTATTCTTGGCTTTCTAGACCAGCTTCTTCATATCCATCGAAATTATTTCTGTATACATTATTGGTTTGACAGTTAAGTGGCTGATAGTTGGTGTGATGTAGAGGCGAGGCTAAGGCTACATGTGTCAGGCTCGTTTCCTGTCCTACCTGCCTTCATCATATCATAATTTCTTCCGAGCCCAATAGTAGTCCTATCTGTCAATTTTTCTTTGCTCTTTCTCTCCGTCTGTAGCTGTTTCTTGATGGATGCCGTATTTTTGCATCTGTTTCTTGGCAGAGACCAGAATAAATAAAGCTTGCATGGAAGTCTGTCTCATTTATGGTTGTGGTAGTACGGAAGCTGCTGTGGTTTGAGTGGTATCGAATAATGGCATTCAGGCCACTAGTATGCCTGGATGTTATAAAAGGTGCTGCTCATAGAGCCAGTCTCCCTGCAGTAGGACTTTTGGTGCAGTGTGGAAGACGCTGGCAAATTTCCTCACTCATCATGCCTTGTACGACCTATTATGGTGCCGCCATCGGGTTTTGTGGTTTTCCTCTATCCGTGTAACTTTTTTTAGGCTCCAACCAGCCTCCGGACTGAAGACTTGACACGCTGTTTCTAATTTCTTCCAATTCTGTTTCAAGCTCACTTCGTAGTTTGGAATGTAGCACAGTTTCTTCCACCTCCATTGTTCCAGGTTAGGTTCTTGAATCTGCCACGAATGTAGGACTCTATGTAGACGAATACCTGCCTCAGGTTCAGATGACATCATTTAGAGAAATCCCATCATTAAGTGAACCTCCTTGATTTCTCACTGCAGCTGTTGGTAAATTTATATCAAATTAACGGGAGCTGAGCAGACCAGGGGCGTTCACCCAGAAGGATGTTGATTCGACTCCCTGTATCTCCAAAGAAGTCGAAATTTAGAACAGAGACTTCCTCCTCTGGACAGTCTTCTGAATACCTGAGTGAATGACTAAGAATACTCTTCTCTCACAAACACGGATGACCAACTAGTGGAGAGAGTATTCATTTATCGCAGTCGTTACTAATACATGCGGTTATGTCTGTATATTACAAAATACTAAACATATTTCAATTAACAAAATGTTACAAAAATAATTAAAGTATAATTTATACAGAGTGTATCAAAACTAAACGGCAAAACTTCAGGAATCGATTCTCCGTATAGGTGGAGGAAAAAGAAAGGGTATGACAACATAGATCCGGAAATACATAATTACAGAGTTAACTGGCCTACAGAAACGCGTGTCTTCTCAGAACTCAAGAGTATAAAAATGCAAGAAGAGGATTTAGTAGGTTTCTTTACCTGGACCAGTCTCAAAACTTACGAGCTGGGACAGTTCTTCTTTGAACGGATACATGCCTGTCCCTACCCACATACGACTGCACATATTTTAAAATGTAATCGGAATTGTGCGAAAAGGTCCATTTTTAGCGCCAGTCGGAACTGCGTGCCCTCTTGTAATTGGCATCTCTCTCATCAAGAGGTGGTCCAGTCGTGTAGCCTCGCATACAGTATACGCGACGGGAGGTTGAGAAACACATGGATATCAGGTACACACTGGTGGACTGTTTCATTTAAAACGCTATTGTCACTTGCATTATAACTTAACCGGCACACGCGGGTGACAGTCTTTTATGGCAAAAACGTGCTGTTTCGCCAGACTTGATTGTTCGCTGCTTATAAAACATAATAACCGTTGTACACTAAATTTAGTTTACCTGTTGTGAAGTAATGAATTCCATGTTGTGCATTGGTCGATGAATAACTGAGTAAAGATCAGTGTTATACTTGGAGAATTTGTTCTGTGGTAGTTTGATAATTCCTGTTAACAGTGCATGGGATATCCCTTTCTAAGAGTGGGTGGACAAACATGGGTTGAAGGGTAGCGTGAGTAAACGCGCACCTCATCCCTCCTGCGGTCATCGCCGGCATCTGCTGTCCGCTGTCGTGATTTTTGAGACTTTATTAATTTAGCTACTAGTTTGGAGACGTGACTTTTGATACTACTTTCGACTAATTTTAGCCAGTGAGTTTTGAGACTCGTGAGTTTGAGACGTAACCTAGTAACGTTAATGCAGTCCGACACACTGAAATCTGTTGCACTGACTAAACTGAAAAAAGTCTGTGACGCCAGCTTGTTGCGCAGCTGTGAGCTTGCATTCGAAAGATGGTGGGTTCAAATCCCGCATACCGAGCTCGATAGCTGCAGTCGCTTAAGTGCGGCCAGTATCCAGTATTCGGGAGATAGTAGGTTCGAACCCCACTGTCGGCAGCCCTGAAAATGGTTTTCCGTGGTTTCCCATTTTCACACCAGGCAAATGCTGGGGCTGTACCTTAATTAAAGCCACGGCCGCTTCCTTCGCACTCCTAGCCCTTCCCTGTCCCATCGTCGCCATAAGACCTGTCTGTATCGGTGCGACGTAAAGCAACTAACAGCGAATCCCACAGTCAGCAGCCCTGAAGATGGTTTTCTATGGTTTTTAATTTCCATATTAGACGTCCGGCTCCATGGCTAAATGGTTAGCGTGCTGGCCTTTGGTCACAGGGGTCCCGGGTTCGATTCCCGGCAGGGTCGGGAATTTTAACCTTAATTGGTTAACTTCGCTGGCACGGGGGCTGGGTGTATGTGTCGTCTTCATCATCATTTCATCCTCATCACGACGCGCAGGTCACCTACGGGTGTCAAATCGAAAGACCTGCATCTGGCGAGCCGAACTTGTCCTCGGACACTCCCGGCACTAAAAGCCATACGCCATTCCATTCCATTCCATATTAGACAAATGCTGAGGCCGTACTTAAGGCCGATCCTTGCGTCGCCGGAAACCGTGTATGTGTTAGTGCGACGTAAAACTTCTAGAATGAATGAATGAATGAATGAATGAATGAATGAATGAATGAATGAATGAATAACGTACCGTAGTGCTTTTTGAGGATCCAACGTGCCTCTGGATTAACATCTGAACACGAGTGCTAGAATTGGGTACACTACCAGTTAAAGACTTGCTGATTGGAGAAATAATTTGCATTTTCCGAATCCAGCTCTTGATCATCTTGTAAGTAGTTTTTGTCATTCTGTAAGTGGTTTTACCTGTAAATTCCCAGAAAATGTCTAGATGTTACAGATTCCGACTTCTTCCTTCTAAATATTAGCTGCAATTAGTTAAAATTATCCCAGTGCAGACAGCACTGCCGCAAAGGCTACCAGGTGTCGCTCGCAATGAGTATATCACGATATTCCAGTCCTGTAAAAATTTCTCCTTTTTTAGTGTGTTCTTTAGAATTACTTGAATGTTGAACAGGTCCTGTGAATATTATATACATAGCACGTCTATGTAAATACGGTATATTATAAGAACATTCTGTAACCTATAATTGTAATATTTTAATGTTGTCATTCTAAGTGGGAATGGAGGCACTTTCGTGTATGTGGGGCTATGCCCTTTCTCCGTTCACCATCCCTGAATTGTAAATACAATTTTCTGAAAATAATAATAATAATAATAATAATAATAATAATAATAATAATAATAATAATAAAATAGCAGATATATGGTGAGTTTCAACCCTTGAAGAGGTTTTTCCGTGTTAACCAGTTTTCACACCAGGCAAATGCTGGGACTGGACATTAAGGTCACGGTCGCTTTCTTCCCAATCCTACCCTTTTCTCAGCCCTGACGTCGCCTAAAACCTTCAGTGCGTTATTGCGACGTAAAACCACTAGGGAAAGAAACATATACAAAGGATAAATATATTTCCCGAGGCATCATCTTATTTCCAGATTTTAGTCAGTTGTACGTAGTTAGTCAGACTCCTTGGCTGCATGGTCGGGGATTTTAATCGCGTGTGATTAATAATTTCGGCTCGGGGAATGGTTGGTTGTGTTTGTCCAAACATTTTCCTCTTCATATTCAAACATCACACCACACCACACTACCAACCACCACAGAAACACGCTATGGTGATTATATCCCTCCACATAGAGTTGGCGTCAGGAAGGGCATCCAGTCGTAAACAGGGTGAAATCCACATGTGCTACACACCTCGCACCCGCGACCACACAAGGTGTTGGAAGGAGAAGAATTTGTATGGAGTTGAACATTCTGTGGTGGAAATTTTTTCGACAGAGTGTTGTGATAAAGTTCATCATGTTTTGGGAACGTTACTTCCTCAGTGGTCTGCCGTTAAAAAATGCATAGTTTTGCTAACCGACGTCTTGAAGACCTCTGGTTTGGAGGGCGAATGTGGTTTTGGGAAAATCTGTAGATATAGAACGTATTTCTGGTTAGTTTCGCCTGATTGAAATATTTCAGTATAATTATCTAAGTATGAAAATGATGCTATCGATCTCAATTGTCATATGTGTCACTCGATGGTAACGAGTATGACACATACTGCACTGTTTGAAACTATAAATGAACATTTACAAAAAAAATTCAAATTCCCCTTGAATATACAATCGATCATTTAAACTCTCAGTACAAACTTCGTCACAAATAATTTTAAATATATTGAACATATAGAAAGTTATAAATGATTTGTAACGAGCTGTGACGTGCGCATACATGCATCTTTCACACATAGAATAATATTTAACTCTCTTAATCTAATGTGATTAAATCTGTAATATTTTTCCGTTATAAACATAGAAGATTGTGCTACCCTTACACCAAGTAGCAAGTTCATAAATGTACATGACATTAAACATAGTAACGCGTGTGATTTGTAGAACTTTAGTATATTATATTTTGGTCCAACTTGTTTTACTTGTAATACGTGTTAATTCATACATTTCCTGCAAGAAGTCATTGCATGGAACACGTTAATGTAGAAAGAAGTAGTGTTGTTTTCTTATTAAATCAAAACAAGTATTAACTTAATCAATTAACATCGGGGGCGATGACCTAGAAGTTAGGCTACTTTAAACAACAAGTTATCAATTATCATAAAGAAAAATCTGATATAATCTATCTATATATAAAATTGGATGTTGGTATGTTTGAAGCTAATAGACTCAAAAACTACTGGACCAATTTCGCTGAAATTTTCACAGTTAATTCTTATTACATTTGAGAGGGATTATGAAGTGGTTTGAACGAAATCTGGTTGGTAGTTCGGCACTAAGGGATGAAAAATAAAATAGGGGAAGATAAGCAAACCACAAGACAAGTCCGATCAGCAGGTTGCCTACTCAACAGTATGTGAAGATTATGATGTGTTCCTTAAAACTTATTTCTGCTTTTATCAAATAGTGTGGGGGCAGGACACCCCTCCCAGCCCAAGGGGAGAGGATGAAATGTAAAAGTAATCGAAAATGACCGATATTGGTGTCGTATCCATAGATTTCGGGATCACTGAGATGGACTATGACACTCAAAATCTGTTTAAGTCAAGTTCATCCCGAATAGCACCGCTAGAAGTGGGGTTAGGGGGGTGAAATATTAATGTAGAATCCATAGTTATCGGGGTCGCTATGTATGGTGAGGTAAATAAATGTACACAGGAAGGACAATGTCTGTCGGGTTTTGCTAGTAACTTATAAAATTACAATTTACTTCATACTAGTTTGTATTATAACAGTTTGGCATATTTTCTATGAATAAAATTTGTATTTTAGCTTGTATGTAAATTTGCATATTGGCCAACATTTTGTAACCAAAATTTAGTTAATAGTAAGTGAAATGCACATAAATTGTTAATAAAAATGAAAGCATTATACTAATCGCGTGAAAATAATACTGTTAAGCTATTTTGAATTTGCCGGCCCCGTATTGTAGGGGTAGCGTGCCTGCCTCTCGCCCGGAGGCCCCGGGTTTGATTCCCGGTCAGGTCAGGGATTTTTCTCTCGACTTGAGGGCTGGTTCGAAGTCCACTCAGCCTACGTGATTAGAATTGAGGAGCTATCTGACGGTGAGATAGCGGCCTCGGTCTCGAAAGCCCAGAATAACGGCCGAGAGGATGCGTCGTGCTGACCACACGACCCGTCGTAATCTGCAGGCCTTCGGGCTGAGCAGCGGTCGCTGGGCAGGCTAAGGCCCTTTCATGGCCATTAAGTGCCGTGGGGTTTGGTTTGGTTTTTCAAATTTATCTTTGACCTTGTTGTTTACATTACCAAGATCAATAGATCGTCACGAGCGATTCAAATATTTCAGTATAATTAGCTACTTATAAAACTGGAAATATTAGTCTCAATTGTCATGTGTTGTCATTGTTTTGTCATATGTTTTAAGTGTTGTTTGTCCTCGCGTTCTTTCCGTCCGTCCACGAAGGGAGCGACCATGGCCCTAATCAAGTTATGGACCCAGCATTTACCTGGTATGAAAATAAGAAACCACGGAAAACGATCTTCAGGGCTGCAGACAGTGAGGTTATTTTGCAGTGTGGTCCACTAATGTCTTTTCATATAATATGCGTGTTATTTTAGCCATAAGTTTCATTCCGGACGTTCTTTTGTCATTAATTTCAGTTAATTGTAAATTTTCTTAAAATATCGACTTTTCGTTTCTATCTAAGGAGTGTTTTTACATGGTTTAAATACATCATATTTGCTACTGGTTTAACGTCACACTAACACATCGGAGGTTATTGAAGATGCAAGGATGGTATGATAGCATTCTGACCTTATGTTAACAGCCCAAGTATTTGCGAGGTGTGAATATGGGAAATCACGAAAAAATATTTTCAGGGTCCTCAACGGTGGGATTGAAACCCACCATCTTCCAAATGCAGGCTGGCAGCTATGTGATTTGAAGAGCGCAGCCAGTTCACTCAGTTTAAATAGATCACTTAGACCTCCCCAGAAATAAGTTTGAAATTTATCGTGTGTTACCAACTGAAAAGACCAAGGTTAATTATTGTATTACAGCTGTCTGTATTATAGGCAAACACTTCCTCTTCTTTCACCTTCTTTCCTACACCGTGGTGGGGTCGCGGGTCCTATTTTACGGCCGCAAGCCCTTCCTGTGTCAGCCCTGTGTGGAGGGATGCAAGCACTGGTGCGTTTTTTGTGACGTGGCTGGTAGTATCTTGTGCATATTAAGACACACAAGTACAAACACCCAGCCAAGAAGCAGAGGAATTAATCAGACGTTGATAAAAATCCCCAACCCGGCTGGGAATCTAATGCTGGACCCTCTAAACCGAAGGCCGCGATGCTAACAATTTAGCCAAGAATCCGGACAGTATACGCAACACTGAAAGTGATTAATTCTAAACAAAATTCGTCTTCCATCATGCGCCAGCTGGAAGCATGATGTTGGCTACATTATCCTAAGCTAAGGAAAGCGTGGAACTTTAACCTCCATAACCCTGAACGATCATTAAGCTAGAACGATCGGTTTACTTTCACCGAACGGTAGCGGAGTCAATACTGTGGACGTCAGGCACTATTTTTGATTGGGCAACGATGGTAACTGAAGTATAGTCGCATATTAGGAGTGACACCATACCCACTAATGTCGGATATTCCTATTTGGTTAACTTCATAGCACATGGCATTCAAGGCTCCCAGAGACTCGGAGAAAGTTTCCACGTAAAGTTAGGAAACCTTTGCAATTACTTCAGGCTAGACATTTCCAAATATTTCATCACCTTCATAGCTCTTGAAGCAAACACCGGTAGATTACAGAAATGGTGGTAAATCTCCATAGACCTCTCCATGATGTACGAAATAAATTAAATAAATAAATAGCCTATATATACAGATTTTATGAGAAGAATTACGGAGGGTGAAGACGTATTGTGCCTCTGTTTTCTTATATCTTCTTTGGACAATACAAGAAATGAAGATAAACTGTATTTACCAAGACTAGTATTTCACTCAAACTCGTCTATTTACATTGTCTGATGCACTATTTTACTGTTGTATTCACATATTTTCGGCTTTGAATGCGTGTGGAAAGAAGGAACCATAGGTAACCACGGTTTTGGATCATTTTCTTGAAACCCAAATGGTAGGATAGGATCCCACCTCTACCCTGATGTTATGAATAGTGATTGCAGTGATCAACGCTTAAAGGCGTCCGACTCGTTGGCTGAATGGTCAGCGTACTGGCCTTCGGTTCAGAGGGTCCCGGGTTCGATTCCCGGCCGGGTCGGGGATTTTAACCTTCATTGGTTAATTCCATTGGCCCAGGGGCTGGGTGTTTGTGCTGTCCCCAACATCCCTGCAACTCACACACTACACATAACACTGTCCTCCACCACAATAACACGCAGTTACCTACACATGGCAGATGCCGCCCACCCTCATCGGAGGGTCTGCCTTACAAGGGCTGCACTCGGCTAGAAATAGCCACACGAAATTATAATTATTTATAACGCTTAAAGGCGCGAAGCTATTGTGGCGTGGCTGAATATATGTATAGCTAAGATCACAGACACCACACTTCTTAGACTTACAGTATATGCTGCTGTAAGTATTAAGATTCTCAATACAAAGTACAGTAATATTATATCATTATCCCTTCTCCAGTCCTCCTCCTTCGTGTGTCCAAAGCTTAGAAACCGAAACTCTTTAGTCAGGATTGTTTAAGGCTGCTATATTTTTAGATTAAATTTGCTGATGTACTAAAGAACGCCTCCAGGGTAGAGATTCATACATTTGGGCGTCTTTTCAAAACTCAGGTTGCCGAATAGTTCAACTCCTTAATAAATGCCTTTTTCACTAAATTTGTTTTATATATCCTTGTAAACTCTGCAGTTGAGGCAATGACCTTAAGATAATTAATGAAATTATTCTTTTTGGACTAGCCAACTACGGACTAGG
Source organism: Anabrus simplex (assembly GCF_040414725.1). Taxonomy (NCBI): domain Eukaryota; kingdom Metazoa; phylum Arthropoda; class Insecta; order Orthoptera; family Tettigoniidae; genus Anabrus; species Anabrus simplex. The sequence goes on from NC_090266.1 coordinate 1,058,055,708, forward strand.
AACATTACCGTGATCAAAATGATTTGCTGCTTAGGTTGTTGGGGTGTGCGTTCTTCATAGCTTTCTACCTTGCCCATATGTCATTCGTTGGCTTTGTTTAGCTTCTTCCAGTGTATTTCTCGCCAGTCCTTTCTAAACTTCGATTGGAATGTTTTATCACTTTTCGGAAAGTTTTTTCATGTATTATTGTTTCAGGAATGTTGAACGTTTCAGTATCTTGTTTGACCTGTTTGTACCAAAGCGATGTTTTTTGTTGCATAGTTTTATCTGTGGATTAGGCTGGTTACGTAATCTTGATCCTTCTATCCTTTCTGCTGTCCGTAAAACTGAGTCTCTTTTTAGAATTGTGTCCATTAAAGATTCCTGTTTAAGTCATACACATCTTTGGGTCTTGATAGTAAAAAAAATAATAATGAAAATTGTTTCTTTTCTTCTTCTCCTTCGGTTGCCGAATGGACATCTTTTCACACTGATGACATGATATATTTGACTGTCTTTTTGTTTTCAGGTCTAATTTGCACCGTCGCTGTCGTCTCTGCAGAAAATTCACCTAGTACTGTAGTGAAATAAATCTTTATTGAATTTTAGGAATACTGATAGAGAATTTGGCCATGTCGACATCAGTTGTATGCTCTGGGTTTCTTTAACCCAACAACGAGATTAATTGTGTAGTTTGTCTGCTTCAAAAATCTATTCACTTCGGCAAAATTGAATCCGCTACCTAGCTGACTAGTCTTATCAGTGGCATGAGTGTCTTCAGAAGATGCACTTGATCGTATGATGTGTGGAGATCATACACTGCTCATAGCCCTTCTGCGCGTTCCTTTAGGTAGTAGTGATGTCACTGCTAAAGAATTGTGACATGTGCAACTAGTGAGCTAGTGAACATTTCTTCATAATTAAATGGTTGCGCCATTATTAGGAATTAATGACTAACATTAGAACTATGTTCTTACATCAGTTCTTTGTTTCAGCAAATTAACCTTAGAGAATTTACTAGACTGTTCGTAATACAGGCCTACTCGTGGGAAGTTGCGAAACATCAGTCAGAATATCAGTTAGGAATGCAGTGCGCTCATTACCATCGTACGGCAAATTCAGAACCAGTTGAACGTACAAATTTTCTGCCACACTCACTACATGTTTTCAAGCTACTTCAGTATGAGGCAGGTGTAGTATGTTTCAGTTTGAAAATCATCTGTGGTACGTTGTTGAATTTTCATTTGTCTTAAAATGATTTGTGGCTGTCCACACAAAAAGTGGAAATATAAACCAGAGGGGTAGTGGAAGTATAAAATCTCGCTTCTAGACTCATTTTCACATACAGCCTGTATTAATTATTTTTGTTTTTTTTACAAATTCCTTAAAATTTCTATTTACTGTCATCTGTGGAAGATCATCCATCCTAGGAACTTAGGATTCAAGATCTGACTTACCACTCGAGAAATGTATCAGTTGCGTACTGAGGGTGGTTTGTATGGCAGTTTCAGACAAGGAATTGGAGAGGTGAAGGGCACCATTCTAGTAGACTACTCATTTGGAATTGAAATGGGGAAACAGCAGCAGATAATTGTAGTAAACTAGGCGGGAAGCGTCAAACTAAATTGCAAGGGGGGACGGGGGGCTGGTGAACCACTGTGTATTGCTCCATTTCACTTTAGTTTATTCTTGTATGTTTACCGGGCGAGTTGGCCGTGCGGTTAGGGACGAGCAGCTGTGAGCTTTGCATCCGGGAGATAGTGGGTTCGAACCCTACTGTCGGCAGCCCTGAAGATGGTTTTCCGTGGTTTCCGTTTTCACACCAGGCAAATGCTGGGGGTGTACCTTAAGGCCACGGTCGCTTCCTTCGCACTCCTAGCCCTTTCCTATCCCATCGTCGCCATAAACCTCTCTGTGTAGGTGCGACGTAAAGCAAGTATTAAAAAAATTGTGTGAAATATAACGGTTTACATTAAGATTCGTTATCGAATGTAATCCACATTACTCTGTGAATGTTTGACTGCAATTACGTAGTTGCTAGTCTAGGAAAGAATTACATGTATATCTACCTGGTAGTCCCGTTCCTGATACGGGGTTGGGGATGAGGAGATGAAATGAAATGACATGTTTCTACCGCTGGATGTCCTTCCTGACGCTAACCTCAGTTCAAGAGCTGTTGAAGATGAAATGAATGATGAATGAACTTGGGTAAGGAGGTGGAAAGAATCTGCTATGGCGTATGAATAGGACTGTCCCGGCATTTGCCTGGGAGTGAAAATGATAAACCACGGGAATCCATTCTCAGGACAGCCGACGTGATGGTGGGAATCGAACAAACTCTCTCGAATGCAGAGCTTGGCTCCATACAAATAGCGCTTTAACACGGACGGCCACTCCGTTCGGTGAATCAAGGCCGGATGCCCTTCATTGAACATTCACCTTTCTATTTTGAACACTCAGACACGTGTGTGTGTTTGTATGTTTGTGTGTGTGTGTGTGTGTGTTTGTGTGCGTATGTATGTATGTATGTATGTATGTATGTATGTATGTATGTATGTATGTATGTATGTATGTATGTATGTATGTATGTATGTATGTATCTCTACCCATTGGTCCCCTTTCGTGATACGATGTTAGGATGAAATTTGACATGTTAACGGCCGGATGCCCTTCCTGACGCCAATCTCAGTTGAGGAGCTAATGAAGATGAAATGAATGAGGGTAAATAGATGTGGACGGAATCTGCTGTGGCCTATTAATAGGAACTGCCCCAGCATTTGCCCAGAAGTGAAATTGAGAAACTACAAAAAACATTCTCAGGACAGCCGATGCGACGTTGTGGTTTGAACTCACTCATCTCCCGAGTTGTTGTTATTATTATTATTATTATTATTATTATTATTATTATTATTATTATTATTATTATTATTATTATCGCTGCTGTCATTACTTGGATTTTATTTCTGGCCGCAGATGGTACTTTAAATATGAGAACTTACGGAAGATATTCAAATAATGATGCTGTTACGAATAAAACAGTCTATCTTGTCGCTGTAATTTATTTCAGGATGCACATACAGAGATCTATTCAACCATGAATAACCGTACTCACTAACTGCTGCCTATTTAGAAGTCTCTGTCCTCTTCACACAGCAGGAAATCGGGCTCGGTTGGTATTTTCTGAGACTGCTATAATCCTTATTGACAGGCATTTTACGTTCGCTCCTTCAAGCTGTCACTGTACACACAATAGCCTTTCGCAGACAGGCTCGAACACAAGGTTTCTGGTCACACCACCACACGACGATTGCTCGTTGGATTGACTGCACAGACAGTCCTGTGATTCATACAGTCAAATACAGTTAACTACTTAACACTGACAGCTAAACAGCAACAACTGCACAGTACTAGCCAGCACTACAATACTCCTCACAGCAACGACTGCTAACATTGCTCCAATTCTACCCACGACAGCTGTTCCACAACACGCTGACTCGACGTTGGTCTAAAGTCTACAGACAGTACCCCGCTTCGTAAACGACGACACTTGACGCCTGTAAAGCACAGAAGACAACCAGCACTACTGCCGTCGAGCTACAGTCATCAACTCCACGTCGATTCACAGACAGTACCCCAGTTATTAACTCCAACGTAGAACACACACACAGTAGTCCGTACTCAATACTCCAACACGACGCTCGACACTCTGACACAACTCCTCCTCGTTTAAACTCCGGTGGTACTGGCTGTCACTCCAGTCCGACGACTGAACTCCAACACTGACTGGTGGAAGACCTACCATGCACTCGACCTTCAAACACTAAAATTCCTCATTCTTGGCGGCCCTGTATTTGTACAGTAGCCACACAAAGTATTCGTACACCGATATTTTAATGTATACCTTGTATAATAAACACCATGAATTAATATAAACACATCCAGTGAGACGAGTGTATAAGGAAAAGACACCTTGCTGTACAATTGCTATGATATTCACAGTGCTCTCAACGTAATAAACAAATAAACTCGTCCTTTAATACAACAAAAAGTATTCGTACACTACTAGATAATTCAAACAATTGTCGAAGACTTTGTTCAAACACAGTCTTAATATTTTGAAAGCATGCCTTTAGCTTTGATGTCTTGTTTCAGACGTCTTCGCATTGAGCTAACAAAACGTTTGGTGTACTTTTTAGATATGTTGGACCATGCATCTGAGAGTATCTCTTTAAGACGTTCTTTACTAGTAGGATGGCGTTTTTGCACTTCTTTTTGCCAAGATGACCCCACAGATTCTCTATGAGATTGAGATCTGGACTCTGCGGTAGAGTGAGAAGTCTTCTTCGGGCAATGTACAACAACCATTCACGGGTTATCATTGCACAATGCTTAGTATCATTGTCCTGTTGGAAGGGGAAGACTCCTTTCAGACGAAGCTTTTGTGCACTGCTGTATAAATTATGGCGCAACACATCTATGAACTTCCTGGCATCCATAATACCATCAATAAATGCGAGGTTTTCCACTCTATTCGCAGCCATGCAGTTCCAAACCATCACATTCGCTCCTCCGTGTTTTACCGTGGGGATTACGTGTTGAGGTTTAAGTTCGGTGTTTGGCTTCTACCATACCTTGCTGCTCCTACCAGTTCCAAACTGTATAAACTTCGCTTCATCAGAAAAAAATAATGGTGTTCCAAAGTCCATTGTCGTTTCACAGTGTTCTTTCGCGAACTGGAGGCGTTTCTGCCTATTTCTTTCACTTATAAGTGGCTTCTTTCGTAGACATCTACTGCGCAAGTTCGCACTGTGCAATACATTCCTTATAGTTTGCACACTCACCGTTTTGTTGCACCTTGAAGCGAGTTCTGTAGCGATGGGTGCAGCACTTCGGAGCGGTTTTTTTCGTACCGAATGCACAATATTGTGTCACTCCCATGATGTCAGCACTTTTGGACGACCAGATCTGGGTTTTTTCCTGTTTGTCCGCTATGCTTGTATTTATTAACTATTGAACTCACCGTAGTAAAGCAAATGCTGAGCGGTTTTCCAACGTGACGATAACTTTTACCTTGTCTATACAGTAACACTATATTCTCTTGTTGACTCAATGAAAGTTCCGTCGTCTTTCGCCCCATACTAAATAACCTTGCGGCAACGACAGCACAGTGATGACTGCAAGCACAGCGGCCTAAAGCTGTGCGACAACTGATTTTACCAATCACAAAGACAGTACATCCGCACTGTACGAATACTTTCTTGGCGGTACGATCTGCAGTTTGTATACAGTGTCGCGCCGATCATGTTACATTTTTAAATGATTTGTATGTACAGCGTGTATATCTGATGTCAGTCGTTATGACGTTTATAAATCTGACTTCAGCTCGTAAGCCGCAATGATGTTCCATCACATTCCATAGGTGTACGAATACTTTCTGTGGCCACTGTATGTCGATGATGGGTTACCAGAATATTCAGGGCTCTGCTAGAGGCGGAAATTTCCAGTTTCCTGTTCCAAAAGGTGCAGGGTAAAACAGGGCACGGCAGGGCTGGCATGTATCAACACTTGTGCATATTGTTTTTGTTTCAATTAAAAAAGAGAAGTTCAGATATTCAGCAGGGGGGGGGGTAAACTCAGAAAAATCCCCACCCCCCTTTGCGTACGCCCCTGCGTTAAACAAATAACGTCAGTTATACTTGCTCATTCACATTCTAAGTTGACCGACTGGTTGGCTGAATGGTTAGCGTACTGCCCTTCGGTTCACAAGGTCCCGGGTACGATTCTCGGCCGGTTCGGGGATTTTAATCGCTTCTGGATGTTTGTGTCTATCCCAACACACTCCTCTTCACATTAAGACAACACACCACACTACCAACCACCACAGAAACACGCAATAGAGATTGCATCTCTCCATATAGGGTGGGCGTCAGGAACGGCATCTGGCTGTAAAACAGGGCCAAATCCAATTGTACGACGCAGTTCACACCCGCGACCGCACTATTGTAAGAAAAGCAGCAGGTGAAGGTGATGATTCACATTCTAAGTTCAGTAGGGGCACTCGGCTCTACTGTTCGTGACGGAGAGACTTTTATTTATATTTTTTTACAAGTTATTTTACGTCGCTCTAACACAGATAAGTCTTATGGCGACCATGGAACAGGAAAGAGCTGGGAGTGGAAAGGAAGCAGCCGTGGCCATAATTAAGGTACAGCCCCAGTATTTGCCTGGTGTGAAAATGGGGTGGGGTTCGAACCCACTATCTCCAGAATACTGGACACTGGCCGCAATTAAACGACTGCAACTATCGAGCTCGGTGCGGAGAGACTTAATCAAGCTAACAAACTGGTATTTTTATGTGAATATTGATATCGTGATCGCAGCCACGGGGCCTCCAGTTTTCACTTGGAATCCGAACTACAGGGGCATGATTTATTTTCATTTCAAGAACCTCACAAGAAAATCGCGACCAACTTAGTGAGAAGCCAGTGACTATACCTCCTGGCTGTCACACTCCTCAGGAATAATAATAATAATAATAATAATAATAATAATAATAATAATAATAATAATAATAATAATAATAATATGTTTACATGCCACTAACTGCATTTGTCGGTTTTCGGAGACTCCTAGGTGCCAGAATGTTGTCTTTCAGGAGTTCCTTCACGTGCCAGTATATCTAGACACGAAGCTGGCGTATTTTTAGCACCTTCAAATACCACCGGACTGAGCCAGGACCGAACGTACCAATTTGGGGTCAGAAGGTCAGCGCCTCAACCGTCTGAGCCACTCAGCCCGTCTCAGGCTTAATCAAATACAGTGTTGTGTATAACATGGACGGCTCATAGCCCGGGGAACTGGACGCCAATTAACTGACCTGTTGTCGAAATACACATTGGACCATGCGGCATAAATAGCTCGGTATTCTGTGCCACTGATCTATCAACACTGGAAAAAAGCATTTAAGTTAATGTTCTGCGTGTCATCAGAACAAAAGAGCTCATATTAATCAGGCATGTCAGTCATTCTTATGTAAAGATTGGCATAGCCTACTAATTTCATGTCTACTCCGGAAGTCTATCGAGATAACTTCCGTTAGGTGACCTGTGCGTCTATGAGCATCGGGCCCTACCGAAGATGAATTCTAAGGCTGAAGATGGCACAAATACCCAACCCCTGAACCAGAAGAATTAACCAATGAAAGTTAAAATCCCCGACCCAGCCGGGAATCGAACCTGGGACTCCTTGGATCAAAGGCAAGCAGGCTAACCATAAATTACTGGTAGTTCCGGAAATCGAACCCGGGCCACCGAGGACGGCAGCTAATAATACTAACCGTTACTCTACGGAGGCGGACAAGATTTAGATTTAGTTAAAAATGAGGAGGAAACACCGTGCCAGGCTGCGTCGCTCATACTGCAGAGCTCTGGCCTATCCGGTGATATTTGAAAGTGCTCAGATTTGCCGCTTCGTGTCTGTATATTTACCGGAAGAATTAACTAGCCTATACACGGCTAGAATCCCCTGCTCAATCAGGAATTCTCGGGATCCTCTTAACTAAAAACCACTACGTAGACCATTCAGCCAAAATAATAATTAACGTTCATTCAAGTCACCGATTTTAAGGGAGGCTGGGGGAGACGAAAGTTTTTACCGCTGTAGTTCTTCAAAGTAGGTAGAGAAAGCAAACGGCACACCTTTCCGCATTTAAATACTCTCCAGTTTCATTGACTTCTGCGGAATCAAACATGCTACCTCCACAACACAAGGACAACTTACCGGCTGCGCCATTGAGATCCGCGTTGATTTAAAATATGGCCGACAATGTGGGGCAATTTGTTAGGCACGCACCTCCTCTGCTTAAGCTTTCAGGGTCGGATCACAGCACAATCGCTCATCATTTAGGTATGTTTAATAGCGAGAGGCACTTGTCAACAGATTTACTGGCACATTAAATACTCCCCTTTCCAGGCCAGTAATCTGGCTCACATCAGCTCCATGTTCGGACAGTCACCACCAGTTGATATGTAGTGGCACTTTCTCTTCCCCCCTACACACTACTTGAAATACGGTGGGCTCAGCGTCTCGTTAACCACTCGACTAATAATTTGCTATAATTTCTTACTGGCATTGCAGCTAAGTTCCTTTGCACCGACCCTTGTACCGGTACTTTTTACATGGCAGTGAAGTTACTTAATTGTATACACAGAAGTTGCCGGCCGGCGGTTTTGCGGTAGCGAGCTTGCCTCTTATCGAGAGGCCCCGGGTTCGATTCCCGGCCAGGTCAGAAATTTTTACCTGGACCAGAGGACTGGTTATTGTCCACTCAGTCTACTTGAGAACAGTGGAGAGCTGTCTGACGTTGAAATAGCGGCCCTGGTCAAAGGCAAGAATAACGGCAGAGAGGATTCATCGCATTGACCACGCGTCACCTCGGGGTGAGCATCAGTCGCTTGGTTAACCAAAGCCCATTAGGGCTGCCGTGCCGTTGTACATGTCCTTTAGGTCTATGTCTTTTCTTAACCCACGAACGATGAAGATTTTTCAGCTATTACAATTTCACGGTGGCTATAGTGAAAGATTTTCACTGCAGAGAGTAACATACATTTCCCCAATCCAAGTTCTGTAGTTCCTTCTGTTGCAGATGACTTGCGTCTTTTTGTGCCTCGGGTCCAGCTTGACATTGAGCACCTAGCATATGGTTACATGAATACTTGGAATAGACATCAGCATTGTAGAAGAGAACATATCGTGAGTGGGGAATTCCCGCTCTAACCTGTTTGCTGTGCTGACGTAAGCAACTGTGGGGCCTCTAATTGACTTTTCTTCATGCATCCCTCTCCTTTGCTCCAGCGTTCTTGAAAGAGCTGTACAGTGTGGAGGTGAATTAAGTCCTCGTTGTCACAAGAGGATGTGGAACGTAGGAATAATTGAGTCCCGTCAGCTGAGCATAGTCTATAATTCGTCTTGGAAACTGAGCGCGATTTCACTCTGAGGACACTGGCAGATTCGAGGCATACCAACTTTGAGCTTACGGATACAGTACAGTATATTGTGTCAAATAGAAGTCGCAAATAATTCAACTTAAACCTATCAAAACAGTGTTCATGTTTTGTTAAAGAATCTCGCAGCATCTCGAAATCTCCTGCTTTATGCAGCGTATTTAAAGGTTATTTTTTATCGCAACGGAACAGTTGTTGCTACCTGAGGCAATAGTAACATCCATATTAATATTGATCAAACATTTTCATTTGGTTTGTGGATGGTGTGATAACAGTGGGCTACTTACCTAGGCGGCCGCCATGCGTATCCCGGTCAGTGCATACGGGAGTTTTGAAATCAAAAGTCAAACCCTTGTGGTTCAAATTCCACGTAAAACTGGAGGTCCCATGGCTATGAACACGATATCAGGAGTCACATAAAACTTCAAGCTTGCTTTATATTTGGTGAAATAGTTTTAACGATATCGTGCTTCTGATTCTGAGTGGATAGTTAAGATATCTGCTTGTACAAATTGAAGCAATCGTTAGCTCAGTAGAAGGAATGGTTAGTGTTTAAATTCAGTGACTTTAACATGACGAAGGGGGAGTCTAATATTCAGGAAGGACGAAATTTTCAGATTAAATGGAAGAAAGTGAATGTCGTCGTAGAGAACATAGAATTTCATTTCTCCTAAAAGGGAAGAATTAGAAGTATTCAAATATATTTAACAAATTAAAGTTTCGTGCTAATAAAACTGGCCTACTTTTGGTGCTCACGGCGGTTAGAATGGGAAGCCTCGGAAAATCTGCACACTTCCAGACACAGCGAGAAGATCGGCTGAGAATTTCCTTGTCTCCTAATGCAAATACGGCAGAAGAGGAGCACATTATCGTAAAGCTTTCTTGGCTAGTTAACACTCAGAGGTTTATCTACACTTTGCCAATAAAATGGGGCATTTTTGTTTTTTAGAACGAGTTTAAATGATAACATTCGCTGCAAATTGTACTAAACGATACTTGTCATTTCCCTGACACAATACAAGACCGTATTTTATTTGGAACATGTCTACTGGACAAATTTATATTAAAGAGTAACACGAGAAATATTTTATCACGCATGGGGCGAGTTATACGTGCAGAGTTTGACGCTAATCTTTCGTACAAGATTCTGCTTACTCTACGCGAACCTTTTCTTGCGCCCGATTTTTACGGGGTGAGGAATAAGGAGGGAGCGCTGCCGGTTCCGGTTATACTGCCAACTGGACGGAAATGAAATCTGAATTGAATTGATAATATGATCGATCGATATGAATTTTCTAAACATTTATTATCTTACGTCAACAACTGTGTCACACATAGGCTACATTATTTAACATTATATAACATTTCTCGATGTGAATCTTGTTACTAGCACGAATTACATAGTTTGGCTTTGCTGTGTGAACAACAGTACTAGTTCGTAAAGTATACGGCAGATGTCGCACAGCGATGAATAAGCGATTCATAGTTTGTGTTTCAAAGGTTGCCAATATGGATGTCGAAGATAACCGAGGTCTACCGATTCAGCACTAGGGAGCTCAGGCCTCAAGAAAAGGTTCGCGTATAGTAGTTATTGTGTTAGGTGTACCTTCGGAAGTGTGTAGGTTGGAACCTTTCTCTCACACGCACACGTGCTAGATGATGCCGAGATGTTCGTGAGTACCCATCACAATCCCACTTGTTGAAAGTACATTGAACACCATATTATTATTATTATTATTATTATTATTATTATTATTATTATTATTATTATTATTATTATACCCTACCTTCAACTACAGGTGATGTTGAGAGACGCCATAATGTCACCGTTTTATTCGAAACAGGTGGTTTCTAAGGTTCCAGTAACTCTAGGAACAAGACTTCTTTAGCATTTGTGCTTTCCTAAATGTCAACCGTTTTGCCGGGATTCGGTTCCATTACCTTGATCATAAATGATTACCAGTTGATGAACTGCAGTAAGCATTCGTGGCATCTTTTAAGAATAGAGAAATTCTGCGCGATTCTTACTTCGACGACCACTGTGTTATACACGCTTACTAACCAGATTCACGTTTATACTGCTGGTCTTGATCACTTGACTTATGATACATGGTTTTGAAGTCGGACAATTTCATCCTCGTAATTTAAACATGAATTATACATATGACAGGGTCCTAATCCTTGGACGCATTTCTGATCTTCCTGTAAATAAATCTATCGTAACAAAATAGTGGTTGTTTGTCGAGGGTTTGTGGTTGGCCTCTCATTATACGATCTTGCCAAAGGGCGACGCTTTTCATTTCATAGTAAATTGCGATACAGGAACAGGTAAAAAAAGATCGATCACGGCATACATGCCGCATGCGCGCCGTTTGCAAATATGGCTGCAGGCCGTAATCAGTTAATGAATGCTTTTCTAACATTGACATTGACGTGTTAGTTGGAGGAGCTCGTGCCAACACGTGGGTTTCCCATTAGGCAGCATTCAATGTCTGTGTCATGGCAATTATTCTCTTCCTGGACAACAGACTAAGTTAGGTTGATTTGACAATTGGTCGTGTTCCAACATAAGGACAGTGATGACTTGAATATGTCTGTTTCCGGATATTCTAAACTTGAAACGTTTCTGTACACCTATAGTATTCAGACTGTAGATTTTCTAAATAAACTCAAGAAACAAACTCCATGATGCTACGCCACTGGTGGACCTTGGCCTACGAAGTAATAGCTGTTCGTCCCGAAGGGCTACAGATTGCGAGGTAGCGCGTGGTCATTGCGACGAATATCGGCTGTTATTCGGCTGTTTTCTTGTTTTTCTAGACCAGACCACTGTCTCAGCAAAACATTGCTGCATCAGATTATTGATCTAAGAATGAATAACAATCGAATACAAACAAAATACAAATAAATGGCAATATTGCTGGAGGGAGGTCAGTCCCCGCGGACCGTTAATGGATATCGATTCATATTTATACCATATTATTGCTTAGTACGAATTAAATCGTTCTTAATTTATTCCTTTTGATAAAATGAAACTGATGACGATAACATACTAACCGAACTCGATAGCTGCAGTCACTCAAGTGCGGCCAGTATCCAGTATTCGGGAGATAGTGAGTTCGAACCCCAACAGTCGGCAGCCCTTGTACCTTAAAACCACCGCCGCTCCCTTCCCACTCCTAGCCTTTTCCTGTCCCATCGTCGCCATAAGACCAATCTGTGTCGGTGCGACGTAAACTTAAACATACCAATGATAGCAGTGACGTGCGGTGAACATATTCATTACCCCAGCTGCAAAAATGTTTCATTAATATGAACAATCGTAGCCCAACTACACTCTCTAAAGTCTAGAGGCTACGTTTTTCGTGGAAAGGATTTCAAGAATATTTTCAACCACACTCGCCCACATACTTCCAAATTGATATTCATGGCAGTGACGACACCATCATAACTTAATCTATAGCAGATTTTAAACAATGTACTTCCAGTTTGTTTCATCCGGTGACGCTTCGTGATAGTAGTCATGGTCTTCACAAAAATTCACTGGGACTACCTATTTGTTTCTTACTTAAAAAGCCTAATCTAAACTAATCAGCAAAATTTAACTGGTATTTTACCGTCGCTGAAGTTTTCTAGTTTCACTCGCATGCTGAGTGTACGTGCATCAACGACAAACGAGGGAAAATATTTGTCACGACGTATAACACACGTTACATTCATGAAGAATGCCAGAGAACTCGCGAAACCTTCACCTATAACCCAAGAGAAACACTACAAAAATTCACTATATACCACCATCACAGACAACCGTTCGCGCTTACCTCTGTGTCCATCCTGGGCAAAACCGAAATATTTTCCTGCGGCTATCGGAACACGCACTCTACACGTGCCGTCAATGAATTGCTAGAAAAAATGTATACATGCCGAAATCCAAGACTAAAATATACAGTATTCTTCTGTATTACAATTTATTTCAAATACTGGCTATATTTTTATTAGCAAGACGATGTGCAAGTGGCTACATTGTAAAGATGTTGATATTTTTCTTGCAGTCTCTAGTGCGTGGCGCTGAAGACTTCGAGTGTCAAGTATTAAAATTAACATTACCTTACCTAAGCTAGCTGGCATGTCGCCGTAAATTGCTGTCGGGGGATGGGCTACATCTCCGCCCCGCTCCAGGACAAGGAAGCTTCAAGTGCATGCGTCACCCAAGCGACCTTAAATTTCGCTGGGGTAGCTCTCTTTTGCGCTGGCTAGGAAACCCAGCTCGCTGGAGAAGCTGAACTGCGGTAGTGCGAGCGGATTGTCGAGACAGATACACTTGACTTGGCTTAGATGTTCGCAGTTTTTTAAACACTATAAAAAGCGTTTCTAATGAATAATTAGAAAATGTTAATACAAAGCTCTTTACCCCAGCAGCGCTGGGGTAGATGGGGTTCAGTGCACGTCACTGAATGATAGATATGCCAGCTCTCGTGATTTAAGCGAGAGTCTCCCTATTTTTCATCCTTCCTCCCAATCTTTTGATCGCTGAGGCCCATTTCTCGATTTTGAGAGCAGATAAATTACTCTTGTATTGATTTAAAGTCCCGCGCTTTCCCTCGATTTTCAAGAATTGATACTCGCTGGGCATTGGTTGGGCAGTTGAAAATTCTAAGGCGCTTCTTGGCATTTTTCCAATTGCACAGCACGACTCCATGGCTAAATGGTTAACGTGTTGGCCTTTGGTCACAGAGGTCCCGGGTTAAAATCCCGGTAGGGTCGGGAATTGTAACCATCATTGGTTAATTTCGCTGGCATGGGGGTTGGGTGTATGTGTCGTCTTCATAATCATTTCATCATCCTCATCGGACGGGCAGGTTTCCTACGGGAGTCAAATCAAAAAAGACCTGCACTTGGCGAGCCGAACATTTCCTCGGACACTCCCGGCACTAAAAGCCATACGCTATTTCATTTCATTTCTAATTGTACTTAGCAGTGCGATTGTGGGAACTATATCACATGTATAAAGACAAAAATATTGTTTTCAGGAGATGGTGGGTTCGAATCTCACCGTCGGCAGCCTTGAAGATGGTTTTCCATGGTTTCCCATTTTCATCTCAGGAAAAAGCTAGGGCTGTGCCGTAATTAAGGCCTCTGTCTTCCCAATCCTAGCCCTTTCTCATCCTTGCGGCGTTAAACTAGTAGGAAAAATATGAAAATGTTCGGATAAGTGCTTTGTGAAAAAATTTAGGAAATGCTTTTAAACTCGAAATATGTTCAGCAAGGCTAATTTTTTGAGCAAAGATTTAGGTCAGAATTTCTGAAGAGGGCGGTAATGACACTGTACACCGAATCGCACAGCTTTTCTAAATTTTGACATTCTCCTGAGTGCAAATTCCATGTCCTTTATTTATTGCATATTGGAGATGTTAGCTCGTATTTCAGGAATGGGGTGGCTCATTTGGTTGGGAGATTGCACCTGTATTCGAAGTTTCAGGGTTGACTCCTGACACTATCTGTAGGTATTCAAAAGTGCTTCATTAAGAGAAACCAGTGTCAATACATTTACTCCTTGCAGAGAAAAATTTCATCGTTATGGCGTCTCTTTAACCAGTACACTAAAAAATAATACACACAAATAAAAAGCAAGGTTTCTGTTCAGTGTTGTTTTGAGTAGTTACACCGAGCCTTGTGTCGATGGATATCCCAGGATATCGAAGTGAGAAATAGTTGTACTCCTTGGAAAATGAAGTCATACCTAATTGTTTTAACCATCAGTGGAATTTCTTGACAATTAGAAAATCTCTCTCTCTCTCTCTCTCTCTGTGCGTGTGTTCTTAGATTTTATACATAGCTGACTGTATGTATGTATGTATGTATGTATTGCTTAAATAAGACAATGGCCACTTCCTTCCCACACCTAGCCCTTTCCTATCCCGTCGCCGCCATAAGACCTATATGTCTATGCCACGTAAAGCAAGTTGTAAAAGTAAAGTATGTATTGGTGTTACCAGGAAAATCTCGTGAACTGTCTTAACAGGATTTCTTTTTCGTATGCTGATGCTTGTTGTTTAAAAGGGGCCTAACATGGAAGGTCATCGGTCCTTTTTCGTATGCTAAATCTGTCATCTGTTTCATATTAGCACCCGACGACACGCTATTTATGTGGGCATTCAGATTAGGAAATATTTTAAATTCAGCGATAATTGAATATGTTCTTCGTTACAGGTCTTGATTGCTGGAAGAGTCTTGAAACACTCTTGATCCACATGAGAAGGAACTTTCAGTTTTACGTACCATAGCTTAGACATACTACATAATTTTCAGCACGTTCACCTTTGAAACTGAACCGACCAGCAGCGATAAGGTGGTCAATGTGTTACATTCTTCTAATGAAGAACAAAAGTTTGATTCCGGCTGAGATCGTCATGTCATTCATGTCGGCATACAAAACAACCGTTTTTAATACATTGGTGTTGGTTTGGTATACGTCTCCCGACATTGTTAATCCTGTTTTCATTACTAGGAGTGGCGTGACATGTTAGCATAAACGGAACGTCCAAATTGCCAGTCAAGTTGTTAACTCATATAACTTCCAATTCAGCAGTCGATGCCGTACGATGATATTATTAAAGTTAGCATTGGAACACAGTTACATTGGGAGGTAAGGGGATGTAGCTGACAGCGGCTATCTCGCAGATTTGGTGTCATCCGTGTTCTTCCACCCTGATTTCATATAAATTGTAGGAAAATCCTCATTCCAAGCCTGGGGAATTTTACCCCGATCATAGATCCGAGTAACTACAGTTTTACACCCTAATTACAGACGCTGTAATAAAACTGGATATCGGAACATTCTGCAGACATAAATACATGGAGCTTATAATGAAAAAATCCCCATAGTGGCAATAAAGTCAGCAAATCCCACCACTCGAATGAAATGAAATGAAATGGCGTATGTCTTTTAGTGCCGGGAAATCCCAGGGCGGGTTCGGCTCGCCAGGTGCAGGTCTTTTGATTTGACGTCCGTAGGTGATCTGCGCGTCGTGATGAGGATGAAGTGATGATGAAAACAACACATTCACCCAGCCCCCGTGCCAGGGAAATTAACCAATGATGGTTAAAATTCCCGACCCTGGCGGGAATCGAACCCGGAACCCCTATGACCGAAGGCCAGCACGCTAACCATTTAGCCATGGATCAGGACATCACTCGAATGATTGGTTAACTTAATTTCATCTAATTCAATAAATACTCTATACGTGTATGCGCGGGAATTAGGCCTGTATGCTGTAAAACACTGCACAGAAAGCTTCAAGCCATTCACAAGAATGTGAGAAATAGTTGTCTCGGTGGTTGACTTTTTGTCTGTTGGGTCCTAGTTTTGTTCCCCATTTTGTTGTGTGTAACTACCTGTAGGATCAGACTTTTTAATTCCTTTAATTCCAGGCCAGAACCAATTAATCTGCAGTATTTACCATAAAATCACGTTTATGAAAAGTTACAGTACAGTTTTATCGGGCTTTAGTTTAACACGAAGATTATCCTTATTGATGGGCGAGTGACATGAAATTGTGTGCGTTGAATGTAGAAAATTTTCAGGTTCAATATTTCGTGTTCGTGTTAAAAGAATAGGACGTTTTTCATACCACGATTTATCTACTCGCTTTGTATAAACATGAAGATGAGAGAAAAAAATGCTAACGGTGACTAAAATATAAAGACTCGTACTTACATTTCATAGTGATAAATGTGAGATCTTGTTCCAGTAGATTTACTATCAGAATATTTTTTTACCAAATTCTGTAAATCCGCGTCCCTTTTCAGGCCAGTAGTAAAATTATAAAAATATAAATAATAATAATAATAATAATAATAATAATAATAATAATAATAATAATAATCACGAAATAGTGCCAAGTGTGTTAGTACTTCAGAAGTGACCTACTCTTCAGAGGTATTAATGTATAGTCGATTGAGTTTTGCAGGACGTGAGAATTTCCTCTGTGACAGAAATGACTTATTTCAGGCGGTTGAGGCGCTGGCCTTCTGACCCCCAACTTGGCAGGTTCGATCCTGGCTCAGTCCGGTGGTATTTTAAGGTGCTGAAATTAGTCAGCCCTGTGTCTGTAGATTTACTGGCACGTAGAAGAACTCGTGCAGACTAAATTCCGGTACTTCAGCGTCTTCGAAAACCGAAAACATGTAGTTAGTGGGACGTAAAGCAAATAACGTTGTTAGAAATGACTTATTCTGTGGAACAGCAAATGTATTTTTGCGTGCAATAATTTGAAGAACAGGAGATCTCGTCCACTGGACATCAAACAGCCGGGGAACATTCATTGTATTTGTGGGATTTTCCTGTCTGTTGCATTATTCTGGAAGAGGGAATGAAATGGAATAAAATACTCTTCTTTTTTCTACTCCAATCTCATATTATCCTACCAGATGCGCTGTGTACAGGATAGGAGTCGTGTAGCTGTAGGCTTTCATTCGGGGTATGATGGGTTCGATCCCCGCCATTGGCAGCTTTTGAGATTTTCTGTGGTTTCCCATTTTCATACCAGGCAAAAGCCGAAGTTATACGTCTAGTAAGGCCGCAACTGCTTCCTCCGTAGTTTAAGACCTTTCTTATGCCAGCGTTGCCAAAAACCTATGCTAGTGTGACGTTGAACCGCTAGCAAAATATCCTATAGCCTTAGACTGGAGGGAAAATAAAGTTTTGAATTCATGCAGGTTCAGTGTGCTGAAAATGATTTTTATTGACATAAGGATAAGGACAATTACGTAAACTTGCTTCGAAAATGTATTTCTAGATGCAGTTCAAAGTAATGTGTTCTAAAAGTGTTTTTCGGATATCAGAGCAGAGGAAGTAAAGTATTAATGTATAGTTTATCTGAGTACTTCCCTATTAATTACAAGAATAGGTATTTCCTTCATGCTTTTGATTTTTACGAAGTGTCAGGGTACCCGCATTTCGTGCCGTAGGAGTTTTGTTTTGAACGTAGTCGCATTTAAACACCATATAGTTCCACTGACCTCTGGTAGAGTAATGCACTATCATGGAAACCGAAGGATAACTAATAACAGACTACGCTACTGAGGTCGGCCTTATTCATTACCAATGGATGTTATCGTAATTGTTATTGTCTTCTTGATTGCGCCGATATGATCACACTGGTCTAATAATAGTGTTACCGAGCTCCATAGCTGCAGTCGCTTAAGTGCGGCCAGTATCCAGTATTCGAGAGATAGTGGGTTCGAACCCTACTGTCGGCAGCCCTGAAGATGGTTTTCCGTGGTTTCCCGTTTTCACACCAGGCAAATGCTGGGGCTGTACCTTAATTAAGGCCACGGCCGCTTCCTTCCGACTCCTAGCCCTTTCCTGTCCCATCGTCGCAATAAGACCTATCTGTGTCGGAGCGATATAAAGCAACTTGCAAAAAAAATTTGTTTTTGGTTTCGCATTCCACTAACTGCTTTTTCTAGAGACTACCTAGCCGAGGCGGTGAAGGCGAACTCGGTTCACCAAGAAGGCCGTGGGTTCGATTCCCCGCCAGGAAGTCGTAAAATATAGAAACGAGATGTCTACTTCTGGAGAAGCACATGGTCCTGAGTTTGATTTATCCTACAACAAAAATGAGTACCAAATTTATTCCTGGGGGCAGTGGTGGTCGGGAATAGGTTTGACCACGCTATCCCACTTTGTGCCGATATTATGTATTCGTACAGGCTTTTACTTACTACTCCTCCATTGGCTTTTATGGCCTATCCGAAGGTGTCTTCCTTGCTGCTTTCTAGTTTTCGGAGACTGTGTCTAACTTTGTCCCGCAGGAGTTCATTTTATCCTCTGGTAAACCTACCGACACGAGGTTGGCTTGTTCGAGCACCTTCAAAATATTACCGGACCGAGCTGGGAACTTGGGCTCAGAAGACCAGTGCTTCTACCGACTGACCATGTTCCCTTCAACATTACTATTAGTTCAGTGGTATGAAGGGAATAACTTCAGAAATAGTCTTAAGAATCGGCACAAGCCCTGATTTTAACATTGCTTTAGTTATATTGTTCATTTTGCAAAAACTTAGTCTTCTCCCTACTGTCATATCGAAATCGACAATGAAATTTGGCAGAGAGGATGAGGGGTCCATAGGAAGCCAATGTACAAAAATTCAGCTGCCATTTCGATCTGTAAGGTCCTGAAATCTATACGGAAATGTCTAATAGAATTGCACGCGTTAGCGTATAGCTCGATGTGGACAGCCCTGGTGACCAGCTGAAGCGATCGGGTTACCTTGAACTTTCTGGGCTATCCAGTTGACACATGTTCTTTGAAAGAGCAGTCATGAATACGGCCAATGTTCTAGAGTGTGCTTTACGTTATTTCCGTGAAAAAGATTTCTCCTCTTCCCGTGAAATAACTTCGGAAGAAAGGGAGATGGGTCGACATGTGATCGGACTAAATGAAAATCATCCCATGGGTGCCAGCATCGTTTCGGAGTCGTATCTAGAGATAAATAGTGACACTGAAAGTGATAGTGGAAGCAGCGACACCTATCAGTATAAGTAGTCCAGGAATCTAGCAGTAGCAAACACTTCGCTTCCGCAAATGGGTAGAAGGATAATTTAAACCAATACTTTAATTCATTTTTCCCCATTTTCCCTGATTTTGTGGCTGTTACAATTATATTTCTGGCATGAAACATTTCTTTGGAAACTCTCAGACCGAAAATTCCACCTGCCTCCTGTAGTGCAATGAATAATTTCTGGAAAAGAGGACCGGCCATACTAATTGCAGGCATAATTGTGTATGAATGGGTGAGTGCACTACCTGTTGTATCAGTATTGTATATTGAAGGGTTGTAGTCTAAAAGTCGCTCTGTCGCTGCTTCCACAAATTTCTTCGCAACTTTATCTTTTTCGTCTTCTTGCAGATACGTTAGTTCTCCCCATTGAAATCTCTCTTGAAATTTCCAAGGCCCGCAGTCGCAGGTCTTCATCGCATACATTCCTCTTCAGTCTTCTTGCTTCTGCAAAGCGAGAAAATAATTTTGCATGCATCAATTTCCTGTGTTCAGTAGGGCTTACTGATGTAGATTCTAATTGGTTCTTCCACCTGTACAGCTGCCGTAGTGTCCGACTCGTTGGCAGAGGGTCCCGGGTTCGATTCCCGACTGGGTCGGGGATTTTAACCTTCATTGGTTAATTCCAAAGGCCCGGGGGCTGGGTGTTTGTGCTGTCCCCAACATCCCTGCAACTCACACACGACACATAACACTATCCTCCACCACAATAACACGCAGTTACCTACACATGGCAGATGCCGCCCACCCTCATCGGAGGGTCTGCCTTACAAGGGCTGCACTCGGCTAGAAATAGCCACACGAAATTATAGCTGTCGTAGTGACGTCACCTTACGACAAGTTTTACGAACAGTGGTTAGTGAAAGCTGCTTCTTATCCCCCTTATTTAACCATAAATTTACAGCATTTCTCTTGTACGCAAGATCTACAGTTTGTTTCACTTTGTTCTATGGACTTGGAAGCATTGCCTTAACTAGTAGATTTGCTAGGTGACTGCGGTGTCTCTTCACTGGATTGACGAGAATCAGACTTGGGGCTCAAAATCGGATCCGTAAGAAATCTTGTTCCTGGCAGTGGTGTGCTGCCTTCTCTTTCAGATAATGCAGATGAGGTGTCGCTGCTTCCATTATCACTTTCACCGTCACTATCTCCAGATACGACTCCGAGACGATGCTGGTACCCATGGGATAATTTTCAATTAGTTCGATCACATGTCGACCGTACGTACTACTTCTTCTGGGTTCTTCCATTTTTACTAATCATCATCATCATCATCATTATAAAATATTAAAGCGATCTTAGTAAACAGTGCTGATGAAAGTATTATTATTAATCACAAACACTATTTTAATTCAAACCCGGTTTTCGGACTGTGATGATGGACCTTACAAACCGAAAACTGGCTTTGAATTAAAATAAAGTGCTGATACGACTGATAATAACAAATCAATTTTTACCTCAAAGGGTACATGTGAGCTCGAGCCATTTTGCAATTCTCTGTCCAGCTAATTGCCGACATAACAGAAGTTATTGCACTCGATACGTAGTGTACCGATGACCACGACGACTCTTAATTAAATTACTATTATGGCTATGAAGTAGTTTCACTTTTTCCCCTCAAGAATGTACAGTGTGCAGATTCAGTAATCTTGAGTGTAATGTTCTCATCAAGAACATCAATGTTGAAACTGTATTGTATTTCGGAACAGCGTCTTTTACTGATAACTACGACCAGAATAGAGTTGTTGAAGAAACCGCATACCTCCCAGGGTTATCGAACTCGTTGAGTTTAAAATCCTGGTAAGACCTCTCTGCAATTTATCGATTCAAGTTTTCGAGGTCGCCCTGCCTAACGGGAAAGTTTGCTCACGTCAGAAGCATTTAAATATATTTCGCTGATCTACCTCTCTTTAACGGATGATCTATGCTAAGCTCTTCAAATCCTTTCTTAAGAAATTGAGTTTGTTGATCATCAGATCGAGACCAACTACAATACTCCACCGCAAGACAGAAAGGACGGGGCTGTACAATGTACGGATCGTAATAATAACCTAGCCGTTAATTTATGTGGATCAGGGAGCTTCAAGACGAAGTGATATTGTCACTGGCTTCTTATCAATGTAGCCGCGCTTCGTATGCCGGGCGTTTCATGTGGATTAAAAAAAATGAAAATTCACATACCAGTAATTTCGGATTGCATGTGAAACTGGAGGTCCCGAAACTATGATCATTATTAAGTCATGTTAAACTGCAATTTTTCTCGAAGGGAAGGTGTTCTGTATCCATAAAATATTTACCGGGGATTTGTTGGGAAAACACTTGATCACGAGTTAAAAGGAGGAATAAAAGCAAAGCACGGTGTAATCAATTGAAAACTGGGCGCATGTTTGTGCATTAGATATTATAGTAACAGGCATTGGCATTCACACCGCAAGACTTCAGTACTTTAGATGGTCGACGGTCGACGGTACGTGTCTGACGTCGTGTACAGGGAAGGAAGAAGGGAAGGGGTAAGGTACAGTCGTTATTCGAAGGAAAGTTAACTAAAACAGCAGGCTGAGACTATATCAATGCTAAAGGTGAACGTTGTATGTAAGACACACACTAAAATTCATGCGCGAGTGTTCTTTGTCCTTTTGGTGAACAAAAATGAAATGGCGTATGGCTTCTAGTGCCGGGAGTGTCCGAGGACATGTTCGGATCGCCAGGTGTAGGTCTTTAAATTTGACACCCGTAGGCGACCTGCGCGTTGTGATGAGGATGAAATGACGATGAAGACAACACATATACCCAGCCCCCGTGCCAGCGAAATGAACCAATGATGGTTAAAATTCCCGGCACTGCCGGGAATCGAACCCGGCACTGCCGGGAATCGAACCCGGGGCCCCTGTGACCAAAGGCCAGCACGCTAACCATTTAGCCATGGACCTTCCTTTCGTAATTGGTGGCGTTGGTGGTAGTACTGATTAATCTTCCATACGACCTGGTATCTCCTTGTATAATTTTGCTGTTTTTGTGTGTAAAGTAATTTCCATCAGTGGTGACTAAATGCTAAGATTCCAGCAGTAATCCACCACCTACCACTCGACGGACAGATACTAACTTGGGCAAGTTCATGAACTCTCCCGGAGATCTATTTTGGATACTAATGCTTTTCTCTAATTAGGAGGTTGTGGTGGTAGGGCAAGGTCTTTTCACTAATTTCATTCGTACAGTATTTACGTAGTAGTCCCATGGAACATAAATTGATTTATTAACTTTAAAGAACAGATGCAGTTGAATTCCAAGACGTAACATTTTTGGAGATATGTTATATTTTATAATTTTATATAGTTCTTGATCTTAATCATTAGATTACATTTGGAAAGGGCTGCTAAGCCTTCATCTTAAACCGGACTGAGTGGCTCAGACTGTTGAAGCGCTGGCCTTCTGACCCCAACTTGGCATGTTCGATCCTGGCTCAGTCCGGTGGTATTTGAAGGTGCTCAAGTACGTCAGCCTCGCATCAGTAGATTTACTGGCACGTAAACGAACTCCTGCGGGACTGAATCACGGCACCTTGGCGACGCCGGAAACCGTGAAAGTAGTTCGTGGGACGTAAAGCAAATCACGTTTTTTATTTTTATTATTATTATTATTTCTTCATCTTAGCTTCTTAAAACTTCGATTCAGCTAGATTATTCTCGCAGTTTGTTTGCACTGAAGCACTGACTGGAATTTGTGAACTAAATGATATTTTTCTGTAATTTTCCCATGTTGGAAACTCTCGTTTCTATACACGGGATTCCTAAAATGATTGCTGGTACAAAATAGAAGGGAACAATGGCACGTAATTTTGGGAGATAAAGGCTAAATTACGAGTGAACTCGATGGATAAAGTTGAACCCATGAATAGATTTCGTTGGTGGGATCATTTGTGGCGAATGGAGGAAGTTATGTTACTTATGAGCATAATGGACTCGGCTCTGGAGGATAAGACAAGCAGTAGAGGACCAAGGCGATAATGGTTAGACTCTGTTTTAAATGATTTAGAGATGAGAGGTGTATTGTTAGATGAAACCACAGTGCTAGTTGAAAATGCAGGATTGCGGAGGCGCTTAGTTAATTCAGAGGCTTGCAGACTGAACGTTACCACGCGAGTTGGCCGTGCGGTTAGGGGCGCACAGCTGTGAGCTTTCATCCGGGAGATAGTGAGTTCGAACCTCCCTGTCGGCAGCCCTAAAATGGTTTCCCGTGGTTTCCCATTTTCACACCAGGCAAATGCTGGGTCTGTATCTTGATTAAGGCCACGGCCGCTTCCTTCCCATTACTAGGCCTTTCCTATCCCATCATCGCCATAAGACCTCTCTGTGTCAGTGCGACGTAAAGCACATAGCAAAAAAAGAAAAGAAAACGTTGAAAGGCATAAAAGTCTTCATATATGTATGTATGCACGGAAGAAGCAGTAAAGAAAATAAAACCGAAATAAAAGTACCGGTAATGAGTATGACATTTCAGGAGGAGAAACCAAACTTCAATTTCGTGAAAGATTTTGTTGATATATCTGAGCGGGGGCCAATTAACGCAGCGAATCCCAGCCGATTTTCTAGGATTTAAATCCCGGTGACTTCCTGTGAGATTTTATCTAGGACCAGTGCGTGGTGGCAGGGATGACGTCCTGTGTTAAACCCTCGGTCAAGTCCTATATAATTGAGCCTTAGTGTCCCGTAGACCTCTCGTAAGCTTAGAAAGGGAAGAACCAACCTGATGCAAACTATTCTTCTAAGGGAAGCACTTTTAACATACCTACATATGTTAGGATTCTCAATCATGAATTACGAAGGCAGCTGATATGCTTAATCGTTCGTATGTTGTTGGGTTGGCACAAATAGTGGTAAGGTAATGCCTCTCTGCGTTTGGCTTTGTAGCGGGCCTTCGTTTTAATACTTGTGCAAATAGCGAGAGTGGTACGTGATAATGGAAAACTTCTTTGTCGAGGAACAAAGGGGGACATACATGACTTAGCGGTATTGTTCGTGATCCCGCTATGTGGCTTCCTACCGTACATATTTGGTAGTAGTTACCGGTACCCTCCCCGCTTCCAGCGGCCCACATGGCTGGCCTGAGCAACAAGGTAGTTGTCACACATACAGTCTTACGGAAAATATGTTAGCATAACATTGGAAAACCATGAAGATAATAATCAGCGTCGATCTTTGTCATGGAACAAGGAAATCGTAGATTTGTCAGTCAAATATAAATATATATTTTTCTTGTTTCAGGTCTGATGTCCAGCAACTCCATTGTTTGTCAGCTTGATTAAAGTAACGTTATTACTGGGTGTATCATAATTAAGAGCGCAAATTGAAACAGCTGTAAGTAGGCCTACACGATATTAGAAATGAAAACATTCTTAGTAAACATGGATCCACAAACGAGCCGTTTGCGAGATCATTTCGAATTTATGGTTACCAGCCACCATTGACTTGATTGTGTGTAAACGTCATCCTAGTTAGGGAAAGGTACCAATACAACATTAATAAAAGTTATTAGATACTTTGGTAGAAGTGCAGTTATTTTTAATGAACAAGAAAACAGTCTTAGTATGTTACAGTTACATGTTACAATGACTGCACAGTGTACTTACTCGTAGTGAGAGGAAGTGTTCAGAGTGTCGTTCTTGTACCCGGATGCAAGCAATCCTGGAAGATAATGCCATAGAAACCTAAGGCAATTCCGTCCATTAGATTTGTTTGGTAAAATGTATGGCCCAATAAGACGATAACATTGTGCCCTAACCACACATTCAAAGAGAGACGTCGCTGATACGGTGACTCATGTACAGCACGTGGATTTAAAACTAGATGACTCCAAACGTGAGATTACCGCTCATGTAAGTTGTTTGAAGAGAGTCAGGTATGTTGTTTACGTCTTGTGTAGTAGAAACGGTCCGAGATGTGGTCTTTGTTTACGCAACTGAATACTTTCGAGACGTGTAGTTGTAATAAAGCAGTTGTTGTATTGGTACCTTTTGGTAACTAGGATGACATTCTGAAGGTGATCGGGATTAGATACCGAAGGTGAACGGTATCAGATACCGAGAAAGGAGAATTATCTACAATCTATACAAAAATCAGTCTGCAGTGATAAGAATCGAGGGCTTTGAAAAAGGGGCAGCAATCCAGAAAGGAGTGAGGCAAGGCAGCAGGTTGTCCCCTCTCCTTTCCAATGTTTGCATAGAACGGGTGAGAATTGCTTGGTGTAAAAATGGGAAACCACGGATAATCATTTTCAAGGCTGCCGACAGTAGGGTTCGAACCCACCATCTAGCGAATGAAAGCTAACAGTTACACGGCCCAAACCAAGCAGCCAATTCGCTCGGTCATTCTCTGCTGTGTACTGGAAACGGAAGTCCTTGATGTATTCGTCGGACGCTGACTCAGTTTAATTAGTTTGCATGCATGTTGAGTTCTCACCCGGAAGGCTGGTTGGATTTCCAACAGTTTCATCATCAGGTTTCAAAAACCGACGAGTGACTGCGCGGTTCGGGTCACGTAGTTATGTTTGCATTCGGGAGATAGCGAGTTCGAACCCCACTGTCGGCAGCCTTGAAGATGGTTTTCCGTGATTTCCCATTTTCAAACCAGGATAATGCTGGGGCTGTACCTTAATTAAGGCCATAGTCGCTTCCTTCTCACTCATATCCCATCATCGCCACAAGACTTATCTGTATCGGTGCGACGTAAAGCAGATTGTAAACATGCCGGGCTGAGTGGCTCAGACGGTTGAAGCGCTGACGTATTGACCCCAACTTGGCAGGTTCGATCCTGGCTCACTCGACTGGTACTTGAAGGTGCTCAGATAAGTCAGTCTCGTATTGGTAGATTTACTGGCATGTAAAACAACTCCTGCGGGACTAAATTCCGGCACCTCAGCGTCTCCGAAAACCGTAAAAGTAGTTAGTGGACATAAAGTGAAATGACTCGATGGATTGCGATATCTTGTCTTACATCGTGCTAGTTCGCTTGGGAAGGTAAAGTCCAATATTGACCCTTGAAAACAGAATTTACCGGCCGAATATCATTTTTAGGTTGTATTTTATGTTCGACGATGATTCAGTCTTACCGGATTATATTTTACTCTTTAATTTCATATGTATCGATATTGATGTAATTCCCAAAACTGTCATTTTAATGGTAATAATGTCAATAGTGTTAATCATATTTTCGTGACAAGTTGAAGATCTCTTGTGAAATACAATTTCATCATACATACTGCTTCATTTCAAGAATCTATTGGTTTTTTCTCTAATAATTTACGAAGCTGTGGAGATTTTAAAGTTATCCATGCATACGCCCAGTGTCTCCTTATTGAATTCAGCAAGAGCCTACCAGTGATCCTAACTTGATGGCGTTCAAGGCAGGCAAGTAGTAAACTGTCAGTCATTATGTAACGGAAGAGACGCCGTCATCCAGGACTTACAATGCCGTTAATCTGGTGGAAGGCGGAGGCGTTACGCAACACATTTGTAGGCTTACTTTGTAGCTTGCTACAACTCCCCTGTGAATATTTCCTCCTCCAAATGAAACATGCGCGTCCAATATTGGTGATCATAAATCTCCTGGACAGCTATCTGAGTTTCATTAGTTATCATGGTTTAATTGAAAATGGTAGCTATATGTTTCGGTGGAAGAGACGGCTGATAGGAATATGGTGTTCGGAAAGTATTTTTACAGTCCTGATTTTTCTTGAGTTTAATTTGATGAACCGGTACACCATGGTCTTCAATTATCTGTATAAATAAAATGTAATTTTGTCTGTACACTTAACATTTTTGCCTTTCATTCGTTTTCATTCAGGTTTATGTGTATATTCAACCGCACAAAAATTGGCTGTCGCAGAAGATAACTTTCTCTCAAAATATTCTTGTTCGAAATAGGATGAATATATTGTACAGGTGGTAGGACTCAAAGTATGATCCCTTCAGCCACCGATTTGCATAGTTCACGAATATCCTCGCATTTCGAGGATATATGAAATGAAATATTTCTTTTCCGGCCACTTATTGTGCGGCTGAGTGCTCAGAAGTCGAAAGTAGGTTTACTTCAGTTTTTCTGTCTGTGTGTTATGACATCGCGGGAAAATGACCTTACAGAATTTCTCGAAACTAGGGATTTAAGTTGAAGGGTAGGTGGTATGTGCACTGGACTGTACATTATTTAATTAGTATACAGTGGCGTAGCAAAATTAAGGGGACCAAAACAGGAAAATACAGGATTTCAACATTATTAGCTGTATCAGAAAGAACTATAAATAACATGAATTATAAAATATATATAATTTCCGATCATTTGTGATTAATTCGGTTCTAACATAGGAGGCGTAATAACGGAGTTATCCGCGATTGTTACATTATTCGCAAACTTCCAGAGACCTCCGGAAATATTAGTTCTATGTAAAATAAACCTAAGAAAATGACGGAAAATCGTATTTAAAATATTTTATATCTAATGCACTTTAACCATGCGAGATGGAGACATTTAACTCCTTCACCGATGAGCACTGCAGACGTGGAAATATCGTTCAGTCCTCATGGTAAGGAGCTAACCGCCGATGATGGTGGTGGTTGTAGTGATTATTATAAATTACAACACCTCATGTTCATTAGTCCATATTGATCAGAAGATAATGAAGACTATCGAAATGAGAAGACAATCGTGAAGGAACGTTTACTCTTAAGAATGAAGGGAAAAAGGAATCATAAAACGGGCGGGTTGGAATGCCCTATTGTCGCCGAGTCTGAAGAAAACCGAATGTGGTGTTCTGCGGTATCTCCAGTTTCTAAAACTTATCAACAACACTGACCGACTATTGTTGTTAGTTGACGTGTGTTTAGCCACTTCTGCTGCCACTCCTCTCTGCAAGATGGCGTTACTACTAAAAAAACCCATGCCGCAACAGCCCCGAAGGGCCATGGCCTACCAAGCGACCGCTGCTCAGCCCGATGGCGTTACTGCTGCAGTTACAAAAAGTAATCCCTAATCAATGACAGGTACTCAACAGCTAGTTATATATATTGTCCTCCAATTGAGGTAGCGATGATGATGATGATGATGATGATGATGATGATGATATCGAGGTTTCGTCCCTTGTAAGCTAGCTTTGCAGTAATATACTGAGTGACTGAGTTATGAGCGATGCTAGTAATGCCATTTTTTCTGCAGCCAGTCCCTGCTACGAATGGTGTGAGAATGATGTTCATAGGGTCGGTTGGTGCATTCATTTCAGTGGGCTTGGCAGACTGATATGTAATAGCAACTTCTGGCTCGGTGAGGAAAGCAAAGGGAAACTACGTCACTCCTCATTTCCCTAGCACGCCTCTTCACTGTTGCCTAGGCCATCTATAACAGCTGATGGCGGAGCTGTTGAGAATCCAACCAGCATGCGGGAATACTGTCTTCCTGATCGTTATATATGAGAATGTTTTGCGTACTTTCACATGTCTGATCAGAACAAATACTGTGTTATTAGGTGGTGTGTATAATAATTTTGTATGGCTATTGCTAGCCTGGTTCAGGTCAGAGTTGTGGAGTAATTCAGTAAAAGTAATCGGATTACTTATCGGTTACATTCTTAGCAATTTGTACTTGTATTCGTTACTTTTTAAAATGTGATTTTTACATGTAATTTAGTTCTTGAAATAAAAATTGTAATCGTTACATTCTAGTAATTGATAGGCTACATCGTACGGAAGCAGAAACGGGGGAAAAAATTAATAAATTTTTCATTTCTACTACAGCTGACCCAGTAGCTCCCTTACCTCTCCAGTCCATTCAAAGACATCCAAACGATGTTCTTAAAATTAAATACAGGCATTCTTCCAAGTGCCCCTGTCAGGCGTCTTTTCAGTTAAAGCAAAGATATACTTATCCCCCCACCCCCACCTTCAGGCGTCGAGGATTAGCGATGAGAATTTTTCGATTTCCAAGTTGCTTACGTCGCACTGACGATCATAATTGGATAGAGAAGAGGTAGAAGTGCGACGGAAGTGGCCATGGCTTTAATTAAGGTACAACTCGAGTATTAGTCTAGTGTGAAAATAGGAAACCACGGGAAACCATCTTCAGGGCTACCGACAGTGGAGTTCGAACCTATTATCTCCCGAACGCAAGCTCACAGCTCCACACCCCTAACCGCATGGCCAACTCGCTCAAAGAACCAATTGATGTATTCGCAAAGTAAATGGAAACTTATTTCAGACATTAAACGTTACTAACTAAAATAAGAATGATGGAAAAGAATAATTTCGAAAGTTCCAAAGTAATTTTTTTGCTAGTGGCTTTACGTCGTACCGACACAGATAGGTGTTATGGCGACGATCGGATAGGAAAGGTCTAGGAGTGGGAAGGAAGCGACCGTGGCCTTAATTAAGGTACAGCCCCAGCATTTGCCTGGTGTGTAAATGGGAAACCATGGAAAACCATCTTCAGGTCTGCCGACAGTGGGGTTCAAACAAACTATCTCCCGGATGCTAGCTCACAGCCGCGCGCTCCTAACCGCACGGCCTACTCGCCCGGTATCATATTAAAAGTCTCGCTTAGTGATGATAAACACTCCATGCCTCCACTGTAAAAAAAACATAAAATGAAATATCTTCCCCTTGTACAGTAAACTTGTGTATTATTCAATCCCCATCCGAAAAAAAAAAATACATCAGTGATTTCCTTAAGATTAGTGTTCTGTGAAGTAATTATAATGTTAATTTAACTGGTTACTTGTTGAAAATTAATTTGCAATTGTATTTGAGTAAAATACTTCTCTGGTAACTGTAATCTAGTCCAATTACTTTTTCCTTTACTCTTCCCATCACTGGTGCAAACCTTGTAAGGCTGACTTTCCGGTGAATGTAGATGCCGGATATGGGAAACTACGCTTTAGTGTAATGGACGATAGCGTTCTGTGTGACGTATGAGTTGCAGGTATGTTGGAGACAGCACAAATACCTAGTCCGCGAGCCAAGGAAATTAACTGTTTTAAGATTAAAATCCCTCTATCTGGCCGGGAATTGAACTCAGAGCCCCGAGGACCGAAGGCCTAGACTCGGCCATTTGCATGGTGTTTCATCGTAACGAGTATCTTGAACCTAGGAAATGCCGGGTACAAAACGCTGTCAGGTGAACGAAAGATCCCAAGCGTAATGTGAGAGTAATCCCAAACTCCTTGAAGTTAGTTGAGTGAAGTTTGATATCCTAACAAGTGTTAAAGTTATATATATGGTTTCCATGTGTTATGTACTACTAAAATATACCGTCACGAGCACCTTTGATTTTAATTACCTTCAGTGCCGGCTACATTTGCTTGTATACGACCCATAATAAAGTACTTAGGAAAATAGCAAATTGCTACATACTGTACTAAGATAATGGAAAAGCGCCATATTCTGCACGTCCTTTTTTGTATTAGTAAGTTCATCCACTGCATCACCATTTGGCTTCAAGAGTTTTTAGTGGTTCTTAGCGTCTGTAGATCAGCTGCTGTAATACAGTTGGTGTGTTCTCACGGTCTCGCAGTCTCTTTATGCATTGCACTTCTGTTAATTGTGGTCTATGTATACTAGCGCAGTATAATTGAATCATGCCAGTCAAAAACATTCGAACTCCAATTTTTTTTTACATTCGTGAGTGTTTGATGCAAATGTATTTATAGCCAAGTATTCTACCTGTGTATGCTATGAAACTCCTAATCCCAGTGGTAGCTAGTGGACTACATAGTATTAAAATAATGTTGCGTAGAGATCAAGAAGCAAATTATTCCTCAGTGTGTTAACTGACATGAATGTTCAACCACTAAGCAAGGCAAAGTACACAAACAAAGCGACTGGTGCAATATCATCCGCGGTGACATGAATTTCGAAGTAGAAAAGGTGAAGCATTTCATGTTCCTGGATTTCAAAATCCAGTCTCAAAAATCCGTCCCTATGAATGTCGTGAAGAAATTAACGAGAAACACACTACCATTCATTTTTTGTTTTCAACAGGCAATATTCTCAAACTCCAACATTTGCACAAACATGATATTCATGTGGGTAACACAATGAAAGATACAGTAGAGCTGGCTCAATATACAGAGCCCAAATGCTATACTGACATTTCTTGAAGTACCGCAGTATACTAATGATGTTAATTGCTTTACGTCCCACTAACTGCTTTTACGGTCTTCCCGCAGTATACTGCAGAACAATAAAAAAAGGCAAGTAAATCACCTTAAAACTTAGTTTCGTTCTGAAAACGCATAACTGTAACGCAGAAAACTATTTGAATTGTGCTTAGATGGTGGTGCCGCTGGGATAAATTACGAAAATTAGCCTGATACCGAATATATTTGAAATATTTCATGTTCCTTACATAAGGTAAGTTTCTGAAGATAGAATATGAATTAACGTTTTTGTATCAGAAACAAATATTGGGATATGACGAAAATGTGATCATTTTGGTGGGTTGTCTTGAAATACAGCAGCAGATATAAATAGACATTTCAGAATAGATGTTTGTTTAATGTTGTCAGTAGATTCATTTCTTGATATTTCCAAATCATTCGAATAGGAAAATGTAATCGATGCAGTATTTTGTTATGTTTATTTATTTTGGAAAAAGAAAAGCACATAACTTCAGGATTATATTATTATTTGTTTCGTAAATGCCTGTATAATAATCTTTACATTCTTAATCATACCTATTGTACATAAAGGTTGTACTTCCCTGAAAAATAAACCAAGAAGGTTGGATGTAAATCATAGCTATTAAACATTTTTTTCTCTTCTCTTTCTCTCTCTCTCTCCCCTGAGAAATTTCCTTACATGAAATCAATTTCATGATTCAAGTATATCTGCATATCAGCCGTAATCATTGAACAGTAGATCACAAACTTATTCTGTTCAAGTAACTCACTAAAAGGAACTTCAGATCAACATTGTAATAACATTGTCCTGCAGTTGCAGTATTATATACTACATGATATTTAACATAAAAAAGCTGACATTCTATGATTTGCAAACATTTTAAAGTATGTCTAATTACAAAATAGTCCTACGCCTTGAAAATAATGCGAGGAAAGTATTTATTCGGAAAGTGAAAGAAATGTATAGCAAATTGCATCTATCTGGACAGTTGAGTGTATTTCACTTTCCATGAACTCGTGAGTCAGAGATCTCAATCCCATCGCAGGTGTTCCTCGAAGGGATTTCACAATGGAATGCTTTTTCCGATAAGCTAGTCACTTCCTTCCCAAAGTTTTGTCCAATCACTTCTATCCCTAGTCTCTGTGAAGCCTTGTTGATGCCCAGTTTTGTCTCTGACCAGATAGTTCAAGATCCAAGACGATGCCAGCAGAGCATGAAAATTGAAAATGAAGAATTAGGAGAATATTTATGTTACTGTGGTTTGGTGGATCAGCAGAGGTGAAAGGTGCCGGGGTAAATGGGTTTAACTACTTGTCAAGAATGAATTTAAACTGAAATGGGAGGTTATATTTTCGGAAAGCAACAAGTTAACAAATTCTCACTTAGTAAGATAACAATTACATAGCAAATTAAAAACAAGACTTTAGAAAAATCCAAGACTTCAAATCCTTAACACACTTGGGCTACCAGCCCCTAGTTTTACAGTCTTTGAGCTTCCAGATCAAACTTTACAGAGGAGCATAAATTTACAAAAGGGCGGAAATCCCCTAATACCTGGAGCACTTGCTCCCTAATTTACAATATCAAGCCTCCTAGAGGCACTTTTATAATATTTGAAAAGAGCAGACACGCTCTCAGCTGTTCCAGCTTAGTCAAGGCAACACCAAAAATGTCTTACTCTTTCTGGCCTTCCATGGCCCAGCTTACAAATTGAAACAGGGGTATCTCGTACCCAACCTACAGGGCCTTCGAGTAAAAGAAATAACCGTTAAATAAATGGCCCAAACAAAAAGGAAGGAGGCGGATACTTTCACTCCTCTATGTAGATGATCTGGAGGTGATCGGGATCAGAACCGAGAAAGAAGAATTATCTACAGTCAGTACAAAATTCAGTCTGCAGTGTTAAGAATCGAAGGCTAACAGAAGCAGCAGTCCAGAAACGAGTGAGGCAAGGCTGCAGTTTATCCCCTGTCTTTTTCAATATGTGTATAGAACAGACGGCGAAGGAAATCAAAGATGAATTTGGAAAAGGAATCACACTATAAGGAGAGGAAATCAAAACTCTGAGATTTGCCAGTGATATTTTTATTTTATCTGAGTCTGCTGAAGATCTGGCGAAATTGCTGAATGGTATGGACAGTCTTGGAAAAGGAGTAAAGGATAGATCGAACCAAAAGTAATGGAGTACAGTCGACTGAAGTCACATGATGCAGGAAATATTAGATTAGGAAATGAAGTCTTGAAGGAAGTAGATAAATATTGCTACTTGGGCAGTAGAATATTGATGGCAGAAGTAAGGAGGACATAAAATGCAGACCAGCACATGCCAGGAAAGCCTTTCTTAAGAAAAGAAATTTGCTCACTTTGAATAGCCTATTGATATAGGAATTAGAAGTATTTGAAAAATTCGTCTGGAGCGTAGCATTGTATGGAAGTGAAACATTGTCGATAACTTGCTCAGAAAGAAGGACAGAAAATAGCTTTTGAAATGTGGTGTTACAGAAGAATGCTGAAGGTTAGATCGGCTCACGAAATATGAAATAGTGAATTGAATTGGTGAGAGGAGGACGATTTGGCGAAATTTATCTACAAGAGATAGGATGACAGGACACGTCTTAAAACACCCATGACTTGTCCAGTTAGTTTTGAGAAACGTGTTGGTGGTAAAAATGGTATAGATGGACCAACGTATGAATATGACAAACAGATTAAAGTAGATATAGGATGTAGTAGTTACGTAGAAATGAAAAGTTTAGCACAGGATAGGGTGATATGGAAAGCTGCAACAAACCGATGATTCAGACAAACAACATTATTACTTTTACGTCCCATTAACTGTTTTTACGATTTTCAGAGACGCTGAGGTACCGGAATTTTATCCCGCAAAGCAGAAGTTCTTTTATCTACGTTCCGGTAAATCTACCGACACGAGGCTGACGTATTTGAGCAGTTTCAAATACCACCGGTCTGAGACGGGAATGAACCCGCCAACTTGATCCCCGATTATTATTATTATTATTATTATTATTATTATTATTATTATTATTATTATTATTATTATTATTATTATTATTATTATTATATTTCTGTTCCAGAATTTTGAGAAGTTTGAAAATGTAGGGGAGAAAATGACAATCCGCATAGCCGCATAAAATCACCGGGGATCAGAATCGGGATCGAACCTGTCAACTTTGCTTTCCGTACTCTGCCGTCGTAAACCTAAATGGCGTACCTCAAAACTTCACACGTTTGGCAGATAAGCAATGTCCTGTATTATAAACCGCACAACCTTTTTTAAAAATCAAAGCTTAATGCTTTAATTGCACTTCTTTGGCTATATCTGAGTTAAGGCCACATTGTTAAGGAAAACGTGGCACTGCTAATTCGCCTAGGATTTAAATAAACTTTTGAGATAAGACATATTTTACCAGTGTTCATCACTTTCTAAACATTACTATGGTAAAAAAGGAAATTTAAAAAAATAGATGCGCTCTTTAGGCTTGGGGCGGCGGCAGTATTACACTAGTGTCAAAAAGTTAAGCATAATCACTAAACGAAGACATACCGCCTGATAGGAATGTCAGACGGATTGCTGAACAAACGGAAACTGACTCACACACCCCAATGCAACCCAGGCATGTTCTATAGGATTCAGATCCACAGACCTCGCTGGCCAGTCCATGCGATGAATGTCTTCCCCGGCCAGAAATTCATCCACCAGAGCAGCACGGTGCGGTCGTGCATTATCGTCCATTAAGAGGAAATCTGGACCAACAGCACCTCTGAAGAGTCGAACATGTGGTCTCAGTACCTCATCCCTGTATCTCCAAGCGTTAAGTGTTCTTCGGACCACCCGTGAAGATGTGCAGGCGTCGGGCAAATAGCCCTGCTGTTCTGAGCCTCCGGTACATGTTTTGCCGGAAAACGGCAACCCCTGAGACGGCTGCAAGCTCCGCCGACAATTTATTGTCTTGCAGGTGCACTCAGATTTCGTAGGGGGTTAAGACCAGTTATCGGTCCTTCTGTCTGGTGGTTACCCTTGGTCGACCTGGTACTGGCCTACGACTAACATATCCTGTGTCTCGGAATCGTCTACAAGTCTGGCCTGCTTCCAGGCGGTCGAGTATTCTACCCTGCTATACGGGATCCAATGTGCCTTTGTTGTCACGTTCTTACGAGGCTACACTCCGCACACTATAACAGGGCAAACACGACTGAGGGCATATGGGGCGCAGGCACTGGCCGTGTTTACCTTGCGGTTACACCGCTAGTCAAAGCAGGGAACACGTCAGATTGGTAGGTGCATATGTCGTGCGTAACTTATGCTTAAACTTTTGGATACTAGTGTATTTTATGGAGCGAGTCGCGGAGCTCCGCTGTAACGATATATCATGGAGTTCTTCGTTTAGTCTGGGAATGAATGAATGAATGAATGAATGAATGAATGAATGAATGAATGAATGAATAAATAAATAAATAAGTACGTGTGCTTCTCATTGACTAGCTGTTAGAGGTTAAAGGAGAACATTCCAGTATCGAGACAGAATATAATTCACTCACTTCGTCTCTGAGTACAAGGATCTTTCCTGTTGATAACTAAACATCCCATTGAAATTTCAGCCATTTACAGCAACAAATTGTAAAGATATATGTTCAATCAAATTAAATAGGCCTACTCATTTTGCCTGCTTGCTTGCAACAAGAATGAAGAGCTGGTTCAGTCTGATACTGAGAATGTGAAACACGAGACGCACTGTTTCAAAGTTAATGGCCAGCTGCCTCGTGAAATGAATAAACCTTTGAAACTACGGGATTTTACTACTATAGCAACACGTCAAATACCGGGTTCTACGGTCTTGAGAAGTTGGAATTTTATGATTAAATATAAACTGTTTTGCTCAATCCCATATTTGTATTATTTGATCACTTTCTCCCTCCTTCCACTAAGGGGTTTCGTAATACTGAACTCCAATTTTCATAACTGAATGCGGAGAGTACCTATGAAATTGGAGGCCAGAAGGTTTCATTTTGGAAGTGAGTCAAGTTTTACATTCGGACATAACCGCGTCACTAAACCTGCTGTTGTTGCATCATCTGCCCTGAACTTTCACACTTCTGGTGGAATTTGAGCTTGCCGTAACTTGTGTAAACAGTTTCCAAGTATTGGTAGGCATTAATGTAATTTCGCCTTTAGATACGCATTTGTTACAGGGGAAGAGCTATAAATTATGAAAGTATGGTAAAGATACTTTTAAAAGTTCTCTCTCACAGGATTTAATTTATTTCCTGCTAATGTAAATATGACATTAATAATACATAATTAATTTAGTATGAAATTGCCTTCTTTAGATATACAGTTCTGTACACAAAAACTGTGCAAACTCCTGTAGCTACGGAAGAATCTGCGTTAGACTTAGTACCCTTCTTTCTTTGTTTTGTCTTGCTCTTTAGCATGCATTGTCCAGTACAGTGTTTAAAAAATGCACTTCCGTATTTCCATTACATTTTTGGGCAATTTGTAGGGAATATTATCATCAGATTGTTCCGCCTTCTTGGTGGAATGGTCAGCGTACTGGTCTTCGGTTCAGAGTGCCCAGCGTTCGATTCCCAACCGGACCGAAAACTTCTACTGCCTGCGGTTAAATACCCTGGTTCAGGTATTGGGTGTTTGTGTTCGTCTTAATACACTTTTCTTCACAAATACGCACTGCACTACTTACCGCCACAGAAACACGCAATAGCGAATGTATCCGTCCTCATAGGGTTAGCGTCCATACACACTTTTTAACAGATACCTGATGAAGAAAGAGTTGATATTTCAAATGGCTCGTGTCCTCATCGCTTTTTGCGAATCCCTGTGGCCAGTAAACAGACCAGAATATAACATAAACAGATACAGAAATGTTGTCAGAGGTCTCGCCAGTATAACAGTATGGTATGAAAACAGTGCAATGGTTTTATTAAAGTTTTCCATTTGACCTGTACTCATTAATGCCATATCGATCTATTTCTCCCTTTCCCTCTCCCTAAAACAATTTCCAGAGTACCTGTTTTATCCCTCAGGAATTATTCTCGACTCTTGGGTTATTTTACATTCCTTCATTTGTATTTTAACACTAGCGTATCATTTACTAAGCCTTGGTATTACCTGGCTATTTGATGCAGGTATGCGTTCGCGTCCAGTGTCTGTTTGCAGGATCGAATCCTATCGTAGACGATCCGAAGATTTTCTAACTTAACATAAAATTATTTCCTATACTTCTGTGTCACGTAAGATTATTTTAACTTCAAATGAAATTAAAAGAAGCAGCCTTGGCCTTCTGATCTCCATTTGGCGGATTGCATCCCTGCTCAGTTCGGTCTATTTGGAAGCGCTCAAATACGGCAGCCTCGTGCCAGTTGATTTCCTGGCACGTAAAAACTCCTTGCAGACAAAATGGCGTCTACGGAAACTGTGAAAGTGGTTAATAGGAAGTAAAACCAGTAACATCATTAAGTAAACAAACTCTTAAAAGTAAGCCACTGTGAAAAGGTTTGCTGCCATCTTGACCAACGATGACTTCACTACGGACATGGATATTCTCGTACTTTTTAATTTGGACAGTTGTTATTTTTAGGTTCCTCATCGTATTACTAATTTGTTATGCTTTTTATATTTGATTAACAAATTTTGCGTTCGTTAATTAGTCTGTGATCCCTGACCCGGTCAGTGACTGGAAAACAGGTTGTAGGTTTTCATTTTCATTTTCAATTAGTCTGTGAATAATAGTTTCATGTGGCTAATTCTTGCCTTTGTTTTTACAAGTTGCTTTATGTCGCACCGACACAGATAGGTCTTGCGGCGACGATGGGACAGGGAAGGGCTAGGAGTGGGAAGGAAGCGGCCGTGGCCTTAATTAAGGTACAGCCCCAGCATTTGCCTGGTGTGAAAATGGGGAACCATGGAAGACCATCTTCAGGGCTGCCGACAGTGGGATTCGAACCCTCTGTCTCCCGAATACTGGATACTGGTCGCACTTAAGCGACTGCAGCTATCGAGCTCGGTAATTCTTGCCTTTTAAGACAGACTCACGGCCTGCTGTTTATAGGAAAGTGCGTGTTAGTTTGGTGGAGGATGGTGTTATAATTATGTGGTGAGCGAATTGCAGGGATGTTTGAGACAGCACAAACACCCAGTTCCTGAGCCGGCCAGGAATCGAACCTGTCACCTCAAGGACACTGACCGCTCAGCCATGGAGCAAGAATTCGTCTGTTGACAGTAGAAGTGAGAAGTACTCAATGTAGCTGTACCTTCTGCTTTGTAAATAAATAAATAAATTACTTTGGCATTTAAAAGTTTTTGCTCAGGCTGACCGAATGTTCGGATTCCCGGGGTCCGTATTAGGAGGACTCTACCGTACAAGGTTTTTAAACATCTTGATATGAAGTGCTTGAGTGGTAATCACATTTGAGAATAAGCGTCTGGAAGTACCTGAAATAAAGTACACCTCAACTTTTTCTCGTGTTTGTGTGAAACCTTATTCATTATGTGTGCTCTCAGTTATTATGAAAAATAATACTTGCGCTAATGAAGGAGGGATTTTAATCGTTGATGGTTAATTCCATTAGTTCGGGGAATGGGTGTTTGTGCTGTCCCCAACACTCCTGCAACGCGTACACCACACACACACAACACTATCCTCCATCACACTAACGCGAACTTTCTATTATTATTATTATTATTATTATTATTATTATTATTATTATTATTATTATTATTAGTAGTAGTAGTAGTAGTAGTAGTAGTAGTAGTAGTATTATTAAACTGTAATTATGGTTAAAAAACCAGTGTGGCGCAGGTGTACACTGCAAAGACTGGTTTTATCGGGTTAAGGTAAGAGAGTGATATGTTGTTCGGAAAATACACACGTATTCTACTGCTATCTACTAGTTACTAACAGCTGCACACTGTGTATCAGCAGTAAGGATACGGTCCGATTCGATTAAACACTCTGGCACAGCTGCAAACGTTAAACTGTACTTTTCCAAGACCCAGAGAATCACGGCCCCAAAATGTTGCCCTAAGCGTAGCCAAATGCTGGGAGGATGATGATGATGGTGGTGGTGGTGGTCGTGGTGGTCGTATGGACTCTGCTACCATGTGTCGTGCGAAGATATCTTGATTTGGCGCCATCTACGCTACCTCCGTGCGAGTTTCCACGTTCTGTTTTACTTTTACGGGTGACAGAGAACCGGATCTCTGTTGGGCGATCTGTGGCTGAATTTTAATTAATTTTATCCCATAAGCACCGGATATGTCACCAGAAGTCGTTTGCAGACTGGCATACAACAGTGCCGAAAGGACAAAAATATGACATTTGCCGAGTATGAACCCGCGATTTTGAGATCCAGAGACCCACAGAGGTCACTGGGAAGACGATCATAAATCAGAGGAAAACAAACAAAACAAGCTTTTCGTTTTACATGGCTATTAATCGTAAATCCTTACCCGCGGTATGTTCAATTTATATGAAATTTCAACTACTAGTGAATGACTTTCCATTCCAGAAATCTCGCAGACATTGACCGGGATTCGATCCACTGAGGAGCTAGGGGTAAACTCTCAGGAAAGTAATGGGTTCGGTCGTAAAATGTAGGGTTACCAATGGATAGAGGAAGCCATAGCAGACGAGGTAGAACGCTATTGACAGAGCACGTGGCTGCGCAGTTCAGGACACGTAGGTATCAGCTTGCACTGTCAACAGCCCTAAAGATGGTTTTCCGTGGTTTCCCACTTTCACACCAGGCAAATGCTGGGGCTGTACCCTAATCAAGGCCATGGCCGCTTCCTTCTCATTCCTAGCCCTGTGCTGTCCCATCGTCGCCATAATACCTATCTGTGTCGGTGTGATGTAAAGGAAAACCGGTATTGAAAGCAAGCTTTCGGATTTACGTGACTGTTGATATCGTGTTTAATTTCAAAAATCTCAAATACATTGGCTGGAATTCGAACGCTGGTTACCTTGGTGAAAAGGCAGTGACGATTCTGCTAGACTATCACGCCTCTGCTATACCAAATAATGATTTTAAGGAAGAGGTGCGGAAATATTTTGGAGTGACCAGTTCATTTTGGAAGACTTGTACGCCGAACTCTTGAAATGTATATCATAGATAGTTGGTATTGCCTGTAATGTAAGTGTTTATAATGATTATTGTTTTTGTTTCGTTGCTTTTGAAGAGCATAAGATCTAGGTCATCGGCCCTTTAGAAATGTAATGTGTCACTTATCACCGGGAAAAAACAGATGTAATTTTTTTTCGGTTCTTTAAATCTTTGTATTAACCTACTAAGGTCAATCTTCTCTATACTTTGATATTAACACGATAAGTAATTTCGTCATATTATTGAAGAAATAGCCAAATTTTATTTCCAGATAATTCAAGAATACAGAACAGTCCCCGGTAAGAACCAGATGAGTTATCTTGTAAATATTCTGAATATTGTTAATAAAAGTGGTTATAAACACACGGGTCAATTTGTCTTAGTAGGCCTATATATGTAATACATTTTCTGTGGTTATTGTGGACGTGGACAAATTATCATGTAAATGAATTATTGGCACTGAATTTACATAGCTACTTCTGTTAGACCTATTAAATCTTACCAGAATCATTATTTAAAAAGCAGTATCATATAACGCAGAATGGTTTGACATTTGGTGAATCGGTGAGTTCGTATTGTTTAAAAGGAAAAAAAATACTCCCCTGAGAACTTTAATTTGTTATTCCCTGGGATGAGCGATATGTGTCTGGGAAAGACTATCTGTCTTGCTCTAGATTCATTTAACACTACATCACTAACCATTCGTCTGCTGGACGACGCGCTAAGAGATTAATGTTCTTCCCCCACCCTTCAGGTAGCAATTTTTGCTTTGCCTTCTCAGTACCTTTCCCACTACGCGTCCTAACCTGAGAAAGCGTGGACGTTATTTTGTGCCTAAATTCATTTTAGTATTACGGAGCTGTTGTCGTCAGAAGGACGAATGGTTAGTAATAACGTGACAGTATGGACTGTAGAAGAATGTATTTATACATAATCAACATGTTCCTTATCAATGGTTACATAATATACTGTCACAATATTCTCAGGAAAGGAGTCTCGCGAACGACCTATGCACAGCAGCTTAGTGATATGATTACACCTCACCTTCGGCACCGGCTTACGCAGCCAACGTTATTGCGGCCGTTGAGAGTAATGTTAGGTGAACTACTCAACCGGAATTCAGAAATTCGCAAACCCAAACAAGAACAAATTTACAGAATAAAACATGTGTCTTCTCTCCTTCGACGTTGCAGACACTCTTCTTTTGCACTGCTTGCAGTCAGGCAGTATGTGGTGACCACCGATCAAATGCCAGAATAGTGTATTTAAGTGATATGTAAGCAGCCAAGAGCAAATAGACAGACGTTAAAGTGAAGCATCATTCACAAAGATTAATAAGACATGCTTAAAGTGAGACACAAATTCACTCGTCAACCAAGCTGCTGATAGAAAGCATGATCCCGTGTTCAATTTCACAGTGATCATTAAGTGTGATGCTGATTGAGGTTTTTTGGAGAAATTCCAGTGGTAGAGATATTGAACAGAGTGAAAGAAAGAAAATTAGTGAAATTTTCTCCTTTGAGCATATTGAAAGTGATGTTTTCTTAGTGTATTGGTTACTATGGAGATAAGCAATGAACAACAAGTGATTTCCATGTACTAATGACTTTTAGGACTTCGAAAATAGAAGAGTGTGCTTGTATATGTGTATTTTTAAGTTTTGGTGTCCGGCTCCATGGCTAAATCGTTAGCGTGCTGGCCTTTGGCCAAAGGGGTTCCGGGATCGATTCCCAGCAGAGTCGGGAATTTTAACCGTACCGGTAATTGGTTAATTCCCTGGCACTGGGGCTCATCCTCATCACGACGAGCAGGTCGCCCACGGATGTCAAATCAAAAGACCTGAATCTGGCGAGCCGAACTTGTCCTAGGGCACTCCCGGCACTAAAAGCCATATGCCATTTCATTTCATTTCATTTCATTTAAATTTTGGTTTACTTTTATTATGTGCATTAAAGTGACGATTTGCGCAAATATTGGTGGTTTCATTAGCGTAGTCCCACAGACGAATGGTTCGCGGTACCGTTGGTCGTGGGAGAAGTTAGTGATCAAGGTTTGAACCTGTTGACATCTTGGTCATCAATCTTTCGCAACCATCTGTCTTTATTAAGAGGTATCCTATGCCATTTTCATATTTGTCGTAGTGCATGTATTTGTAAATAACTCTGTGCCGATGATCTATGTATTAGGCCCCTTAAAACATTCATCGTCATCATGCAAATAACTCAGGTTAGAATTGTGAAGGAAGTTCCTGTAGCATTGATATAATCGCAGTGTTTACCTCGAGTTGAAACGCAAAACCATTTCAAGGATAGCCAACGGTAGGTTTAGAAATTGCCTGTCACTTGAACTCAGGGTTCTCGCTATACAGCCAGTCTTAGGCGTGCGCTCTTAGTTCCTAGCTTACGGTATTTCATCCGGATACGTAAATCGCTTAGTAGGAGCTTCCCGATTCTGCCTAGAATGTAAGAATTCATGAGCGACCGGAATGGTGCGTGTTCAGCATCAAGTAGTTCAATTCAGTAGAGACGTTGTTTAGGAGCCTTCTTGATATTTTAGACGTAGTTTCTCACTTTAAATCCAGCGAAATGCTGGGAATGGTACTTAACGTAAAGGCCACTGTCGCTTCATTCTTTCATAGTTACAATTACAAATGCACGCACTAGTGCAGACATAAAAATCACTCAGGTTGTTGTTGTTGTTGTTGTTGTTGTTGTTGTTGTTCAAATGTCTTAAGCTTTTTACATGAAGAGGGAGCAGCAGTAAGGTCCACTCCATCCCGAGAAATCCCATTGCTATATCCCTTGCAGTTCCACACGTTCTGTAATTAATAGGACTGCAAAGCGTAAGTGGAGTAGTTCAAGCTTATGCTAAAATGTAAACCTCAGTGAGTTTCCGCATCCGCTCCAAGCTAACAACGAAAAGGTACCTTCCCTGAGACTCGGTCCTGGATGTAAGTACAGTATTAGGGGCCTATTAGGGATGTATATTATACAGCTGATGGCTTCAGGTTCCTCATGGTTGGCCTGAATGGCTCAGACGGTTCGAGCACGGGCTTTCTGAGTCCAAGTTGGCAGGTTTGATCCTGACTCAGTCCAGCGGTATTTGAATGTGGTAAACTACGTCACATTTACAGACACGCAAAAGAATTGCAGGATAACATTTCGGCACCTCGGCTTCTTCACAAAAACCGTAAAAGTAGTTACTAGGACTTAAACAAATGAAATTATCATTATTAGGTTATGCAGCTAAGCGGAGTGTGTTTTTCTGTTTGTACTCGAACGTACATTTGGGTAGAAACAGATAAATTCAATTTAAGATACTTCCTCTATATTTCATGAAGTTGTATGTATGTTCAGTCCGTCAGCGCTTCCGCTGGTGCGATCCTCAACAGCTCTGCCATCAGCTGTCATAGATGGCCTAGGCATCACTGAAGAGGCGTACTAGGGAAATGAGGAGTGAGGTAGTTTCCCGTTGCTTTCCTCCCCGAGCCAGAGTTACTATTACATATCAGTCTGCCAAGAGCACTGAAATGCATCAACCGACCCTATGAGCAACATTTTCACACCATTCATAGCAGGGACTGGCTGCATAAGGAATTGGCATTACTAGCATCGCTCATACATCAGTCACTTTCATATTGTCAAAGCCAAGGATAAGGCAGAGACAGATGTATGAAAATAACAGAATTGTTCTAGCCTATACCAGAAGACAGTGCACTGTAAACACTAGGTCCTGCCAGCAAAGGCATTCCATGAAGTTAGTCTGTATACATTCTGAAAGAAAGCATATTATGATAGCCTACGGCCGCTGCCGTTACACATGATCGAACCACTTATCTATAGTCTGTCTGTCTGTCTGTCTGTCTGTCTGTCTGTCTGTCTGTTAGCTCATTAGCCCAGAGGATCGTTGAATCCTCCCATCGTAGGTACCATCAACGGCTATGCGGTTATAG
Source organism: Anabrus simplex (assembly GCF_040414725.1). NCBI lineage: Eukaryota > Metazoa > Arthropoda > Insecta > Orthoptera > Tettigoniidae > Anabrus > Anabrus simplex. Next base: position 1,058,100,502 of record NC_090266.1, read on the forward strand.
CAAAACCGCAAATACCAATGGTAGTGCCAAAATGAGGCGCACTAGCTAAGATGAGGAGTGAGGTCGTTTGTTTGCCATTGCTTTCCTCACTGGGCCAGAAAATGCTATTAAGTTACAGCACGACTGACCCTATGAGCAACACCTTTCATAATATCCAGACGCACTGGTCGTTCTCTTAATGTCATTACCCAGCACCACTCACTCCCCAGCAACTTCCATATTGTCACAGTCGTGGATAAGACTGAGATTTTGGTGGAAGCTACCTTTTGCTCTGGCCTGTGCCAAAAAATGGATGAAAAAGTACTGGATCCGTCAAGAAATGGCAATAGGCGGTGTTTATAGCCTACCTGTTCGATAGTGTAGGTCAGTGATATTCAGAGTGTGGTACGCGTACCCCTAGGGGTACGTGGAGTCGTCTCCAGGGGAACGCAAATTTATCGTAGCTTCTGTTCTTAGTGAGCAGTTCAGAAATGAGTTAAGCCAGCTCATTTTCAATAAAATCTTGTTTTGATTCACTATTTTTGTCTACCACTACAGAGTCTCCATTGCGAAGAAGGCCCTATTCATTTTAAAATATGCGTCGGTTTGTATCTCCCATTGACTAGCTATGTAAAAATGCTTACTTACGCCGCATTGGTCTTTTTCAATTGTTACAAAATCCACTCATTCACTTCAATTATCTTCACTAACGGTGTATATAGTACGATATTAATTGTTACATTAATAATTATACATATATCATTCCTAGGAAATATGTTATCGTAATTCCACTCAAGAGAAATCCACGCTTCTCCGTCTGCCTTATGAAGGCTTGTCGCGTTGCCTGAGAAGGGAACAGAAGACTCCAGTGGTCGAATAATTGGGTTATTGTTAAACAGTAAAAATGTCAGGAACAGTTCTCCGGCCATTACTGGCCGCTCAGTTTTCGGCTTCTTCTGTACACTTTACTCCGAAGGAGTTACGAAGTTTCCTTTGCCCAGCGACGATATATATTATGTTGGAACAAGGTGGTGTAGCGGCATAGCTGGTTGCCTGTCATCCCGGTGATCGTGGTGCTGCGGGGGTGAGACCCGTGGTGTCAGGAAGGGTGTGCGCCCTTAAATCCCTGGCCACAACTCTTTCATGCCTCAGTGCGTGCAGCGACCCTGAGCAAGCGGGATAAGCTGCGAAAGATGGTGGTGGTGGTAGTGATGGTTATTATAGTTAGTATTGTTCGACATCTATAGCAATAATAATTTGTTATTTCTGCTATAATCGCAATGTACTCGTACTTCAATTCGATTTTGGGGGTACGCTAACCAAAAGTTTGAATACCACTAGTGTAGATTGTGCTTAGCTGTCTAGCACCTCTTTTTTGTGGTAAAGAATCCATATGTGCTTTGAAATAGCTCGGGCGTGAACCTCCCCTCCCTGTGAGAACACACAGCGAAGGAGTTGGACGCTACTGACGTAGGTTGGTCTGCTCCTCCCACTAGCCCCTTATCGCATTAGGAGGATGGTGTCGAACACGCATTGGACAAACATTCTCGTATCGTCGGTTGGGAGGAGGAATCGGAAGAAGAGTTTGTTCTTGACCAATGGAAAATAGTGGTGGAACGTGATGTTTCTCATCTGATTGCACCTTGTCCATCGGACTTGGGTTTGTATTCGTTTCTTCTCGGTACACATAATATTATGGCCTGACTGATTGACTGACTGACTGATTCACCATCGCCGAGCCAAAACTACTGGGCATAAAGAAATGACATTTTGGCGATACATTTAGGCCTATATTAGAATGTAGGTGCTCACATTTTTTGATATTCCGTCGCTAAGGGGTTGAAAATGGGGGTGAATTGTTAAAATGAGTATATCTATATCTCAAAAACTTAAAAGTTTACCGACGTGGAAATAGGTATTTGGAATCTCCTTTAAGATTAAAGGAACTTTTTTCGACTTGAGAGAACACTGTTTCTCACATGTAGGCTACAGTTGCATGTCGCATGGTCATCTTAGCCCCACCACAAACGTGGTTTACAAAGTGTTTCTGGAGGTAAATGAAACTCAGTTTTTCGGTGAGTTTTTATACCTTAAGTATTTTCAGATGATGTCTTAGTACAGTAGCGAGGAACGATTACTTTTACCAAGTTACGAAACCCACGCGAGCGAAGCCGCGGTAAACTGCTAGTTTCTCCATATATACAGCACACTACCAACCACCACAAAACACGCATCAGTGAATACATCTTTCCACATAGGTTTGGCGTCAGGAAAGGTGTCCGACCTAAAACAGGGCCAAGTCCACATGTGCGATACAGTTCGCACCCATGATTCCACAAGCCGCTTTACGTCGCTTCGACACAGATAGGTCTCATGGCGACGATGGGATAGGAAAGGGCTAGGAGTGGGAAGGAAGCGTCCGTGGCCTTATTTAAGGTACAGGCCCAGCATTTGCCTGGTGTGAAAATGGGAAACCACGGAAAACCATATTCAGGGCTGCCGACAGTGGGGTTCGAACCCACTATCTCCCGAATACTGCAGCTATCGAGCTCGGTGATTCCACCAGGACATGGAAAGAATAGGAAGAAAATGATTTTTTCGTAAAAAAATTAAGTTCGTTTGTATTTAAGTTTCCCTTTCCTATAGTTTATAAATCATTGTCCAATGGAGGCACTGCGTAAAGTGGCGGACACATGTGCTAAAAGTACGGAGCTTATAACGTTCCAAACCCTTCATCAAACAAATTGTCGGATGCAGAACGCTGTAATGTGATGTTGAAACATCTGATCTTCTGAGCAAAATATCTATGCATGTAGATTACACTATATTCCTCTTTCCGATAATAAAATTGTGACACAGTACAGCTGAAATGACGTTCAGTTTGATAGGAGTGGTGACACAATTTTTCGTCGTTTCATTTGCCGGTATCCCGAGGAAATAAGACCTGGAGAAAGTAGAACGTGACAGCAGATTCCTCTGACCTGGCGACCTCACTCAGTCTTGCTGGAAAACGCCGAATGGTTAAAGATTGAACGCCGTTATGAAATATGTGGGTAGTTTCATACTCTCATTAATTTATCACAGTGTCAAACCACTAAGAAACCCGGCAATAAGCGATTCAGAGTGGAGCACTTGTAAACATAATTATGTAAATTCTATGTAAACTTCAGCATCTACCCCCGGTGCGTGGGGGACGTAGACGAAGAATACACCCACGGTATCCCGTGCCTGTCGCAAGGGCTGACCAAGGGATGATGATATTAGAACTGGGACTACGTGTGATTAGTACCATTGCGTGTGGAACACCATGGATCGACGTTATCTGTGATTAGTACCTCTATGGGAGGAACGCCATTTATTAGTATTATGAGAGGCATATTGCCTGTATTTTGGACCCCTTTGGACAACAAGAATTTCTTAAAATAAGGAATTGTAATTTGGATCCACTGACTGTTTTGGATTCATTGTAATTTTAGATTCTAATCAGTGGATACATTTTGAAGTTTTAATTATCATGTGACTTCGTTGCACCTCGTACCATTAGGGGCCGATGACCTAGCTGTTAGGTCCCCTTCAACAACAAACATCATAATCAACTTCAACAACTATTGCTCTTGGTAGACGTCAGAGTGCGAGAATGTTGTCCCGAAAAGCTATTCTTTAATTTTCCACTAAGTACTGGCTCGGGTATTTCGCATAAAAGCACTCGTAAACGTCAGTCACAAAATTTACAACTACGGCGTTAAAACTACTGTAAATGCTATGAGTTAGAATAGGCTAGTGTACTAAACGCCATGGCCGAGTGAGTTGTGCTCCACGATACGACCGGGAAGCTCATCACTGGATATCGTATTTAAACTACCGGCTCAAATAGAGGCTGTTGTAGTTTTTCGGGATTTCCGCTTCAACTCCTAGGCCCTACATTCTGAGGATACCAGACAATTCTTATTAGGGACATTACGTGCCATATGATCGGCTGACTTGCTTGTTGTTTAAAGGGGCCCAATATCTAGGTCATCGTCCGAGTCGTGTGACCTTTCAGCGTAATGGCCTTCGGTTCAGAGGGTCCCGGGCTCTATTCCCGGCCGGGTCGGGGATTTTAACCTTCATTGGTTAATTCTAATTGCCCGGAGGATGGGTGTTTGTGCTGTCCCCAACGTCCCTGCAACTCACACACCACACATAACACTATCCTCCATCACAATAACACGCAGTTACCTACACATGACAGATGCCGCCCACCCTCATCGAAGGGTCTGCCTTACAAGGGCTGCACTCGGCTAGAAATAGCCACACGAAAAAAATCTAGGTCATCGGCCTACTGACTGACTACCTACGAAATGTCAGCTAGTGACTATTTAGCGTTGCCGAAGTCCTGGAGACGGACTCTATGTAACAGGGATGTCGGAACATCCTTTACTCCGCGTTGTAGCTTAACCGCAGGAAGTGGAGAATAACCTATAGGGCGACAAAAGATTGAGGGGGGGGGGGGGGATCAAAGGCTACAAGAAAACACAATTTCATGAAATACACTGTACCCTAGGTACACACATTCGACATTCCATTCTTCACGCGATCGATTAGGTTCAACCCGAGCTCGATACCTGCAGTCGTTTAAGTGCGGCCAGTATCCAGTATTCGGGAGTTGGTGTGTTCGAACCCCACTGTCGGCAGCCCTGAAGATGGTTTTCCGTGGTTTCCCATTTTCACTCCAGACAAATGCTGGGGCTATACGTTAATTAAGGCCACGGCCGCTTCCTTTCCATTCCTAGGCCTTTCCTATCCTATCGTCGCCATAAGACATGTGTCGGTGCGACGTAAAGCAAATAGCACCCATTCCTAGCCCTTTCCTGTTCCATCGTCGCAATAAAAGCTTTCTATGTCGGTGCGACGTAAAGCAACTTGTAAAAGAAAGGGAAAAAAGGGGAAAAAAGGATTGTTCAATAATCGTTCAACAATGCTCGACGGCACTCACTAAGAAATTGTTTAAACATCTCAACAAGCCCAATAGGAAAGGCAACTCTTTATGAAAAATGGTTTGTTAACGCCAAGAAGGATCTGCAAGAAATGGACATCGTGATTCAGGACATCCACAACAGAACCACCTTCAGGAACAAGATACACACAGTTGCGGGGTCCCTAGAGACGGAAACAGCTACTAAGAAGAAACAACATTGGACGGCTGAAAAGAAAGAAGCTGTAAGCAAGAGAATGATGGAAGGAATACCGGCGCCAAAGAAAACTGCTGTACCGGGCGAGTTGGCCGTGCGCGTAGAGGCGCGCGGCTGTGAGCTTGCATCCGGGAGATAGGGGGTTCGAATCCCACTATCGGCAGCCCTGAAAATGGTTTTCCGTGGTTTCCCATTTTCACACCAGACAAATGCTGGGGCTGTACCTTAATTAAGGCCACGGCCGCTTCCTTCCAACTCCTAGGCCTTTCCTGTCCCATCGTCGCCATAAGACCTATCTGTGTCAGTGCGACGTAAAGCCCCTAGCAGGAAAAAAAAAAACTGCAGTCAAGAAGAGTTATTTACGTGGTCCATAGTTTGCCAAAATCGATTATGAATTAATGAATCGTTCAGAGTACGCGTTTCTTTTTTCTGACATCACCGCACCTGCACCGAAGTCAAGACTTCAGTAGGAGATTCTGACAAAAACTGAAAACCAACACGGTCACTTGTTTTGTAAGCGCGGGTGCAGGCAAACACGTTGATAAGGGGATGGGGAAAGGTGATCTTAACTTTATCGCTGTGTACACAACAGATTGGCCAATTGTTCATGTCCCGTTGTTTCTGTGAATAGACAGGCGCGCAGTTTCCAAAAACCCATCCATTCATCCCTTGAAGTCTGTAATAGTTATAGACTGTAATGCAGAATCCCTCCTTGCAGTTCGTTACTACATTAAAAAATAAAATTTTTATTTATTTTTTTCGGAGATATAATTTGTACAGAGTTCAATCCGAATCCTACCGAGCTCGATAGCTGTAGTCGCTTAAGTGCGGCCAGTATCCAGTATTCGGGAGATAGGGTTCGAACCCCACTGTCGGCAGCCCTGAAGATGGTTTTCCGTGGTTTCCCATTTTCACACCAGGCAAGTGCCGGGGCTGTACCTTAATTAAGGCCACGGCCGCTTCCTTCCTATTCCTAGACCTTTCCTATCCCATCGTCGCCATAAGACCTATCTGTGGCTGTGCGACGTAAAACAAATGCTACATAAATATTCAGAAAAACACATCTTATACCCGCTGCTGGGAAACATAGTTTGGAACATAATTTCATGTTCATGCAGGACAATGATCCGAAACACACCGTCCATAAGACAAAGATGTGGATACTTTACAATGTGCCAAAGCATCTTTCTACACCCACTCAGTCTCCAGACATCAATCCGATAGAGTAAATACGGTAGATACTGGACAGAAAATTACGATCCTGGGTAATCGCGAACAGGAATGGTCTCCAAACTGCCATACTGGAAGAATGGAACAACATTGAGTCATCGGTTACCGAGAACTAAGTTGCTTCCGTCCCACGACGACTGCAGGCAATAATCAAGGCAAAGTGGAAGCCGACGAAGTATTGAAAAGTAAACAAACGTTTCGGACTTGCCATGGTGTACGAATACTTTTTCCGTGTGTAAGTCTTAAGAGGGAATGCAGTTGTCTTTTTTGTTTTAGACGTACCTTCATATTGTATGCAGTTATTGATGGTAGTACGTACCGGTAACTAACATTCCAAACTATGCAGTCCGTGTTTTATTTATGTTACCTTTTGATAGTTGTCCTTAAATCTACGCAGATAACGTCCCGTTCTCGCATAATGTGACGTGTACGAATACTTTTTCGAGTATCTGTGTATAGTTTCTAATTATTGTGGCGTGTTTTAAATAATCTGTGCTTAAGCTTTCGTCAGTTATCGTTTTTTGTATGATTGATTTTAGTGTTTTTAACTTTGTTAGTCCAAGCGAAGAGAAAGTTCGTTATGGGATATTTTATTTCAAGTTCTGCGAATATGAGAGAGCTCTCAAGCAGAATCTCTGGTTTCCATTTTCTTCATATCGCTTCATTATTCATACAGTTGGCTGATTCTGGGAGGAATTCCCATCTTTCGTTTCATATTAATCGTCTGACATCGAGTGACAACGGATTGCATTGGCGTAAATATTTGGGGATTACGGAAAATCCCTGCGCAGGTAGTTAACTGCATAGGTGGTACGAGACGTTAAGAAAAATTAAGTGGTTCGAAATGTCCAGACACCAATTACTTTATTTCAAGTGTCGGGCAGCCATAGCCATTCTAATTTCGTGCTTGACTTTCCAGTGTTCTTTGAGGAAAGCTCTACAGCAGAGAGATGACACGCAGAAATAAAAATAACTGGGGTCAGGACGCTCAGACATGACTAAGTCGATTGATGATGATGATGATGATGATGATGATGATGATGATGATGATTGATTCCACTGTTATTACAGCTGGCTTCTTCGCTGAATGGTCAGCGTATTAGCCTTCGGTTCAGAGGGCTCTGGGTTCGATTCCCGGCCGGGTCCAGAGATTTTCATCTCAAACCGTTAATTCTCTTGGCTCTGGAGGTGGGTACTTGTGCTGTCCCAAACATTTCATCAACGTATATACCACATGCAACACTATCCCTGGTATACGTGAGTTCGAACCCACTATCTCCCGAATGCAAGCAAACACCTACACGTCACCAGCTACGAACCAAATTGCGCGGTTCACTCACATTCGTCGGAGGGTCTGCCTTACAAAGGTTGCACCAGGGGAGCAATAGCCAGTCTCTATTATTGCACGGGTTATCAGACAAAAATACACGGGCAGATTAAGTTCTGCCTCGTCCTTGGTAGGGAATAATAACAAAGGTAAAATGATTTCTATATTATGTTCCTACTATTACTGAATACATTAAAAATGCAGGATCACCTGTAGGGAGAGAAATTGGAAAGCGTGTACACTCCATTGTCACTTTAATGGTCTTTTACTGCATTGTTCTTTATGTGTGGAATATGTTCATTGCATTTTGATAACGAAGACGGATCATAAAAGTTAAATGATCGTAAAATCATAGGTTATCACCTAGTACAGCATTCCACTGAAACCTTCACTCACCAGTTTATTTCGAAGTAGAGGGAAGAGAAGATAATTGAGTTCTTGTGACACTTTTGTATGGGCTTTAATATTTCTTTCATTCGAGTTGTTCCATGTTAACGAAAACTAAAAATATGGGTACCGGTACTCTCAAGATTTGAACCCGAAAATTTCCCATTTCTAGCTGACCTTGCTTGGCTTTCTTTAGTTAGAGATTTTACCACCCCTCGTGTTCCCATTTCTAAAGCTGGGCAGGCAAACTTGTTAAGTGGATGTCAGTTTGTTGTACTAGGGATATCTTTCCAAATAGGCCTATATTCCATTTGCAAGATACAAGGAGAAATAATCCAAAATTAATTTTCCAAATTTAGCAAATATCATTTATAACAGTGTTCTCTATCTACGTATACTTACATGCCTTCTAGAGCACGTACCAAGATGTTTTTCATTATTAACAGCAATCGAATGTACGGATTGGGGAGTCTAAATTGAAGGATTCTACAGTATTCCCAATCACGGTATCTTCTGATGATCATCATAACTGTCGCGTTATTCCCATGACGCAACAGCCCATTACAGCCTTGTTCTGCTATTACGACCACTGCCCAGCCAAAAGGGGTGCAGTTAGTGGAGTGTCACGTGGTCAGCGTAACACCATCCTCATCCTGGTAGAGAATCGAACCTAGTTCCTCTGGGTAAGAGGCAAGCATCGTTCCCCTATACAACGAGACTAGCTGGAAGTTGCTTTACACTCGTGAAGACAACGAGGTACTTCAGTCACAAGTGTTTACCTAACAGTAACGTCACCACTGACGTACTACACGATGCTAACGGCCCCTAGATCTGTGTCCTAAATAAAACACATTTTCATAGTTAGGGAGGAAGGTAGTGGTGATTGTTTATAAAACCCTTTGACAGTCTCCTAGATTTTCAAGGACAGGGCGAGTTGGCCGTCCGGTTAGGGGCGCGCGCAGCTGCGAGCTTGCATCCGGGAGATTGTGGGTTCCAGCCCTAATGTCGGCAGTTCTGAAGATGGTTTTCCGTGGTTTCCCATTTTCACACCGGGGAAATGCTGGGGCTATACCTTAATTAAGGCCACGGACGATTCCCTCTCTCTCCTAGGTCTTTCCTATCCCATCGTCGCCATAAAACCTATCTGTGTCGGTGCGACGTAAAGCAAGATGTGTATATATATATACAGGGTTATTCACCTAACATGTTACATGCAAGTAACTTCTAAACCATTAAAGATATCAGCATTCTGTTTTCATATTCGTAAATGGTACGCAGGGTCTTATAAAATAACGTGCTACTTAGTCTGGGGTGATTAACAACCGAGATATTGATACTAACTCCGTATTTTAAAATGGAACGGCACAAATTTATACAGCTGATTTAAAATTTCATCTGCGTACAAGTTCAAATATGTAAGTATTTTCAAAATCGGACAATTACTTATTGAGATATAAGTAAGAACAGCATGCGCTCTTTTGCATGCCGCATCAGACGGCGTGAAGTCGGGCAAGGACATACTGAGGCGCAAGCAGTTTCCTGGGAGTGAGTTCAGCCACAGAATGGGTACCAGGCATGTAAGCACCTCGTACACATGTGATGGGTTTGCATAAGTGTGTATGGCAGGCGAACACATGACAGGACAGAAAGGGTTGATGTGTTTAAAACGAATAAAATAAGTAGTTTGCCTTGAACGGAACATAAGGAAAGCTATAATTGTCGCTGGTTTAGTGTACAGTTCATACTACTCTATGAGTTGAGAAATAAACATAACACAAAACACCGGAAGAGCTCCTTCTAGAAATGCAAATGTTCAGAGCGGATCGTAGTGAGATGGCAGCAACACTATTATTTATGTTTGTAACTTTTCGATGACTACCAAAGAAATACAAATATATAAATAAAAATATGTAAATAAATAAATAAAATTAATAAGCATAATTAACCGAAATGTCCGTAGTATGGGCCCCAGAGTTCACCAGAATGGATCCCTCGAATTTAGATAAGAGCATGATAAACTGTATATCCCAGGGCGTGTACATAATGCTGCGTACTGGTACATCTGCTGCAGGCCTTACCTAACCTCCTGAAAACGACTAATTAGGTAGGAACTGCACCTAGGTTCATCAATAACACTGATTCTAAAATAGCCAATTATATTCTTAACAAATTCCGTGCATGAGCACCTCATCAACATACAACATTATACATATAATACACACATAAAATATTGCTGGAAGACTCCATATTTACAACAACAACAATAATGAAAATCGTGGGAAAACGAAAGCGAGAACTAAGCTACCATTTGCAGATAGTCCGATGAACAATGTACGTGTATGAAGATAAATACCCTTCACTGACTCTATATCAATTCGACTTACCGATTCTCATAATCGGCAGTTATCACATCACACAGATACTGTACCTTGTACTACTGTGTTCACATATTTTAACACTTGTTGTAAAGATATATACACACGTCTGTCGATCCTCAACATAAATTATGGAAAGTCTGAGATAACTTTCACCAACATATAATGCTAGGCCGCCACAAGTGCTACAATACTTAATGCGCAAGCACTCTCCGCAATCAGCCACTTTCCACGAACATAACAAGACTACGCTCCACGAACGTTTGAAGTCCAGTCCGTTGCAGCCGTGTCACTCCAGTCCCGTGTATCAGCACCACTTCCTTCTCGTACAGTGCGTCAGTTGTAGTTCCTTTATACAGTGTCACTGGTTGTAGTTATCTTCCTTCTCGTTCCTTTACATTCACCCTTTACAATCACCCTTTACAATCACCCTTTACAATCACCTCGGTTGCCGCCGTATGATCAACCTTTATAGACATCAACATCCCCCTCCTCTCAGATGATACGTCTGGATTGGTCCTTGCCCACCAATCATGAGTGATCTCTAGTCAAGACGAAGCCCTGAACTACTTCTTCCTCCTAAGACAATAACAAACTCTGGGGGTATATTCCATGAGTCACCAAACTTTCCTAATACAACAACAAGCTCATCTCATCAGGCTGGGATATATACATGACTCATGAATTTCCCGACACAAGTACATCACAACAAACACTGGGGTAGCCATATGACTCGACCAAATTACCAGAGTTATTAAAGCAATGTTTTCCCACTCGTGCAAAACAAATTACTCATACCTACATATGTGGATATCTTCCAGCTTACCAATATAAATGGCAAAATATACAAATGAAATACTGATCATAACAATGATAATAATAATAATAATAATAATAATAATAATAATAATAATAATAAATCGAATACTGAAAATAATATCTCTAACTTCTACATATAATTCGGGGGTGTGATATATGTACTATCACATGTTTTATTTTACACGCATTAATCTCCGCAGAGCTCCAGCGCGACTGTAGTAGCGTGCATTCGGGAGAGCGTAGGTTCGAGTCCTGCCTCGCCCAACCTCACATTGATTTTCATGGTGTCCCATGTTCAACACCAGGCAAATACCGGAGAGGTACCTTTGTGATAGGCCACGGCCGACCTTCTTTCCAAATCCTTCCCATTCCCATCCGTCAGATAAAACGCTAAACTAAGCGCAGCCTATTACATGTCAAAACAAAACAGTACAACTTTAATCTCCCTTCCCCGTTGTGTGTTCGCCAGTCATACAGTAACGTTGCACACCCAGGGTATGTTACGATACATCACATTATGTTCACAGTACATGCCTGGTATCAGTTCTGTGGCTGGAATCAAGACCAGGAAGCAGCTTGCGCCTCAATATGTCCTTGCCCGACTTCACGCCGTCTGATGCGGCATGCAAAACCGCGCATGCTGTTCTTATTTATATCTCAAAAAGTAATTATCTGATTTTTAAAATGCTTACACATTTGAACTTGTACGCAGATGAACTTTAGTATAAATTTGTGGCGTTCCATTTAAAAATATGGAGTTAGTATCAATATCTCGGTTGTTAATCACCCCCATGAGACTAAGTAGCATGTTATTTTAGAAGACCCTGCGTACCATTTACGAATATAAAAACAGAATGCTGATATCTTTAATGGTTTAGAAGTTATTTGCGTGAAACATGTTAGGTGAATAACCCTGTATATCAAGGAAACATTTTCAAAGGATATTTCTTACACGAAATGTACTCTCTGAATGCTCTGATGTGTTGACAAACATGTATTTACATTATGTACAAAAATTGGGGAAGGTTGCTTGACAGCAACACTGCCGAAAAGTAAGCCAGTAATTTCGATAAAATTGGTGTTGCTTCAGAGCAACACTCCCTCTTAAAGGATCAATATTCTCCCCTCTTGTTACTGAATGTGCTACTAGCAGGAAACGTATGCGTACTCTGTGACCTGAAGTGTTAATGTCCTTGATTTACCGATTATACTCTTAAATCTGGTAGTTAATGCTGTTTTATTACAACCGAAGCTGGAAAGCGCTAGTTTTGTGCGCTCTAGAATCTCGTCATCGGGGCATGTTAATTTGTGTCCATTAATGCTTGTCTCTCTAAATGATTAATATGCAGTGTGTTCACTGGATGCGATGTGCTGCAGCGTTCTGTACGCCGGGCGCGTACGATTGTCTCTCTGGTCCGGACGTAGGCGAAATAGCCTTCGTATATGAGTACCGCATAACCCGAATGTACCCCGTTTGTCATGTTTCGTCTGTGTTCATCCAAGAGAAACTCAACTGGCGGTATCAGTACTTAGGGATGTATTTTGTTTGCTGATTCGCGGGCGTGATCGCTTAGTGCCATTGTAGTAACTCTCTCACCAAAGCGGATACAATTCGTACCTGTCAATGCTTGTAATATTTTAGAAATGGAAAATCATGTTAGACATAATTTAAAAGTCGACAATATTAGCCCCAATTTACCTAAAAAAAAAAAATTTCCGTGTTAGTGAAGACAAAAGTCCTGCTGCTGTCTCGTTATGGTTGGGAGAGAGTACGACTATAAACCTAACGTCCCTTTTTATACCATATCCCGGAAAATGTCCATACCCCTCGTTATTCTGGATTTATTTTTAAAAGTAATAATCAGTTGTACCTATAATTTTAGAACCGTTTGAAAGAGACAGGCAATTCACGTTTTTGTGAATACGAATTATTAGGCCTAATCTATCATCATTTAGAACAACATAACTTATTGGTATTTTCTCTAGACTAACGTGGGGCAAAGTAAGTTTGATTACCGGTACGGTAATCCTTTACAAGAAGGGAGTAAAGGACGTTCCGTTTCCCGTTTCACGTCAGGGATTGCGAACAGTCCAGACTGCGAACAAGGCAAAAACCGTCCAGATTCCGAACAACTAAATATACCCTGTCCAGATTGCGAACAAGAGATTAGTGTTGACGTGAGATGCATAAAACACAAAATTTTCAAAACAACATTTTTGTTCTAGTAGTATTAACATTAACTGGTACATTGGGATCTTTTAGATAACCTAACCATATTTTTAAAAATATTTTTCTTACGGTATTGAAAATGTTTAATAATTTAGTTTGAGGTAATCTTACCATTTAGAAGATTATCTTTTTATTGTAGCCTATAACATAACTAGAGGGATAGTTGTTTATGGTGGATTAGTGAGAGTTGTATTATTATAGGTTATTATTATTATTATTATGATTATTATTATTATTATTTCTTTTTTGCTAGTGGCTTTACGTCGCACCGACACAGATAGGTCTTATGGCGACGATGGGATAGGAAAGGTCTAGGAGTTGGAAGGAAGCAGCCGTGGCCTTAGGTATGGTACAGCCCCAGCATTTGCCCTGTGTGAAAATGGGAAACCACGGAAAACCATCTTCAGGGCTGCCGACAGTGGGATTCGAACCCACTGTCTTCCGGATGCAAGCTCACTGCCGCGCGCCCCTAACCGCACGGCCAACTCGCCCGGTATTATTATGCCAATGAAAGAAGTGAGTGGTTGCATCGACAATGCATTAGCCTTTAGAATATTATTATTACTCAAAATAATACATAAGAAATGAAATAGTCCGTTTATTTGGAAACAAGTGGGTTTTTCTTTTTTTTTGTGAATAAATTCAAATATCCCTGGTAATAATTAAATTGGCTTTCTAAAGAACTTCAGACGACTGTAGGTGCCTCAAGTAATGCATACTGCTGCCACAATCCACCTACATATGCAACGTGACATATAAAATGATATATTCTTGCTCATTATATTCTCGCTTAAGCGCCTCTACTTTATGCCTGGCCGCAATCTCGACTCATTAATGTATGTCAAACCCTTCAGGTACCCACTTGTTCGCAGTCAGGACGACACCCAGGGAAGTGCTGGAGATGGAGCTTAACTAAGGCTGCGGTCCTTTCCTTTCCTTTCCTTTCCTTTCCTTTCCTTTCCTTTCCTTTCCTTTCCTTTCCTTTCCTTTCCTTTCCTTTCCTGTCCTGTCCTGTCCTACACTTGTCCTGTCCCATCGTCATAAGAAAACCTCTGAGTCGGTGCAACTTATTTATCAGAATGAACCCGTTAGAAATAATAATAAGGGGTATTTATTTATTATGTGCCACCTTTCTTTTGCATTGTAATCTGAGTCACCATTCCCGCCTCCTGAACAATACAGTTGGGTCCAGTAGCAGAACTCACCATTTCATAAATTTATTTCTTAGGTCAGAATGCTATAATGAATGCCCATCCTGCACTGTATAAAGCCTCTGCTATTGGGATTAGTTTTATAATAGGGAAATCTTACCGATTGAGTTGGCTACACGGTTCGAGACGTGTAGCTGTTAGCTTGCTTCCGATGATAGTGGGTTCAGACCCCACTGTCGGCAGCACTGAATGACTTTCCGTGGTTTCCCATGTTCGCATCTGGCACATGCTGAGGATACCTAAAATAAGGGCATTGTTGCTTTCTTCAAAGTCCTAGTTCTTTCGTATCCCACCGTCGCCGGAGTCGGTGCAACGTAAAACAAGTAGCGGTGAAACGATTTTATGTTTAGAGCCATTCTACTGTGTGAGGAGAATGTTATGTTTACCTTAGAATCACTTACGTACAGAATGACAGTGCATAGTATACTGGGCACAAATAATTAACAGCACATACAACCATGTTCGAATTAGGTTACTAGGCCAGCATCCTGTCATCTAATCGTAGGTGGTTTGCAAATTTATTTCCTAGTTGGTCGCTCTTTTCGCCCACAGTCTTTTGTGTAGTTTCCTCCTCCTGCGAGAGAAAACTTCTTACCTCCATCCGAATTAGTTTCCTTCTCTCGCAGTACATAGCGACGAACCAGGCTGAGTAGTTCAGACAGAGCATTGGCCTTCTGAGCCCAAGTTGGCGGGTTCGATCCCAGCTGTTTGAAGGTCGGAGATACACCAGCCTCCTGCCGGTAGATTTACTGGCACGTAAAATCACTCATGCGGAACGAATTTCCTGCATCTGGGCGTCTCCTAAAACCATAAAAGTTAGTCTGGTGTAACATTATTATTGTCAATATTAATCATTAATGACTGTAACGTCAGTGAGTTATTAATGATTGGATTGGTAAAAAGTTAGCCTAGCTGGTGATGGTTTGGTTGAGCCCTCAGAGTGGAATGGCACAGTATCTAATTTCCAAAATTCTTGTTGTTCGGATGGAGTTTCCATTCTTTGCTGGTTATCATTAGTAAAATTGTTAAGTTAAAGCGATTTTCTCTGTGGAAGGTGTATTTTAAATTACGAGGGCAGATCAGAAAATAAGTTTCACTTCCCAGTTATGGCCATTTAACACCACCTATACAACAGCAGCACGACTATAACGACATACACTGCAACGTCACTTTTCCACATAGTTTCCAAGAGACTCCACGCACAACCAACTTGTCGATGCCGGATGCATAGAAATTTCCTCCAGCGTTCTGCAACCACTCGGAGACAGCGGCCTTCACCTCCTCATCGGTCTGGAAACGTCGACCACCGAGCTCCGTTTTGAGCTTACCGAACAGATGAAAGTCACATGGCGCTAGGTCGGGACTGTAAGGTGGATGTTGCAAGACCTCCCACTTGAAACGCTGCAGCAGTTCTCTCGTTTGGCGGGCCTTGTGAGGTGTTGCATTATCGTGCAACAAAATCACACCGGCGCTCAATTTCCCCCGGCTCTTCTCATTAATCGCTTTACGCAACCGGTGCAACGTTTGACAATACGACGCCGCGTTGATCGTCGTTCCTTTCGGCATGAATTCCACGTGCAGCTAACCCTCCATGTCAAAGAACACTGTCGCCATAACCTTACCGGCTGAAGGTTGAACCTTGGCCTTCTTTCGTTGTGGTGATGAGGGGTGCACCCATTCCATTGATGCTCTCTTCGTTTCGGGGGTTTCGTCGCCTGTGACGATTCGCCGCAGAAACCCGTTGCCGTCCGCGGCATAGTGTTGCAAAAATGCCAGGGAGGATTGGAAACGTTGTCCCTTGTGCTCATCGGTGAGAAGACGTGGGACCCATGTTTGACACAGCTTACGATATCCAAGGTCCTCGTGAACAACAGCCAACACACTGCCATACGACATGTTCAGCTGCGTCGCGATTTCTCTCAGTTTAATGCGCCGGTTCTGTCTAATGATCGCATTCGCACTGTTGACATTTGCACGGGTCCTGGACGTTGCGGGCCTGCCTTCACGATGGTTGTCCGTGATATCCGTGCGTCCGGCTTCGAATTACTGACATCACTCTACGATACCTTGCCGGGAAATGACCCGCTCCCCATACACAGCACTAATTTCACGATGAATGTCCGTGCAATTCTTCCTTTTGGCCCATAGGAATCTGACTGTCGCACGCACCTCATATTTGGAGTGAACGTCCAGTTGACGCGCCATTGCATTTGGCCGCTATTCACACAATACTAGACGACACCACAGCAACCTGCTTAACAGACGTGTAGGCAGTGTCTGTCCCTTTCTCCGCTGTGCCCACGTTTGCGACACACTGCGCGCTGCTTCGACGCGTTAGTGCAACTAACCTTTTGATCCACCTACGTACATACGTAAAACTGTATTCACTGTACAGGTAATCCGAAAAAACTTATTTAGAAATTCACGGTCGGATGAATGATCAACGTTTCATTTAGGTGTTATGGGGTATTTTTGCATGAAAATAAATAATAATATAAATGGATATTTTTATTATAGCCATGATCCCCGCACCTGTAATGTACGAGGTAGGTTGTCACGTCAGACGATAAAGCTTCCAGCGAGTAACCCTTAAGTTTAAAAAAATAATTATTTGGCATTCGGCAAAGAGCCATACAGTCAGCAAAACATCATGAATAAATACGTAGAAGTGCTTACTATATAAAAAGAACACTATGACTAAAATACATACAACAGATGAAAAATCTCAACACACAAGAAATACCACGCATTTTATTCACTTCACAGCACACGTAAAAGAACCGTCGGTGATAAATGTTTCATTCAGATCTTCAGATCAGTCGTATTTATAAATTGGGCAAGTGCTGGGTGAATGTTGGTATCAAATCTTCTTAGTAAACATATTATACTCGTAGGAAACGGGTCATGAATAAGGGCCAGTTTTTCATATAGGCCTACAGTAAAACACGTTGTGTCGATATTTACTGGAACCGAGAACGATGTGGTTAAGATTGGCAATTTCTCCTTGGTCCTTGTCGCACATAGGAGAATCCAGTACTCTAATTCCATGAAGATGATTTGGGTAGCAGCCATGGCCGAGACGGATGCGTATGATGTATATAAGATGGCGCCTACTAAGACGTAATTTGTCAAACCAGGGTCGTGTTTGTATGTGAGGCTGATGAACAGCGTATTAATCTCCTGCGTTATGTTCCAGGTTTTTTTTTTCTAGTTGCTTTACGTCGCACCGACACAGATAGGTCTTATGGCGACGATGGGACAGGAAAGGTCTAGGAGTGAGAAGGAAGCGGCCGTGGCCTTAATTAAGGTACAGCCCCAGCATTTGCCTAGTGTGAAATGGGAAACCACGGAAAACCATATTCAGGGCTGCCGACAGTGGAGTTCGAACCTACTATCTCCCGAATACTGGATACTGGCCGCACTTAAGCGACTGCAGCTATCGAGCTCAGTGTTCCAGTTATTCGACCAACCCTTAAGTTCTGTTGTTGAGAAGGATCACTTGTTTGCGCTAATTAACTGAGTAGGTTGTCTTGACGAGTACGTCATTTGATCATATTGGGAAGTGAAAAAGTGGCCGACGTTGCCCCATGTAGGTTGACCATGTTGAAGCGGTCAGGACTGTTATCTGGCAAGCTTTCAAGCAGCCAGTTTAGTTCAGATTTGCTTCATTTGCTTCAATCTCGCAAGGGAACATTTTAATCCCTCCGCCCACTTCTTCTCACTTTGCAGTGAGCCACGACTTTTTCAAAAGCTTACGGGCACGTGAATAGCAGCTCGTGTAACACCTTTCACTCGCTGAAATCTATTCCGAAGCTTTTATTCAAATGTCGAGCCACTCTTTGAAAAATAGTCATGGTAGCCTTCGTGGGAAATAAATCAACATTCATTATCAGCTTTGCATTGAAATATTGTGGGGGATTATCTTGGATAAAGCGAATTTAAACGATATATTCTTAGTTATATCCTAATTTCCTCTTTTATTCTTGCACAGCTCCAGTGAAAACATTCGGAATATTTGTGCCATGTGTCCTTTCTCTTTTATCGAATTTAATTAATTATATCATCATCATCTGTTTACCCTTCAGGTTCGGCTTTTCCCTCGGACTCAGTGAGGGATCCCACCTCTACCGCCTCAAGGGCAGTGTTCTGGAGCTTCAGTCTCTTGGTCGGGGGATACAACGGGGGAGAATGACCAGTACCTCGCCCAGGCGGCCTCACCTTCTATGCTGAACAGGGGCCTTGTGGAGGGATAGGAAGATTGGAAGGGATAAACAAGGAAGAGGGAAGGAAGCGGCCGTGGCCTTAAGTCAGGTACCATCCCGGCATTCACCTGGAGGAGAAGTGGGAAACCACGGAAAACCACTTCGAGGATGGCTGAGGTGGGAATCGAACCCACCTCTACTCAGTTGACCTCCCGAGGCTGAGTGGACCCCGTTCCAGCCCTCGTACCACTTTTCAAATTTTCGTGGCAGAGCCGGGAATCGAACCCGGACCTCCGGGGGTAGCAGCTAATCACGCTAACCACTACACCACAGAGGCGGTCATTAATTATATCACCGATCTAATCTGGAGATTAGCACAACAGCTTCCCGCCCGGTGCATTTTCTACTCCTAGATCTGCTGGGCTGAGTAGCTCAGACGGTAGAGCACTGGTCTTCTGAGCTGAAGTTGGCAGGTTCTATCCCTGCTCAGTGCTGTCGTATTTGCAGGTGCTCAAACGCCAGCACCGTGTTGGTTTAATGGCAGGTAAAAACTCCTGCAGGGCAAAACTACGGCACGTCGACGTCTCCGAAAAACGTAAAAGTAGTTAGCGGAACGCAAAATTAATATTATTATTTTATTATTATTCCTGGATCTGCGGCAAATTTAAGACTGGTTTGAAGGAATTGAATGATTTACGCTTAGTATCAGGTAAAATAATTGACAAGAGAGTTAAAATCATTACAAATGCACACTTGTACCACAGCTGCAAGGATTATTAGAATTATTTCACTCGGTAACTTCACGGGGATGTCGACCACGATGGCCCTAGCTTCCTATAGCAAAGAGCAGCCGTGACAGCTACTTTTATAAATATTACCACTTTACCGGAATATTATCCTCGAGAGCTCTGTGACCGTCGCTATGCATTCAGTTAATTGCCACTACTAAGTAAATCTCTGTCCGTGGTTATTGATCACTGCCCTGTGCCTGTGAATGTTGACCGCAAGTGGCCGCATAACTTGCTGGCACTGGATCTCTTAAGTTACCTCGCTACATTAGACCTGTGCAAGGACATGGCTGGATATCAGTATTCGGAATAACAGATTGTCTTATTTATGGATTCGAAGCCTGCTGAGATAGTTGGCATTTCGGGCTGTTTAAATGTGAAAACTCCGTATCGTTGGCTTGTGGTTCATTAAGAAACAACTGCTGGATATAATTCCAGCAGATCGGCATCTCTTAAAATATAGCATTTAGGCCCTAAAGGGATGTTGAATAAATTACAATTTTTTTAATCTGTCCCGCATGCTTCCTTTCACATTCAGCTAGCGAAACTACGTGGTCTTCGCTTGGGGATTTTTTCAACTAATGAAACTCCTTAGGAAAATAATTCGCCACCCACTTGTACCGAACATATTATCCCGAGCAATCTCGTCCGAGTACTTGGCCTTGCTCTTAATCTGTAGAATACGGCGTCCGGCTCCATGGATAAATGGTTAGCATGCTGGCCTTTGGCCACAGGGGTCCCGGGTTCGATTCCCGGCAGGGACGGGAATTTTAACCATCGTTCGTTAATTTCTCTGGCACGGGGGCTAGGTGTATGTGTCGTCTTCATCATCATTTCATCCTCATCACGACGCGCAGGTCGCCTACGGGTGTCAAATAGAAAGACCTGCACCTTGCGAGCCGAACATGTCCTTGGACACTCCCGGCACTAAAAGCCATACGCCATTTCATTTCATTTGTAGAATACGGTTTGAGCCTACCACAATTGAAGGACACATGGTTTACTACACACACTCTAATATCTTGGCTACGTTTGTCTGTATTGTAGGCTATGTTAAATAATAAATCGGGGAGAATAGACAGTATCTCCCCCATCAGTAAAGACGCAATCTATTATTTAAATATGCCTGTGTAATCTCGCATTCTTTGCGACATCAAACACAGAAAATCCTTCAACTTTAACCAACAGGACAAAAAAGGAAACGTACCAACCGCTTCATCTCAAAAGTAAGGTCTGCCTGCCACAATAAACACCGTAACAAGAGAGAGAGAAACTTAGCCAAGCTACATAAAATTAGCTTTCATCCCAGTCCGCAATCTGTCACTGTTAAACATAACCAATTTTTAATTTTCCTTGCCGTCCTACTTTTACCTCTTCGGTGCTAAATTGTTACTTGTGACCTAAGATGAACCTCCATGTAAAATTTCAAATTTTTTGATGTGGCGGTTCCTGAGATATTGGAATGAGCGAGTGGTATTTCGTATATGTACACACAGACTTCAGGCCTGAAATGAAAAACAAATATTTTTGACCAAACATGTTCATGTTCTAGGAAAGTATTTATTCATATAGATATCAGGCCTGAAATGAAAACCAGATATACTGTAAATATCTTCTTACGCACCCCGCTGAAATTTGATGTTTTAATTTATTATTTGTTTATACTATATTTGCCATGTTAATATCAAACGCACTTCTACTTTACAAATATTGCGTGAGCTTTCATGGTTTCTCTCAGTTGTATGAAAGCGTACCACAGATCACAGTACTTTCTTCATCCGTTGCCTTTGATCGTCTATATATCTAAAACAATAGGCTGATATTTCTTAACACGAGTTTGAGAAAACGGCTGAACCGCTTGACATCGTAAAGCATTATAACGAAAGTTCTTGGCCTGTAGATTTACAGTATGTCTTTAAAAGCATAAAGAGTTCTTGCAATGTATTTTTAAATTATTAAAGAAAAATGTAGCATTCTGATTGGCCAAGGCGCTCGCCAATATTTGAAGGCTACCTACCGGCCATGTACGTGATGGGAATTCTAAAGAGCGCACACGCATGCGCGCACGTATGCGCCGTCTGTCCTGTCCTCTCTGCAGTCCACATAACTGACCGGTCGGTCGTGGAGTTGTGGTTTGGTGAGAGTATTTCACGTACAGTTTTCGGGTTCGCTAAGCCGATTGGTGAAAGTCCCAATGGCAGCTGGAATCATGTAAATCATATCTATAGCGCGACGTGTAAATACATACTGTACAGTAATCACTTACTTTTATTATTTGAAAGGATCAGCTACATTCTAGACGACCGGGCTGAGTGGCTCAGACAGTAGAGGTGATGGCCTTCTGACCCCAACTTGGCAGGTTCGATCTTGGCTCAGTCCGGTGGTATTTGAAGGTGCTCAAATACGTCAGCGTCCTGTTGGCACATAAAAGAACTCCTGCGGGACAAAATTCCGGCACCTCGGCGTCTCCGAAAACCGTCGAAAAGTAGTTAGTGGGACGTAAAGAACGTAATAATAATAATAATAATAATAATAATAATAATAATAATTATTATTATTATTATTATTATTATTATTATTATTACTTCCCAGCTGCCAGAAGGAAAATGTTCCACGCGAAACAAAATCTAAAACTAAAACTCTAAATTAAACACACTCCAATAACTCTAAAGCTACAAAATATTTCCTAAATCCGAGCGAGTGGCTCTACGGTTTGGGTGACGTAGCCGTCAGCTTTCATTCGGGAGAGAGTGTGTTCGAGTCCCACTATCGGCAGCTCTGAAGGTGGTTTTCCGTGATTCAATTTCCTCATCCTGGCTAGGGGCTGAATTAAAGCCACGGTCACTTCCTTCCCCCTGCTATCCGTTTACTATCCCATCCGGCTCCATGGCTAAATGGTTAGCGTGCTGGCCTTTGGCCACAGGAGTCCCGGGTTCGATTCTCGGTGGGGTCGAGAATTTGAACCATAATTGGTTAATTTCACTGACACGGGGGCTGGGTGTATGTGTCGTCTTCATCATTTTATCCTTATCACGACGCGCAGGTCGCCTACGGGTGTCAAATCAAAAGACCCGCATCTGGCGAGCCAAACTTGTCCTCGGACACTCCCGGCACTAAAAGCCATACGCCATTTCATTTTTACCATATATCTCTCTGTGTCGGTGCGATATAAACAAATTGTATAACAAAACAAACGTTCGTAATATATTACTCATCGTCACTATAACGATATATACAAATATTCACTTCACACATAATTAACAGGTAATACAAATTCTAAATGTAAACGTTCAAAAAAAGTGTACACAGGCAGCACATAGAGAAATTTTATATCAAGACATGTTGTCTAACCTATTTATGACGAATTCTGCGGAGCAGCACGAGCCCTCTACTTAAAAGTTAAATGTGTATACTTGCGACAAATATCTTTCCTCATCAGTAGATGTACATTCTTGATTCTGTTTCCTTACAACACGTGAAAATAAACAGTAATTCAGTTTGTGCTCCTCGAAAATTACTCAATATGTTAATGGCTGTTTAAAAATTATGACCTCAGGTCTGCTACACACGTTTGTCACAAAATTGTTACTGTGTTTATCCAGTTTGTTAACAGCCGCCAACATTTAACGATTTTCCCATTAAAAGCGCTGTTTCTGTGTGAAAAATCCTGGCTGAGTTGGTCAGATATCGGAGCGCTGGCATTCGGAGCCCAAATTGGCGGGTGCTATCCCCACTCAGTTTGGTGGTATTTGAAAGTGATCAGACACATCGCCCTCGTATTAATCAATTTGCCGGCACGAACAACTCCTCCTGCGGGGCGAAATTTCGGCACCTCCGCGGCTCCGAAAACCCTAAAAGTAAATATTGAACCGAGTGAGTTGGCCGTGCTGTTAAGGACGCGCAGCTGTGCTTGAATTCGGGAGATAGTGAATTCGGACCTCACTGTCGGCAGCTCTGAATATGATTTTCAGTGGTTTCCCATTTTCACACCACGCAGATGCTGGGGCTGTACCTTAAGGCCACGGCTGCTTTCTTCCCACTTTCAGTTCTATCCTGTCCCATCGTCACCATAATACGTACGTGTTGGTGGGACGTAAAGCCATTTGTAAGTAAATACTGCGACGTAAAACGAATATTAGGACGATATCATTATAGGCTATTATTTCAAGGCTTTTCACGAAACTGATTACACATCAAACCACCTTTGCGATAATTCACGCCAATAATATTTGTATCATGTATATTAACAGAAAAACGACTTCTCCTCTAATCCACGCTTTCTCGCTTTTTTCGCTAATGCAAAAGATTGTAAGCGTCATTCTGAAAGCGTGCCCCACTCTCAGTGAGGAAGCCTAAGCGATAAACAAGATTCAGTTGCGGTAAAAAGGGCAGGTTTCACAGCTACGCCGTGTAAAAGAGCTACGGATGACTGCGTAGGTAGGCTGAGTCGAGCAAGGTTAGTTTCGTGAGTGGTTTCGCAACACGGCCGTCCCTCCGTGGAGGCCGCAGCACGTGTCCATAAGCGTGATTGAAGTTTATTTGCGCCTTGTATTACATTCTTTCATCGGATTCATGTATCCAGTTCGATCAGTTCCCTCTACAGCTATGTTTTTCCGGATTCGATTCATATCTCGGTCCTATACTTAAAAGGCACTGAAACACAATTGCGAAGATAAATGTGTTAAAGACCCGCTCATGGCCATTGTGGACGTGAATTCACCTCTTCAATTTCTCGTGCAGAGCTCGGATGATACTACTTCCTTTCCAGTCTTAGCTCTGATTAATTACAAATACTGTACATACAGCACTACTAATTCCACATCCACACAGGTTATCAGTCAGAATTCATAAACTCCAGGAACATGGGGCTGTTGACCACGATGTTTCAAGGCCCATGCCTGAAGTAGTAAGCAAGCAAACTTGCAGTCATACATAATATAAAATCATACTTCTGTATTAACCTGACATTTTTAAATATCTAACAAGGCAAGTAATGACCAATGGTGGGTTCAGTTCCATTGTTTCCTGTTTGTTATAGCATCACGGGAAAAACGAATGTGCAGAATGTCGTGAAACTTTGCATTTCGGTTAGGAGTGAGTGCGACTAGGATCTTAGGATTATTTTCCTATTCTTGCGAAAGTGAATGTATTTGAAAGGAAGGCCTGAATACACACAGAGCAGAAGTGTCGTTACCTTCCTTAATGTTAAACGTTTCTGTAGCCTAATCGAAATAAGACTTTATTTCCCAACACTTGTCTCCTGCAGTTTTCTGCATACGACAGATAACGAAAAGGCGTGTATTAGCGCTGGACGAGATGTATTGAAGGAGACGAGGAGTGAGGGTCGGCAGAGGCACCTTCCTGTCTGAGTTCGTCGCGGACATCATGGACTGAGAAAATTTTAAGCTTCCAATTATCGTAGCAGTCATTTATAGGAACTGTAACTTCAGGATGACAGGAAGGAATACTAATGCCGTATTTCAGTTTTCACGTTTTTACAATTTTCTTTACGTCGCACCGACAAAGATAGGACTTATGGTGACGATGGGGTAGGAAAGGGCTACGAGTGGGGAAAGAAGCGGCCGTGACCTTAAGGTACAGCCCCAGGATATGCCTGGTGTGAAAATGGGAAACTACGGAAAACTATCTTCAGGGCTGCTCACTGTGGGTTTAGAACGCACTATCTCCCGAATGCAAGTTCACAGTCGGGCGACCCTAACCGCACTGCCAACTTACTCGGTGTTCGGGTTTTCATATAACCAATATATATCCATGATACGGCGCCGTTATTCGTATCCAAAACTCTAATTTGGAAATGGGGTACTTTTGATGTACCTGCCAACAGAAAACTACTTCTAAACCAATACTCGAATATCCCAAGGTCCCAGCTCTGTAAAATGCTCAGCTACTAGTCGGCAAATGTATAGTCTTAGATTGCGAAGTGATTTTCTAGTCAATAACTTGTGAAATAGCTATAATATAAACGTGAACTTGACCTTATGGGAAGGTTGCAAAAGGTGTAATCGAGGAAGGCGACTCTCAGTGAAAGGACACTTTTATCTCCAGTTGTTGGGTCTTACGTTATCGTCGAGACCTGCTTTGTGTTTTAGTTATCGACTTAGGATGTTCAACTATTCGTCATAAACCTTTACTTGTATTGGATTAATATCTGTAAGTTAGAAAACTAATACTCCTCCAAGACATCGATGGTTTTCCTTAAATATAATAGTCCAGCTCCTTGGCTGAATGGGCAACATAGTGGCCTTCGGCTTAAAAGGCATCGCGGTTGACTCCCTGCCTGGCGGAGGATTTAAACTGTGTATGGATAATTCCTCCTGCTCGGGGACTGGATTTTTGTGCACCTCTTAACACTTCTCTCCATCTACAGTACACACAACACACCATACTATAAGCCACATATTGAATTTTTTTTTTTTTTTTTTTTTTTTTTTTTGTTAGTTGCTTTACGTCGCGCCGACACAGATAGGTCTTATGGCGACGATGGGACAGGGAAGGGCTATGAGTGGGAAGGAAGCGGCCGTGGCCTTAATTAAGGTACAGCCCCAGCATTTGCCTGGTGTGAAAATGGGAAACCACGGAAAACCATTTTCAGGGCTGCCGACAGTGGGATTCGAACCTACTATCTCCCGAATACTGGATACTGGCCGCACTTAAGCGACTGCAGCTATCGAGCTCGGTCATATTGAATTTATCCCTACATATAGGGTGGTTGCCAGGAAGGGCATCCGGCCGCAAAACTGGGTCAAATTAACACAAATGCCGACCCCAGTAAACTGAAGAAGAAGAAGAAGAAGAAGAAGAAGAAGAACTCCAAAAATGAGATGCTTGTGAGATGCTAGTTTTAGAATATATGTAAACTTGACACCATGTGAAGGTCACGCACCTTACTTTCATCTATATCTTTTATCTCCAGTTACTAGATCTTACATTATCTAAATTTTTCTCTTTTAACTGTTGACTTGAAATTACTGTTCATCATAAACTTCTTCTACTATATACATTTATGTAAACAAGGAAGCTGCTTCTCCAGGACATTGATGATTTTCTGTGAGAGTAACAGTACAGCCCGTGTTTAACAGTGTCTGTCTGTTAGGTCATCAGCCCAGAGGCTGGTTGGATCCTCAAATAGTACCACCAAAGGCTATGCAGTTATAGGAAAACCACAGAAACCAATGGTAGTACCTAAATGAGGCGTACTAGGCAAGACGAGGAGTGAGGTAGTTTGCCATTGCTTTCCTCACTGGGCCAGGCAGTGCTATTGTAGCACGACTGACCCTATGAGCAGCACCTTTCATAACACTCAGACGCACTGGTTGTGCTCTGAATATCATTACTCAGCACGACCCACACCCCAGCAGCTTCCATATTGTCACAGCCATGGGTGAGACTGGGACTTCAGTGGAAGCTACACTTTGCTCTGGCCTGTGCCAAGAGATGGATGCAAAAGTATTGCATCCATCAAGAAATGACAGCAGGAAATATTTAACAATACCTTTAACTATTGTCAGTCTCAGATGCTGAAATGTCACCTTAAAGGATAATGGTTTAACGTACCTGTAAGTCTGCTCCATTGTATGCACTTTTAAATGGCACGGCTCTGTCCTGCTATCTTTAACACTAACATACGGAGCTAAGCTCTCCATCGGATCAAACTGTTGTCGAGTTCACATTTTAAGTACATCATAGCTAGAAATTGTCTGATGATGCCTGCTTAGGTCCCAGGCTCTCTTATTTCATGCGACCTTGAGTCGCTTTATCTTCGTTAATTTTATAACGTTTGCATAGTCGTTGTGCAGCGCACTAGACCGTAAATCTCGGTGACGCAGCGTTTAAGGAAATGGCAAAAAGTGTCAATCTGATCCACAAGGACAGACCAAGATCATTTTATGACATAGTACAGAATGTTTACTAGTAACAAACCCATCCAGATCTTCGAGTAGTTAGATTTTCAGGCAACAATCATTCCCAGTGAACAAATTGGGCTGCATGCAGATAACTCTGCTCTAAAATTGTACAAAATATCGTGGTACAACGGCCTGTTATGGCCTTGACCTACTAAGAATACTGCTGCCCTTTCGGATGGCCTGCAGGTACTGGATTTTTACGTGATCAGCGTAACGACCTCCTCAGTCGTATTGCTTATCTTTCTTGACCGGATACGCAACCTCCCGTATAAACAACACCTCAGTTGGTCTCTCAAGGCTCAGTGAACTCCGTTCCCGCCCTCAGTCCAGAACCTGCACTGGTCCAAAATCGAACCTGGCGTCTGCGGATAAGATGAAAGCAAGCTACTCCTCTCCTACACCTAGAGGCAGGCTCTAAAATGGCACAAAAGTAAGGCATATCATTTCTTGAACGGAATCGCCATTGATCGACCAGTATAGTAGGACACAATACTCCAGGTATTCATTCATTGGGGAGATGGTTAGGTTTATTTATACCTCTTACAGTGTGTTTGTGTTTTTTAATGTAGGCAAATACCATTGTGGGTCGCTTTCTAAGTTATAGTCTCCTTCTTGCAATAATACTGTAGTTCTAGTACCGTATATTGAAAGTCAGTCCACCAAATACTGACACCATTGTCACGTAGGCTACAGATGGATCTCGTGCATGCTCTATGTACACGAGATTCATGATAGCGTTGCACAAAGCTGGAGGTGGAATGACGAGAGGTAAAGGTGAACATCCTAAATTTCAACTCGATGAGATGGATCCAGTTTTCCCTTGAACATCCTCGGATAGCGGAATGGTCCTCTGGATATTTGCCCCCAAGTGTCTTGTTGGTCCTCAAGTTCATACCAAGGCTGAACTTGCCGTCGCGGTCGTCAAGGTAACGTGGTTAGCAGCAGCCAGTGACGATGTGGCAAGAAACGAGGTCATAGCACTTAGTAGTCACCTCCAACACATTTTGGTTCTGCGGTCATTGCCTCCATTTGCGAGGTTGTCAAATTTAGAGCATGTAGCAAGGAACTGACCAGTGTCTTGCTTGCTCCGTTAGTTTCCCGTTCGTTTTGTGTTTTTGTGATCAGTACAAGGCTAGTTAGCGGAGCCGGAAGGGCAGGACACTCCTCTTTGTGAATCTCCTTTCGTACGAGGCGCTAACAGAGGTGAAATTTAAGCGGTCTTTATTTTTGGCACTGTTAATACTTTCATGCGTGAATAAAGAAAACATATTTCAGATCTTCTGTATACCGAGCTCGATAGCTGCAGACTCTTAAGTGCGGCCAGTATCCCGTATTCGGGAGATAGTAGGTTCGAACCCCACTGTCGGCAGCCCTGAAGATGGTTTTCCGTGGTTTCCCATTTTCACACCAGGCAAATGCTGGGGCTGTACCTTAATTAAGGCCAGGGCCGCTTCCTTCCCAGTCCTAGCCCTTTCCAGTCCCATCGTCGCCATAAGACATATCTGTGTCGGTGCGACGTAAAGCCAATAGCAAAAAAAAAAGAGATCTTTATAAATCACTTGGTTGCCGAATTACAATAAAACTATAATTTCTCGAAAAACCTGTCATTTCTGATATCTTTATTAGAGAAAAGGGGGATGCAAAAGCCAGGTGATAAATGTGTAGTCAGTTCACCCGGAAGGACGTGGGTTCGATTCTTCGTCAGCAAGTGGATTTCTACTACTTGAGAGCACATGGTAGTGAGGTTCGCTCAACCTACACCAGAAATTAGTACCAGGTTAAAATACTAGGGCAAAGGCGTCTGGGCACAGAGCTAATTAATGCATCCCACGAAGTGTCGAGTTTAGGAATAGTGGAATACTCTCACTCTTTCGAGAATCTTCGTGGCTGGGACCGAGATGGCTTTACTTTCTATTAATAAGGAAAATGTGATGTTTGCTGTTTTAAGGGGCGAACATCTACGTTATCATCCCTAACCCTCTCTCACGCGCACAAACTTCGATATGTTTTATTCATGATATGTCTTATACAGTTCACGCTTTGGTACTTATACACATTTACTCTGCTTTTTAGTTTATACCTCATGTGAGGAGTGTTACTATTTCCATTCAAATCCAAGTGATTAAAACATATTGTGGCAGACTCTCGAATTGTTGCTTTACATGTCACATACTAAGTTACTGAAGTTACTACGCTCACACAAAGTAACTTATCGGTGATTCAAAATATTTTCTATAATAGGAATACGTGTCTTTGCAGTTATACTATTATTTTTATCGTGCATACAACATATTATCATTATTTCCCCGAAAAACGTAGACGCCTAATATTAGGTCCGTACAGTTTTAAAAGAATGTGGATCTGAAATTCGTGTTTGTTTTAGAAAATATGATAGCAGTTTGTAAGCTCTCAATTAATTCCAAATTGAGAACAAATTTCTTGTCGCTTCGAAATGAAAATGTATGCACGAGGGGGCTAAAGATTAAGAGAAAAGATACTGTACATCTACATGGATAAGTAAATTACTTTCTATTGTGTGTGTACAGACAAATGAAAATTAGTATAGTCATTCGTATAACTATTGTGCACGTGTGAGACATTAATTACCACCGTTTAGTAATATGTGTAAACGTCCCTTCAATTGCCTGAATGATTGAATTTTGTCTTGAAAGTGGTTGTTTACGTGTCGGTAAATTTACTGTCCTTGGTCTCTCTCATTTAAGCATTCTTGAGTACCAGTAGGTAGTACTGGGGCTTGATCCTGGGCCGATGACCTTAGATGTTAGGCCCCTTTTAAACAACAAGCAACAAACAAGCAGCAGTACTCGATCCTGCAACCGCGAGCTTCGAAAATGAACGCCTCAACCAAGTACACACGCTGCGTAGTGGTCATCAGTAACAAACTACACAAAATATACAAAACAGCAAGCCAAAAATCCCTCCTCTCTTAACCGACTGATTTCCCTAAAGACTTCGAAAGCAAAACCACCATTGTGGGCATTAGCAGCTCTTGACATTCACACACCAATTCTTTATATAGATACAGTTGCTGAAAATATACATATCTAATGATTTACAATAGCTCGATATGAAAGTTTTGAACGTGTGCTTTCATATCTGGAGCCGGGTTGAGTGGCTCAGACGGTTGAGGCGCTGGCCTTCTGATTCCAACTTGGCAGATTCGATCCTGGCTCATTCCGGTGATATTTGAAGGTGATCAGATACGTCTGCCTCGTGAAGGTAGATTCACTGGCACTTAAAAGAACTTCGCGAGACTAAATTCCGGCGCCTCGGTGTCTCCGAAAACCGTAAAAGTAGTTAGTGGGACGTAAAAGCAAGAACATTAAATTATCATATCTGGACGTTATGCATGGTACGGTGACGGCTATGCAGCCCTCTCGTGCCAAAAAAAAAAATTATCCGAGTGGCAACCGAACCTTGTTGTTCCCACGTAGGCTGAATGGAACTTTTTTTTTGCTAGGGGCTTTACGTCGCACCGACACAGATAGGTCTTATGGCGACGATGGGATAGGAAAGGCCTAGGAGTTGGAAGTAAGCGGCCGTGGCCTTAATTAAGGTACAGCCCCAGCATTTGCCTGGTGTGAAAATGGGAAACCACGGAAAACCATCTTCAGGGCTGCCGATAGTGGGATTCGAACCTACTATCTCCCGGATGCAAGCTCACAGCCGCGCGCCTCTACGCGCACGGCCAACTCGCCCGGTGAATGGAAATCTGACCAGCCCTCTGATCCAGTTGTTGGTGATATTTTCTAAATTTTCTTTTACATACCATTTCAACCATCAACTGTAATGGTACTACAGTATCCCACGTTGTATTGGTCTCAATGGTACGTTTGTTCTGTACTGAGAAATATATTCTCGGGCTCTACGACAACATGACTTGTTATAAATTATAATGGAAGAGCTGGTGGAACTCGTGTTACTTACGCTGTTTATTTTTATCTCCTCACAGCCGTGGAAATTTCATCCTTAGTGACCGGGATTCGAAACCAGGACACTCTTGTCTACGTGACAGGTATTACGCTCAGTTAAGCTAAAAATGTGAAGGTAGAGAAAACTAGAAACAAATATAAAACTTAGGCCTAAAATAAATTACATTTTTTGCTATGTTTGTTATAGAAACAAAAAGGCTATTGACACTTTTTTCCTTCTGAATTTGTATGAACTCTTTAATTGGAATTTTACGAACGGCCATATTCACACCATAAATTAGCTTGTGTAAATCGCTGTTTACGTGAGTGCATGCCACTGTCAGGTTTCAAAACGTTTGTAGTAGTATATAACTTCCTTTTCAGTCAAAATTTAAAAAGTTACGAAGTTTTAGTGATCATTTTCAATTTTGACAGCGAAATAGGCTATTTTTAAAGTAATTAAATGCTCTTTTTATTATTTTTAGTATAACGTATAACATTAAACTTCCTTATTTTTGTACAATCACAAGTAAATGAATATATTGTGAAGGACTTGGAAGCTGTTACTAAAATAAAGGAATTAAATCCAAATAAACTGTTGGTACACAATTACTAGTACAATTACTGTGTAACGTTAGGTTTCTCAGTGTTTAGAAATATGCGAGAGAACAAGCATATCCTTATGTTTATGGACAGCTTTATGAACAATATTTAGAAGACACTGGGATTTCATGCCCGTCTTCTACCGAGCGAATTGACCGTGCGGTTAAGGGTCGCGTAACTGTGAGTTTGCAGTGGGTATATGATGGGTTTGAATCCTACTGTGTGCAGCCCTAAACATGTTTTTCCGTGGTTTCCAAATTTCATAACAGGGAAATGCTGGGTTGTACCTTAATTAAAGCCACGGCCGCTACCTTCCAAATCCTAGCCCTTTCCCATCCTTGCGTCGCCGAGAATATTCGATGTGTTAGTGCGAGGTTAAACAACTAGCAAAAACAGTCCATCTTCTTGGATGAATGGTCGGCGTAAAGGACTTAGGTTCAGAGGCTCCCGGATTCGATTCCCGAAAAGGGTCTGGGCTTTTAACCGCGTCGGTTAATTCCTCTGATTCACTCCTCTTCATATACATCACCAAGCACTGCAAAACACGCAGTGCTGGGGTTGTATCTTGCTTAAGGTCACGACCGCTTCCTTCAAACACTTTCCCACCATCACCATAACACCTATCTGTGTCAGTGCGATATAAAGCCAATTGTAAAAACAAAACAGAGAAGACGCAGTAGTGTGTACCAATACATCCCTCCACATAGGTTTGTCTTCAGGGAGGATATCCGGCCGTAAAACAGGGGCAGATCCACTTGTACGTCATAGTTCGCACCAGAAGCGCGGGGGCGGGGACGACGACGGATGAAGAACGAAACGGTCGATTTCTTGCTTAAACATGCAGGAAAATTTAGGTTAATTTTTACGTTAGTAATTTTCAAAAGTTTATTTTTACATTACATAAAAGGCTGGTTTGCTACAGGGAGTATGTTACTAGTAAATTGCGTGTAACTTACGAAAAAACGTAACAAGTAAATTACTTTACAAATCTTGACTGTAAGGAATCTCCGTTAGAGTTGGTACTGGATAACTAGTTTTATACATAATTTCTTTGTTGGCCATGTTGAGAAGAATACCACCAACAGAGGGAGTCATAACAGTCGTAGAACATATCTTTCTTTGACAGTAGCGCCTTTCATGGCTGTAGCGAAAACACCATTGAGGTGTTGTTTACCAGTGCTTAGGGTCAACTGCTGATGGATGTGGAGGTTTGATTGGATGTTCTCTACGCCAACAGAGAGTAGTGCTGTGCTCCACCATATAGTTCGACAGTGGCTCAGAATAACACTGTAGAGTGTAGAGCATTGGTCTTCAATTATGCCTTACTCAAGGAGAAAACGTCGCGATCCTCAGGTTATTTTCGAACACATTAATGCATTAGAGCTAACAAATTAAATTCAACTTCTGTGTTCTTATTAATCAATCTTGTGGCTTACTTTATTTATTTATTTATTTATTTATTTATTTATTTATTTATTTATTTATTTATTTATTTATTTATTTATAAGACTTACTGTTCATTGACAATCCCAAAGATTTGTGGGGAGATCAACTGCAGAGTTGAATCATTCGGAGATCGATAAGACATTCTCGAGGCTGATAGCATCGTCGTGAATACTGTTCTATCAAAGTTCTTCCGTAGCTCGTACGGTTTCGTGGTTGCCGTATTTGCTTCTCGCCCGGTTGGTCCAGTTTTCGGCTGTACTATGGAGAATTTCACTCCTGATATTAGAGGTTCAGACGGCAGCGCGTCGGCCTTTCACCGCTGGATACCGTGGTTCAAATCCCGGTCACTCCATGTGAGATTTGTGCTGGACAAAGCGGAGGCGGGACAGGTTTTTCACCGGGTACTCCGGTTTTCCCTGTCATCTTTCATTCCAGCAACACTCTCCATTCTCATTTCATAGCATCCATCAGTCATTAATAAATCACTTTGGGAGTGGTGATCCCATCGTACTAATAGCCTATATCTGCTTCATTCATCACATCCCTGACCCGGTCATTGACTGGAAAACAGGTTGTAGGTTTTCATTTCTTTTTCATTCGAGGTGGATCGGGGTGTATTCAGTCTCGTGTGGACAACAGAGAAGTGGATTAAAATCTTCCTCTGTCATCATACAAGAGGTCTTTCTAGGATTCTACAATTTAACTCGAGGTACCGAACATAATGGCAATGACCGGTTTTTCATAATCCATCCCTCGATAACAAAATGTGCTATCAGTTTCGTAACATACTTGATTTGGCGTTCACCTCCACACTCATTGTTGTGGGGTTGAATTGACAATGTACGCATGCAGGTGCATGGGACTGTTGATCATAATCTCCCAATGTCTTTAAAGAATTCGGTAACTATCCATCAATTTTCTCGTATTTTATAGTATGCGTACCACTTACCATTCATATAAGATCCTGGGTCGTCGCCCACTTCGCTCACCCACTGTGACGCCTCTGCTGACCACCTAACCGCAGGAACACTGGATTAAACCACAAACTGTATACATTCCAACAAGTCTTTGGTTCTTGCCGGGGAAGTCTAGCCGGATTATGTAGGTTGCACAGTTTGAAATTTTCAGAGGACTCGTTGGAATATAGGTCTGTCTACTTTACGTACATGCTCTGAAGAACATTAGGAAAACAGAACTTGAGACGAGTGTGAGGAAACCGTTGGATAATATAACAGCTTGTTAGATTTGTATAAAATACAAAGAGGGTTGAATTTTAATCCATTAATCATACCTTAGAATATGATTTTATTTTCAGCTTCTTTCGTAAAGTAATCGTTTGCAGGGCTCATGAAGAAATATAGAGGAAACCGTAAAACTGGGGAGTAATTGATGTCTGATAGTAGTCCTGAAAATACACACTGGAAACAGGTCCTGCATTATGACGTGCTTCGCCCACGGATAAACTTTCACATTCGCCGGTCATTACCTGACGATGTTGCCGGATTGTTTTACAGGACGTTCATATTCTGCCCTGGTGAGATAAACCCAGTTATTAAATGGTCCCAATGGCCTTTGGAATATCGGGGGAGTGATGATTTTGGGGAAACTTTATTCTGTAACCCTGATAGTTCCCTTTTGAATCTGAAGTAAACTGCTTGTCACAGAGGTCTGTGTTCTAAATACAAATATTGGGACTGATCAGAAAGCAGAGAAAGGTCATCTCCGGTACAGGTCTTGGAGGTCACTGGAGGAATGAAAGGTATAGACTGCTATTATTCGTGACCACGCCGAAATAGTAGTTAGCTTTGTACCATAGGTGGGCAATGAGAGTCCGCTCCATGAGCGCGGGCAGAGCCGAGGAGCAGGGAGCAGCTGACGTCTATCCAATATTTTGTGCTGTAAAGACTTTATTTTGCTAGTGGCTTTACGTCGCACCGACACAGATAGGTCTTACGGCGACGATGGAATAGGAAAGAAGGAAGCGGCCGTGGCCTTAATTAAGGTACAGCCCCAGCATTTGCCTCGTGTGAAAATGGGAAACAGGGGAAAACCATCTTCAGGGCTGCCGACAGTGAGATTCGAACCCACTATCTCCCAGATGAAAGTTCACAGCCGCGCGCTCCTAATCGCACGGCGCTGTAAAGACTAGATGGCGCAAGCATAGCTATAGCTACAGCATTGTACCGGGCTGAGCATATGAAATGTCGAAATGTCGTATGGCTTTTAGTGCCGGCATATCCCAGGACGGGTTC
The DNA here is from genome assembly GCF_040414725.1 of Anabrus simplex. Taxonomy (NCBI): domain Eukaryota; kingdom Metazoa; phylum Arthropoda; class Insecta; order Orthoptera; family Tettigoniidae; genus Anabrus; species Anabrus simplex. The sequence goes on from NC_090266.1 coordinate 1,058,136,379, forward strand.
GGCTCGCCAGGTGCAGGTCTTTATATTTGACGCCCGTAGGCGAGGGTGAAATGATGAAGACAATACATAAACCCAGCCCCCGTGTCATTGGAATTAACCAATTAAGGTTAAAATCCCCGACCCGGCCGGGAATCCAACCCGGGGCCCTCTGAACCGAAGGCCAGTATGCTGACCGTTCAGCCAACGGGTCGGACGGCTGAGTATATTATGTTTACGTAATAAAATAGTATAGTATGGTATAGTGCGTTGCGTAGTTAAAATACTTATTACTCACTTTGTAGACAATATTGCTGCTTTCAAGCAAATGTTGGAGGTTTGGCAGCGTCAGAAGTTGAAAGGTGAGTTAGCCCATTTTCGCAAATTGTCCAAGCGGAAATCTAGTTTAACTCAAGATCAATTGCAGACATTTTCAGGTACTCTTTCGAGTCTTGTGAAACAATTTCCCATCCGATTTAGAGATCTGGACGATTTATCAACTGATCTGAAAATGTTTGCTGCGCTCTTTTCAACTGCTGTAATAATTGATGACGTACCGTCTGATCTACAGTGAGAGTTGCTCACAATTCGATGTGATACTGAACTGAAGGCTAAATATGAATCACGAACAAGCCTATCGCATTTTTATGAACACTTTTCGCAAATAGATTTCGCTAATTTGCACAAAATGGTTGCCAAACTTCTATCAATGTTTGGTTCAACATATCTGTGTGAGAAACTGTTCTCTCTAATAAGATAAATAAAATTCGGGAAGAGACAGTCTGACTCACATCTCACTAGCCGTTCTTCGAATTGCAAGTGCAAGATCGATCGCACCAAATAGCCTATAACTCGTCTTCTTGAGCGAAATGATAAACACGCCTCCTCATCTGCTGAAAGAAATTTCACATATATATAAGAACAAAAAGGCCTAGGCCTACGTTTTGTTGATGGTAAATTATATTTATTCATGCAGCTTATTTATTTCTGCCACGAACCTGCGTAGCAGGGGGAGAGGTGATACTTCCACGTGGTGCGTCCCAGGTGGCGGATAGGGGGGTCCTAACCGGCTTGCCGGCGGACTTGAGGGAAATAAAATACCTCTCGTGGACCAAACACACAACCCCCTGTGGGTGGGGAACGCAGATGAAGAATACACCCACGATATCCCCTGCCTGTCGTAAAAGGCGACTAAAAGGGGCCCAAGGGGCTCTTAACTTCGGAGTGTGGGTTGGCGATCACGGGGCCCTTAGCTGAGTCCTGGTATTGCTTCCACTTACTTGTGCCAGGCTATCCTGTCCGACCTCCCTTGGTCAACTCTTATTCTTTTCCGACCCCGACGGTGTTAGTGTATTCGAGGCCTAGGGAGTCTTTCATTTTCACGCCCTTTTGGCCCTTGCCTTTCTTTGTCCGTTACTTCATTTTTCGAAGTGACGGATCACTACTTTTTTTCTTATTTTCCTCTTTATCTACCCCCCTGTGGGTGGCAGATGCAGACGAAGAATACACCCACGGTTTCCTCTGCCTGTCGTAAGAGGCGACTAAAAGGGGCAACCAAGGGATGATCAAATTAGAACCATGAAACTATTTGTGATTAGTACCATCACGCGGGGAACTCCATGGGTCGCCTTTACTTGCGCGTAGTACCACTAACTTGGGTACCAAATAGGTTTTGATTAGTAGCAAACGTGGGCACGACGGCTTTTACAGTACCTCCTATATGAGGAACACCGCGGGATAGTACGAGTCCCTGTGGTTAGTACACTAAGGTGATGAACACCATAAGTTTGCGTTGCCTGTCAAGGGCGCCGCAATGTGCGAAACACATTAGGTCTCTAATAAATGTGCGAATTTCATTACCTGTGAGTCATACCATAATGTATGGAATACCGCGAGTCTGCTCTACGCTACATGGGAAATACCATGGTTCTACATTTGTAGCGATAAATACCATTATGAGGGCCGATGACCTGGATTTTGGACCCGTTTCCAGAACGAGCAAATTCTAATCGATTCAGCATCGTGCTATAGAGGCAGTCTCTTGGTCCGTACTACTATTGTTTTGTGCCAGATTCTGTGCATGTGAGGCACTGTGCGTCGGATCCACTGATCGTTTGGACTTCAAATCAATCCACCCATTCATTCTTCGTTCTCACGCTTTGAATTCTGGTCAGTGGAGGATTTTGGACTTTTAATTTGTCATCTCATTTCGTCTCATTTCGTACCATTAGGGGCCGATGACCTCGATGTTAGGCCCTTTTAAACAACAAACATCAATCATCATCAGTATTTATTTCTGTACTTAACCTAGAGCTAGTTTTTCGTTCATTGTTTATGCCGTGTTCTAAACAAGTTTTTATGTCAGCTCATTGTATTTTCAGGACTATAAGTGGTAGTCAAAGGAGTATTTAGTTTTCAGATGTCAAAGTAATTTTGTTTCCCACGCATAACCTAATGAAAGGAATATAATTAAACGTATTTACTTAGCACCATAGTTTAATGCACGGAATAGAACGAGACATTAGACACAAAAAATGTCAAAAGTTGAAATCTGTTTTGATACGCGGCTTTTCCCTGGTTGTAACGGCAAGCTGTGCAAGCAGCAACGAGGTTAACTTCGTTCAGAGCGCATACGCTGCTCTTTTCCCTGCCTGAGCGGGATCACTGCTCTTTGAGCCGAATCGTGCCCACCTCTGCTCTATACCATGCCGCCTCTACCCCCACGAACTTCCTGGTGCTGATCTCTCTGCAGCCGGTGGTCGCTGGGGTCCTGGGTTCAATTCCCGGCCGGGTTGGGGATTTTAACTTCATCTACTTCATTTCTGAGGTTCAGGGCTGGGTATTTGTGTTCGTTTTAAGTGTAAAAGTTCAGTTCATCAAGTCAATTCATAATTAATAATCAGAAACATTCAACATTGTAGCTGGCCAAATGGCCGTCAAGAACGAAACTTTATATTAAAAAAATACAAAATCTCTCTGCAGGTTTGTTACTCGTGCTCCTCCTGAGCTACAGTAGGTCATTCTGTGGATCATTGTTGGAATGTCGGCCTCCGGATCCCAAGATCGCGGGGTCGAACCCAGCAGAAATGTTCGGGGTTTAGAAGTGTAGAAAAAAGTCCATTTGGCACTCTGTGTGTACGATGTCTGTATGTAAAAGAACCCTGGTGACGTATTTGGGTGTTTATGCGACAAAATTAAAACTCGGCTATAGATCACCCAACAGAGATCGGTTTCTCGGTCTTTGGGTAGAGGCAGCCTGAATGGCGTCAGATCATAATGTCTGCACACGGTAGCTGAGGCCATAGATATATATTATGATGATGATGATGATGATGATGATCTGAAGGTTGCAAGACCACATCTGAGCGCACTCTGTTGGCGTTGAGGAGTACATTTTCTTTATTCGTCTTCAGATACATTTTTTGTAGACCAATTTCATCTCCACGTCGACTGCGCTTGATGTATGCATGTTTCACTCTTATTCCTCGCTAAGTCTGAGAAAAAATATCACAGAGATTCTACCGTATCCATGAGATGTAGATCCTGAGAACTCAAGCATGCTGCGTTCTCTTACATCGAACCCAATTTTCTAACATTCTGCAATAGTAAACGCGAACTATAGTTAGCTGTTTAAATTTACTTATTGTTTGAAAGTTTGAACTAAATGTTTTAGGAATAATAATATTTTAGAAGTATATTTCCATTGACATTATTGTTGAAAATAAGTTCGGGTCCTGGGGATCCATGACTCACTACTGAGGGTTTAAATCGATAGTTAGAATATAGTAGGCTATAGTATATTCCGTGGATTATTTAAGAAAAGTATACTTTGTTTCACAATTTCACTACGCAATTGTTTAACAGTTTGGCTGGCACAATCAGGTTGCACGTACCATTGAATGCATGCATGCCTGCCTCTTGTTCTGTATCCGCCCCACACAAAGGAGTGAATGCTGGTCACATCAGCTGGCTCATCTGCATGGCGCGCAGGGTTCGTGGACACCCATCAGGCTCTCTACCTGCCATCCTCTGTCAGCTCTGACGAGCAATCACTTTTATTTATCAAATTTCACAATGTTTTGCATTTGCCCGCTTCCACCAACAATCTATGAAGTGGCCGTGCGATTAGTGTCGCGCGGCTGTGAGTTTGCATCCGGGAGATAGTGGGTTCGAATCACACTGTCGGCAGCCCTGAAGATGGTTTTCCGTGGTTTCCTATTTTCACACCAGGCAAATGCTGGCTCTGTACCTTAATTAAGGCCACGGCCGCTTCCTTCCAACTCCTAGGCCTTTCCTATCCCATTGTCGCCGTAAGACCTATGTGTCGGTGCGACGTAAAGGACACAGGCAAAAACTCTATGAAGTCAACTTCACGATTCATGTCTTGACCGAATCACTATTACCAAACGTGCCCATTATAATTCGTACTGAGGAGTCCGAGTTGAGTGGTTCCGTTTTAGCCGTGTGGCTATAACAAGTGTCCTTTCCCGGATTTATTTAAGGCCACTCCAGGCCAAAAATGGATTGGCAAGTAAACTCTATAAAGACCATGACGCGCACCTATTCGTATTCTCGGTACTAACAGCAATTGTATGTAGGATGCAGTGATTAGATCATCTGTGCTCGGTTGCCTTTATCCCACCCCGTCCCACTCTCCAGAAATGAATATGGTATTCATGTTTGTCGCAAGCTACCGAGCGGGGCGGCCACGCGTCTTAACGGGCTGCGGCTTTGGATCCAATCCCTGTATTCGGGAGAAGAGTGGGTTCGAACCCCACTGTCCGCTATCCTAAGAATTGTTTTCTGTACTTTATTACTCACTTTCATTCACAATCATTCATCTTCATTATCTCTTCAACTGAGGTTGGCGCCAGGAAGGGCATCCGATCGGGAAAAAAACGTGCCATGTAATTTCATTTCACCTCATCCCCGACCCCTATCAGGAAACGGGACTGAGGGGGGGAGACCTACCTACATATCTGTTGCAAGCTGAGTGAAACACAGGCCATGTGCCCATCCAGACGGTTTGGCTCGTTCCCAAACTTAGTTCCTAGCACTCAAAACAGACACAAAAATAATTAATATTCTTGTTCTAGGATCATTGCTAAGGAAATATCAGAATTTGTAACAAAGGTGTATTGACTAGATGTAATTACTGAGATAGTATAAGGAAGGTGTGAACTATGAAGTAGATAGTAAGTCTAGTATTTTTTTAAATTAAAGAGAAATATTTATTTCAGATTTCTAAAGTAGGCCTACTTATTTTAGTTTGAAAATGTATGTCATTTCGTTTTTTTCCAGTTTACAGAGATTTTATGGTCACTTTTATAATTTGAAAGTCTGCCATTAGAGAATTTTGAATGCTAATGTGTTTGATTTTACATCAATCATTCAGTCAGTCAGTCACTACTGATATGCATTTAGGGCAGTCACCCAGGTGGCAGATTCCCTACCTGTTGTTTTCCTAGCCTTTTCTTAAATTATTTCAAAGAAATTGGAAATATATTGAACATCTCCCTTGGTAAGTTATTCCAATCCCTAACTCCCCTTCCTGTAAACGAATATTTGCCCCAATGTGTCCTCTGGAATTCCAACTTTATCTTCATATTGTGATCTTTCCTACTTTTAAAGACACCACTCAAAATTATTCGTCTGCCAATGTCATTCCACACCATCTCTCGACTGACAGCTCGGAACATACCACTTAGTCGAGAAGCTAGTCTTCTTCCTCTCAAATCTTCCTAGCCCAAACTCTGCAACACTTTTGTAAAGCTACTTTTTTGTCGAAAATCACCCAGAACATATCAAGCTGCTTTTCTTTGGATTTTTTTTTTTCCAGTTTTTGATTCAAGTAATCCTGGTAAGGGTCCCATACACTGGAACCATACTCTATTTGGGATCTTACCAGAGACTTATATGCCCTTTCCTTTACATCCTTACTACAATCCCTAAATACCCTCATAACCATGTGCATAGATCTGTACCCTTTATTTAAAATCCCATTTATGTAATTACCCCAATGAAGATCTTACCTAAAATTAACTCCTAGGTAATTACAATGATTCCCATAAGGAACTTCACCCCATCAACAGATTAATTAAAACGGAGAGGACTTTTCCTATTTGTGAAACTCTCAGCCTGACTTTTAACCCCGTTTATTATCATACCATAGCCTGTTGTCCATCTCACAACTTTATCGAGGTCATTTTGCAGTTGCTCACAATCTTGTAACTTATTTATTATTTATTCCACTGACTACTACTAGAGATTTCGGAGACGCCGAGTTGCCGGCAGTTTGTCCCGCACGTTTTATTTTACGTGATGTTAGATCTCTTAGTCTACCAACACGAGGCTGGTGTATTTGAGCACTTTAAAATGCCAAAGATCTGAATCGAACCCTCCAATTTGGGCTCACAAAGCCACTCAGCCTGATAGGAGAATTTTGAGTCTTCGACCCTCGGGTTCCAGTTTCTAGTCACTGAACTATAGGAATACAAAGTCGTAAGTTGGAATCTCACATGGACCATGTTATGCATCACTAGACCAAGCGCCATTTTGTAAAAATCAGTATTTGTGCGCATTCTGTTGAGAAACAACGTAACGTAAATGGACAAAAATCACCGTACATGTCCTATTAACAGTTGCCTTAAAATATATGAAAAATCTAAGTGCAAATTTAGCTATGTTTGATTTTGTGTTTTGCATTACGAAATCAAAAGCGATAAGCCAATGTTTAGTAATGCAACAGTAGACCAAGCGCCTTTTGCTGGTCTGTGGTCTAGTGATGCTAAACGAAACAGGTGGCTGCACTGGTTCACAACAGACCAGACAACATCGGCTGTGTATTGTTTACTAACCTAGTATGTTGTTACTGTGCATGTTTACATGGTAAACGATTGTGCTGTCGTATTTCCTACATTATGGTACCAGTAATGGAGACTATCAGAGCAAGAACCGAATGCATTGTTACAAATGCAATAAGGATTTCTAATAACTATGAGGTTTTACAGGTAAGAAAACGAACGAACGATGTTGGAAACTCACCCCACGATAGAAAAGATTACTTTTGCGCTATGTTCTCCCAGGCCACAGTTTTTGCCCAACGACAGCAATTTTGGAGACATAGAGTGCGCGCTGAAGCTATAACAACGGTTGTACACTGTGAATGACTATATGAATGTGATGAAAGTACATCGTAGAAAGAATGCTTTGGCTGTTCACAGAATGGAACAGCAAGAATTCCTAGGAACACAAATGCTGGAAAAACAGATAACAAACAGTAAAGTTGACGTGGAAAATCCCAAAATAAACTGGCTAAAACGAGATAACTTGAAATCAGAAAAGACAAACGTCTAAGCATTTTCATGAAGAGTGACTTTGACCAAGACACTGGAGTTGAATTAAGTATTCAAAGAAAAGAAAGGAAAGAGGACCTTCTGTGCAACCAGTTCATTTGAGTGAACACTTAATTCAACTGTGGCCAGGAGGGAAACCAATTTCAAAACCTAAACTTGAAGACTCGAAGTCTCTTCTGCCGCTGATTCCAGAAGATGCCAGACCAATGTATCGGTCTTTTTTCACCGATAATAGTGTGGAAGACGGTATCGATGGATTCAATAGACAATAGAGAGTGAATGACAGATTTTGATTTCATTTATGTTTCTTTCTTAAATTTTGTTTAGTTACTGGGCAGTATTGTGTTTCCTAATTAGTGAAAAAGACTTCCAATGGCACCTTTTAATTTTAGGGGTTTTGTTTATATTTATAATATTAATCAAGTATCTTTCGCTATAATTCATTTTTTACAGTATTGTGATTCAAGCCATGTAATAAAAAGCTTTAAAGTGTAAAATACGTAATGTCCGGGTTCATTTTGGATTTGTTGTTGTCTTGTAAGCTTTATTATTTCCATTTTTATTCAGTTGTTTTACATTACTATGTTTTGTGCCAATTAGTAAAGAATAAAGTACTTTTGATTGCAAAATTGTGTGTGTTATTGCTATTCCCTCACACTACCGGTAAGAAAAGGAATGTCTACAAAAGTCTTGAGAGCAAAAATAACCGACTTATTTCATAATTCCATAACGTTAAATTGTAGATTTCACAAATGATTTGTATCTTAGGTAATGTAATTTACAACTTCATTTACGATTATGTGTCCAATATAGTGAAATGATTATTTATTTGTTGAACTGTAAATTTCAGAAACGTTGTGTAGTTTACTTAGGTTTTGTCACAGACCAGTCCTAATGCACTGTTTAGTTATGCATAACGCAACCAAAGGACTTAAACGCCACTTAGTCTGTTGATGCAAAACAAAAATGCACAATCAAACAGCAAACGTAAATAGACTAACCGCCATTTTATTTATTTTTAGCGTTGTTTGATAAGTAATTAGGTTGAGGTTTTACAAAAGAGTTTAAAAATAATAATTCTTACTTATTGCAAAAAATTGGGAAAATTTAACAATAAATAGATTTTTAATCGACTGGAAACTTTGAGCTCAATTATCTCAGAATGGTGTTTTGGCGCTTAGTCTAGTGATGCATAACATGGTCCACATCAACTGACCAGTTTTCGAACAGAAGTCCGTGGGTTATTAGACTCTCTAACTAGCAGGTATGTTGGAATTTCAGATAATTCTTTTGGTGATTTATCAAACTTCAAGAATTAATGAACGATTTGCATTCTCTCAGGGGTATGGAAGTGAGATCATGTAAATCGTTAGATGCGTGTGGTTTAGTGCCCTTACTTCCCGGCCATGGACATTACCGTAAACTAAATCGAGGAAATTTGAATGTGGCAATAGCCAGAGGGAAGGAGACTTTTGTGATCACATTATGGCCCCATTGTCCTTTGACGGAAAGCAGAAATTCTTACTTGCATAGAAGGGCTGTACTTAGAAACTATCTTGACCAATTGTAATATCCTCTCTCGAACTCTCGCGTGGCCTGAGGAATCGATCTCTGAAGTTATACATGTGGAGTCATTCACCGAAAGAGAACCTGGAAATCAAATTTCCTTGTTTTGAATCCTTTTCACGGTGAATTGTGTAGGTCATCCTGAATTTGTTGCGTTATACTTTTCCACTCTCATACTGGTGAATATAAAGACAGACCTTAAAACTCACTTCATGCAAATATCCTACAAAGTTATCACTTCTCGGTGAAGAGTCGAGGATTTTTCTTTAAGAATAGACAGGTTTAAGATTTGAACGGGATGTGCATCAAGTAGAAAATATTGTTTTCAGTTCCAATGCTGAATACAGTACTACCATTGTGCCGTACATCAACCCGTATCTGCCCTCTTGTTTCTTTTTTGGAACATTGATATTACTCTCTGGATTTAATTATACTTGCTTACATAATGCAACATTCGACTTGCATAACGCTTCGATGTCGGTAATTTTGAAATTTTCTCCATACATCGCTTCACCAAGGGCATGCACAAGAATCACAATGCCTGTACCACTAAAGATTTCCACACAGAGGACAACCAGTCGGAAATAAGTTTAGACCGGGCGAGTTGGCCGTGCGGTCAGGGGCGCGCGGCTGTGAGCATGCATCTGGGAGATATCCCACTGTCGGCAGCCCTGAAGATGGTTTTCCGTGGTTTCCCATTTTCACAGCAGGCAAATGCTGGGGCTGTACCTTAATTAAGGCCACGGCCGGTTCCTTCCCACGGCTAGCCCTTTCCTATACCATTGTCGTATTAAGACCTATTTAACGGTGCGACGTAAAAAGAAACCTGTAAAGGAATCTAAAAGGAGCAAGTTTCGAGCACCTTAAATATGGAAGAAATGCATCTTTTAAAATGAATCGAATAATAATTTTTTGACATATTTCCCGACGAATTCAATTTTACGATTCAGCTTTATTGCTTATTCCTGTGGGCTCGTAAGTTAACGGGTATAGCCTACATCATGCAGCCACCAGCGCATCACATGACTTCGCTTCCTTGGATACATTCTTGTCCGCAATATAAGAAGCCCCTAGAGTTACAGTTTTTACGTTATTTTTTCACATTATGTTATGGTTGTCAAACTGGTAATATGTAGGCTATATTTAATAAAGCACGAGAATGTTTGCTTGTTAGATCTTCCGCCAAATTTAAAGGTTACGTTAAAAAAAATAAGTATTCGCGTTACCTCTCAGTTCTCCCTCATTTCGCAGGAAAGTTGTTCGGTTCAGCACCAGTTGGCCTTGCATGCTGGAGACCTCATGGTTTTCATTCCCGCGCGTGTTGTGTGTGAATGGTCACTGATATTGAAAGAACTTCGAAACAAAATTTCGACGAAAATAGGTGGAATGTAAAATCTTAATGGTGTTTATAAAACCTGAACCGCACGGTTTTTCTATAATTTAGATTTTAATGTTGAGACATTCTTGTTCGTATTAAAATTGAGACCTGTAGCGGCGAATCCCAGAATAAGCAACAGTAGCGGTGATTGGGAATTAGAAGTGGGAGGGGGGGGTGGTGGCAGAAATTGAACAGAAAACAAAGTACCTGGGTTTTTCGAATATAATGGGCGGGTCACCCATATAAACACCAAAACTGAAAAAACAAACCACAGAAAAGTAAGTTTTTTTATGCTCTCTGAGCGATTGTCGACAGATGTTGACCAAATTAAGTGCGGTAATTGCTTTTTAAGACTTTGATCGAATACTTTACAATAGAACTTTCACCAAAAGAACACTGTTGAACATGTATTACAATTAAATAAAGGTACGGCGTGATTAAACAATTAAGTCATTTAGTATTTGACTACACAATTAGAAACTAACACACTGAAGAGACTGCCAGACTGACGAATGCTACGAAGGACATTTTGTATTTCCGATAGTGATTTTGTTAATAATTAAAGAAAATAAAAGAAAGAATTACCTGATAAGACAACAGGGCTTGTACAAATAGCTTTTTTAATAATTCCTATAATTCCTAGTTTCAGCCGGCTAAAATGGAATAAAAATGTTTTCTCGCCTCAGCCCCCCTTATCACGGCTACTGAATAAGTAATCCTTGAAATGGAGTTAACTGTTTCATCTCAGTTCTAATTCCGTTTTAGCTGGAGAACTGCAGCACCAAGTCCTTGAAACTGAAAACCTCTGCCGCAAGATTCTAACTAGAAACGACAACGAATAGAATCTTCATACCGTACACGCCAATAAACGGGAGCATATGAGCCCTAGGCTTTACCAAGGATCGTTCATCTCGCCAAAAATGCCTGAAATACTGGCCTGTTTAAACCGAGCTAGGGTAGAGTAGCTGTGTCGATCGTGTCAGCATATTGTATAGCCGGTTACGTAAATAACTGCTGGTAGTTTTATTATTGAGGTGCTGTAATGTTACAAGCAAGCTGCGGTACATTATTTACGTTATGGAACAGCATGTACGAGGCGCCAACAGATGCCAGGTATGCCCATTACGTGTCAGCATCCCAAAATGGACAGTGCCGCGAAGTATAGCTATATATCTGTATCATGCTCATTTTAAAAATAAAATATACCTGACGTTCCCATCTTCGTAAGCCTTTGTCCTTGTAAACGATCTTTAGACTGAAGGTAAAATACGGTATTGGTAGATCAAATGAAGTCTGACAGTGTGTTCTAATGTAATGTTCATATACGCAGCTATTTGACTGATCTTTAAGATCTTTTCAAGGCATGTTTTATGACAAGACTAGGAAGTCGAAGTTATAAGATCGATCATGGATCACAGCAAATAGGCAACTGTCCTGAGAGTTATTTTCCCTTGTATTTTGCACATTTTCCTGGCAAATGCTGTGATAGAAACACAGATTTAATTCTCAGAGCGTCGCCTGTACAACACGTCAATTTTATGAATGTGTAAACTTTTATTCCATTACCACTTCATGTTAGATTATATCGTGTAATGCACATTGACTGCATCCAATAAAGATGTTTATTACAGATTGTGATCAGTCGTAATTCTGTACCATACTACACGGTATAAGGTCCGGCGATTCTTAATTTTGAAATATTCATTGTATTTATAGTAAAATGTAATAATTAAAAGTGCATATATATCCACTGACACAATTGATTGCCACACACACTGTACTCCACAATGCCATAAAGTTTCAGTATTGATGAACCCTATGTCGAACAGAAAGATCAACGACAAGATTAATTCCCCCATACATTTCACCCTTGGTTTTTATTTTGTATTTTCTATTTGATAATAATAATAATAATAATAATAATAATAATAATAATAATAATAATAATAATGTTGTTTTACATCCGTTCAAACTGATACTATTTTTAACAGACGCCAAGTATCAGAGCTTCTTCCAGTAGGAATTTTTAACGTATCATAAGTCAAAGACACAGGGTTAAGCAGTTGATTGATTGATTGATTGGACTCCTATTAGAGGAGGATATAACAGCATACAATTCGATTATGAGAGAGAGAGAGCTTGAACCCATGTCATTAATTAGGTACAACCCCACCATTTGCCTGGTGTGAAAATGGGAAACCACGGAATACCATCTTCAGGGCTGCCGACAGTTGGGCTGGAACCCACTATCTCCCGAATGCAAGCTCACAGCTGCGCGGCCCTAGCCGCACAGCCAACTCGCTCGGGTAATAATTCTAATTTCGTGTGGCTATTACTGGCTGGTGCAGCCCATGTAAGACAAATCCTCCGATAAGGGTGGGTGGTGTCTGCCATAGGAAGGAAACTTGTTTGGTGTGTGAGTTGCAGGAATGCTAGGGACAGCAGTTACACATCCCTGAGCGACTGGAATTAACCATATTCGGTTAAAATCCCACGGCTCAGCCGGAAATCGAACATGTAACCTCGCACTCTGAAGACCTAACTGCTGACTATTCAGCTAGAGTCAACGTAGATAATAGTGTGGTGTAAAGTTCCACAGTTACTGTCGATCTTAAACGATCCCGAGAGCGCGTATTTTGCCTTCAAACCTGGTTCATATCTTTCACTGTTAGTTTTACGTCGCGCCGACAGATACAAGGCTTACGGCGGCGGTGGGATAGGAAAAGGCTAGGACTGGGAAGGAAGTGGCTGTGGCCCCAATTAAACTTCAGCCTGGTGTGAAAATGAGAAAAAAACTCTAAAACCACATTTGGGGCTGCCGACTTTCGGGTTCGAAAGCACTGTCTCTCGAATGCAAGCTAACAGTTACGCGACCCAAACAACATAGCCAACTTGCTCTGTAACGGGTTTTCAAAACGAGCTCGAAAATCTGCTTAATTGTAGTTATATTGGTTTTACGTCGTACTATCTACATTTACAGTTTTCAAAGTCGCTGAGGGGCTGGAAAAAATGTGTGTCCCCCCAAGGGCTTCTTTCTCGTGCCAGTAAATCTATCGACGCAATGCTGACGTATTTGAGCGCCTTCAAAGACTACTAGACTTAGCTGGGATCAAACCCGCCAACTTTGGGCTCAGAAAGCCTGTGTTCTACTATCTGAGCCACTTAGGCTGGCTCTTTTTAATGTTTTGTAGGAAATTGTGTAGTGCTTGTAAAATGATAAGCTTCAATATTTCGTTTGCTATGTATGTGTGTATGTATTTATTAACAGATAATTTTTCTGTATTTGAAGTTATTGGTCACTTAATCGAGAAATGTTTCTCTTTTACAGGTAAGGAAACATCTCCCATCAAAGTCGGTTTTAGTGGTTGAAAGAAGCACTTAAGGTAAGGCCTTTTAACGTCCTTGATCATAAATTGTTCATATGTCTGTTATAATAAGAAGGGAAATAATTGGGTTAACTGCCTGATAGAAATGACACTCGTGCACCTTTCGTTATAAAAGGTAGTTTAAAAACAGTGGGCTGACCTAATATAATCTGCATAATGCCATTTAGTGCATAGAGTATTATTAGCAACATTTACTCATAAGCCTCGATAAGTGTCTTTTTTTTCTAGTGGCTTTACGTCGCACTGGCACATATAGGTCTTATGGCGCCGATGGGATAGGAAAGGCCTAGGAGATGTAAGGAAGCGGCCGTAGCCTTAAGGTACAGCCCCAGCATTTGCCTGGCGTTAAAATGGGAAACCACGGAAAACCATCTTCAGGGCTGCCGACAGTGTGATTCGAACCCACTATCTCCCGGATGCAAGCTCACAGCCTCACGCCCCTAAACTCACGGCCAACTCGCCCGGTGGATTAGTGTGCAAGGAGAAGGGCATCTATGCCTTGAGTCAATACTCAAACCCCTCATGCATCTAAACAGCAGTCATTATTTGCTGTTCATATGAACTGATTAGGGGACGGTAATTTCGATTCCCTAATAGGGTCGGCTATCAGGTGGTTTAATTGAGGAGCTGAGATCAAGAAAAAGAACTAACCATCATTTTGGTGATATACGAGTTATTACAGTGGTTCTTATCTTTATGATTCAGCATCTGTTGATGCTAAAGTAGGACTTGTTCAGTAACATTTTCCCCGTCTAAACCAGTGTTGAAATTTTGTGTCGTGCGGAAGTGAAGTTTAGGACAGTGATCCGGAATGGAATCTGGCGTCCAAATCAAATACGAACATAGTTGTCTGACTAAATAACGTGGGTGGTTTAGTAATAACATCCTTTTGTATTATCCCTTCCATGTTACAAGCCAACATACTGATAGGTTATTGACTTGTCTGTCCATGACAGCGTCGATTTTGTTATGTATGTTTTGTTATATGACGCATGTTTATACACTTATTTGGAATGCATATTAATATGCTTAAATTATTAAAACACATTTTGCTATAAAATTGTACGAAGTTTTGAGCTAAACATTATTTTAGATAAAATGAGTGGAGTTTAAATTGAAAAAGGCACTCGTCAGTCATTTTCTGTAGGCCTATCAGTTTTCTAGTGAAAATGAAAACCTAGAACCTGTTTCCCGTCATTGACCGGGTCAGAGATGTAATGAATGAATCATATATAGGCTGTTAGTACGATGGGGTCGCCACTCCCAAAGTGATTTATTAATGACTGATAGATGGCATGAAATGAGAATGGAGAGTGTTGCTGCAATGAAAGATGACAGGGAAAACCGGAGTACCCGGAGAAAAACCTGTCCCGCCTCCGCTTTGTCCAGCACAAATCTCACATGGAGTGACCGGGATTTGAACCACGGAATCCAGTGGTGAGAGGCTGACGCGCTGCCGTCTGAGCCACGGAGGCTCCCAGTTTTCTAGTATGTGCCTGTATTATATGCTTGCGCATTTTGGTATATGCCTTTAATCTTCCTATGAACATGTAGGGTTGACTATAAGGTGTAGGAATATTATTATACACAATTATATACAAACATCGATATATCTCAAAACTACTATTCAGCGACATGTCCCATTTTTTATCTCAGCACCTCAGTTATCAAAATGGAATTCATCGCACACGTACATACAAACGTTCTTGATACCCACAAACATTATAGCCATAGATTATTTTACTTCTGTGAAAAGTGTACCTGCGAGGAACTTGTACATGACCATGTGCTCATTGTTTCCTTTAAGCGACTGTACATTTCCTGACAAGAAAACTGAGCGGACTCTTGTACGGAACAATCAGCATCAATATTTGTATACGCGTACGTGCTCCGTATTAAGGTCTGTTGAAATGAAATATTTCTTGCCTTACTCTAATATTCATTCACTCAATACTCATTTTACGTATAAAGTACAGATTTCGAGGGTTACGCAGAGTTCTAGGGCAATTTGTAGCGATATCATTTATACTCGTGGTTAAAGAATAGATTCGTACTAATTATTGCGGCTGCTGGGGCTGTACCTTAATCAAGGCTACGGCCGCTTCCTTCCCACTCCTAGGCGTTTCCTGTCCCATCGTCGCCATAAGACCTGTCGGTGTCGGTGCGACGTAAAGCAAATTGCAAAAAATATGTATTAAGACTAGTGTTTTCACAGCTTTACAGTTTGCGGGATATTTTCCAAAATGTCACCATGTGCTTTGGTACACTCGGCAGGAATTCCCGAATAGCGGAATGTTTGTACGAATGTTCCGGAATTCACTACACACATTCAGCTTGAGAAGTACTAGTCATTAAACAGGAGAATGATTATTTCTGACCAGGCTAGTTGGCCATACGGTTAGGGTCGCGTAGTTTTGAGTTTTGCTTCCGGGAGGTACAGGTTTTGAACTCCACCTTCGGCAGCCGTGGAGATGGTTTTCCGTGGTTTCCCATTTTTACACCAGGCAAATGGTCACGGACGCTACCTTCCCAATGCTAGCCCTTTCACAGTCGCTGAAAACCTTCACTGTGTTAATACGACGTTAAACCACTAGCAGAAAAAGTGTCACCGTAATTTTTATTGAATTACCAATTTACTTCCCTACCCCATCAGTACTGATATTTTTGGTAATGATTGCTCGATACCTATAATCCCGGTGTTGTGCATTTTGTACGAGGAAAGATGAGAGCACGGAGTTTTATTGATAGTGTAATTTAGCAGGTGGTATCATACCATTACATTGTGTGGATTCCTTCCTGCGGATTAATCGCAGGTTTTCTGAAATAATACATCCCCAGCCTTTATTCACGAAAATTGTAATGCATGAGGAAATGGTTATGATTGCAAGGAACTTCATATTTTTCTCATTAAGTCATGTTATATTCGCTGGGACCATCGAGGACCACGTTAAGTCTTGTTACATTTGGCAGTGTACTTTGCTTCCTTCCGAGCGGGCTTCTGTCAAAGGCATCTTCCGGTTTAAAAAAATGCTATTTGTTCGGGGCGTCGACCCATGTGGATCTTTTGCCCCTACTGGCACCATATAGTATGAACCTGCGTGTAATTGGAATGACGGTAGTGTGGAATGTTGTGTGTGAGGAAAGGAAGATTAAGGACGTCACAAACACCCAGTCCCCACGCTTGGGTTTGTTAATCATTACAATTAAAAACCCCTGACCCGGCCGGGAATCGTACTCGGGGACGTCGGGTGACAGACGAACGCTTTTCCCCCTACACCGCAGGCCGGACATCTTCCGGTTCAATCTGTAGCACTTAAAGGTCTTCTTTGCTGTTTCTAAACCAAGGCATCATTGTTTTACGTTTTGAATCAAACAAGTGAAAGATCTGTTTGATCAACCTCTTTCCGTTCATTCGTTTGAGGTGACCGTAAAATCGTGTCCGCCTTTTGCTAATCGTCTCTGTAATGTTCTCTATTTTGTTACCGACTTACTGGTTTGATCTCTCTTCGTGGATGTCATTCTTTTAATTGGATCCCATGATTGCCGTAATGATTCGGCGCTCCTTCTCCAGTTCTTTGAGGAGTCCTTCATTGGCATTTAGGGATAGGATTTCGGCTGCATAGATAACTACTGGCTTCAGAACCGTTTCATAGTGACGTATCTTAGTGTTTTGGGACAGGATTTTTGTTGTTGTTGGTCGTGCGTGATGTTCGGTAGGCTATTTCAAGTTTGCATATTCGTTCCCTAAGTGCTTTCTTGTCTAGTCCATTTTTCATTATCTCACCCAAGTACTTAAATTTTTCTACTCGCCTGATATCCTCGTATTTCGTCCGGAGTTTTTGTGGTGCATCTTTGATGTTAGCCGTTACTTCTCTTTTCTTCAAACGATATCTGCAGGCCAATTTGTTAGCTGATTTCCAGTAACAGTTCGATTTGAATCCTAGCAGTTTCCACGTCTTTTGACAGAATAAAGATGCCATCGGAAAAATCTAGACAGACTACCATGATTCCCGTGGATTTGGCTTCCATTCTCAGTGGGCTATAGTCGGTATCCTTTGATCTCGTTCGCCAGGTCCGGATGATCTCAAGAATGCAGTTCGAAAGCATCGGAGAGAGTCCATCGCCTTGTCTGACTCTCGTTTTGACTTCAAAGGAATCCGAAAAATAATCTTGGAATTGTATCTTGGATTTTGTATCTTTCAGGGTGGCTTTAATTAATGCCAGCAGTTTCAGGTCAACCCCGAATTCATTAAGGATGTTCAGCAGCAATTAGTTGTTTATCGAGTCGTACGCTTTCTTGAAGTCGACAAAGACTGACATGGAGGCTACCGTTTGGACCTTAGAGTAGAATAACTGATAATTGTTTTGAGGTTATGAATCTGTTCCGCTGTAGAGACTTTCCCTGAACCACCCTTGATATTCACCTATTATTATTATTATTATTATTATTATTATTATTATTATTATTATTATTATTATTATTATTATTTAATCCTCGGAGACCAGAAATATGAATATCTGATATAAACACAATTGTCGTAAAAGGCAATCTTCTAAGTAAATATAATGCTTGATTTTCTCTTCAATTGCTTATTAAAATTTCATTTTGGTTGAACATTCCAAAAGATGCCGTTGTTTTTCTTTGATTTCTAATTAGATTTCACTTCATAATATGTTCAGCTTTGTAACCAACAGTCCATTGATTTTACCCTCATTCCGTTCTTGCCGCTCCCTTCCCCAATGTGACCTAATATATTGAAAACTTCAGTGCACACTCAAACGATTTTTTATTTCAATAGAAGCGCTCTTTTCGAATACAGTTTCCCCATTCATGATCACAGGAACTTTGTATCTACGAAGGTCCGCTTAATGGAGTGTTCTTTCCTGAGAGAGGGAGGGGGGGGGGGGGCGTAATTTTATAAAAAGCCTTCTCCATACAGGCCATGAAATCCCCTGGAGGACTGGAAGGTAAAGGCTTCCGCTATTCTAACCGTGCCACTAAGTGGGATAGAGTGGTTAGCTCTATACCCGGCCTCCTTTATCTCACTGCTAAAGTTTTCGCCTTCCCGATGGGAAATCAAACCCATGTCCTTCCGTATAAACCGAGCTCGTCTTTACAATCTTGGTAGGCAGCACCTCGCTGCTATAAATGAGTAATATGCAGTAATTTAAGTACATTTAATCGAACGCGATTTTATGCCTCCTTGATTTTGGAAATATTGTAAAAAATAGAAATCTCCTCTAAATATACACTTAGATGCACAATAAAATGTGTGCATTTGGAATCAGAGTGTAGTATACCAAGATCGTCAGAGCCATAATAATTAATAACAACGTTATTGTTTTTACGTCCCACTAACTACTTTCACGGTCTTAGGAGACGCCGAGGTGCCAGAATTTAGTCCCACAGGAGTTCTTTTCGTGCCAGTAAATCTACCGACACGAGGCTGACGAATTTGAGCATCTTGAAATACCACCGGACTGAGCCAGGATCGAACCTGCCAAGTTGGGGTCAAAAGGCCAGCGCCTCATCTGTCTGAGCCACTCAGCCCGGCTCGTAATAATAAACTTATATTGTATGGCAGTATTGTGAAATCGTTTCTTTTTTTTTGCTAGGGGCTTTACGTCGCACCGACACAGATAGGTCTTATGGCGACGATGGGATAGGAAAGGCCTAGGAGTTGGAAGGAAGCGGCCGTGGCCTTAATTAAGGTACAGCCCCAGCATTTGCCTGGTGTGAAAATGGGAAACCACGAAATCGTTTCTTAGACATTTTCCTGCATAATGTAAACTAAAGCAGTACTGTCATGACATCGTTAACGTAACACATTACTCTTTATATCAGCAGGCTGCTTAACATTTCATGCAGGGTGTATGTATTTTATCTACTATTATTGTGGCCTCATTAGCATAACATATTTTCTTTCTGTAGGACTACAGTGGCTTCATTTAAACAAACAAGGAAGTAAAAGTCTTACTGCAGTAATAATCCAACTTGATGTCAGTTTTTCAAAATACAGTTAAATGGTTTACTACTTTTCTACATTTGACTGAGGGACTGTCTGAAACAGTGTTTACATGGTGGTGTTTAAAAAATGGTATTGTCAGATTTGCACAGTTACTGGATAATTAACTCTATATTTTCCTTTCCTTCTCCCCTGCTGGTAGAAGATCGGTGCGTGTCTATGCAATTAATTCGAGGGTCAGATAATCGCCTTGGCGAGAATCAAGGCTGAGTGGAACATTAGATGCATTCGTATCTTCACACTATAGCTAATGCTTTATTTTATTGCATGAGACCAGAGAATATTTACATATCAAAATTCCTCCAGTGCAGTGTCTTATTATAAATGTTCTGACACCACTTTGGTGAAAGTAATATACAGTATGATCGTTTCCCACTATATCCTTCATCATCATCATCGACTTCCTTGACATGACGTGGCTCACGCTATGAAGCAGGTCATTATACCGAACTATATTACATAAACTACATTGTACAACTACATCATCCTAATATCCTTAATTTTATATATAATTAATTACATTAACTTCAACAATACCAGTAACTAAAACAGAAAGGAAATAGCCGAGAGAGTTGCCCGCGTTGTTAGGGTTGCACAGACGTGAACTTGCATTCGGAAGATGGTGGGTTTGAACCCACCCTGAACATGATTTCCGTGGTTTCTCATTCTCACACCAGGGAAATGGTGGGGCTGTACCTTAATTAAGGCCACGGTCGCTACCTTTCCAATCGTAACAGGGAGTATTTTTTGTACGAATCTTAATAAAAATCGAAGTGCAGTATATACAGTATTAAAGCTACAAATATAAATGAGAATTTTTAATTTGCCGTGTTAAGTAGACACGCTTGTCAGTTCTGTGCATTACGGGTCCCATAAAATGGTTTAATTTCAGCCCAGTCTAATGGCTTCGTTTCAATGGATTTACTGAAACGTTCTAACTTCTTTGGGACATATCTCTGATGAAAACCAGTAACAGTTAATGGGACATTAAATAATTATAATTACTATTACATTGTTATTGATTTCTACCGCTAGTGCATTCCAGTGCCCAGCCGTGTTTCCTCCTTTCAACTTTGTGTTGTCCGGCTCCGTGGCTAAATGGTTAGCGTGCCGGCCTTTGGTCACAGGAGTCCCGGGTTCGATTTCCGGCGGGGTCGGGAATTTTAACCATAATTGGTTAACTTCGCTGACACGGCTTCATCATTATTTCATCCTCATCACGACGCGCAGGTCGCCTACGATAGTCAAATAAAAAGACCTGCATTTGGCGAGCCGAAATTATCCTCGGACACTCCCGACACTAAAAGCCATACGCCATTTCATTTCATTTTACCATTGTGTTCTGTTGTACGCAGCCTCGAGAGTTGAAACCAACAAAGCTAAAAAACTCACACTTATACATGAAAGGGTGATTCCGTTTCACTGATATCCTTCTAGGAGTGTGCACCGTTCAAAAATTATTTTGAAGTTCGAATCCCGGTGATCATAGTGGTTATTTTCGTACTTTCCCTCACTTAACATAGATCATCATTTCAAGTCTCAGAGCAATTATTGTAATCCTAAGCCCAAATAATTACACATTTTTAAGAACTCACAGCAACAACAGTCATTACTGCATCTAACTGCACCCTCAATGCAACAAATGCTGAGCATGCAAATCGCGCCATTTCCTGATTGCCAGAAGACTGCATCTCAACGACCGGACTTAATTAAAGCTCTTGTGTAGCTGGGAGCTCCGCAGCCTATAAATATTACGACTTTTTTTTCTACAGGTGATGTGCAAATATACAGGGAAATTCAATAATTCCTCAAGAGAAGTACTGAATATTAGAATATAAAAAAGTGGCATAGCCCTACAATTTTTGCCGTACAGTGGGGATATTATTATTTGAATGTCTCTTGGCAGAATGGTAAGCGTACTGGTCTTGGGTTCAGAGGGCCCCTGCTTCCATTTTCGATTAGGTCGGGGATTTTAACTGCGTAATGTTAATTCCTCTGGCTCTGAGACTGGGGGTTTGTGTTCCATATCAATACACATCTTCATCTATATACAACACAACATACCACACTACTAACCACTGCAGGATTGCACTGTAGTAAATTCATCCCTGTACATAGAGTTGGCGTCAGGCAGGGCATCCAGGCGTAAAACTGGGCCGAATACACATGACTTGCCGACTCCAAAAAATTGGGGAAAAGCCAGAAGAAGATCGTTATGTGCATCTTCCTTTTACCGAGCTCGATAGCTGCAGTCGCTTATTGCGGCCAGTATCCAGTATTCGGGAGATGGTGGGTTCGAACCCCACTGTCGGCAGCCCTAAAGATGGTTTTCCGTGGTTTCCCATTTTCACACCAGGCAAATGCTGGGGCTGTACCTTAAACAAGACCACGGCCGATTCCTTCCCACTCCTAGCTCCTTCCTGTCCAATCGTCACCATAAGACCTGTCTCTGTCGGTGCGACGTAAAGCAACTTGCAAAAACAATTTCTTTTCTGTGGAGGGGAAGGGCTTTCAATTAGAATTCAAAGAAAAACTCGTACATTTTTTTCTCCACTGCATGAGCTCTCCTCCATTAGGGGTCCATTCCGTCCCGCGGGCGCCCAGCACTGTAAGTGGGCGGGCTGGCAAGCGATGAGCGCAGCGCATGCTATTCAACCACACTGACGCTGTGGCCACTACGTCACAGGCCTTGAAGGTTGGCGGAAGTTTTCCCAGTCACTCTCGATTACTGCAGCGATACCACAATTTGAAACGGAAGCAGAAAATAATGAAAGGTAAAGGGCAGAAATCCACGTAATTTTCAATTTACGTTGTAAGAAATAAGTTATTTACATTCATTGCAGTTTATGTATTTTCACCGGCTACAATAAAGGGTTAGGCCTACAACCTCAAATATTTTTATAATGAACGTATGAATTACAATTTTCACTATTAAATTTTAAGAATTGCTTTATAAACATGTCTACACTAGTATCCAAAAGTTAAGCATAATCACTAAACAAGGCATACCGCCTGATAGGAATGTCAGACGGATTGCTGAACAAACGGAAGCTGAATCACACATCATATGTCACAAAACTTTGAAAACAACTAACAAAAATTAGCAATGCCTTCCACAACAAAATACGCTGTTAATAGTGTGTATGGTTACCCTTAACGGCTATACATGCTTCGCAGAGACGTGGCATGCTCTCTATCAGATGGTCCATGATCCCTTGTGGCAGTCGATCCCATTCCTTCGAAAGGGCAATGCGAAGGTCTTGGAGGGTCCTTGGTGGAGGCTGACGGGATGCAATTCGCCTCTCCTATGCATCCCAGGGATGTTGTATAGGATTCAGATCCGCAGACCTCGCTGGCCAGTCCATGCGATGAATATCTTTCCCAGCCAGAAATTCATCCACCAGGAGCAGCGCGGTCGGTTGGGCATTATCTTCCATTAAGAGGAAGTCTAGACCATCCGCACCTCTGAAGAGTCGAACATGTGGTCACAGTACCTCATTCCTGTACCTCCAAGCGTTAAGTGTTCCTCGGACCACCCATGAAGATGCGCAGGTCCGTACGGCCGTTCAACATGATGCCGCCCCACACCATGACGCCACCACCACCATACTGGTCCCGTTCCACGACGTTCCCGTGGTTTTATCGGCTACCCGGTTCTCTCCAGATTAATGTGCGACGGGAATCTTTCTGCAAACTTAAGCGGGATTCATCTGTGAAGAGCACATGCCTCCATTCATGGTCCAGTTTCGATGTTGACGGCTCCAAAGTAAACGGGCCCGTGTCTGTGCTGGAGTGAGCGGGACGCACACCGCTGGACGTCGGGCAAACAGCGCTGCTGTTCTGAGGCTCCGGTACACAGTTTGCCGGGAAACGGCAACCCCTGAGACGGCTGCAAGCGCTGACCATTGTCTTGCAGGTGCACTCCGATTTCGTCGGGCGGTTAAGGCCAGATATCGGTCCTGCTGTAGGGTGGTTACCCTTTGTGGCACATTCAAGGATACGGCGACTTCGGTCTGTGTCTGGCCTGCTTCCAGGTGGCCGAGTATTCTACCCTGCAAAACGGGGTCCAAATGGCGTCGTTGTGCCATTATATTTTCACGTTCACCACGAGGCTACACTCCGCACACTATAACAGGTCAAACACGACTGAGGGAATATGGGGCGCAGGCACTGGCTGCGTTTACCTTGCGGCTACACCGAACCCTACTTTCCTATACACAGCGAACACGTAAGGTTGGTAGGTGCATATGTCGTGCGTTTTGCAGTCTATTTCCTGTTGTCCTGCTTACTCGTAACTTACGCTTAACTTTTGGACACAAGTGTAATATAATACGGAGTAAAGGTTGATAAGCTGTGGCTTGAGGTTGTTTGGTTTTAAATTATCTGATAAACTCACCAACAATGCAATCATGCTCACCGTGATTAACATCAGTTAGGTTATTTATTTGAAGGCATGCTGTATATCTATCTCGTAGATGTATTTACACTGTTGTACTTTAATCTTGGATAGTAAATATATATGTCCTCACTCGTGATGAAACTCCCTCTCGCCATTTAGAGGCTAGTTATTAACATTAGACGCCTGTTAAATTTTAAATATACCGAGCTCGGTAGCTGCAGTCGCTTAAGTGCGGCCAGTATCCAGTATTCGGGAGATAGTGAGTTCGAACCCTACTGTCAGCAGCTCTGAAGATGGTTTTCCGTGGTTTCCCATTTCACACCCGGCAAATGCTGGGGCTGTGCCTTAATTAAAGCCACGGCCGCTTCCTTCCCACGCCTAGCCATTTCCTGTCCCATCGTCGCCATAAGCAACTTGCGGAAAAGAAATACTATTTTGAGAAATTCAGTGAACAGAGAAAGTCACACAACACTGTACAAAATCAAGCAGTAAACTTGTTGAACAATGTCATCATATTGCTTTTTGCTTAACAAATAACAGGAATTGTACTTAAAAAACTGAAATGCTGTCATATCCATCCAAGGAATTGTAAATCGTATTGTACTGTACGCTTAAACGCTGTACCTTTGTAGATTGTAATAACAAATTGTAACGTGTCACTTTTCATTCATTGAATAAATGTAAGAAAATAAAACTGGCTGTGTATATCAAGCGGAGTATAAATCAGTCCGGAATATCTTGAAGAGATTAGGTTTGTTTCGATTATAGAGCTTTGTTTTAAATACTGCACCCCAATCAGCATTTCGCTGAGAACTGGAGGAGACCTTCGTAATCACAAGTGAACGTCATTGCTCCCACGCTTCCCTGCAAAGTGTGTTCGCTCTCTCACTTCACTGTGACGTACGCTTGTTACGTTTGCTGCCCGCATGTACGTTACGCCAGCCCGGCTGCACTGGGCTAGCCTCAACGGCGCCCAGCTGAGCATCTTTCTTATAGCCGATAGTCGCACAAACCGGTTTTTTGTGCTAAAATGCCATATCTGAAAGTTTTAGGCTGCGCACTTACATGTTTAATTAACAGAATTAAGTTAAATCTTCATAAAACGTAACTGAAAGAAGTAGGGTACTGTATTTAGATAACAGTACCTGTGGAGTGGGACTGCGAGGAATTTCATTGGCTTTCACTTGAAGAATAGGTTCATTGGTCGGCACATTAATTTTTCTTTGCTGTTTAAACCATCTAAGTTAAGATTCTTCAATATCTTTGTGCTCAGATATTGTGGCATGCTTGATTTTTAAATAATTTTCTTCGAAAAGAGACTGGATTTTATCTGTGACCTTCGAAATTGTGGAAATCATTCAGTGTGACACACACAAATCCTTCGCGATGCTGACGTTTGTTTCACAATGTTCTAATCGCAATATTATGTGTGACTTTTCTACAGTACTAAACACTTTCCTTTTACTTTGCGACGTCTCCACAGCGATGCTTGCCTTGACTATTTGACAGAGTGATTTGAAATGTACTTACTTCGTTGTCATCAATCCCCAAATACGTAACAAACGAAAATCAGCATTGGACGTTATCATCATCAGTCGTTTAGCTCATTGCTGAGCTTCGAGACCTCATAAGTCTCATTTCTGCGTCGCAGCCTTGACGAGATGCCTCCATCCAGAGCTGTTTTGAGCTTTCGTTAGCATGGTCTGAAGAGGTAGACCAGTGGTCTTCTTTGCCTGATTTAACCATCAACTTGCTGTTCTTCCTCGTGGTCTACTGCCTTCAACTTTGCCTTGCAAAATGGTCTTTTCCATGTTCTCTTCTGAAAATGTGGCCGAGTAACTGGAAGTAACTCACTCACACGGGAAGATAGAAGTTTCTGGATGCTCAATTCGTTCAGAATGGAAACATTGGTTCTTCGTTCCGTCCAGAGTACACGTAGCAATCTCCGCCAACACCACATCTCAAAGGCATCAGTTCGACTTGTGTGTAGCATTCACGGTCCAGGTCTCACAGCCGTACTGAGAACACTGGCGATTCCACCAAGCGCATCTTCGTAGCTTTTGTTATTGTCCGGTTCTGCCAGATCTTAGTGAGTTTAGCCATTGCGGCACGACCTAAAACGATACGTCTTTTGATCTCTAATTCCCAGCTTCCCGTGTCATTGATCTCCAGATTCTTTAGACATACTGTAAGTTGGATTTGACCTTGGCGATCAACTACCATTAGTTTGGTCTTTTTCATGTTTATCTCTAGACCATAGTGGAGGCTAATATTCTTCACTCTTGTGAACAGGTCAGTGAGTTCCTCTTCACTTCCAGCTATAAGGGAAGTGTCATCTGCAAATCGCAGGTTGCTATTTTTTCCACCGCCAATCGAGATTCCACCATTCCAGCCATCGAGAGATATCTTGAAGACACACTCTGCACAGATGTTGTAGAGGTAACAATATGCAACCTTGCCTTACTCCATTTGTCACACTGGAAATGTCCGAGAGATCACTATCCACCTTTATGGTTGCTGCATGGTTTTCATGGAGGCCATTCAATAATTATATTAAATGCAGTGGAACGCCAAATTCCTGTACCACCTGCCACAAGTTGTCCCTTATAACAGAACCAAAGGCCTTTTTTTACTCAACAAAGCAAAAAATCGGGGACACAAAACTCGTGACTATTCTCGATTATCTGCCTCGTGTTCCTTTACATGCGACAAAACCTGCCTGTTCCACGGATATCTGAGTTTGCAGGAATGATTTTAGGCGTTGATTTATTATGTAGAGCGGGACTTTTTTTTTGCATTATATTAATGCAATAATACGATAATTGGAACAATCCTTTAAGGACCTCTTTTTGTGAAGAGGAATTAGTACAGATGTCCAGTTCTCGAGCCATTCACCATGTTTCCACACTGTTACATACTGAATGTAAAGTACGCATGCCATCCTCCCCCATCACTTTCAGCATTTCTCCGAAAATACCATCAATACCTGGGGCTTTTTAATTCTTCAGATGATTAACGGCATTCATGTATTCACTGAAAATAATATCAGGTTCCTTGTCATACCTCATAAAAATTTCCTGTTCGGCAGATTTTTTTCCCTTTACAATAGAGCCTTTCACAGTATTGTTTCCGTCGCTCTGTTTCTTTGCTCTTATAGGTAATAAGGTTGCCATCTTCAGTCCCCCATGTAGGTGGTTTGAACTCGCGGGTAATGCTGCTAACTTTTTTGAAAAGATTACGTGTTTGATATAACTTTTGATGGTGGTATATTTCATCAAAAGTACTAGTGAGGAACCGTGTCTAGTCAGTTCTGCAATTACACTGTATTTCGCGGCAAAGTGCGCTGTGTGCTTCTTCACCTTATTTTGTTTGAATGCCACGTTTCTTCAGTTTGCTCCTGTTTTCTATCAGCAGTAGAGCAGTGTTCGATATCGAGGGGTGCTTAGCTTGGGAAGGCTTAGTAATTCTTTCAGGGAGAGAAGAGTTAATGATTGTCTTGAGGTTGTCCCATGTTTGGGAGGCTGGTCCTTCTTTCTGTACTTGCTGAAGTTTTGGTCTTATTCTTTCACGAAAAATCTTGGAGGAAATTGTCAGTAATGCAAACCAGTCTCACTCTCTTCTTCTTGATCAATTTCAGTTTCATGCGCATTTTCATGGATAACATAATATAGTCACTATCACAGTCTGCTCCAGGATAGGTCTTGCAATCCAATACAGACGTCAGAGTCGATACATTTCTCTGAAAATGTGATCGAAATAGATAGTTTTATACGATATGTCGTAAGAAGCGCCGTCGAATTAAGAGTTTTTAAATATAGTGTTTATATAGGATTTGGACGGGGCCGTTAGATTTCGCCTTTGTATCCAATGTGTCGTTAAAAGCGATGTCTCAATAAACGGGTTCGACTGTATGGTCCTCAATAATGGACGGTGATATGAAATATACGAAACTTACTATTGGGTTGTTAAGTGGTTTACGTGGCGACTGAACACAGCACCGGTGCACGTACTACTACGTAGGTGGATCAAAAGCTTAGTTGCACTAACGCGCCGCAGCAGCGCGCTGTGTGTCGCAAACTTATGCACAGCGGAAAAAGGGACAGACACTGCCCACACGTTTGTTAGGCAAGTCGCTGTGGTGTCTCGTCTAGTATTGTGTGAATAGCGGCCAAATGCAATGGTGCGTCAACTGGACGTTCACTCCAAATATGAGGTGCGTGTGACAGTCAGATTCCTATGGGCTAAAAGGAAGAATTGCACGGACATTCATCGTGAAATTAGTGCTGTGTATGGGGAGCGGGCCATTTCCCGGCAAGGTATCGTAGAGTGATGTCAGTAATTCGAAGCCGGACGCACGGATATCACGGACAACCATCGTGAAGGCAGGCCCGCAACGTCCAGGACCCGTGCAAAGGTCAACAGTGTGAATGCGATCATTAGACAGAACCGGCGCATTAAACTGAGAGAAATCGCGACGCAGCTGAACATGTCGTATGGCAGTGTGTTGGCCATTGTTCACGAGGACCTTGGATATCGTAAGCTGTGTCAAACATGGGTCCCACGTCTTCTCACCGATGAGCACAAGGGACAACGTTTCCAATCCTCCCTGGCATTTTTGCAACACTATGCCGCGGACGGCAACGGGTTTCTGCGGCGAATCGTCACAGGCGACGAAACCCCCGAAACGAAGCGAGCATCAATGGAATGGGTGCACCCCTCATCACCACAACGAAAGAAGGCCAAGGTTCAACCTTCAGCCGGTAAGGTTATGGCGACAGTGTTCTTTGACATGGAGGGTTAGCTGCACGTGGAATTCATGCCGAAAGGAACGACGATCAACGCGGCGTCGTATTGTCAAACGTTGCACCGGTTGCGTAAAGCGATTCATGAGAAGAGCCGGGGGAAATTGAGCGCCGGTGTGATTTTGTTGCACGATAATGCAACACCTCACAAGGCCCGCCAAACGAGAGAACTGCTGCAGCGTTTCAAGTGGGAGGTCTTGCAACATCCACCTTACAGTCCCGACCTAGCGCCATGTGACTTTCATCTGTTCGGTAAGCTCAAAACGGAGCTCGGTGGTCGACGTTTCCAGACCGATGAGGAGGTGAAGGCCGCTGTCTCCGAGTGGTTGCAGAACGCTGGAGGAAATTTCTATGCATCCGGCATCGACAAGTTGGTTGTGCGTTCGCAGAAATGTTTGGAGTATCTTGGAAACTATGTGGAAAAGTGACGTTATAGTGTGTGTCGTTATAGTAGTGTTGCTGTTGTATAGGTGGTGTAATAAATGGCCATAACTGGGAAGTGCAACTTATTTTCTGATCTCCCCTCGTAATACTCGTAGTGGAATTGGCTTTGTCGTTTGATTCGAGGGCGAACGTATCACGCATGAAGGAAACACATTTGACCAGGTGCTGATTTCAGATCGATGTTCAAATCACTACCAAGTACGATAGGTAGTAAATTGTACTCATTCTCAAGAAGCTTACGTTCTTAATATCAAGATATCGATGACGCTGCTGGCCTAGTATACATAACTTACATGACGAACACTGGTTGGTATGGTTACAATGGTTTCCGGAAATTGGAGACACTAATTCCAAATAGACCCGCCAGCCCAAAAGCATGGCCGTGCTAAAAGGAACAACTGTCAATTTTGTGGGTATTTTTTATTCGCTAGTATTATTTTTATGTCTTTTGTACAAAATGACCAAATATTTCCTGTACAACTGTCATGAGTCATGCAAACTAATTTAGTTATAGGAAGTATTGACTAGCCTGTTCTTCCTTTATGTAACGCGAGAAACATAATTGTAGGGGTTCTGATGGGCCCGCACCCGTAAAGTTTATGCAAAAATCGTAGCATAACCGTCGTGCAGTATAGTCTTTCCATTTGTTACCCGCTTCAGTAGGTTTGCATTCTGACCTATTACTGTCTAAAAATTCCGGGCCCTAGCTCATGAAATGTAGGCTACAGAGTGATCGGAAACAACGTGAACAGAGTAAATGAGCGTTAGAGCGTTGGTCCTACTGATAGGTAATTCGAAAAATTACGTCGACATATCACGTCGTCGTCGTTTTATCAGCTGCTGAAGTTGGCCAATCAGATCGCTTCGCGGGCGAATTAAAATGGGCTTTATGAGGCGGTGTTGCTAAATCTGCAGGGTCCTTGTTCAAGACCCTCCGTTGTAGAAGTCAATTTCTTCTATTGGCGCTTTCAAGCCGGTCATAAGCCACGTACCGATTTAGCAACACCGCCTCGCAAAGCCCATCTGTAATTGCCTGCGAAGCGATCTGATTGGCTAACTTCAGTAGCTGATAAAATGACAACGGTGCGAGATATCTACTTTTTTCGATTATTTATAAGTATGACCAACCCTCTAACGTTCATATACATGTTTCACGTTGTTTACGACCGTATATGTTAAACATGCCCCAAGCCGCATAATATGGAACATATGCTGTGGAATTGGAAATGCAAATCACAATCTACTGAACAATTTGCAAACATTTCTAATAGTCAGAGCGTAGGCTACCAGAATAGAAGCTGTATATGATTCTCCCTTACTACCTTTAACTCATAGGCCGCTACTCATAAACCTCCTGCCTGTCGCGTAACGTTTAGCGGCTCGGAAGCAAATGTTCTTTTCACATAAAAAATAATACTTCAATTATGATACAAAAACCATGGCGCAACAGCCCCGAAGGGCCTTGGCCTACCAAGCGACCGCTGCTCAGCCCGAAGGCCTGCAGATTATGTGTCGTGTGGACAGCACGACGGATGCTCTCGGCCGTTATTCTTGGCTTTCTATACCGGGGCCGCCATCTCGTCGTCAGATAGCTCCTCAATTGTAATCACGTAGTATGAGCGGACCTCGAACCAGCCCTCAGATGCAGGTAAAAATCCCTGAACTGGAAGGGAATCGAACCCGAGTCCTCCGGGTAAGAGGCAGCCACGCTACCCCTACACCTCTGGGCCGGCTTTTATTATGATAGGTGGTGTTAAGTTCTTGGCAAATATTGACAGATAATAATCTCAGTGATCCTAATGATAGACCTATAGTTGATTTGGATAGACCTATAGTTGATTTTGGATACCTTGTTGATATTTCGATGCACCTCAGCAATTTGAATATTGGACTGTAAAATATCAATGACCTACATAAATGAAAAGAAACTTTTCATTACCCAAGAATTTGTATATATTTTAAGATACTGTATTAATCTCTGACGCCTGTTTGATTTGCTCACAACGAGAGTAGTCAGTCATTCCATGTCACTGACCCGTAGTGAAGGCTGCCTTCATTTCGTATTCCAGGACACTGTTTGAAAAAGGCGGTAGCTGTTGCAATTAAAAGTCGTTCTACGAGATTCACACTTAATTTCCGCCATCTCACGTTTGCAATTTCCGGAGCAAAACTCGGGTGCTCTATTTTTTTTATTCGCGTGTGCTAAGACAATAGGCATGTTAATAAAATGCTCCGTATCCCTTCTACATACTTCTACATACGGCATTGATGTGTTGTAATTGAGTTAAGCTCTCTGGGTTAAAATCTAGTGATCCCAAAATGCCTGTGTTCTTTCCAAATAAGACATTCCCTTTGACCTCATTATTTTCAACTATTCAATTGCCACATATTGCTCGAAATTAGTGTTTAAGTTTACTTCAAATACAACCTTCTCGACCAAAAGGGAACTTGCAATATAATATATACTTCTGGAAGTCTTCGACAAGGCCCGTAAAAATATAAATGTACAGGTTTTTTTTTTGCTAGTTGCTTTACGTCGCACCGACACAGATAGGTCTTATGGCGACGATGGGCCAGGAAAGGCCTAGGAGTTGGAAGGAAGCGGCCGTGGCCTTAATTAAGGTAAAGCCCCAGTATTTGCCTGGTGTGAAAATGGGAAACCACGGAAAACCATCTTCAGGGCTGCCAACCGTGGGGCTCGAACCCACGATCTCCCGGATGCAAACTCACAGCCGCGCGCCTCTACGCGCACGGCCACCTCGCCCGGTAAATGTACAGTTAATCTACTGGCTGATGAAATCAGCTTGATGGGCTTACTGCGCTTGGAGTACGAGAGTGATCGTGTTTTACTCGCCCAGTTCAAATTCTGCTCTCCTAAACTTAAGGGTTTCCCATTTTCACACCAGGCAAATACTGGGACTGTAGCTTAATTACGGTCACGGCCGCTTCCTTCCAACTCCTAGGCCTTTCCTGGCCCATCGTCGCCATAAGACCTATCTGTGTCGGTGCGACATAAAGCCAATTGTAAAAAAAAAATATCGTGCATAATTCTACTCGCTGTGTTTTCAGCCGAGCGAGTTTCACATCAGGCAAATGCCGGGACTGTACTTTAATTACGGCTACGATCGCTACATTCCTAACCCTAGCCCTTTCCAATCCTTAAAACCAAACCGAACTCCACGGCACTTAAAGCCCTTGAAAGGGCCTTGGGCTTCCCGACCGCTGCTCAGCCCGAAGGCCTGCAGATTACGAGGGGTCGTGTGGTCAACACGGCCGTTATTCTGGGCTTTCGAGACCGGGGCCGCCATCTCACCATCAGATAGCTCCTCAATTCTAATCACGTAGGC
Organism: Anabrus simplex; assembly: GCF_040414725.1. NCBI lineage: Eukaryota > Metazoa > Arthropoda > Insecta > Orthoptera > Tettigoniidae > Anabrus > Anabrus simplex. The sequence continues at coordinate 1,058,169,058 of NC_090266.1, forward strand.
TGAGTGGACCTCGAACTAGCCCTCAGGTCAAGAGAAAAATCCCTGACCTGGCCGCGAATCGAACCCGGGGCCTCCGGGCGAGAGGCAGGCACGCTACCCCTACACCACGGGGCCGGCTTTCCAATCCTTGCGTCGCCCAAAACCTTCGATTTGTTAGTGCGACTTTTAATAGGTAGAAAAAAACGCCAACTGTGTTTACAGTGTAGTGTGAATATAACTCCCTTAGTTTATTTCTTGGGAGCCGATGACCTTCGATGTTAGGCCCCTTAAAACAAACAACAAACAACAACAACAACAGTTTATTTCTTGTTCGTTTTAGCTCAGTAGTCTCACTGAGGTGGCAATGACTTGAATCATGCATATGGGATTATAGAAATGGAAATTAACATAGCTGTAGTTCGGATTCCCCGTAAAATGGTAGGTCTCATGGCTTATGGTTAAAAGATTAAGAAACACGAACTGTAAGTACTTTTTCATATTCCAGGACAGTTGTTTTACATTGAGCGTTGCTTAATGGGAAGTATTCGTTACTAGATTTAAAGGAAACTTTCACATCAAAATTCCAGCACTACTACTTCTTCTATAAAGATGGATAGTTTGATCCCAGCTGGGATCGTTGGCATTTAAAGATAATTAAATGCGATCACTGCTTGCATTGGCTCCTCGCACTCTAAAGAACTTTTGCAGGCATTTCTTAAAATCTGTAGCAATTGAAGGGACGTTATAGCCTTTACTACTGCTGTTAAGAGGAACACGAATTAGAAGTTCCGAATGAACGGTGTAGATCATGCATATGGATCTCCTGTAAGAGACAATGGATATGATGCGCATTTCACAACCACATCTCCACCTCGTAGGCTCCTCTCTGCCGCCACGTCATCTAATAGGCGTCCTCCACTGAACAGGCTGCATACTAATGACAGCTCAAGATTTTTTTTTTTTTTTTTTTTGAGTGGAAACAATGTTCACAGTTGCGCCCAACAACCACAGCATGGCTGCAACTTGCAGTACTGTATTTAAATAGTTGTAGGGGACAAAGATCACAAAAACACATACGTGGGAAGATATGCAATTCCTGACACAGATACTTAGCATCGGACTTCCCTCAGTGGATCAGTGGTGTGTCGGTCTCAGGATCGCAGCATCGCGGGTTCAAACCCGGCGATGGAAGCGCCTGGCTTTAATTAAGATACAGCCCCAGCATCTACGTAATGTGAAAATATGGAAAGTCATCTTCAGGCTGCCGACAGTGGGGCTCGAACCTACCATCTCCAGAATGCAAGCTAACAGCTACATGCATCGAGCTACTTAGCCACCCCATTCGTTATTATATTATTATTATTATTATTATTATTATTATTATTATTATTATTATTATTGATAAACTGTGTACATCCCGTCTCGTACTTTATAACATACATTTGTCCAGTACACACTTCTGTAATAAACTATTATATTATGTGAAGAGTCCGACGCCTTGGCTGAATGGTCAACGTAGTGACCTTCGGTTCTTTGGGTCCCGGGTTCGATTCACGGCCGGGCTGGGGATTTTAGCCGTGTCTGGTTAGTTTCTCTATCTCGGAGGCTAAGTGTTTATAATACATATCTTAATTTGCTTATTATCAACCACAACAGTAACACGCACTTGTTAATGCCTCCCTCCCCATACGGTTGGTGTCAGGAAGGGTATCCTGTCTTAGAATTGGGATTAATTCACATTCGCCGGGCGAGTTGGCCGTGCGGTTAGAGGCGCACGGCTGTGAGCTTGCATCCGGGAGATAGTGGGCTCGAATCTCATTGTCGGCAGCCCTAAAGATGGTTTTCCGTGGTTTCCGATTTTCACACCAGGCAAATGCTGGGGCTGTACCTTAAGGCCACGGCCGCTTCCTTCCAACTACTAGGCCTTTCCTTTCCCATCGTCGCCATAAGACCTATCTGTGTCGGTGCGACGTAAAGCAACTAGCAAAAAAAAAATTTAATTTCGTGTGGCTGCACAGGCTCAACGACCATCATGCCCGGCTCCTTGCCCGAGGGGTCAGCGTAGTGCTCCTCGGTTCAGAGGGACCCGCTTTCAAATCCGTCCAGGTCGGAGATTTTAACCGTAAAAGGGTAATTCCATTGGTCCGGAGACAGGGTGCTTGTACTTACCCCAGCATCTCTGCAACTCACACAACACATACAACACAACCCTCCACTACAATCACACGCAGCATCCTATACACGGCAGATACGGCGCACCCTCATCGGACGGTCTGCCTTATAAGGGCTGCACCAAGCTAGAAATAGCCACACGAAATTAAAAAAGACAATAATGAATGTTTAACAACCTCTAGATGAAATCTGCAATTGTGCCTTAATTTCGAGTAGGACGCTTTTCCTAGTCCTAACGTCACATTAATTACTATTGAAAATATCTACAGAAAAACACACAAATAGTTATACCTATAATTGGTCGAGAATAATTACCTTAGATGTACCGAAGCGGGTGAGTTAGCCGTTCGGTTAGAGTTGCGTAGCTGTGAGCTTGTATTCAGGAGATGGTAATTTCGAATCCCACCTTCGGTAGCCGTGAAGATCGTTTTCCGTGGTTTCCTATGTTCATATCTGTCAAATGCTGGTATTGTACCTTAAGGCCATCGCCGCTTCCTTCCCAATCCTAGCCCTTTCCCATTCCTGGGTCACCGAAGAAACTTCATTGTGTTAATGCGACGCTAAACCGTTTGCAAAGATTTTAAAAAGAAAATTATGTATCAAGCTCAAAAATTGAAATAAGTATTCGTGAACAATGTAGATGGAACGTTCTCTGATGGGTAGATTCATCCAGTCATATAATTATTTAGGAATAGAAACTGTTTTAACATTTGCAGTAATAACAATGTTAGTTTTTAGGTCCCACCAGATACTTTTAAGGCTTTTGGAGACATCGAAGTGCCGGAAATGTTGTCCCACATGAGTTATTTTTGTGCGACAGGAAATCACCGTCACGTGATCGGCGTATTTGAGCATCTTCAGTTACCACCGGACTGAGCTAAGGTCGAACCCACCACCTTGGGCTTAGGAAACTAGCGCTCTATCATCTTGTGCCTTCAGTTACTGCTAGTCTTGTCATCAGAGTGCCCGAATTTTCTTCTAAAAATGGGAGACACCGATAAATTGGCTGGCTAATATTTTTAGCATTTAAGCCTTTTGAAATACGAACCGACTGTTCCGGCATCAATCTCGCATCTTTGAACGGAGTAGGTGAGCATTTCGTCAACTGTGTTTTTGTGATAACTCGATTTTGGGCTTCGATAGAAGTGTTAGTGAAGACAGAACTGAGAACTTTATGGCAGGTATTTGTACCTCAAAGTGAACGAATATCACGTTCTTGTCAACATCATCTGTGCAGATAATATGTATTCGATTTGGACATCATGAGCGTAAATGCACGGTCATTTCTCTGAGCCTATGGCTGCGCGTTTGACTCCTTGTGTTGAAGTGCTGCGCTGCCAGAGAGAATGTAGAGAGGGGCACAGCAAAGAACACACAAGGATACAGGAGGGAAATCCCTCGTTGTATCGATCCTTTCTGTCTACTCTTTTCAGCGACATACGAACACTGTAATCCATCCAATCGGTGAATGAATTTTAATAAAGGAAATTCTTTAATATCTGTAAAACTCCACTAGTGAGAGATCACAAAAGAGGCGCTCGCATGACGGATCATGTCCGCACAAGGTATATGGAAGTTACACCCACGAAGAGCATCTCAATGTCATATATATCACTTGATTGCAGCCATTGGGTCAGGCAATCGATCTCGAAATAGTAGCATGATAAAAGAACGTGCCAACTGGTGAGAGACATGGCAACTTTCTGAGTAATTGTGTAACATGCTCAGGGTAGGTTTTTTTTTTTTTTTGCTTTAGAAAAAACGCAATCTTTTGGGAAAATAAAATAATAGCTTACAAAACTGAATTTAGTTACAATGATGTTACTGGTTTTACTACCCACTAACTACTACTGCGGTTTTCGGAGACGGCGAGGGGCCTTGAATTGCCCCCATAGGTTTTATTCTACCTGCCAGCATTCTACCGACACGAGGTTGGCGTATTATAGCACCATCTAATACCACCGTGCTGATCGGGTATTGAACCCGCTAACTTGAGTCTGCAGTCGATTAAGTGCGGCCAGTATCCAGTATTCGGGAGACAGTGGGTTCGAACCCCACTGTCGGCAGCCCTGAATATGATTTTCCCTGGTTTCCTATTTTCACACCAGACAAATGCTGGAGCTATACCTTATATAAGGCAACGGCCACTCCATTCCCACTCCTAGCCCTTCTCTATCCCATCGTCGCCATAAGACCTGTCTGTGTCGGTGCGACGTAAAGCAACTTGTAAAAACAAAAAAACAAAAAACAAAAAAATGCTGACTTGAGTTCTACCGTCTGAGCTACTCAGCCCGACGAAGTAAATTATTTTGAGTTCAAGGTAAATACGCATTTTGTATACTTAACTGAGTGACATTATTCGTAGGCTACGCGGATGTTGTCATTTCTATATCTGACGTAGATACCACAATATAAACACCTGGCATTATAAATACCTCGTAAATAGGACTACCTTTTTATAAGTTGACTCGGTTCAGTGTGAAGGAGTATAATATTGCTGTGTTCCTTATTTCACAAATTATTTTCTACATAGGAGGTTGTGGAACATGAATCTCTTAGTCTGCACTTGAAAAGGATTTATTTTTATGTAGACCGAGAGTAGAAATATTAGTAGTCGCATCGGTAACACAAGTTCCTTCATAGACAACTCTACCCATAAAATATTACTCGTAGAAATTGATATACGTAATATTCCATCTTACTCATAAGCAATAAACAATTCATAGACTAAAAATACTGAAACATCACATCAAGGGGTTCATAAAAGGAAATGAATAGACAATAGAAGGGTCAAGTCGATAAATTTTGCGCATGAACCAGTGTCGATAGTGTGGCAATAAAAAAGCGTAAGTTGGCTTGGATATTAATGAACTCAAGCGAAGAAAGTAACGGGAGTAAATGGAGACCTAAGAAATGTTCGTTGAGACTTTATATTCAACGATTTGATGGTAGGGGGCCGCAGTGTTACCTGCAAATAAAGAACTGCGGAAATTGTAAATTTGTTCGGAATTGCATGCTAAACGCGTGTAACTAATAAACCTGTTATGAAAGTAAATATATGTAGAGTATCAATATTCCTGTCAACTGTAGCTTTCTGATAGATTCTTGGATATATTAAAGTAGAGAAGAGTGTCAAAGAAATATGATTTTCAAGGGACAATTTAACTCCCCTGCGAACGTGCTGGCTATATGACTTTGTGGTCAGCTTACCGGGGCATGGTTCGAATCCTTGTCAGTGCACGTGATATTTTCGAAGTGAAACATCATATCCCAAGTATTTCGATCCCAAAGTTTGACGTAAAATTCCATGCTCCCTATTCTTCCCCCGCCGCCACTCCCTCCACTTGTTATTTCCCAGAGGTTTGTTACTAGAATGCTGGTATATTCGGATACAGACTGCTGGTGACCATAAGAGGCATGGGTGGCCCACAATGCTACTCACATAGAATTTACTGTACTGTGGCTCTGCAGCCAGGTCTTCTCGCTTCTAAAATGGCTATTGCCACTGCATCTTCAGTTATTGTCCTCTGACTTCATTACTAGGAAGGCAACATCTCGTGTAAAGTTGTCGTCCCTCTGTACTCACAAGCCTGGTTTAAATTATTTTGGTCCAGCCGAAAATCTTAGACAAAGCCGATAATCGAACCCAGGATCATTGCAACTGTGGTCGAGAACGCTCTGTCGCACTGACCAATGTAACAAACAAATGCCATTAGCTCTATATAAACTGCTTTTGGAAGTGTCCCAAGTGGTAAACCTGAATACGTGACTGCATAAATGGCTCGTGAAACGTGTAGTATTTGAACAGAACTCTAACTTAATTTCCGATAATGGCTCCGGTGAAGTGTGGATCGCTACTTCACCTGCGTGTGATCGAGATAACTAACCCTGTATCATATCACAGGAAATAACAAAACATTCGAAATCATGGTTGACGAAGCACGTACGGGGCTCTGCGCTTGTAATCAAAACTTCATTTGTAGTTGCAGACCGTCCCCCACCTCACCCTTTTGTGCGCTCACTTCCAATGAGGCATGTTTTAAAATTTGTTGGCATACGTGAGGAGAAGTGGGGTAATATTACATTCCCTTTGTCCCATCTATCACGAACGGAAGGAATTACCCCAAATCCAAATAATTGTATGTGTGTTGGCCTAATATTCTGTTCAATAGTGAAAAACAAATATTGCCACCAGGAAGCTAGTGATTTTGAAAGTGTTTGTTATTAGTTGAGCTAGGCTAATGGCTGGTATGTGTTTGGTTTGACTATTGATTATTATGTCATGTCTTGCCTTCGCTGATGGTATAGCAGAAAACAAATTACAAGCGCACATAATGGTGGAAACTGTACATGACATGGACTTCCGAATGTTCATATGTACGTTGACTACCTCTGCCGTAAGGCTGGTTGCAACCTCAACAGCACCGTCATCAGCTGTCGTAGATGGTCCAGGCATCACTAAGATGTGCACCCGTACTTGGGAAATGAGACGTGAGATAGTTTTCTGTTGCTTTCCTCACCGAGCCAGAAGTTGCTATTACGTATCAGTCTGCCAAGCCCACTGAAATGCATGCCCCAGCCGACCATATGAGCAACATTTCACACCATCCCTAACAGGGACTGGCTGCTTAAGGTATGGCATTAATGACGTGACTCTTATTTGTCACTTTCATATTGTGAAAGCCAAGGATGAGACTAAGACGGGTCAATGAAAGTAACAGATTTGTTCTAGTCCATACTAGGGTGCATAGTAAACACTACATCTCGCCAACAATTGCACAGAATTTTCATAAATGTCAGTTAATTTGAAACTTTAGAATCTCACACATTAAAGAAGTTAACATTGTGTGCATTTTTAGATAAATAATGTACACCTTTGGACACAATAATTGTTTGGCGGAAATTATTTAAAGTTCTGTTTTAAGAACATTTAATTTAGAATAAACGACTTGGAAAAAGTTCTGAATTATTAACATGCAATTAGTAACATGAAGTCTATCAAATGTCGTACTTTTGATGGTGATTCAGGATTATTCGAGGCTTTGCCCAGTCGGGATGGGACATGGAATTGCTTCTCCGCCAAGAATTCGAAAAGTTTAGAAACGAGATGTTCCCTTTTCTGTGAGGGGGAGGGGGCACATGGTCCTGAGATTCACTCAGGCTACACCCCGAGTATCACGTTAATTCCTGGTAGTAAATGTGGCTTAGGCGTAGAGCTAACCACTCCTCCCCACTACAGTGATTCTGCAGGTGCCTTCCACCTCGTAAGTGTCTTCCTGACCTGTGCTTTGCCTAAATTTAGTTGTCGATCAGTTAAGTATGGACCGACTGCTTGGTGTAGTATCTTAGCTTTCGCCTCCTATTTCAAGGTCCAATCCCTCAGAGGGTTTAAAGTTGAGAGATCCTTGTTAATAGGATTCCTATCCCGTAAACGACCCATTTCCCAGTAAAATGTTCGAGCACTCCCGCTTCTCTTAAGTATGTAGGATACAGGGGCATATGATTGAAACCCGTGACAGTTCATTCTATTATACAAACGTAAAAATAAACAGAGCTTATGAGAAAAAAAGTCACTGGCAACAGATATCCCGCTTTTGCTAAATTGATGTTTCCTGAATGTTTTTTCCGCCACGACATTGCCCTTACTTGTACTCAGCCTTTTGCAGGAACCTCTACACTCAAGTGATGCCTTGATTGCACATTTCGTTATGCAATCTCGTCCAGTCGTTATTGATATTCAAGGGCATTATGACATAGTTGCTCTTATGAAATATCTGCCGCATCAGAGGGAGCTATGCAGAAATTTGACACACATTGTTCACGTTATGTTAGTCAGCAACTTCCAGGTGGGATCACATTGTATAGTATTTGTTGTGTTGACACATATATATATACTTGCAGTGGCAATTTAAACCTCTTTCATTCCCAGTGCTTGGAGAGGCTGATGTCTTGGCAAACTTCAGTTCAGCTGCCGACTTGTCTGAGGGACCTAAGATCCCTGATGAGTTCAGTATCTTTTCACATTGCTTTTACGTCGCACCGATACAGATAGGTCTTATGGCGAATATGGGACAGGAAGGGGCTATGAGTGGGAAGGAAGTGGAAGGTACAGCCTCAGCATTTGCTTGGTGTGAAAATGGGAAACCACGGAAAACCCTCTTCAGGGCTTCCAACGGTGGAGTTCGAACCCACTCTCTCCCAAATACTGGATACTGGCCGCACTTTAGCGACTGCAGCTACCGAGCTCGGTGTGACCTTACTTAAGATACAGCCCCAGCATTTGCCGTGTGTAAATATGGGCTGAACAACGGTCACTTGGCAAGCCATGGCCCTTCTGGGCTGTTGTGCCATGGGGTTTGGTTTGGAAATTGGGAAAACTCGGAAAACTATCTTCAGAGCGGCCAACAATAGGATTCGAACCCATCTCCGGAATGTAAGCCACAGCTACACGATCCAATCCGCACAGCCGACTCTCTCCATAGTTCGATATCTCTTGATAATCCAGGTGGTATACAGGTAACCTTGATCAACCTCGTATGCCTTGTATAATAATAATAATAATAATAATAATAATAATAATAATAATAATAATAATAATAATAACCTACAACCTGTTGTCCAGTCTTTGACCGGGTCAGGGATGTAATGAATGAATCATATATAGGCTATTAGTACGATGGGGTCGCCACTCCCAAAGTGATTTATAAATGACTGATAGATGCTATGAAATGTGAATGGAGTGTGTTGCTGGAATGAAAGATGACGGGGAAAACCGGAGTACCCGGAGAAAAACCTGCCCGGCCTCCGCTTTGTCCAGCACAAATCTCACAGGGAGTGACCGGGATTTGAACCACGGAATCCAGTGGTGAGAGGCCGACGCGCTGCCGTCTGAGCTACGGACGCTACCTAATAATAATGATTATTTTACGTTCCACTATCTATTTAACGGTTTTCGGGGACTCCGGAATTTTCTCCCGCAGGAGTTATTTTACAGGCCGGTATATTTACGGATACAAGGTTGTCTCATTTCAATTTGAATATCTTCAAGTACCACAGGCCTGAGCCGGAATCGAACCCGCCAACAAGGCCTTACAAAGCCAGCCTTCTACTGTCTTGAGCCACTCAGCCGAGCAGAAAGCCTGTAGTTGAAGGTCATCAGGTCCAGCTATGGTGAGTATAATGTTTACAGTGTACTATGTTTTCACGTATGGGCTAGTGCAAACTGTTATTTCCAGTCTCGCCTTTTCTTCAACACTGTAAAAGTAGTTAGAGATATGAACAACGCCAGTAGATACCATTCCTTGTGCATCTAGACCCGCGATGAATGACGTTTGTTTTTGGGTCAGTAGATGTATTAATATGAGCTTTGAATAACAGGTAGTAGCACCTTGAAAGCAACGGGAACCCCTTCTCATTCATTTCTCTAGTGTCTCTCTCCACTGACTCTTGGACGGTCAATGACAGGTGACACCGGGTCTTTGGGGATATCACCATCCTTGGACTGTGTAAACCCAACACGAGGATTAAGTTATTTTTACTCATTAGGGGTCCGGCTCCTTGGCTGAATGGTCAGCGTTGTGTTCTTCGGTTCTGGGGGCCCCAGCTTCGATTTCCGGTCGAGTCGTAGATTTTAACCTTACATGATTAATTCCCTTGGCTCGGTCACTGGGTATTTGTACTGTCCCAAGCATCCCTCCAACTCATACTCCACCAATAAGACTATCCTCTACTACAGCAACATACCACCTGCCCTCGTCCGAGAGTCTCCTTTACAAGGGTTGCACCAAGCTAGAAACAGCCATACGATGTTATTATTATTATTATTATTATTATTATTATTATTATTATTATTATTATTATTATTATTATTATTATTATGTCCGGCTCGTTGGCTGAATGGTCAGCGTACTGGCCTTCGGTTCAGAGGGTCCCGGGTTCGATTCCCGGCCGGGTCGGGGATTTTAACCTTCATTGGTTAATTCCACTGGCCCGGGGGCTGGGTGTTTGTGCTGTCCCCAACATCCCTGCAACTCACATACCACACACAACACTATCCTCCACCACAATAACACGCAGTTACGTATGCATGGCGGATGCCGCCCACCCTCACCGGAGGGTCTGCCTTACAAGGGTTGCACTCGGCTAGAAATAGCCACACGAAATAAAATATTATTATTATTATTATTATTATTATTATTATTATTATTATTATTATTATTATTATTATTAAAGTCATCTCCGTACAGGCCATGAAGGCCCTTGGAGGGGTGGAAGGTAAAGGCTTCCACTATCAGTAACCTCGGCACTTGGTGGGGTAGAGTGGTTAGCTCTACGCCCGGCCGCCTTTGCCTCCAGGAATAAACCTGATACTCTTTTTTGGTGTAGGCTGAGTGAACCTCAGGGCCATGTGCACCTCCGGAAGTGGAAATCTCGTTTCTTAAATTTTACGACTTCCTGACGGGGATTCGAACCCACGTCCTTCCGGGCGAACCGAGCACGCCTTGACTACCGCGGCCAGGCAGCCTCATTATTATTATTATTATTATTATTATTATTATTATTATTATTATTATTATTATTATTATTATTTGTATGCAGGTGTATGAGCAACCCTCTTGTATGATATTTTTATATGATAGTTGTAGTAGGGGAAAATGCTGAAATCTGGGTGGAAAACACCACAATGACCACAAAGACCACTAATCGCTTATTAGGACCAATTGTTGTTAATCTATCTTCTATCTTAATCTGTTTACCCTCCAGGGTTGGCTTTTCCGTCGGACTCGGCGAGGGATCCCACCTCTACCGCCTCAAGGGCAGTGTCCTGGAGTTTCAGACTTTGGGTCGGGGATACAACTGGGGAGAATGACCAGTACCTCGCCCAGGCGGCCTCACCTGCTATGCTGAACAGGGGCCTTGTGGATGGATGGGAAGATGGGAAGGGATTGACAAGGAAGAGGGAAGGAAGCGGCCGTGGCCTTAAGTTAGGTACCATCCCGGCATTTGCCTGGAGGAGAAGTGGGAAACCACGGAAAACCACTTCCAGAATGGCTGAGGTGGGAATCGAACCCACCTCTACTCAGTTGACCTCCCGAGGCTGAGTGGACCCCGTTCCAGCCCTCGTACTACTTTTCAAATTTCGTGGCAGAGCCGGGAATCGAACCCGGACCTCCGGGGGTGGCAGCTAATCACGCTAACCACTACACCACAGAGGCGGACATTGTTGTTAATTAATGTGATAATTGGTAGAGATGATAGTCATTTGTGTTTCTTGATATTAAACTAAAACTATAGTACGGACCATATTATGTACCGTACCTCCTTCGCGATTTCAGGAAGGACTGTTGTATTAAGAATTGTAAATTGTAATGTTTTATGGATGGCTCCTTGTAGAACTTGAGTAGCGAACGTCTTTTATGTTGACTGAATCCACTCTATCTAGAAATAAGTTTGGAACCTCAATGTTTAGATTTTTCCTTTTCATTACGATGTGCATCGAATGAATATTACTTAGAGATTTATGTATTATTTTTGTGTTCAGTGATCATCAGCCTATGTAACGATTCTCACAGAATGCATAGAAAAATGTTGGAATTATTTGTGTTTAGTGATCATCAGCCAACGTACTTTATTTATGCAGCAATTATCGGAGAATGTGTATGAATTTTTTGGAATTAAATCTTGTCCGTGTTTGGATTCCGCATAAAACTGGTTCCATGTCTATGATCACGAAATCAACCCTCACGTAAAACTGCGAGCTCCCTTGCTTTTTCTCTTAATGAATGTAAATGAAATTGAATTGAGATGGCGTATGGTTTTTAGTGCTGAGTGTCCGAGGACAGGTTCGGCCTGCCAGGTATAAGTCTTTTGAATTCATGCCTGTAGGCGACCTGCGCGGCGTGATGATGAATACGACACATATACCTAGCCTCCGTGCCAGCGGAATTAACCAATTGTGGTTAAAATTCCCGACCTGCCGGGAATCGAACCCCGGGCCCCTGTGACCAAAGGCCGGTACATCCATGGAGCCGGGCAATGAATGTAAATATTACTTATCTCCGTTTAGTTGAACATTATATGTGAGAACCGGAAGTGGATGAAGGTACTGTGTACCATAGAGATCTTCGTGGCGAAGACCCGCGGGAAGCTCGGTTGTCATGGCGACACTCCCCTAGCACCTCCTCCTTCCTATTCAACTAGAGATGCTCAATTTTTTTTCCTCCCCTCTTCTGAGTGAATTTCTTTTGATGTTCACTCCATGTCCGAAGCAAAGTGGATCGGTGAGACTGGATTATGAATATAAAACACGACTCTGAGGAAGCGCCTGCGGCTATCTAGATATCAAAAAAGGAGCGTCGTTTAGTTCATCTAAGTGAAGTATTAGTTTCCAAATGGACCGTATAGTGCAGGTAATTAAGAGCATTTTATGGTCGTCGTTACTTTTACGTCTCTACTTAATACTGAGTGTGTATCAGAACGAGACTCCAGTCGCCCTGCCTGGTAGGAAATAAATCAAGGAATTCGCAAGAGAACTTTACCTTAATCTAGGAGTACTTTTTTTAGTTGCTTTACGTCGCACCGAGGAGTGCTTTTGAGGGGCGTGTTTGGGGTCCTCCTTGGGAGATAAGTTCTAGACATAATTTTACTCGTAATTTTTTCATAAATTCCTTCGTGCCATATAGTCGTTGAAAGCAGAGTTTAATACGGATTGTGTGTTCATTGGTTCTTCATGACCCGGGTACGAATCTTTCTCAGTGTGCCCCTAATTTGTGTTAAACTTTATGAAATTGAAAAGTTGCTGAAAACTTCTAAGAGTGAGCTGTTGAAGAGGACTCTGGATTGCTGTATCTAACAGCCTAACGGAGACATATCAAAATATGTTCCGTTCAAAATTGCACTCAGATTTTTATCAGCTTGCCGGTTGAGAATTGACATGCAAAATTGAAGATTTGATCCCTACATACACATAAATTCGAAATTTACGCTGGTAAAGTGTGATACGCTGTTTCGTTCTAAAATAACCTTCGTAAGTTTTACTGAACTTGTACTGTGTGTGGGAATTAAATTTCTTATAACAGTGTAACATGGCGTACTCCCTTTCTTACAATTGGCTTTACGTCGCACCGACACAGTTAGGTCTTAAGGCGACGAAGGGGTAGGAAAGGTCCAGGAGTGGGGAGGAAGCTGCCGTGGCCTTAAGGCACAGCCCCAGCATCTGCCTGATGTGAAAATGGGAAACCACGGAAAACCATCTTCAGGGCTGCCTACAGTAGGGTGCGAACCCACTATCTCCCGGATGCAAGCCCACAGCCGCGCTCCCCTAACCGCACGGCCAACTCGTCCGGTATTCCCTTTTCAACAGCTAAGCCGTTTGGGATTCAGCGCTTGGATTGGCCGTTCAGACGTTGCCTCAGCTGAGACAAGCGAGCTGAAATGCTGCGTTTACGAACACACACTTTCTTGCTATTCAGTCCAATGTAATCAGCGAAATATATAACCAAGGATATTTCACAGCTAAACTTAATCTTATACAAATATTAGGAAAATGAAAGAATAACTGCATTTCTCGAAACGAAAAATTGATGTGCCTGGTGACTGCTCGAGTGAAGTGTTGTTCGTAAAATTTGCTTACGTCACGCTAGCAGTCCCCTTTTACCTTATAATACATTTATCCTAATTTATTGAGGTCAGCACTAGATGTGGATTTTGCCCAGTTTTACGGCGGGATGCCCTTTCTGGTGCTAACCGTATGTGGAGGGATGTATTCACTATAGTTGTTTCTCTGGTTGTTGGTAGGGTTGTGTGTGCAAATGAGGAATTAACCTAAGGCAGTTAAAATCCCCGACTCGATCAGGAATCGAACCCGGGAACCTCTGAACCAAAGATCAGTACGCTGACCATTGAGGCAAGGAGCCGAACTACAGTATTTTACATATACTCATTACTCTGCCTTACCCTTAAGGCAGCATTGGCAGTTTAGCATGTACGTCATGGAGTGATGATTCGAGCACTTTTATTTTAGTTCTATATATGTAAACGACGGGGAAAACACAGTGTCCTAATCGCATTCCGTTGTTAGACGTCAGGTCTTCTCGCACCAATGTTATTTTGGAACTAATGGCTGTGTGACGGTATACAGAGATTTCTTTCGATGGAAAATTGTAGACAACTATAACTGAAGGTCCTATATTTTTAATTTACCTGACAAAGAAATACCATAAAAAGCAAAAAAAGCATTGTATGCAAATAAAATCGTTCAAAAATGTATTTCGTTATAATACACATTCCCAGATTACAATGCTGTAAATATCTCCCCAAAGTGACAACTAAATGTTGCACCGAAACTTTGAAGCAAGAGAAAACCTGTCGAATAGTTTTGTAACTGGTGAAACATATGCATTGATGACCATTATTGTTATATTTTTCTTTACAAATATACATTATTCTAAAGCTGAACAAATGATTAGTATAAGTTCCCACAAATAACGCAAGTACAGCATTTTTTTTTCAAGTTGCTTTATGTCGCACCGAGACAGATAGGTCTTAAGGCGACGATGGGGCAGGAACGGGCTAGGAGTGAGAAGGAAGCAGCCGCGGCCGTATTTAAGGTACAGCCCCAGCATTTTCTTGGGGTGAAAATGGGAAGCCACGGACAATCATCTTCAGGGCTGCCGACAGTGTGTTTGGAACCAGCTATCTCGCGAATGCTGGATACTGGCAACACTTGAGTGACTGCAGCTATCGAGCTCGGTAAGTGCAGTATTAAGGTGACAGAAATTTAAGATTTTGGGTAATACCAAGTTTACAATCATTTTTTCAACAATAGTCATTTCCGTACTGACCATGAAGGACTTTGGAGGGATGGAATGTAAAGGCTTCCACTACACGTAACGTGGACCCTTGAGGGGGTGGAGTAGTTCGCTCTACGCCTGGCCGCCTTTGCCCACAGGAATTAATCTGGTATTCATTTTTTGTGTAGGCTGAGTGAGCCTCGTGGCCAGATGCACCTCCGGGAGTGGAAATCGCTTTTCTTAAATTTGTCGACTTCCTGGCGGGGAATCGAACCTACGTCTTTCTGGGCGAACCGAGCACGCCTTCACGGCCTCGACGAGGCAGCCCCTCGTTACAATAGCCTATACGTTTAGTAGACTATAGAATAATTTTCTACATTTGATTTAAGTAAAATTCCCATCTGCATTATTAAATGTGTTGGATCTGTATAGCCGAGAAGGAAGAGATGACCTTGCTTTTCTCAGGATTAGATTGCTTTGAAACCTCTCCAGGATATCGAGATAGTTTGAAATTGCACTGCCACATCTGGAGAGGCGCATGGCCCAGGGGTTCACTCGGGTCTTCATCAAAAGTGAAAGAAATGAGCTAATGTATGATATTTAGTGCCGAGGTTACGAATTGCGGGTGCCTTTTCCTTTCAGAAGCCTTCGGTCTCTCTTCGCTGCATTTGCTATCTTTGGATGTATATTACTGATTAATGGGAGATAATTTTAACTGAATTCTCTTTTAGGGTGCATCCTGAAAAGTCAGTTACCGACGTCAAGTCAAAATTTGGGAGTTAAACTACACGTATATTTCAAATGAGAGAGATTTGGAAATTGAACGACGTATATTTAAACAAATTTAATGTGTATGTATACCCCTTAGTCCCGCTTTCTGATATGGGGTCGGGGGTGAGGTGGCATTGAAATAACATATTTTACGGCCGGATGCCCTTCCTGAGGCCAGCCTCGGTTGAGGAGCTAATGAAGAAAAAATTAATGATGGTACATGAAACTGGGTCAGGAGGTGAAAGGAATCTGCTATGGCCTATGAATAGGAACTGTAAAAAAATACTTTGGTGAGATGACTAGCACGATGTAGCTGTGTGCTTTTATTTGGGTATTGGTGGTTTGAACCTCATCGTCAACGGTAGGTCTTCCATGGTCTCCATTTACCCACCATGCAAAGACGAGGGTGATTCTTAATCTAGACACTTTCCTATCCCAGTCTACTACTAGTGTTAGTGCGACATAAAACAGTTCGAAGAAAATGGATACATTCCACAGATATCACCAGTTTTCATGTGTGGAGATGACAAATACCAGTATCTCTAACGGTCATAACTCATGGTATGTAGGTGGGCGGTGGCTCGCCAGCATCACTGAAGGCCAAAACATCAAGGAACTTCGTCGTTAAGATTCCACTCGCAAGGTGGTACGGCAATAGTAGTGAACAGGTCACGGCATGCGGGTCGAGGATCCGCACACTTTCACCAGGCGTGGGAATACACGCACCCAGCTAGCATTCTCTGTAGTTCCGTGCCCCCACGCCTCCAGAAATGATTTAGTGATTAATTAATTGATTGGATCAACTGATTGGATTGTTTTATTTATTTATTTATTTATTTATTTATTTATTTATTTATTTATTTATTTATTTATTTATTTATTTATTTTTCCGTATAGAACAGGGTTTTTGCCGGGCTGAGTGGCTCAGACGGTTAAGGCGCTGGCCTTCTGACCCCAACTTGGCAGGTTCGATCCTGGCTCAGTCCGGTGGTATTTGAAGGTGCTCAAATACGTCAGCCTCGTGTCGGTAGATTTACTGGCACGTAAAAGAACTCCTGCGGGACTAAATTCCGGCACCTCGGCGTCTCCGAAAACCGTAAAAGAGTAGTTAGTGGGACGTAAAACAAATATTATTATTATTATTATTATTATTATTATTATTATTATTATTATTATTATTATTATTATTATTATTATTATTATTATTATTATTATTATTATTATAGAACAGGGTTTCCACTTACACTACAGCGGTATGTTACAATTAAACAAAACATAAAGTATACGTGTCACCATCTAATCTAATCCACATATTTTCCCGACGGTCGTACGGCACCAAGTTCCTTCCTTGAACGGATAGATGCCGAGCTGAGTGGCTCAGACGGTTGAGGCGCTGGCCTTCTGACGCCAACTTGGCAGGTTCGATCCTGGCTCCGTCCGGTGGTATTTGAAGGTGTTCAGATACGCCAGCCTCGTGTCGGTAGATTTACTGGCACGTAAAAGAACTCCTGCGGGACCAAATTCCGGCACCTCGGCGTCTCCGAAAACCGTAAGAGTAGTTAGTGGGACGTAAAGCAAATAACATTATTATTATTATTATTATTATTATTATTATTATTATTATTATTATTATTATTATTATTATTATTATTATTATTATTTAACGGATAGAGAATAATATACTGCCATGGAGTCGCAAGAACCGTATAGACAGTGCAGGATATTTGAAAGGAGTCACACCCCTGTGGTTCGCATTCTACTTCAAACTGAAGGTCCCGTAGATATGGTCATATCAGTAGTCACGTAAAATCCAAGCTTGCTTGCTTTTACAATGTGTTACCTGTGTACTGTAAAGCATGCCCACCCTCATCGGAGGGTCTGCCTTACAAGGGCTGCACTCGGCTAGAAATAGCCACACGAAATTATTACTGTAAAGCATACCCAGGACTGCTTTCTAAAGTTCGGCCAGGGTTGGATAACACTATTTTGGCTCACCATTCCTCTCTTGAAGGAATAAACAATAACCATACAACGAAGTCTACTGCCAGCATGTATTCGCGCACTCTGTTATGGAGGCAGTTTGTGAAATTTGAATGAGGTAAAAGGTGGAAATAATCATGTACACATAAAATGAACTACGTCAGTAGACACAGTTGGTATAAGGTAATTTTTGGAGCATTGCATTTAAACCAGCTTTCATTTACATTTGGGTGCGTATATCCTTAACTGATTACAAATATCTGTATACCGGAATTCTGGCCACAGTTGTCTCAGCCGGACTTAGCTGTTGTCGAGAGTTAACATTATGTTGCTGCGTCACATCGCTGTGACTATAAACCGAGCAATGAAGTTAGCGGTTAGAATCGTGTAATTAATTTTTGATGAGCATATAGGAGTGTGCATAAACGGCCTATAAGGTTCTTGCAATTCCATGTAGAGTAAACATTATTCTCTATCCGTTCAAGGAGGGAACTTGGTACCGTACGATCGTCTATAAAATGAGTGGTTACACTGATTGGATACTTACAAACGCGGCTAACTCATTGTGGTAAATTGGATTTAGAAATTGGGAAGAATATTTTGTGGTGATAAACTCTATATTTAATGTGATAGTTCATTTATATCGTCGTTTGTTATGAAAGTCCTAAAATGACTACTCAGAGACGTAGCATGTTTTACTCTCCACTAAATTCCTTAAAACTACTATGTACGAGTGCACTGGAGTTCGAGTTTTCCACTCTCGAACTCGGCCAACCACACAGTCCTCCAGTGCGTTGAACTCCTGCTCTGCAGGGCCGCTCTGAGCGCAGTGTCTTCCGTAAAGCAGTTAACTACACAACACAGCTAAGCCGCTCTGAATTCCGCGTCGCGAAAACCATCTGATTCACTCCTTGACGCACTCCCGAATGACTCTTGACTCGCTCGCGACTGACTCGTGT
Source organism: Anabrus simplex (assembly GCF_040414725.1). Lineage (NCBI taxonomy): Eukaryota > Metazoa > Arthropoda > Insecta > Orthoptera > Tettigoniidae > Anabrus > Anabrus simplex. Next base: position 1,058,187,710 of record NC_090266.1, read on the forward strand.
TTCCCCAGCTTCGCTCTTTATACAGGCTAGCGGAAGGATCTCGCAGTTTCAGCTTCCAGATCATTCCGGGCGTCTTCTCAATTGTTGGCCGTTTGTAGCGTCTTACAAGGAGCTCGGTCAGCTTGTTTACTGCGTGCCTCAACAATTTGCCTGGGTTGTTGGTTTGCTCGTCACTCGCGCCGCCCTCCGGCCCCCGCCACTCTCGGCCTTCATATTCACAATATATTACCAATTTCTCTGTTCGGTCAAAAATATAAGACAAGAAGTGCTTGGATGTTGAAAGTTTGCTTGCAGTTAGCCCCTAACCTGCAAGGATACGGGAATACTTTGTGACCGAAAACGCACATGAGGATCCTCCTTCCCACGAAAAAGGATGGGTCCGAAAAATCAGAAAGTAAAATGTTCCTACTTTGTATTCATTGATTCTCTTTGAAGAGAACGGATTGAGGGAGAGGAAGTTCCTAAGACAAATGCAGGAACACTGATCAAAGATTAGAAGGCCTGGGAAGCAGCAAGTTTGCGTGCAAGTAGACCCTAAGCTGTAAGGGTGTAGAAATACTTGGTGACCGAAAATTCCCTCGGAGATTCCAACGAAGTATTGCAAAAGAAGACCTTCCCGTTTCTAAACAGACTTATCTTTTACTTCAAAGACGACATGTCTCAGTCACTCGGGCTTTTATTATTACCACAGTGCAGGGGCAATTTTTCAGCAACGTGGAGTTAAGGTATTTTCCCCATGGAGAGTATGCTTGGCCATTAGAACGAAGGAAATTTAAGAATTATAATTGAAAACGGAGCAGTTTCCTCCTTACAGTTGATTTAATATAATTTTCTTCGTTTAAAAACCACCTTCTTGGCATGTAGCAGCAGTAGTAGTAAACGAATTCCAAATACCTACACGAATAATGTTCATCGGCGTGTCCTTTTAGATTAGATGTCTTTAGACTAACTCTTCTCTAATTTTGGAGTCTAATTGTGCTTTGCTTTCCTTGTGTGTGCAGCGTTCACAAAGAAACTGGCACACATTTGCAAAATGTATAATATTAAAAATGTGAAAATACGGACGCATTCTATTTTTTGTTACTATATGTTTTACGTCGCACAGATACAGACAGGTCTTGTAGTGACGATGTGATAGGGAAGGGTTAGGAATAGGAAGGAAGTAACCATAGCCTTAATTAAGGTACAAAATTTGTCTGCTGTGGAAATAGGTAACCATAGGAACCCATCTTCTGGGCTGCCGACAGTGGAGTTCGAACCCAATATCTTCCGATTGCAAGCTGACAGCTACGTGAGTCGAACTGCGTAGCTACTCACTCGGACATCGGGGGCATCTTACGTGACTGTTGATATCGTGATCAAAGCAACGAGACCTCCGGTTTTACGTGGAATCTGAACCACATGGAGGTGATTTCTCACGTCTACAATACCACCTACATTGGCTGGGATTCAAATCGTTGCCGCCTTGAAGGGAGTTAGCTATTCTTGATTCCCCATCATAAGTCTCAGAAAAGTGATACATTTCTGCTGACCTCTGCCACTTTCTTCTCAGTTTTGTACCCGTTTACAGCAATTACAAATATATACACCAGTGCAAAGTCCACAGTGCCATACGTTATCATTTTTCCGCATTCACAGCAAGTAAGCTCCCAGACAAGTTTATCTTTACATTGCTTTGATTTCAGGCTGGATTAACAATTTCCAAGTCCCGAAAATGAAAACATTTGAACATCCTCTTTCTTTCAAGTCCATTTTGTCACATATTATGGACTTCTTATTCACCCAAACTTCAACCGAAGCCATTTTACAACACATTTTGATATAAAAAAATTACGTACAACTGTCAATATCCCTATTTCATGTTTCCAGAGAACTTCTTTGTTATCTGTAGTGAAGTTCCATAAACCAAACTCCATGGCATAACAGCCCTGGAAGGGCCTTGGCCTATCAAGTGACCGCTGCTCAGCCCGAAGGCCTGCAGATTACGAGGTGTCGTGTGGTCAGCACGACGAATCCTCTCGGCCGTTATTCTTGGCTTTCTAGACCGGGGCCGCTATCTCACCGTCAGATAGCTCCTCAATTGTAATCACGTAGGTAGAATGAACCTCGAACCAGCCCTCAGATCCAGGTAAAATATCCCTAGCCTGGCTGGGAATCGAACCCGGGGCATCCGGGTAAGAGGCAGGCACGCTACCCTTACACCACGGGGCCGGCTTAGTGAAGTACAGTAAGCAGTAAATGGTCCAGAGTAGTTTAATCATAAACGGTTCTTCGTGTGTTGAATGTCCGTTGTCCCTCTTTGTTCCTTTTCTTTTTGTTGTTATTTTGTATCCATGTGACGCCTTACTAATCCATCCCCGACCTGTTCTTGCCACGGACGTTCATTCAGCCGTGACCTAGTGAAAGTAGGACGTACGTTTTTGATATTCCTCACGTGACAGATGGTGCTACTCCGGCTCGCGCCATCTGGGTGTACTCGCCAACTTCTCCACATGCGTGGCACCTTCTCTAGCACTGCTAGTATGGGACCACGCTTCACCACTAGTTAATGAGCAGAATCAGTCGATAATTCGAGAGTACACACACATTTTAAACTCTTCTCTTCGAAACCAACGAACCATGCAGCGTAACTAACCGCAAGTAATTTAATAATAATAATAATAATAATAATAATAATAATAATAATAATAATAATAATAATAATTTTTATGGTGTGATTTACGTCGCACCGACACACATGTTTTACGGCGACGTGGGATATGAAAGGGCTATGAGGGCCCCCCCCCTGGTGTGAAAATGGGAAACAACGGAAAACTATTTTGAGGACTGCTGACATTGGGGTTCGAACCCACCAACTCCCGGATGCAAGCTCACAGCTGCGCGGCCCTAACCACACGACCAGCTCACCCGGCACTGTGATTACGAGGTAGAGGGTGGATTTTGACATATTTGCATGTTTTGTTCATTTCAAAATATAATATGCCCATGAGAAATAAAGGCAATTCATACCATTTGAAGTCGAATGACTTAAGTTTTGTAGTGCATATAAATACATATATACATAATAGGAGCATATTCTTGACATTCGTGCATATAAATACATAATTGTAGTTTTTGTATAAAATAACATATATATATATATAAAACATGTACTGACTGACGTATTCATCATCGCCGAGCCAAAACTACTGGACACAAAGAAATTAAAATTTGGAAGTACATTTATATTAGGGCGTAGGTGCTCCCTAAGGGAGGATGTTTGGATATTAGGTCGCTAAGGGGGTGAAAAGAGGGGTGAATTGTTTAAATGAGTGTATCTATATCTCAAAAGCTTAAAAGTTTACAGACGTAAAAATTGGTATTTGGAATCTCCTTTAAAAATAAAGGAATATGTGTTTTTTTGTTTTCGGAAAATCCCATTAATGTGAGGTTAAAAGGTGAAAATGGGGTTGAATACCTTTTATGACGATATTTATATCTCAGAATCTAAAGACGTTATAGACATGAAAATTGGTATTTGGCATCTCCTGTAAAAGTAAAGAAACATAGATAATTTGTTTTTCGGAAAATCCACATAAGAAGAACTAAAAATGGTGGTGAATTTTTATAATGAGCATATCTACAGTATACCTCAAAAACTTAAAATGTTTCAGATGTGAAAATTGGTATTTTTATTAGGATACTGATATCTATAAAAGCTAAAGATGTTACGGACGTAAAAATTGGTATTTGGAATCTCCTTTAAAAATAAATAAACACGTAATCTCCTTTAAAAATAAAGAAAAATGTATTTACTTTTTCGACTTGAGGGAAGACTGTTTCACACATGTACACTTCTGTGTCGCATGGTCGTCTTAGCCCCAAAAGGTACTACCACAAACATGGTTTACAAAGAATTTCTGGGGTAAATGAAACTCATTTTTGGGTGAGTTTTTATACTTCACGAATTTTCAGATAATGTCTTAGTACAATGCCAAGGAACGATTACTTTGATCAAATTAGCAAAACCACGCGAGCGAAGCCGCGGGTAATTGCTAGTCTGTGTATAATTGCGTCGACGTCGGCAAGCCTGGTCAGTGCATTGCGCGCTCGCCGGAGCCGCTGCTATGCTGGATCTATAAGGTTCATCTCTTCGATGTATGAAGATCAGTAACCACTAGAAATCATGCCAAGCGAAAAAGCAGTTGCAATTATTCTACTTCAGCAATGGATATTTTGAGAACCAACCTTATACATGGAGGACAAACTACTATTTTGGATAGTATACAGTAGCGCATGTATGAGTGCATATATTCCTGTTATTTATTGCATCGATGCATGTATATTTTGCCACTTTTAGTGTATATTATTCCGCCCTCCAGTAAACAGACATTGCGACCGGGTTGTCTCCAAACTAATGTAACGTTTTAAATAATCGGTAACAAATTCGAAAGCTGAACTTGTGTTCATGTGTTGGTACGTGCCCTGAAATTGTGAAGTCATTGTTTTGAAACCTTACGTATGTAACATAGTTTACTCTATCAGTAAATATAATTAAAGAAGTGAACAACCTTAGATCTAAATACATTAAGAGCGTGTAAATAGTCTTAATAGTTCATTGCACAACATGTTGCATGGAAGGACTTCTAGAGGTTGCTGTGGGGAGCTACTTTCTTGTGATGGCATGTGATAACGCATGTGGGTCTTTATAGAGCGTGACAATTGTCTTTCCACGAATATCCTCCTCCGGTATCGTGAGAGAATACAATGCTTGTTACGTTCTACCTCGCATGTTCGCGCCGTATGTGTATGGCAGATCATTCAGAATACACAGTGCAATGGTGCAATATACCAAACATAAAACATTTTACGCGTAAATACATATTCGACAACGACAGAGACAAGAAATATTTCAATATTCTGTTACTATTCCCAGTAAATTGTAACTTGAATATGGTAAATCCGAGCGCAATATATATCCTCAAGTCTCAGTTTTTTTGTAGCATTCTGCTCACTTATCTGGGATTGGCACGGATATGTATTAACCGCATTTTTACGGCCGGATGCTTTTCCTGACGCCATCTCTATGAAGAGGTATGTATTAACTGCTGTGTGTTTCTGTAGTGGTTGTTAGTGTGATGTATTGTACGCAAATGAAGGTATGCATTCAGACAATCACAAATACCCAACCCTCTGATACAAGAATTAACGAAACGTAGCTAAAATCCCCGGTTCGATCGTGAATTGAACTCAGGGTCCTCAGATCCGAAGACTACTACGCTGACCATTCAACTCGTGAGCCAGGTAAGAACAATGGCAGGAGGGGATTCGGAATGAGGAGATAAAGGCTAAGTTAGGAATGAACTCGACGGATAAAGCGGTACGCATACATCGTCTTCGGTTGTGGGGTTATGCAAGGTGAATGGACGAGAATAATGGACTCGCGTCATGAAGGGTAAGAGAAGTAAAGGGAGGCAGACGACGATAGTTATGCTCAGTTTGTAATGACCTAAAAATAAGAGGTATAGAACTAAACGAGGCCACAAAGCAAGTTAAAAACTGAGGATTGCGGCAGAATTTAGTATATTCACAGAGGAATGCAGACTAAATATTGAAATGCAGGAGTCTGTAATGAAGGTGCATGCATGTTGTTACTTTAGTTTTCTTTACGTCGCACTGTCACAGATAGGTATTATGGCGACGATGGGATAGGAAAGGGCTAGGAGTGGGAAGGAAGTTGCCGGGGCCTTAATTAGGGTACAGCCCCAGCATTTGCCTGGTGTGAAAATGAGAAACCACGGAAAACGATCTTCAGGGCTGCCACTATCTCCCGAATACTGGATACTGGCCGCACTTAAGAGACTGCAACTATCGAGCTCGGTTATTTTAGTTTCCTACGTGACAATGATGTATGCGTAATTAATCGGATTAGTTATAATTAATTAGGACTAGTGTTGGGAAAAAAGTAATCTAGGCCTGTTAGTGCGGTGCCATCCTGCCATTCTCCTGGAGTTTAATTGGATAACTACTTGTAGGGTGCCCTAGAGAATATGTTAACCACTATTTTTTTGTCTGAGGCTGAATGCACCTGTTTGTGGTCCTTCAAACGAAAAGGGAAAAGAAAAGGGGAATTGTTATAAACCGATACTTTGCAGCGAGTGCACATGAGAGGAAATCGAATGTTGTGGTTGTGTATCTTTTATAGTGATTTTCGATCTGAATGCTCTTTCTCGATAGCTTTATAAATTTCGTTCTTATGTTTCGCGGCTGCGTTACTCAGCAGTTTCGCCGATTCATCCGTCTAGTAGAGTTTTAGTGGGGTTTACCGCACCCCGTGTAACTAGAATCGTTACTGCAAGGATGACAGGCCGTCCTTGAGAACTGTTCTCATATAGTTTAACACTGGTAGGTCATGTATGCTATTTACTTACGGGAGCTATGCTAATATCATTAATTTGGATATTTGTTTGTCAATGGTCATATTATAGCTGTGTAGTGTTGACAATGGACACACAGTTGGACCAGATTCGTTAGATGCTGGATGAGACCCTGAACAACACCAATGTTGAAGAGATACTTTTAGTAGGTTTAGAAGAGGAAACCGATGAAAATGAATTAAGAGAAGATGATAGTATGACAGCAAAGTACTTCGGAAACAGACAATGGAGTGATGGTGGTGGTATTGAATGAATGTTGTTTTGAAAGGAATGAAAGACTGTCGTTGGACCCCTTGCGACAACTGACGTTAATATGATCACTCGCGGGTTAAGGGCTAAACGTGCACACCAGTGACCATCCGGCCATCACGGAGCAATAGTAGGAGTTCGTGATGAAATCTCCTTCGCGAATACCTGGATCCGGTAGCCTTGAGTAGTTTGTAACAGTTCCTCGTATGACCTGTTCAGATGAACCTGTTAGCAAAGTGCGGAAGATCTTGCAGGAAGTGGAGAAAGGACCAGTTTTGCAGGAAACGAGAGAAGCTAGGGAATTAAATATTACTAGTGACTTGCAAATCAAATGCAGCAGAAAGAAAAAGAAATCACGGTCAAAGGTATCTGGTTGAAACTGCAGTCGGTATTTGTTACCTACTTGTTGTCGTTGACTCTCTGGGCTCAGTGTCTCCAAAATGAGTGTCTCTAGCATCGGCCGCGTCTATGAGGACGTCCCCTAGCAGATATGTCAGTATTTTAAATTTTATACAGCGAAGGTAACTCTGAAAGTTCTTGTAAGAGCCAAGTATCAAGCAATAGCTCGTAGTAATACCACGCCACCGTCTTAACAGCACGGTAACGCGCTACTGCTTGAAATTGACGATTCTGGCGCTGTAGCACTACGAGCAGTGATATAATCTGCCACTCGACACCTAATGAAAGACCTTGGAATTAATTCAAGAAACTGAGAATGATATAGGAAATCGACAATTTTATATATATTTTTTTTTTTTGGGGAGGACCTTCATATTGCACTTCCTAAAATGAGGGATCGTTCTTTGAAATTGCTGTTTACATTCTCGAAAACTGCTTATCAAATTACATTCATAGATGTACGTCTAAATATTCCATAGAGTACGTGGTACACGAGTATAGCGCAGATGTCTGTATTTTTTGAACTCTGTATACAGTCAAGTTTATGTAGTGACCACTGTAATAGCCACGTATCGTGTTCGCAAATATCAGTAGGTGATATCTGTAGGATTAATATAGCTGCCTCACAGCATACGAGAAATGTAGAAACTAGACTAGACTTGATTTCTGCTCCTGGAAAAGTAGCCTACTTGACTTTTTTTGTTAGTGTTTTAACGTCGCATCAACACATGGAAGGTTTTCTGCGACGCGAGAAAGGGACACTTATAGGATAGGATTGGGGTGGGAACGACCGGGGCCTTAAAGTGCAGCTCCAGCATTATCTAGCGTAAAATTTGGAAGCCATGAAAAAACCTTCAGGGCTGTCAACTATGGGATTTGAACCCACCATCTACCGAATGCAAGCTCATCGCTACGGTACCCAAACCTCACGGCCAACTCGCTCGGGTATTTGACCTCTCTCGGCTTACGAAAGAAATGGATGCCAGGTTAATTACTGGGGGAAAAGTGACTGGGTTTGAAGCTAACCACTTTATCCCACCTCGTGATGGAACTTATGAGCGGGGTCGGTCTTTGCCTTTCCCTTCTCTAGGGACCTTCATGGCCTGTAACGTGCATGACATTGCCCTTTATGAAAATCACTGAGAAAAGAAGTGGCTTAATGTTCCTCCCTCAAATTGCGAGGAGGTCGAACGCAACAGATTGATGATCCTGAGGAAAATAAGAGACTCGGCGAGGGCCTAGCATATTGGTGAATTGTACACACAGCCGCGCAAGACTTGGCCGGCAAATAAATATTTAATTTAATACATTGTCGAAACGCCGAGGATAGTCGTAAACTGTGGCGAGCTGGTGGTCGAAGAGATGATACTTTGTATCCTACCACCTGCACAATATGTTCATCCTATTTCAAATACGAGGATTTTGAAAGAAAGCCATCTTATGCCACGACCAATTGTTGAATGGTTGAGTGTACCGTTGTCTAATAAGAAGAGCAAATAATTTAATCATACTAAACAATGAAATCAACTCAGATTTACATTTTCGTTGATTTTTATTCTCGTTGGTTCCGAAAATGATGATCGAGGAGCGCACAGGCAAGAGGATATGTGCATCTAATCTAGAAAATAAGTCGAAGACCAAAATACATTGCAAACTTCATATATGCAGTATTGCATCTCTCATGGCTAGAAACAGTACCGCGAAGTAACACTGAAACTCTTGGAACACTGAGGCAAATATTTGATTGTTGAAAATGAGCGAAAAATACATTTATTTCTGTTTTCAGGTTTTGTAATATAGGCCCTACACGTTTATATCCTGATAAAAGTGTGAACTGGACCTCGAGCCATTCTTGTACTACCAACAAGTAGTAAATGGGATATATTTTATATAGCTGTAGTACACTTTCACGAATTATGTTCCATTTCTCTGAGCCTTGAATTCATTCAAATCTTTACAAATATTCCCGCTTAAAGCCCTCTCTCCGTTTAATACGGTATCCTAGACACGTCAACTAAATTATTTTAAGGATGCTGTACTTTCGAAGAATGAGAGAGAACCACAGTGTCTCAAAGTCCTAAATTCTATCTACGTATACGCATTCGATTCACATGGCGAAATTTTCACAAATGTCTTTTTTAACGTCGCACTAACACATCGTAGGTTTTCGGTGATGAAAGAATGGGAAAGGGCTAGGATTGGAAAGGTAGCGGCCGTGGCCTTAATTAAGGTACAGCCCCAGCATTTGCCTGGTGTGAAAATGGGAAACAACGGAAAGCCATTTTCAGGGCTACCGACGGTAGGATTCGAACCCACTATCTCTCAAATGCAAGCTCACAGTTGCACGACCCTAACCCCAGGTCCAACTCGCTCGCTACAAATGTATTTCTTGTTGAGAAATCGATATTCCGGAAATCATGGAAACGTGAATTGTAGAAGCGCGCTCAAAACATGTGGCCGATTTTTTTTCGAAGTTTTTCTTTTATATGCACTATTACGTAGTTTAATTACGTTAGTGCAAGTATAGTTTTACTGACTTCGTAACACAACACCGGGAGGCGATTCCTGTTCAAGATGAATTGCTGCTGCAGACAATATTTTGAGGGCCCTTTGAAAAGCGTCTTAACTATGTTTCATTTTAATTGCTGTGGATGTCGCGTGTCTTCTTTCTTGTACAGTCACATGACGTTGCAGAATGAATTAGGAAATGAAATAATTTGAAGCAATACTCTTTTAATGTTTATAGTCAGTGATCCAGAACACCACGGTGTAGAATGTGAATTGCAGCGGGAATGTGTTTGTCAATGTCTGGAGAGAAGTGAGACTTGTCACTCATTCCCAGGACTGTATTACGGAGGTCATTGGCCTCAGTGTTCTCACGAAACATTGCCTAATATTTCGTAGTACAGGTGTCTACTTTCATTAGCTACTAACGTGCAGGATATGGCGCAATCTCACCATGAGAGTTCCGCTGTTAACCAGATTAAATTGATGTTCCCCAACTACGCTTCTTCCGTAGGCAATGTTTCAGGCGAATTGCACGTAGAGAGAAGTGAAGTGAACATTTTGTTACTCTTTCAGTATCTTACCCTATCGCACTTTATTTTACCTAGATATGTCGTTCACGAGAATCATTTTCTTTCGAGTATCTATATATGACACGTCCTTGATCGATTTACAGGTACCCAGATTATTTACTTCGGTATCTGTGGAACCTTTTCATTTCGTATCACATTTTTCATATTATGTGTTACCGCGGTGGATGTCCTAACACTCGAGCCGCTCGTTATTTATGGAAACAAGTGCATGTCTCTTGGCGATAGCAGTCTCGATATGTTAAAATAGTGTGCTGCAGTTTGGCCGAAACACTTCTCTGAAATGTTTAATCCTATAGGCTCCGCTTCAGGGCTCCAACTTTCATTAATTCTAAGCCATTTTTCGATTTAAAATACCAGTGATTCACTTATTATTTTGAGAAATCGTGTCGCAAATACTACTCGAAATACATTAATCATTAATCCCGACTAATTGGGGCTCTAAGTTGTCAGATTTTTTTTGTTTTTTTTTCTAGTTGCTTTATGTCGCACCGACACAGATAGGTCTTATGGCGACGATGGGACAGGGAAGGGCCAGGAGAGGGGAAGGAAGCGGCCGTGGCCTTAATTAAGGTACAGCCCCAGCATTTGCCTGGTGTGAAAATGGGAAACCACGGAAAACCATTTTCAGGGCTGCCGACAGTGGGGTTCGAACCTACTATCTCCCGAATACCGGATACTGGCCGCACTTAAGCGACTGCAGCTATCGAGCTCGGTAGTTGTCAGAATTAATGAAAGTCCAGATTAAACAAAATAACTTATGAAATGAGCCAAGGTACATATTAAAATACACTAAACGGTAGAGAGAACTTGTACAGTACAGTATTTTAAATTTAAGAAATACAATATTAGGTCCTACAAAATACAGAATAACTAGTGCAGTACAGAATTTAAACATAGCAATCAAGGCACACCTTAATCGACCACACTTGACACGCTTACTGGTTTGAAGAAACTTCTGATCTTTTGTTGTCTTCCTTAATAATTAATAATTAACTCACGCAGATGCCTCAGATGTTCGTAATATGCAGATATGTTTTCATAATTGTTATCTTCAACGTATTTAATGTGGGTTTTTTTTGCTAGTGGCTTTACGTTGAACCGACACAGATAGATCTTATGGCGACGATGGGATAGGAAAGGCCTAAGAGTTGGAAGGAAGCGGCCGTGGCCTTAATTAACGTACAGGCCCAGCAAGGGAAACCACGGAAAACCATCTTCAGAGCTGCCGACAGTGGGATTCGAACCCACTATCTCCCGGATACAAGCTCACAGCCGCGTGCCTCTAACCGCACGGCCAACACGCCCGGTAATGACAATGTTTAGATGGTTTTGAATTTCACTATGTTTTGGCTTAGGGTTAATAATATCACCTGTTTCATTCTGGTCATATTCATCCGTTTCAGAACTTTCTGGAGCGATCACACATTCAACGATTCTGCGTATTTTACAACATTGCGTTCGTAACTCAGCTTTATACTGTAATTGCATTTATATTATTATTATTATTATTATTATTATTATTATTATTATTATTATTATTAAACGGCTGTCCGCATTAAGCGAAGTCCGGGATAATGGGGTCCGGATTAATGTGGTTCAATTATATTCTCAAAGTGCTGTTTAAGTTCTGAAGTTATCTTAGTACTCTCCTTCGAAAGGTGATGAATATTATTGAAATATTTAAGTGTACAACATTTGTCCAGCTCCTTGGTTGAATCGTCAGTACACTGGCCTTCGGTTCAGAGGGCCTGGGGTCAAGGATTATAACTGCGTATGTTGAATTCTTCTGACTCGGGGATTGAGTGTTTCTGTTCGTTTTAATACACATCTCTGCATCTACGTAGAACAAACCAGACCACACTACACCACACTAATAACCATCACAGAAGCACGCAGTTGTGAAAACATCCATCTTCATAGGGTTGTTATCAGGATGGGCATTCGGCCGTAAAACTCGATCAAATCAACGTCCAAGTGCTGACCGCGATAAAACGGAGAAAATTCCAGCAAGTAGAAGTTTAGGCCTCTACATTTCTGGGATAGTCATTACTTAAGTCATGAACAGAAAATTACTTGAAACTTACCTTACGAAATATATTATTATTATTATTATTATTATTATTATTATTATTATTATTATTATTATTATTATTATTATTATTATTATTATTATTGATTTATGCCCACTAAGGAGCGCTGATGACTAGTTCTCCCTCGATGCTCTTCTACGTTCCCAATATATCTTGAGTCCTGCTGAAAATTTATTTTTCTCCTGTGAAAGGGGCTTCCGACTTCTAGGGACTCTAGGTGGTGGGTTCCAAGACTGTACCATAGCACAAAATTTGGAACGATCTTCTATATCAATGTCTGAAATCCCAGCCGAATCCAAGTCCTATATATTTATTATTATATTTGTTTTAGTACAATTTCCTGTGTTCATGTGGACTTTCATCAATTTCTTAGAAGAGTTATTCAGATGTCAGATCACCTATCCTCTCGTGAATCAGGCAGACTGAGTGGGTCAGACGATGGAGGTGATGCCCTTCTGAGACCCAGTTGGCGGGTTCGATACCGGCTCCGTCTGGTGGTGTTTGAAGGTGCTCAAATACGGCATCATAGTGTCGGCAGATTTACCGGCACGTAAAATACTGTTGTGGGTCAAGCCTCCGGCATATCGGCGTCCCTGAAACCCGTACACCTACAATTATAAAGATCTGAATTATTATTATTATTATTATTATTATTATTATTATTATTATTATTATTATTAATAGCCTAATAATCTGTCCTGACTGTGTGCCCCTGTGGGTGGGGGACGCAGACGAAAAATACACCCACGGTATCCCCTACCTGTCGTAAGAAGCGACTAAAAGGGGCGACCAAGGGATGATTGAATTAGAACCATGAAACTGCTTGTGATTAGTGCAATCATGGGGGGGAAAGCTATGGGTCGCATTTTCTTGAGTAGTACCACTGCTAGGTACACAATAGGATTGTGATTAGTAGTAGCAGAGAGCGGTTCACTGTGGGTTTCCAGTACCTGAGATTAGTACCACTATATGAGCGACACTGTTGGTCTGCGTTGCCTGTGATTTGTACCCACTTTTTAGGAACACCACGGGGTAGTACGACTCCCTATGATTAGCACACCTATGTGAGGCACACCATGCGTTTGCGTTGCCTAAGAGTGGCGCCATTATGTGAGAAACACCATAGGTCTGCGTTACCTGTACGACGTACAATACTTGTGAGTAGTACCATAATGTGTGGAATACAGCGAGTTCACGCTACCTTTGATTAGTACCGCCACTTGAGAAATAACATGGTTCTACTTTACTAGCGATAAGTGCCATTATGAGGGACCGTTAACCTGGATATTGACCCCCTTTAGACAATAAGCATCATCGATTCAGAATTGTGCTTTGGAAGCAGTCCCTTGGTCAGTAATATTGTTTCTGGGATGGTGAGGCATTGCGGGTCAGATCCACTGATTGTTTTAAATTTATATTCATCCATTCATCGTTTTGAATTCTGGTCATTGGATGAATTTTTTTACTTTAAAATTGTCATTACATTTCGTACCATTAGGGGCCCGATTACTTAGATGTTAGGCCCCTTTAACCAACAAGCACCATCATCATAATGACTATGTGTGACGTAGTCAGGCACTATCCTCCATCGATCAAGGTTGTGAGCTAAAATCACGGAAGAGTCTGTTGACATGAAAGAATACTTATTGCAAGAGATTTGTGTTAATATATTTACTGACATGTTCAAGGACCACTCTTTAGAACAAAATTCTGACGTCTCTTAGGTCGGTAGTCGTTGAAGGGCCATCGAACAAATTATTATTATTATTATTATTATTATTATTATTATTATTATTATTATTATTATTATTATTATTATTACTATTATTATTATTATTATTATTATCATCGTGGATCTGACCTGCGATTTTCCTTATTGATCTCAGTTAGTATTTATCGAAGTTAGTGGTGAACAGTTTCCAGGTTGATAGGCGAAGCTCTTCGCCTCCATTTCTACGATCTCCTAAGTGGCAATTCGGCTTATACCACCTGTTCTAGGTAACTTTATGAAGCAGTTGATGGTTACAATTGTACGCGGAGCCGGAAGCCAATTACTTCGTTAGGTTTTTACCCTGTCGAGGCGATGACCACACCTCTGTGATGTGTGTTAACCGCTCCTTGTGGTCGTTTACCTCTACAAGCGGGATGCTCTTTGCGACGGAACGAGTTTCGAAGTGAACTCAAGCGTTGCTGGAGGCGAGCATGGTTGCCATGTTGAACACCGTGACTTGGAAGTTATTTCAAGAAACCATTGAGAGTTGACACAGAAAATAAGACACATCTTATCTTGTGTACTGTGTATCTTCATTTTGCTGCAGATGATGATTTGTCCTTAAAACCATCGTCATTGTCGATGCATGTCATGTTCACACCACGTGACGAATCAGCACGAGGCAGGACGCAGAATCTTCACCTCGGTTTAGAGCTGTTAGTTGATGACGTATAAATGGTATTTGTTTTGTTTGGGGCTTGAAACATCGTAATCAACAGTGCCGTATACTTGCTGCCCGTTTAATAGCCTATAATCCAGTACTGGTTCATGTTTTTTTTTTACATTTAAAATGTTCTTAGTCGCTTTAACTCATTGGCCATATCGCGACTAACATTCAATTTAAAAATATCAAAACAGTTTGCAGTTTTACATAAACAAGACTTACATTGAACATACAATCTGTGAAAATATAATGGTAATATAAACAAGAATCTTACAACAAATTAATAATTTGGGGGCATAGTGAAGTAGTGTTCAGCGCCTTTTTGAGCTCACTAGGAATACTGTTGTACTTTCGCCGTTGATTGTAATGTCGACATTCAGTGATTATAGCTATGCTCGATTGTCAATGGTGAGTTACATACGTTGCAGATAGGATGTTGCTCTTTTTTTTTTGAAGACACCCGTGGATTACCTTTGAGTCTCTTATCCTCAGTCGTGATATTAAAACCTGATCTTTCCTGCAAAGGTTCCTAACTGGGTACTGTGTTATGGAAATGGAAGTTATTTCACGGAGTTTTCTTTTTGAAGTGGCCAGCCAGTCCATCTTCCATTGTTGGCATAACATTTGTTTAACATGTGTAATTATGTCGCTATGAGGTATAAGTGTTGTTGGGTCACTCATTGAATGTCTCGTATCTCCTTTTGCTGCCTGATCAGCAGACTCATTACCTTGGATTCCACTGTGTGAAGGTATCCATGAAGGTATCCACATTATGGTAACAAGTTTTCCTACGTTCTTGATTTCAGGAAATAGGGAGGGCATTTCCTTTGTGAGAATGTGGGTCGATGAAGACTTCTAATTGCAGTTATTGCATTTTTGGAGACGGAACAAATTATAGATGAATTGGAATAGTTTATTTGTGGAATCTATAACACAGCCTGTTTAAGTGCCAAGAGTTCGTTAGAAAAGATGGTGTAGAAGTCAGGCAATCTAAGAGTGATGAGAGGGTAAATGAAGGCCGGGAGTGTCCGAGGACATGTTCGGCTTGCCAGGTGCAGGTCTTTTGATTTGACTCCCGTAGGCGACTTGCGCGTCATGATGATGATGATGATGAAGACGACACATACACCCAGCCCCCGTGCCAGCGAAACTAACCAATGGTGGTTAAATTTCCCGACCCTACTGGGAATCAAACCCCTGTGACCAAAGGCCAGCACGCTAACCATTTAGCCATGGAGCCGTTTAGTGATCAGGGTATATATTGTGACACAACTATTTCTTTCGTTGTACTTTGATACGTCAGTATAAATGACTGTGTTTTTTGTTTCTGTTGCAAATCTCATTGAATAAATTGTTGATATACAGATTTATTAGTCTGATCTTTAGGGTTGTATTTTTGTGTTAAGCTAGGATCCAGAAAGGCGATATCCTAGCATATTTCTAGAGGTGAAAAGAACTAACTACTTAATGTTTATTAGACAAATACTAAGCTAGGACCTGGGAAACTGGTTAACCCACTTCTGGCTCAGGCGTACAAAGTTCATAATTTCGTGATTTTTCATAGCATTTGCCAGGGACCTGTATCAGTCGACTTACTGACACGTTAAGGAACCGCTGTGCCGGGTGAAATCCCGGTACTGGCTTAATTTTAAAATATATAGTAAGTGAAGGGAATTCACTCTTGCGTGTTTCTCTGTTGGCGGTAGTGTGATATGTTGTATGTAAATGAAGGCATGCCTTTGAAACGATCACAACCAACCTGCCTCCGAGCTGGGGGCATTAACCAGGCGTGGTTAAAATCCCCATCCCGGTCGGAAATCGAACCAAGGCCTAATGAACGGATAACCACTAAAACAGGGAGCCGGAAGAACGAAGTATTACCGGTTTTATTATTATTATTATTATTATTATTATTATTATTATTATTATTATTATTATTATTATTATTATTCGTGGATTTCAACGGCTGATATTATTTCGATCCTGATTTTTCCGGAGCAAACAACATGTTGGAGAATACTATTGAAAACTCTCACGTTTCGCTTATTTCACTTTTTATATTAATATTGTTATTGCCCGCACATTGTCATTTGATTGACTCCGAAGCACTGTTTTCACGTTTATCCTGTGACTCAAGAAGTGCGACTATTCTCTTTGGAGTTCTCGAGATAGCAGTGGCATGCCTTGACGTGCGGGCTGAGTATCTTTCAGAATATTTGGTGGGCAGAGTGAGGTGTGAAGGAATTCCACCGGTCACCGAGCATCGTCAGAAGGATCAATCATGTTTCTTACGGCAATGACGTAACTTACAAATGGCGATTTGAAGATAATCGGGAGGATCTTCCCCCAACTAAGCAAGCTGACAACGCGCTAAGAGTCTAGTAGATGTCTGCTTGCATTCGGGAGATGGTGGGTTCGAATCATATCAGCTCCTGAAGATGGTTTTCCGCGGTGTCTTACTTTCACACCAGGAAAAATTAATGAATTAATTAATGAAGGCCACGCCCGCTTCCTTCCCAGCCGTTCTTTCGTATTCCACTGTTGATATAAAACAATCACTCAAAATACGATATTTAAGAGTTATTGAAAAGAATATCTTTCTATGGGAAACAAAATCAGGTCTGTGTAGGTTAAACAGACGGGGTAGGGGGGGGGAACCTGCACAATGAACGTCATGTGAAGATGTATCACAATATGAGCGAGCGAGTGGAAAGTCGATATTATTAGTAAAAACCGCAATTACCAGTTTTAAACCATTAATTCAGAACTTACAATGTACTAATATCAAGCCAAAAGACTTAAATTTATATTTGGGCTGTGATCAGACTTTAAATATTCCATATTTATCTTAAAATATATCGAGATCACTTATTTTGTTGTAAAATAAAATTTGACCTACACCCTGTAGGGTCAGAAGTTCTTTGAATGCTGTAAGTAGTGGTGTATTGAAAGAGAAACGAAGCCCTTGAGCTTCATTTAATTCCTGCTCCATTTCTCTGTGACCCGCAATTCTTTAAAACCTGCACTTTTAAAAGACACATTGCTCTCGTATGCTTCACACTGAAATCAGATGCATGTTGAATTAGTGGAACATCGTTCGGCAATATTAATTATCCGTGTGTTCATAGCGCGAACACAGTTTCAACATTTATAGTAACCACGTCGTGTTCGGAGAGGGGAAAACAATTACGCTACGTTTTACTCATAGTTTCATGTTATGGAGCATCTTCCCGATCTTGCAATATTAGTTGATTTACGGGAAGACCTCTAGTTCTCTACCAGTTTAGAATTTCTGTTCCATTTTGAAGACATTACTAATTATGTTTTCAAAATCTGGTAATGAATGCATTAGTCTTGTAAAACTAAGATTATTTTTGTGCTAATTGTAGCAAGAAAGATGTTCATTTTATCGACAATAAGCATTCATCGTCAACCCATTAGTAGGCTGCTGTCTCCAAAATATCCTGCTAGTTACTTCCAGTGGTACATACTCTGCTGTTCATATAGACGATATGTGGTGTAACAAAACTACGGGAGGAAATTTCAAGAATGGTTTCTTTATATAGAGAGGGGGGAAAAAAAGTTTTATCAACATGGCTTCGGCAATCCATAGTTTGAGATAACTCCCACTGCATTGGATAAAATCGACACACGAACGGATTGCAAAAGGCTAGGAATGGGAAGGAATTTTTTTCTTTTTGGCCTACACTAATAACGTTCGGCCTCGGAAGACCATGCGGCCAGTATAATGGAAGGAAGTAACCGAAGTCTTAAAAGGTAAAGCTAATTTTAAAACTGATTTCTCCTATAGATAAACTAAATGATCTGGTTGCTAGACGTTTTCCTTCACCCACACATTGAAAGGTAGATCCCAAATATGGCACATGACCAGCTTGCAGGATGTTCCTAGATAGCCAGCCACCCGCATGGCAGCCTAAACTTGCAAAACTTATTTCCGACATCCGAATTGAAGACAAGGCTGTTTTCTTCCACACTCATAATTTCTGCCACAGGAAAACAGAAACTGGGTGACAGTGGGTTTGAACCCCACTGTCGGCAGCTCTGAAGATCATTTTCCGTGGTTTCCCATTTTTCACACCAGGCAAATACTGGGGCTGTACTTTAAACAAGGTCATGGCCGATTCCTTCTCACTCCTAGCCCTTTCCTCTCCTATCGGCGCTATAAGACCTATCGCTGTCGGTGTGACGTAAAACAAATTCTAAATTTATCTCTCTCTCTCTAAAACATAGGCTCTTGTAGGTTCAGATTCTTCGACATTAGCCTATCACAGCTCTAGTCCGAAGTTAATATCTCATTGACTGTGAATCTTCAACTGCTAAACCACAATCAGGAAGTCTTTTTCTGTTCTTTCCTTTCCAGTTTCTTCTGTCATTCATTAAAATATTGCTTGATTATCATTCATAATCGCCCTATAAGTATAGGCATCAGGCCACAGCAATAAACATATTCCTGTACCTGGACGCCCGTCGGGGGCTTTATGCCTTGCACTTGGCTGCAGTTGAGTAAATTGTTCTCCAGTCCTTAAAAGCGATATACATGACCAAATGCATTACTTAAATAGTTATTTGCACGGCTCTTGTACCCAGGATTTCAGATTTTATATCCAGGACGAAATAACTGGGCTTTTAGATGGGCAAGAAAATTCTACGGATTTCCATGCCATTCACGTCGACGTGTAAGGGATACCTGATTGCATGTTTGGTAGCCATCCAGCAAAAGCAAGCAGTTTGCTCTGTGCTGGATTTTCCGGTTTCGCTACTCCGTGCACGCTGAAACAGAACGTCGATACTTATCATTTAGGTCACCAGATGGCATCACTTCATGGTATATTTATTTGGAAAGCGTAGAGGCCATATTTTATCATATTCGTGGCTTAACATTTACTTCGATTGGATCCTCTCTAACTATAGGAATCATGCGTGTGATTTTGCCGCAGTGAGATAATTAATCTCTTGGGCTGCCAGTCTCGTCAACCTTCGCACAGATCTCTCACCTCCTTAACAGTGGAATGTACTGAACTATTATTTTGTAACCCGGGCTGCACGATGTGTTCTGAAAAGGATATGTTCCTCTCCAATTCGATAGCCAGCTGCAAGTCATTAAATATTCTTCTACGAGCAAGTGGGTCTAAAGAAGGATGTGCTATTTCATTTATTTTTCAAAACATTGGGTTGACACTTTGCTACTATACATCCATTTCGCGTACTTTTATTTTGCTAGTGGCTTTAGTCGCACCGACAAAGATAGGTGTGAAAATGGGAAAACACGGAAAACCACCTTCAGGGCTGCCGACAGTGGGATTCGAACCCACTATCTCCCGGATGCAAGCTCACAACTGCGCGCCCCTAACCGCACGGCCAACTCGCCCGGTCGCCTACTTTTGAGAAGTCTTTCTTTGTACCTACTTCGACCATTTCTATAGGTAATGTTGTACGTTGATGTGCGGTGGTCGGAAACTGATGAAACAGATACACAATTGGAGACGGTACAAACGCTCGGAATTTACTAATTCGACTCCAATCGTTGCTAATTTAACCTA
Source organism: Anabrus simplex (assembly GCF_040414725.1). Lineage (NCBI taxonomy): Eukaryota > Metazoa > Arthropoda > Insecta > Orthoptera > Tettigoniidae > Anabrus > Anabrus simplex. The sequence continues at coordinate 1,058,207,958 of NC_090266.1, forward strand.
ATTCGGTTCCAGCCTGTTAATTCGGGACCCTGGAGATTACTAATTAAGCTCCATTAACGAACAGTATTTTCCTTCCCAATTTATATAGATGTAGAACTATCAGCATTGGTATGTCAGTACTGGTACGATTTAACATTCTGTAGGTAAATTGTCTTTATGTTCAGTAATATTAGTTACTTTTTGTTAAGTCTCGGTTTAAAACTTAAAATGTTAAAACGTCAGTTTAAAATTGTTGATTGATGACATCAATAAGTGCTCATCGTAAGCAGATTTCATTCTGCATAATTGGAAATAAAACCCGCTTATGTTTGCGAGCTGTTCGTCCATTGCGAGTTTAATAATCGCTGCGAAGCTTGGTCAGCATTATACGTAGGAAATAATTAAACATAGTTACGTAAGGGTCCTTATTCCAATCAACATGAACATATTTATCTTACCAGGACTTGCATGGGAGAAAGTGTTGCAGCAAAGTAAATTGAATGGAGTTTTAACATATTAACGTGGGTCATCTTCACCGTGTCTCCTCCATCGAGATTCGTTAAGAACTTCAGTGTTCCTCTTATTATTATTATTATTATTATTATTATTATTATTATTATTATTATTATTATTATTATTATTATTATTATCCCTTCCCAGTTAGCTGGGGTCGGCACTTAGTATGGATTTAGCCCAGTTTTACGACCGGATGCCATTGCCCGACCAAGGAAAATTAACCAGATATAGTTTAAATCCCCGCCCTGGCAGGCAATCGATCCCGGCCCCTGAACTGGAGGCCAGTACCTTAATCATTCAGCTAAAAACGGACAACTTAAGATCTCATTATCTTACATAAAGTTCCCAAACACTTAACGAAATACTGGGCTGAGTGGCTCAGACGGATGAGGCGCTGGCCCTCTGACCCTAACTTGGCTGATTCGATCCTCGTTCAGTCCGATGGTACTTGAAGATGCTCAAATACGTCAGCCTCGTGTCGGTAGATTTACCGGCACGTAAAATAACTCCTGCTGGATTAAATTCCGGCACCTCGGCGTCTCGGAAAGCCGTAAAAGTATGTGGGACGTAAAGCAAATAACATTATTATTATTATTATTTTACGAAATCCAGGAAATTACAAATTCATGCAGTGTTACAGATACAAGATCACCAGTCTCAGCGAGATTATTTATATATTTGATTGATGGTATAATGCATATTTTCCCCTTTTTAATAAGGTACTAGATATTTTTATAGGGGCCGATGACCTAGCTGTTAGGCCCCTTTAAACAACATCATCAGATATTTTTATAATTATTGAGTAGAATGAAATACCAATAGCCAAACAAAATAAGTGTTACTTTCTCTATATTTTATTTACTATTGTAAACATACAATCGGTAGTAGATGTGAAGTGGTGGTGATGGTGGTGGTTATTGTTTTAAGAGGAAGTGTAGATGTGAAGCACCCTGTCTATTTCCTCCAACATTAGTTCCACTATTAGTTCTAGAATGGCAAAGTTGCCGGACAGAGTGGCTCAGAGGGTAGAGTGCTGACGTTCTGAGCCCAGTGGTTTTTAAGGCGCTAAAGTTCGCCAGCCTCGTGTTGGTGTATCTACCAACACGTAAAAAGAACTCTGAGACAAAATTCGGACACCTTGGTGAGTCCGAAAACCGCAAAATATAATTACGACTGAAAGGAAGGAGCACATTATCATTGAGATATAGGCCTAACAGTGTTAATGAAGTTACGTTCTACTGGCTACATTTTACGTTTTTTTCTGACGCCGAAGTGGCGGAATGTTATATTTCAGGAGTTTTTTTACACAGGCTACTGGTAAATCTACAGACACGCCGCTGGTGTATTAATGCTTCTTTAAATACCACAAGACTCTGCCGGGATCGAACCTGCCATGTTAGGCTCAGGAAGCCAATGCATAAGAAATGTGATTAGTTAATCTGGGATGCTCTTTGCCGGTACACTTCTGTGCTTATTGAAATACCTAAGTGTATCGTCAAAGTATGTATCGGAGAAATAATATTGAAGAGTAAAACGGTAAGTCAGTTTTTGTGCAAGACCATAACACAGTAAGAGGTATACGACGTTTGACGCTGATGTTCAATGAAGGAATCCGCTCAGTTTTTCTGCCAGGAAGTGTTTAGTTACTGAAAAATGAATGAGCGCTCCGCAGAATGTGGTGTTTGAAGATGCATCAATACACTAGCCGCATGTCTGTAGATTTAGCAGTAGCCTGTGTAAAAGAACTCGTGAGAGACAAAATGAATGCTCCGTCCGCCTTCGTAGAGTAACGGTTAGCACTATTAGCTGCCGCCCTTGGACGCCCGAGTTAGATTCCCGGTACTGCCAGAAATTTAGCTCACTTCAATTGGGGGTATGCCTGAAAAGAGCTGCATCAGCTGGGGATGAGGACAAGAGTTTACTTTATTTTACGATCCTAGAATTTTATACTTTTAACAGGCTTAATTTTTAATTATTGCAATATACTGTAATTCACCTCCTAAGTAGATATAAACCTTGTGGATACCCACAACAAATATATCTATAGGTTCATTTGTTTCTGAGAAAAGTATAACTGCGAGTAACTTATACCAGTGATATTCAAACTTTTTGGTTGGTGTAGCCCCAAAATCAAATTGTTTTACCGTCGTACCCCCGAAGTACGCGAATATTTCGATTACACCAGAAATAACACATGATTGTCGCTGGATGCAAAATATTTACTATAATCATCTTCCGCGGCTTATCCCGCTTGCTCAGGATCGCTGCAAGCACTGAGGCATGAAAGATTTAAGTTAGCATGCACTTCCTGACACTATGGAATTTTCAACTGAAAATCCCACCCCAGCAACAGCAGGAATAAAATCGCGGTCACCGGGATGACAGGCAAGCAGCTAAGCCGCTATACCACCCTGTTCCCCAATAATGACGGTAATGCATTGCAGGTAAATGTCGCTGGGCAAAGGAAACCTCTGATAAATTGTTTCTGGCATTTTCATTACTTAACGGTAGCCCAGTTATTCCACCATCGCAATCTTCTGTTCCGTTGTCAGGCAACGCGGCCAGCCTTCGCAAGGCTGATTGAGAAACAAGGTTTTCTCGTGAATGCAGTGGTCAGTTCAATCCCTCCATGTTGGGTTGACATCAGGAAAGGCTTCCGGCCGTAAAGGAGGGCCAAGTCTTCATGCTCGAACCACTTCGCACCCATAACCCCACCAGGAAGAAAAAGATCGTCTCACATATATTAATAATTACCTTATTGACTTTACATCCTACTAACAACTTTTGCAGTTTTCTGAGACGCCGAGATGCTGGAATTTGGTCCCGCAGGAATTACTTTACGTGCCAGTAAATCTACCGATACGAGACTGACGTATTTGAGCCAGGATCGAACCTACCAAGTTGGGGTCAGAAGGCCAGCGCTTAGAGGTGGGGACGGAGCGAGTAATACCGATGAGTAATCCGGTTGTAGCGGTAGAGCGCAGCACCGATCCCCTCCGCTTACAACTGTAAGTACTCGCGGAGGACCAGAGCACAGTGTAGCGCACGACAAGTGTTTAACAAGGGCAGACCACGACGTTGAGATCACGGATCATCTTCAAATTTTGTAAACTTTTAGTAGTCTATTAGGACAAGATAATGTGCAAATAGTAAGGCGTACTATTAAAGCGTTTTCAAGAAAATAGCAAGAGAATTTTCGCGTCGAATGTGTACCGGTGCGTTGCAGTCAGGAGCACGAGGTGGCGATGGTCGAGTGGTTAGCGTTCAAGCTCCGTAATCGCTGGATCACTGGATCGAGTCTCGCTTTTCACTTTTTGTTTTTCAACACTGGTCATATTCTTTCATATATATTGCAGGTCAGAGCGTCCAGGTGCAAAGCAGTTCCGGGTACCTTACTCGATTTCACTGTCAGGTATGAGGGATTTCACAAATCGCGACAGGCATACCTTTTCAGGAATACTTTATGCATTGGGCCGTTTACTTGTTGATAATTATAAATGATATATTTGTTTTGTAGTCCACCTCTGTCGTGGAGTGGTTCGTGTGATTGGCTGCCACCCCCAGATGCCCGGGTTTGATTCCCGGCTCTGCCACGAAATTTGAAAAGTGGTACAAGGGCAGGAACGGGGTCCACTCAGCCTCGGGAGGTCACCTGAGTAGATGGGGGTTCGATTCCCTCCTCAGCCATCCTCGAAGTGGTTTTCCGTAGATTCCCATTTATTTCTCCTCCGGGTAAATGCCGGGATGTAGGCCCCTACCTAATGTAAGGCCACGGCCACTTCCTTCCCTCTTCCTTGCCTATTCCTTCCAATCTTCCCATCTCTCCACAAGGCTCCTGTTCAGCATAGCAGGTGAGGTCACCTGGGCGAGGTACTGGTCATCCTACCCAGTTGTATACTCGACCCAAACTCTCGCGCTCCAGGACACCGCCCTTGAGGCGGTAGAGGTGGGATTCCTCGCTGAGTCCGAGGGAAAAACCGACCCTGGAGGGTAAACAGATAAAGAAAGAAAGAAAGAAAGAAAGAAAGAAAGAAAGAAAGAAAGAAAGAAAGAAAAATATTTTTTGTAATGATAAACATTAGTAAAGAGCCAAATAACATTGGAAATCCAATAACGTTCATGCAAATATACCTTTTTTTCAGTATATTACCTTTGAATTGTAATGTATATGAAAGAATTTGACCAGTGTTGAAAAACAAAACAACACGCGGGACTCGATCCAGCGAGCCAGCGCTTACGGAGCTTGAACGCTAACCACTCGACCACCACCGTTTCACGCAATGTTCGCAATGCACCGGTACATATTCGACGCGAAAACTTATCTTCAGATTTTCTCGAGAACGCCTTAGTAGTACACCTTACTACTTGCACATTATCTTGTCCTAATGGACTACTAAATGTGTACAAAGTTTGAAGATACTCCGTGATCCGAACGTCGTGGCCACCCCTTGTAAGAGTATTATGCCTGTATTCAGTCTGTGTTTCTTAATTTGCGTCTATATTTCCTCCGCTTGTTATGGTTTGTAGATAATACAAAGCATAGTAGATAATAATTGTGGCATTAGTTTGATATTTAATCCCATTTTGAGATGGTATTCATGTTTTAGAAAATTTAAGGAATTGCATAAATTTTTACAGAAATTTGTACCACAAATGCCACGAAAACCGTCTGATGCATGGCATTTCTTTGAAATTACTGGTGATAAAAATAAGCAAAATGCAAATTTTGCGGCCGCATTTACTTGACGGGTGGTGGCGTATCAAATTTGTGGGATTATATCAAGAGGCATCACAAGGATGAAATGCGCAGGGCGGCTTCTCCAGCAGAAAGCAACATTGCTGTATTCAGCAAAATGGTTATGTTGTGAGAAAAGGGCATTGAATTTACGTTGCCATACCAATAACGTATTTAAACGTGCCGCCACATTACATTCACTCGGTAGTTTACTCGGTACTACCGGGTAATGACGTCACAACAACTGCTCCGCTCCGCTCCGCTCCGTCCCCACCACTACCAGCGCTTCAACCGTCTGAGCCACTCAGCCCGGCTCTCACATATATTGGCCGGGATGCAACCGGTAGTGATCTTTCTGGAAAACGTGCGGTGAAGAGTTACCTCAGCTGTAGACGTGCAGTCTGATATATTCATTCAAACAAACGTGTGTTTTTATTACTCCATTTTCTCTACCATTGTGTACCCTCTCTCGGTGAATACTAGTCTGCCGGCTAATATATTTAAAGCAGTGTCATTCGAATGTATTGCTGTTAACAGTGCGGTAGAGGACGGCGGTCACAAGATCTTGTGTGACGGGGCACAAAGGGATGGGTTGATGAAGCTGGCTACAAGGGAGAGAAAGCGGGTTTGACAGCCAGGAATTATTACTTGAATTAACCGCGAGCCTGCTTATCACTTACAGCATACCCGAAGCTGGCCGTATTTGCATTTCATGTGAGAGGACATGCGAATCTGACCTTTATACGACGACTATAATTCTCAGTTTTAGCACTAGCCTGCCCCATTCATTACTACTTTAGAGGACTTAGCTCCAAGTTTGATGCTTGCCGATGAATTATGCGAACAGGTGAGGGGAGGTACACTCTGATTCGTTGAACATAACCATTGAAGAGTGTTCATCTCTCCCATTACTCTGCAAATGGAACCGGAAGTTTTAATCTGGACGAAGTCCGCGCTTAAGCTTCTAAATGCGGACTGCGATTGTTGATACATCCCGAGAGCTTGTCCCAGTCTGGTTATCTACCTCGTTGTGAATTTCGCCCAAATGGAGGCTGATGTTAGCCTATATTTAGTACTGTCACTGACTATCAAAAGTTAGCAAGATTTGTAGGAACTATTTGAAAGATATTGCGAACACCTTGCTACTACTTCATACTACTCAGCTAGTAGGTCGTATAGTGTACATTTATTATTATTATTATTATTATTATTATTATTATTATTATTATTATTATTATTATTATTATTACCTTTGTGTGGGAGACATTTGTTCATCATTCATCCTTCATTTTACGTGCCAGTAAATTTACCTATACGAGGCTGGCGTATTTGAGCCGGAATCGAACCTGGCAACTTTTGCTCAGAAGGCCAGTGCTCTACCGTCTTAATTAGCGTACAGCCCCAATATTTGCCTGATGTGAAAATAGGAAACTACAGAAAAGGTATTTTCCAGGCTGCCGATGGTGGAGTTCGAACCACCATCTCCCGAATGGAAGTTCACAGCTTCGTGGTTCTTACCGTGCAACCAACACGCTCGGTATGGAAATGTTTGGTACTGAACTGAAATAATATGACACGACTTCTAACAAAGCACTGTTCCATGTCGAATGACTGATGACCTCTCCGTGACAGAATGAAAGATCGTGTTGTGTTTGAGTCATCAGTCCATAGACTGGTTTGATGCAGCCCTCCATGCCACCGTATCCTGTGCTAACCTTTTCATTTCTGCGTAACTACCGCATCCTACATCTGCTCTAATCTGCTTGTCATATTCATATCTTGGTCTACCCCTACCGTTCTTACCACCTAGACTTCCTTCAAAAGCCAACTGAACAAGTCCTGGGTGTCTTAAAATGTGTCCTATCATTCTATCTCTTCTCGTCAAATTTAGTCAAATCGATCTCCTCTCGTCAATTCGATGATTCGATCTATCTATCTCACTTTCAGCATTCTTCTGTAACACCACATTTCAAAAGCTTCTATTCTCTTTCTTTATGAGCTAGTTATCGTCCATGTTTCATTTCCATACAATGCCACGCTCCACAGGAAAGTCTTCAAAAAATCTTTCTAATTCCTGCATCAATGTTTGAAGTGAGCAAATTTCTTTTCTTAAGAAAGCTCTTCCTTGCTTGTGCTAATCTGCATTTTATGTCCTCCTTACGTCTGCCATCGTTAGTTATTTTACTACCCAAGTAACAATATTCATCTACTTCCTTTAAGACTTCATTTCCTAATTTAATGTTTCCTGCATCACCTGCCTTCGTTCGACTGCACTCCATTACTTTTGTTTTGGACTTCCTTATTTTCATCTTGTACTCCTCACCCAAGACTTTCCATACTATTCAGCAGCTTCTCGAGATCTTCTGCAGTCTTAGATAAAATAACAATATCATCGGCAAATCGCAAGGTTTTGATTTCCTTTCCTTGGATTGTGATTCCCGTTCCAAATTCCTCTTTGATTTTCTCTACTGCCTGTTCTATGTAAACATTGAAAAGGAAGGGGGACAAACTGCAGCCTTGCCTCACTCCTTTCTGGATTGCTGCTTCTTTTCCAAAGCCCTCGATTCTTATCACTTCAGACTTATTTTTATACAGATTGTAGATAATTCTTCGTTCTCGGTATCTGATCCCAATCACCTTCAGAATCTTAAACAGCTTGGTCCAATCAGTATTATCGAATGCCTTTTCTAGACCTACAAATGCCTTGTACGTGGGCTTGACCTTCTTGATTCGATCCTATAAGATCAGACGTAAAGTCAGAATTGCTTCACGTGTTCCTACATTTCTTCTGAAGCAAAATTGATCTTCTCCCAACTCAGCTTCAACTTGTTTTTCCATTCTTCTGTAAATAATACGTGTTAAAATGTTGCAGGCATGAGATACTAAACTAATGGCGCGATAGTTTTCACACCTGTCAGCACCGGCTTTCTTGGGAATAGGTATAACAACATTCTGACGAAAATCGGATGGGACTTCTCCTGTCTCATACATCTTACACACTATATGGAACAACCTTGCCATGCTGGTTTCTCCTAAGGCAATCAGTAATTCAGAGGGAATGTCATCAATTCCAGGTGCCTTGTTCATATTTAGATCGTTCACAGCTCTGTCGAACTCTGAACTCAAAACTGGGTGTCTCATTTCATCAGCGTCAACAGCCTCTTCTTGTTCTAGAACCAAGTTTTCTACATCTTCACCTTGATACAACTGTTGGATATGTTCCTGCCATCTTTCTGCTTTGTCTTCTTTCCCTAGAAGTGGCTTTCCATCTGAGCTCTTAATATTCATACACCTAGATTTCCTTTCTCCAAAGGTTTCCTTGATTTTCCTGTATGCAGCATCTACCTTTCCTACGACCATACAACCTTCGACATCCTTGCACTTCTCCTTCAGCCAGTCTTCCTTAGCTAATTTGCACTTTCGATCCACTTCATTCTGTAATCACCTGTATTCTTTTCTGCCCTCTTCATTTCTAGCATTCTTGTATTTTCGTCGTTCATCAATCAGGTCTAGTATCTCCTGAGTTATCCACTGATTCTTAGTTGATCTTTTCTTCCTTCCTAAAATTTCTTCAGCAGCCCTGCTGACTTCATTTTTCATGACTCTCCACTCTTCCTCTATTGTGTTTCCTTCAGCCTTTTCATTTAGTCCTTGTGCAACATGTTCCTTGAAACAATCTCTCACACTCTTTTCTTTCAACTTCTCTAGATCTCATCTTTTTGCATTCTTTCCTTCCTTCAATTTCTTCAGCTTCGGATGGCAATTCATGACCAACAAGTTGTGGTCAGAATCCACGTCTGCTCCTGGGAAAGTTTTGCAATCCAACACCCGGTTTCTGAATCTCTGCCTAATCATAATGAAGTCTATTTGATACCTTCCAGTGTCTCCAGGTCTCGTCCACGTATAAAGCCGTCTTTTGTAGTGTTTGAACCAAGTATTGGCAAGGACTAAATTATGATCAGTGCAGAATTCAACCAGCCGACTTCCTCTTTCTTTCCTTTGTCCCAATCCGAATTCTCCTGCTGTATTACCTTCTCTTCCTTGGCCTACCACTGCATTCCAGTCTCCCATCACAATTAGATTCTCGTCACCTTATACATATTGTTTTAAATCTTCTATCTCTTCATATGTTCTTTCGATTTCCTCATCATCCGCTGAGCTAGTAGGCATATAGACCTGCACTATTGTGGTGGGCATTGGTTTGGTGTCTATCTTGACGACAATAATTCTTTCACTATGCTGGTCGTAGTGGCTTACCCGCTGCCCTACATGGTTCGCAAGGAAGGAATGAAAGGTCATAGTTCATTATTTGTACCATCTGTCGCAAACGCATATATGCCTATCTTCATCATTGCCAGTTTCCCAAACAACAATATGAAACATTGATTGGTAATTCCATAAACTTTGAATTACAGAAGGTCCTCGGCAATCAGAAAGTCAGATCGTCTGAGTGCACTACGAATATTCTACCGCAGTGCTGGAAAACACAGCAATAAGGAGTGGTAGGAACAAACATCCATGTTGTATGAAAGGAGTTTTTTTGCAAGTTGCTTTACGTCGCACCGACACAGTTAGGTCTTATGGTGACGATGGGACGGGGCAGGGCTAGGAGCGGGAAGGAAGTGGCCGTGGCCTTATTTAAGGTACAACCCCAGCATTTGCCTGGTGTGAAAAAGGGAAACCACGGAAAACCATCATCAGGGCTGCCGACAGTGGGGCTCGAACCCAATATCTCCCGAATACTGGATACTGGCCGCACTTAAGCGACTGCAGCTATCGAACTCGGTTATGAAAGGAGTAGGGCTGACTTATTGTTAATCCGTCTTATTCAGTTAACTACATAATGTTCTAACTTGTTTAAAATGAAATGGTATCTTTTATTTCGTTTTGTACTGTTCTGTATGTTTTAACTTTATTACAGTCCACTTCCCTAGCGTAGCGGTTCGTGTTATTGGCTGCCGTCCTCGGGGGCCTGGGTTCGATTCCCGGTACTGACAGCAATTTAAGAATGGCAGAAGAACCGGTGGTACGTGTAGCTCACCTCCATTGGGGGCGTGTCCGAAAAGATCTGCACCACCTCAGGATGAGGACACGAGTTTACTTTTTTAACCTGATTACAAACTGTCAACTGTTTTGTTTGACCACGCGATTTTCACCGATTCCTACAGTCACTATTTTGTAGTTCTTTGCAACGCGTTATTTGTAGGTTCGGTTTCTGCAATTTCAAGTGTTTCCTTTTTGTTATCCGAACGAGTGTATTATCTTTAAAAACTCTGGTCCCAGTTCAGAGTACTACTGTCGGATTTTTTATTATGGACACTCGAGTTTAGGCTTTAATTGCATACGAACTAATATGCCTATTGCAATACGAGTTATACCAATATTTTCCTTGTTTAATTCTACATTAGCGTATATAAGACACATTGTTTTCGACGTTCATTAAATATTTTTTATTTGTGGTTGTAATAAATATTGTGCGTGTTTTTTGCTTCTTCTCTAGGAAGCGCTCACTTAGGAGTATATACAAGGAAAACTACTTGTCTGGTGGTAATGAAATTTTAATATGTTATAACCACATGTATTTGTAGTGTAATACTCAGGTTACAATTTTTTTCAACCACCCCGAAAAATGTTCTTATCATTTTTCTAAAGCAACTCTTTCTCAGCCCAGGGTAAACGTACAGCAGCAAACTTGGGCTTGTTTTGAAGCACTCAGTCATAGTTATCAGAAACTACAACAACTGTAACCGTCCTGTGTGGTACCGAATTTATGAAGAGTAATATTGAAAGGAGGTTTTGTATACGCCGGACCGTGCGATTTACAGCAGGCCGGGTGGTGAAAACGGGCGCAGTGTTGCCGCGTTCAGTAGTAATCACGCGCGCAACGAACACAGCTTTTCGCTTACTTTCAACCTTTAATTTTATTTCCTCATATAAATTCCACAGTTGCTGCATCCCGACATACCTACCTTAGACGAATTAGAGACTTAAGAGCACAGAGCTACAAGATCTTCTTTACAGACGAAATGAAATGAAATGGCGTATGGCTTTTAGAGCCGGAGTGTCCGAAGACATGTTCGGCTCGCCAGGTGCAGGTCTTTCGATTTGACTCCCTTAGGCGACCTGCGCGTCACGATGAGGATGAAATGATGATGAAGACGACACATACACCCAGCCACCGTGCCAGAGAAATTAACCAATGATGGTTAAAATTCCCGACCCTGCCGGGAATCGAACCCGGGACCCCTGTGACCAAAGGCCAGCACGCTAACCATTTAGCCATGGAGCCGGACTTTACAGACGAAACCTGGTGCGGACAGAACCATACTATGAAATATGGGTGGCAAGAAAACGTGGTTAAAGCTTTAGAAAACAACTTTGACAACTATAATCTGTACAGAGGGTACATTCAGCAAATTTATGGATGGCGTGGAGGGTTCCAAACACCGCCTGGATCTGGGAAACGCATCATAATTTTACACATCGGAAGTGAAGAAGGATTTCTTGACAGTGCAGAACTTTGTTTTATTGGCAAGAAAGGACGTGTGGTTACCATATTGAGATGAACTCGACTCATTATGAAGAATGGTTCACGGAGCTCCATATCATACGATGGTCGGTCCTTCATCTAAATACCCGAACATGTCATGGCTGAAACCTGAAATTATATCTTGGATAAAATAAAAGAATATTTCACTACCACCTGGAGTTGACGATTATAACAAAGTAACTAAACCAGAGCTGATTGTCCTTGCCAGGCCTTATTTTCAAACACCGGTAAAGAAGCTGGAACAACTGACTAAACGACTTCGACCTGATGTACAGCTCGTTTGGTTACCAGTGTCCATTGCGAGCTTAATCCAACTGAGCTCATTTGGGCTTACGCAAAAGGGAAAATAGCAAAAACAAATATGGCTAACACATTAGAAAATGGTAGAGGTATGGAAGCAATTAACGCTTTATGCCGAGAAGCCTTACGTACCGTGAACTCTGGAAACAATTTGTTAAAAACGCTAAGAAAATTGAAGACCACTAACTGGGAAAAAGATGGACTGTCTGAAAATTTCCCTTATTTCGAGCCAGTCGTAATCAACATGAATGACAGTAGCACCGATTCATCGGAAAACAGTGATTTGTCAGACGAAGAAAATTGATATAATTAAATATTGTAAATATATGTAAATAATAATGCAAGTAACTCGTGTAAAAATTGTGCAGTATGATATTTCTAAATTAGGATGTCAACCATTTTTAAACCTGCCATTGAAGGTCCAAAGCCCTTATGAGAAAAGCTGATGGGAAGTGGAATTTATAAGAGGAAATAAAATTAAAGTTTGAAAGTAAGCGAAAAGCTGTGTTCGTTGCGCGCGTGATTACTACTGAACGCGGCAACACTGCGCTCGTTTTCACCACCCGGCCTGCTGTTAATCGCACGGTCCGGCGTACACAAAACCTCCTTTCAATATTACTCTTCATAAATTCGGCACCACACTGTACGGTTACAGTTGTTGTAGTTTCTGATAACTATGACTGAGTGCTTCAAAACAAGCCCAAGTTTGCTGCTGTACGTTTACCCTGGGCTGAGAAAGAGTTGCTTAAGAAAAATGATAAGAACATTTTTCGGGGTGGTTGAAAAAAATTGTAACCTGAATATTACACTACAAATACATGTGGTTATAACACGTTAAAATTTCATTACCATCAGACAAGTAGTTTTCCTTGTATATACTCCTAAGTGAGCGCTTCCTAGAGAAGAAGCCAAAAACACGCACAATATTTATTACAACCACAAATAAAAAATATTTAATGAACGTCGAAAACAATGTGTCTTATATACGCTAATGTATAATTAAACAAAGAAAATATTGGTATAACTCGCATTGCAATAGGCATATTAGTTCGTTTGTAATTAAAGCCTAAACTCGAGTGTCCATAATAAAAAATCCGACAGTAATGCTCTGATATGCTTTGCTTACGAAATTGCTTATTGCGAGGATAATCACAACATGAATTGCAATAGCTATCGATACAGGCAGCGTCGATACAGGCGACCATTTCTCACCCAGTATCTCATTTAAATGTGGCACGGTTATGGAAAAATATAGTTTTCTGTTTTGTGCCTCGTTATGCGTGTTTACTCGTATGCATTATACATATTTAATTTAACCTCCTGGAACTTTTTCATGTCTAGTATCACTCATGCAACTACGTATACAAAAATGGGTGTTATGAACTTAAATTTCAATGTATTATTTTATATTTTAAAAACCTGTCTTTTGCGTGTATCATTTCAAGGAAATGTAGTGAACGATGAGATGACCCGCAAATGGATGTTCTGTGGTTCTAATTTGGAGCATGTCTACTTTCAGTCACTAACTAGAGTGTAATTTTCTACCCAGTAAATCCGCTCTCTCTAAGAAAATGATCAGATATTTTATTATAATGGGGGCCGATGACCTAGATGTTAGGCCCCTTTAAGCAACAGGCATCATCATAAATTATAGTGGAAGATGTCTAGTAAAGGAGGAAAAAGGTACGGGTTCGACTCCTCATCAGGAAATGGAGAAATTTAAGAACGCGATATCCGTGTGTGGATGGGCACATGGCCCTGGAGTTCATTCAGCCTACGCAAGAAATAACTACTAGGTTCATTTCTGAGTTCAAAACCACGGCGCTAACAGCTTTATGACCGGGCGAGTTGGCCGTGCGCGTAGAGGCGCGCGGCTGTGAGCTTGCATCCGGGAGATAGTAGGTTCGAATTCCACTATCGGCAGCTCTGAAAATGGTTTTCCGTGGTTTCCCATTTTCACACCAGGCAAATGCTGGGGCTGTACCTTAATTAAGGCCACGGCCGCTTCCTTCCAACTCCTAGGCCTTTCCGATCCCATCGTCGCCATAAGACCTCTCTGTGTCGGTGCGACGTAAAGCCCGTAGCAAAAAAAAAAAAGAAAAGAAAAAAACCAAAACAGCTTTATGCTACCCAAAACCGGGAAATTTTTACCTTCCGTGCTTCCAGGTGTCTTCATGACCTGTACGAAGACTGCTTTGCTTAAATCCTGCACGCATTTTGGGATACATCCGCTTCCACGAGTAGTTCAGTTTGCTTGTGTTCCTCGTTGGCATTTCTTTTCTCTAGGGCTTTACCAATCTGGAATACATTTTTATGTACATCGGGACTAGAGGCATGATTTTTTTTCGTATTAATTTAAGTTCGATTTCGCGAAACGGAAACAATTTCTCGCGTTATTTCGCGAAATAAGGCTGATAACATCGTTTTAATTTCGCTTTAACCTTTGCCTAAAGTTATTCATAAAAAGGTTAATTCGTGAGGTTTGTGAATTATTTATGAGAAAGAGATAAATAAAGAGTAGCAATATTGATAATCATTCATTATTCCTTATGTAATCTTGATTATAACTATAATATAGCCCTAATCAAGGTTACATAACAAATTACCCTTTCACCCTACATGGCCATACCATTAAGGGATTTTATAGAATTTTAATACGAAGAGATACTTCTGTCAGAATGAGAAATCCTTATTCTGTGTCCTGTTTCTCTTCACACACGTGATATTCGAATACGTTATTTTCCGTGAATTTCGCTGCATTTTCGCATTTATCGCAAAATAAGTAAATTTGGCTTTAAACTGGCCTTTTCGCTTGAATTGGCTGTAATTCGCGAAAATAAAATCACTAGGCCCCTTTAAACAAGCAACAACAAGAAGCTAGAAAGCCACTAATTTCTTAACCAGAATCATATGAATCGGTAAGATATTTCAAATTCACTTCAAAATATTTTTGTCGTGTTTATCGTTAATACGAAAAAAGCACGCCTCCAACCATGACAGATAATGTGTGGTTACTTTTAGAACTTTCTCTTAATATTACATACACACTGTCCGGCTCCATGGCTAAATGGTTAGCGTGCTGACCTTTGGTCACAGGGGTCCCGGGTTCGATTCCCGGCAGGCTCGGTAATTTTAACCATCATGAGTTAATTTCGCTGGCACGGGGATGGGTGTATGCGTCGTCTTCATCATTTCATCCTCATCATGACGCGCAGGTCGCCTACGGGAGTCAAATCAAAAGACCTGCACCTGGCGAGCCGAACATGTCCTCGGACACTCCCGGCACTAAAAGCCATACGCCATTTCATTTCACATACACACTGACCTGAAGGCGACAGTACTACTGTAACATGATTTTGTTCGCTTAGTTTCAGACTCATTCAACAGAATAAATCCTCATTTACTTGGCTGATGACGTCAAGCACCGTAACAAACAAGACGTAAGGAGAAAGGGATGCATCGGCATGGAAACATGTCAACTTGACGGCAGGTGTGCATTAGAAATAGCTAGGTCACGCTTATTATCATGTGAGGAAATTGGAGGGGATACCTATGTTTTGAAAATACGCACGTTCTTGAGTTAAGGTTCGGACGTGCCATCGACAGAACACCTGCAACTGAGTCGTGCTGAGTGTGTCACGACGGATATCTCCAGCAGGGTGGGGCGCCTGCCATAACTAGCTTACGTAAGGAATGGTTGCAGAACGTCCTTTATTTACAACTATCACGCCTCTGCAGCTAGCGGGTATGGAGAAATCCTAATTGTTGGCGCGTGCAAGTTCTCTGACATGAGTAGCTTCGTTCGAACAAAAATACTCCGTAAATATGGCTGGTTGATTGGTCTGGGTTCTATTTCCTGCACTGCGACAACTTCAAAGCTGCTGTGAGGTACTTGAATGGGGTGCATTCAAATAATAGATACTTAGGCCTATTTTTGTGAACAGTATATGAATATGTCCCCAGGATTTATGAATATGACCTTATTTGCAATTTATTTTAATTCCTTTTTACATAAATATATTGCACTATAATAGTAGGGGGAGATTACAGTAAAGGGAACAGTGCTAACCAGCGACTGTATTAAGATGTGCCACTTAAGATACGAGGATACTTAAGATACGAGGATACTTAAGATACGAAAGCTTTGGTTTGCATACTACCACCCACGATAGCCACACGGCATTCCAGGCCCATATAATGGGCCTTCTACTTGTTATTCTGTACGACGAAGTGCTTTACCTCATTCAGAATTACTAAATGGCGACTATTTTGATAGATCCATGGCTGCCATGAACTCACTTAAATTATCTGATATTCAAAATATTGACAAAGACACCTGAATCCGGAGCTAAATATATTCAGAAACCATTATATGTTAAAGGGGGAGTATATAAGTTACCAAAAAACATTCCTAATATCGTTTGAATTCTAACCACCGCACCCCAGTTGAGGTGGGAAGGGAAGTGGGACTTACAGCCTGCTTTCGTACCACCCTAGAAGTAATTTTCAATGTGGTTTCCCACTTCAACTTCAAGCGAATATTCGGAGGCTAACCTGCTTGTCACGAGACACGGTCTCATTCTTGCATGTCCCAGCCCTATTTAAAACACATGTTTGTTCGCCTAGATATCTTAGGGTCCTTGCAGGAAACAGTAGCATACGGGGTCGGGTGATTTTGCTTTTAATAGCATGAGAACGGAGTTAGAATTTTTCGTAATTGTGGAGCGGGTTGACTGGTCGTCAAACTGTAAGCTTGTATTCAGGAGATGGTGTGTTCGAATATGACCAGCGATGGCCCTGTAGATTGTTATACGTGGTCTTCTGAGCTTGCCAGTCGTATCCTTCAATATCTCCCATGGTCGCCGAAAGTCTATATGAGTTAGTGCAACGTTAAACAAATAGCAGAGGAAACAGGAACGTGAATATATACATTGGTAAAAAGGTACCGTTTGCAGATGGCTGTAAAGAAGTAAGGGTTGTGTTTTTAATTTGGCTGAATGGTGAACGAACTAACCTTCGGTTCAGAGGGGCCCGAGTTCAATTCCCGACCGTGCCGAGGATTTTTTTTGTTATTGCTTTTAACGTCGCGCTAACACATAGGTTTTTTTTGCTAGTTGCTTTACGTCGCACCGACACAGATAGGTCTTATGGCGACGATGAGACAGGGAAGGGCTAGGAGCGTAAAGGAAGCGGCCGTGGCCTTAATTAAGGTATAGCCCCAGCATTTGCCTGGTGTGAAAATGGGAAACCACGGACAACCATTTTCAGGGCTGCCGACAGTGGGGTTCGAACCTACTATCTCCCGAATACTGGATACTGGCCGCACTTACATAGAAGGTTTTCGGCGACGCAAGGATGGGGTGGCACTAGGACTGGGAAGGTGGTGGTCATGGTTTTAAGGTACAGCCTCAGCATTTGCCTAGTGTCAAAATGGGAAAACCGCGGAAATCCATCTTCAGGGCTGCTGACGGTGGGATTCGAACCAAGCATCTCCCGAACCCAAGCCGATAACTTTTCTTCTTCTTTTTTCGGTTACGGGGCATTATTGTTGTAATACACTTCTACACACATCACACTACAAACCACCACAGAAACACGCAATAATGAATACATCCCTCCACATAGCGTTGACGTTAGGGTGCGCATCTGGCTGTAAAACAAAGCCAATTTCATATCCAGTTAGGACCACAGTTAACTGTGGAAAAGACCAGGAAGAGAACGGAGATTTTTCAATTTGAAAGCAACTTGCTCAGAAATTTTTTTAACATTTAATCGTTTATAAAGTGTGACCTAATAAATTGTACTGGTGTTTGGAAACGTTGCGCACCGGTAATCTTCTTGAGTACTGAAGAATTAATAGCGGCAGTGCTGACTGTGGAGGTCACTGACTCAAAATGGTCCAGTCTCCAGGTTAGAGAACATAAGAACATAATCAAGAGAAATTTCAAGGAGGTCTAAGCATACAATATTATTCTTGATCAGTAAATTGAGACTGAAGTTTTGGTCAACAAAACAAGTGGGAGAAGAACGCACTCAGAGGAGAGGTGTTCGAAAAGGATATTGCATTCTCGTAATAAAAGCCAGCAACGGTCAGCTAATAACTTAGAAATTGAAGAGAGCATAATATCGACGATTGATCCATAAATTAGGTATATTTTACTGCCACATAAAAGTTAGCCATTATCGGCTAGCACATGATTTAAATCAAAGGCATTCATAGTGAGCTTGGACTCTTGGGTAATGTACATCAGAATTACATTTTTGCTTTACAGTGTCTAGAAACTTTTTTACGAGTGTCGTGTTACGTTAGTGGATGAATTTAATACACAAAGGCCAAGTTTTCTTATAGTTGAAAGTCCAACTGAGTGTATAAGACATTCTCGTACCCGAGACATAGTTGCTATTTGATTCAACATTATTTATTTAATCCGTTCACCCTCCGGGATTGGTTTTTCCCTCGGACGCAGTGAGGGATCCCACCTCTACCGCCTCAAGGGCATGTCGTGGTTTAGGTGGGAATCGAACCCGCTCTATTCAGTTGATATTCCGAGGCTGAGTGGACCCAGTTCCAGTCCTCGTACCAAATTTCAAATTCCATGTCAGAGAGGGGAATCGAACCCAGGCCTCCGGGTGGCAGCTGATCACACTAACCACTACATCACGACATACTGTTCTTTATTCTGGATATGATCACGATATAAATGGTCGGGAAATACTACAATAGTTTGTTCTTAAGTTTACATTTTTCAGCGCATTGAAGACATTTTCCATACACAATTCCGTTAATGGTTAATTGTTAAAAGGACAACAAAAGCATAGACATCAAATTCCTCCATTGTCTTGGGAAGTGCGCTCCTTGGATGAATGGACAGCATACTGGGTTTCGCTTCAGAGGACCCGGGTTCGATTCTAGGTCGCACCGGGGATTTCAAATGGTTGATTCCTCTGGCTCGGGACCTGGGTGCTTCTGTTAGTTTAAATGCAATTCTCTTTATCTATACACAGTACATTACACTACCAGCAAATAGAGAAACGCGCAGTAGTGAATACATCCTTCCAATTTTTTTGTAGCATGTGGCTTTTAATGCCAGGAGTGTCAGAGGACATGTTTGGCACTCGCCAGATCTGTAGCTGCTTTTCCAGGTACACCCCATATAGCAGAGCTCTGTGAGGGTGTTTTCTGTGGGTGTAGGTGTAATTGTACGGACTAAGAATGAGAATAAAGTGGTGGTGATGGTGGTGATGGTGGTTGCTGTTTAAAGGCAAGGAAGTGACCGTGGTATTGAGAAAGGAACCATTCCTACATTTTCCTGGAGTTGAAATGGGAAACTATGGAAAACCATTTCGAGGACAGTCGACGGGGAATTCGAATCCACCTGTACCGGGAGAGTTGGCCGTGCGGTCACGGGCGCGCACCTGTGAGCTTGCATCCGGGAGATAGTGGGTTCGAAACCCCATTGTCGGCAGTCCTGAAGATGGTTTTCCTTGGTTCCCATTTTTCACAACAGGCAAATGCTGGGGCTGTACCTTAATTAAGGCCACGGCCGCTTCCTTCCTACTCCGAGCCCATTCCTGTCCCATCGTCGCCGTAAGATCTATCTGGGTCGGTGCGACGTAATGCAAATTGTTTAAAAGAAACCACTTGTCTCCCGAGTACAGAGCTGGCAGCCATAACTGGGCGTGCCACAACGAGCTGAGTTCCTGTATTCAGTTTTCCTGCAAGTGAGTGTTAAGAGTCCGTAACGGCATTCGGTTGTAAACCTGGACCATGTTCACATCAAGTGTCGAACTAGGAAGAACAAGATTGGCTGGGGATGTGTGTACGGATAGATGAGATACTCAGGATACCCATACTTTAGAAGCCCGGGAAGGACTCTGGGGTGGTAAACATCCCGCTCGTATCACCTAAATGTAACCATGACGACAACGTTATAAGACTCAACCATACACATGACGCGGTCATCGTTGCTTACGACAGACGGACTCGTTAACTGGAAATAACAGGAATTTAACTGTACCTTGCTTCTGTAGATACTGTAACGGCCACAACAGGAAGGAGCTGCGCCTTAAATAGTGAACAACAGTTACAGGATGAGTCTCAGATTAATTCGTGTAAAATTGTTCATAATTTAAATTCAAGCAAGAAACGAGAGAACGGATTTCCTATCTCTTTGGGAGCCATGAAGTTTTCATGTACTCTTCTCGATCGAGCAAGCTGGCTGCGCGGTACAGGGCCGAGTGGGTGTTTGCTTGCATTCAGCATCTGTTGGGTTCGAACAACACCGTCGGCAGTCGTGATGATAGTTTTCGTGGTTTCCCATTTTCACACCAGACAGTGCTGGGGACTTTACTTTAAGACCACGGCCGCTCCTTCCCAATCTTAGTTCTCTTGTACCCCATCGTCACCATAAATCTACCTGAGTTGATGATGATGATGATGATGATGATGATGATGGCGATAACATGTGGCCTCCGTAGAGCCTGGAGCAGATCTTTCGAGATGACACCCTATAGGCGGTCTGCGAGAATGGAGCCCTGCCTAAGATGAATTCTAATGTTAAAGTGTCACAAACACCTAGCCCCCGAGCCACAGGAATTAACCGATGAAAGTTAAAATTCTCAAGCCGACCGATTCGAACCAAAGGTCACCATGTTAACGGTTTAGCATGGATCAGTACTATCTGAGTTGGGGTGACTAAAACTCTATCAAAAGAAAAGTAATCTTTTAGTTTACGAAAACACAATATTACTAATTTTACGTCCCACTAACTACTTTTACGGTTTACGGAGACGCTGAATTGCCGGAATTTTGTCCCACGCGAGTTGTTCTTACGAGCCGTGTGTTTCTACAAACACCGTCAGAACCAGTCAGCCCAGCGGTTTACAAAATGATACCTCCAGTTATATAGTTACTCAGGGCGAGGTACTGAGCTGCTTTTACTTCTGCTTCTTTTTCGTCGTCTTCTGAATCCATCAGTCTTCATGGCTTGTACTGAGTAGACTTCGTTTATGTGCAGGAAGTAATGTGGATATTTCTGCATGTCAGTTATCTAAAACACTGCTGAGCGTATGAAAAATATATTGACGAAGAAGGAAGCGACTGTATTGGATTGGATATTCCATAGTACACTAGTGTCCAAAAGTTAACCATAATCACTAAACGGGGCCATACCGCCAGATAGGAATGTCAGACGGATTGCTGAACAAACGAAAGCTGAATCGCACACCATGTCACATAACTTGTCCAAAAAAGCAGTGTCAGAAAGGTTCCGATAGCTAAGGTACACCTTAGACAACTAACAGAACTTGGCAATGTCTTCCACAACAAAATATGCTGTTAATACGGTCAATGGTCACACATGCTTCGCAGCAACGTGGCATGCTCTCCATTAGATGGTCCAAGAGCTCCTGTTGCAGTCGATCCCATTCCTCCGAAATGGCAATCCGAAGGTCTTGGAGGCTGACTGGATGTATTTCGCCTCCCCAATGCATCCCAGGTACGTTTTATAAGATTCAGATCCGCAGACCTCGCTGGGCAGTTCATGCGATGAATGTCTTCCCCAGCCAGAAATTCATCCACCAGAGCAGCGCGAATTATCGTCCATTAAGAGGAAGTCTGGACCAACCGCACCTATGAAGAGTCGAACATGTGGTCTCACTACCTCATCCCTGTATCTCCGAGCGTTAAGTGTGACTCGGACCACCCCTGAAGATATGCAGATCCGTACGGCCATTCAACATGATGCCGCCCCACACCATGACGCCACCACCACCATACTGGTCCCGTTCCACGACGTTCCTGTGGTTGTATCGGCTACCCGGTTCTCTCCAGATTAATGAGCGACGGGAATCGTTCTGCAAACTGAAGCAGGATTTATCTGTGAAGAGCACATGCCTCCATTCATTTATGGTCCAGTTTCGATGCTGACGGCTCCAAAGTAAACGGGCCCGTCTCTGTGCTGGAGTGAGCGGGACGCACACCGTTGAACGTCGGGCAAGCAGCCCTGCCGTTCTGAGCCTCCGTTGCACAGTTTGCCGGGAAACGGCAACCCCTGAGACGGCTGCAAGCTCCGTCGACAATTGTCTTGCAGGTGCACTCCGATTTCGTCGGGCGGTTAAGGCCAGATATCGGTCCTGCTGTGGGGTGGTTACTCTTGGTCGACCTGGTACTAGCCTACGACTAACATCTCCTGTGTCTCTAAATCGTCTCCAAAGCCTGGAAATGACACACTGTGGCACATTCAAGGATACGGCGATTTCGGTCTGTGTCTGACCTGCTTCCAAGCGGACGAGTATTCTACCCTGCAAAACGGGGTCCAAATGCGTCGTTGTGCCATTATGTTGTCACGTTCACCACGAGGCCACACTCCGCACACTATAACAGGACAAACACGACTGTGGGAATATGAGGCGCAGGCACTGGCTGTGTTTACCTTGCGGTTGCGCCGCTAGTCAAAGCAGGGAACACTTCTTTCCTATACAGAGTGAACACGTAAGGTTGGTAGGTGCATATGTCGTGCGATTTGCGGGCCATTTCCTGTTGCCCTGTTTACTCGTAGTTTATGCTTAAATTTTGGACACTAGTGTAGTTATCTTACCAGACGGAACATCCGGGGAGGGAGTTGGATAAACGTTTTCGTACAAAAGCAGTAAGAAGGAATTCTGTATAGAATTGAGTTAATAGTGAAGAGGAAGTTCCGCAGAAGGGCTTGACCAAATTCATTGTGATCTGCTACAGTAATCAAAACAAGGTGCTATGTAAGAATATATAGAACAATCGTAGGGCACCGAATATCAGAAGCAGTCGTTTCTTTAATCTTTTTCTCTTTCTACATACATACATACATACATACATACATACAAATATACATGCATACTTGTATTCTGTCATGCCTTTCAGCGTTCAGTCTGCAAGCCTCTGTGAATTTGCTAAATGTCGCCCCAATCCTCTACTCATAACTAGTTCTGTGGCCCTGTTCAGTTCTGTACCTCTTATCTTTAAATCGTTAGAATCTGAGTCTGACCATCATCGCCTTGGTCTCTCACTGCTTCCCACACCCTCCATATCTGAGTCATTTATTCTCCTAGGTAATCTATCCCTCTCCATTCGCTTCACATTGCGCCACCACCGAATCCGGTTTATGCGTACAGCTTCATTCATCTAGTTCATTTCTAACTTACCTTTTATCTCCTCGTTCAGATTACTTCCTGCCATTGTTCCCACATTTATACCATCAATCATTCTCGCTGTTCGTGTCTGTTACTTCTAACTTGTGAATAAGATATCCTGGGCCCACCCAGCGTTCACTACTTTAAACCAAAGTTGGTCTGAAAACAGACCGATGTAAAGATAGTTTCGTCCGGGAGATTTCTTCCCGTAAAGTATTGTTTTCTCTAAATGTTAAATCACGCTCTATTTACAATTAAGTATTTAAAGTCATATGTATGCTGGGTGTAAATGAAGTAGAACAAATCACATAATTGATATAATTCGTTTAGTTGCAATGGTCATGTGCCTATTCATGTTCAGGTTGTCTTGTCCCCAAAAATACTTTTGAGGGGTACTGTAGCGTATCAGCCAGTCTCTGCACATACTCGTACACAGAGCTGACTACTAAAGATGTCAAAACTCCTGATATGAATAAACAAACAACAGTATGTTTATATGTTTAATTATGGTGGACCTACATGGAATATTGTCATATCGTGTGTATTGTGATTATACAGAACAAAAGGAAGTACTGTAACTGCTCTGAGAGGGGTGCAAAGTTGTATTAGATCATCTCCCGCTAACATGGAATCGAACTCAAATGTTAGCCATAACCACTTTTGTGTTGCTATATTATGGCCATGCGATGTAGGGATAACGTCACTTGTATTTGGAAACTCCTCAAAGAATTTTAATCCGGTGCGAGGATGGGATCGTGGTTCACCGACCCTCGTGAGGTGACCCGAGAAATTATCTGAATTGTGAAGGCTGAGTTGGGAGGCTTAGACGATACAGTGCCAACCAAGTTATTGGGTTCAAACCGGGCTCAGTCCAGTGGTATTTGAAAATGCTCACATACGCCAGTCCTGCGACGGTAGATGTACCGGCACGTAAAATAACTCCTGCGTGGCAACATTCTGGCACCTCGACATCTCTGAAAACCTTAAAAGTATACTAGTTGGTGTGACATAAAACTTTATTTGTTGGGAGACAGAGATCGTGGTCGTGAAAGTCCGGAGGTGCGGTTGAGGGGTCGGCATGTAGACCGCACGGCTCTCAATATCTGTAACCCACCTGTCTGGGTATCAGTATTCTTGGCTGTACTTAGACCCTTCTGAGACACCAGAGGCCACAAGGTTGATTCCTATACTGTGTACTTGAATTACAGAAGTCCTCTCCTACTCCATGGCTAAATGGTTAGCGTGATGGCTTTTGGTCACAGGGGTCCCGGGTTCGATTCCCGGCATGGTCGGGAATTTTAACCATATTTGGTTAATTTCGCTGGCACGAGGGCTGGGTGTATGTGGCGTCTTCATCATTTCATCCTCATCACGACGTGCAGGTCGCCTACGGGAGTCAAATCAAGACCTGCATCTGGCGAGCCGAACTTGTCCATGGACACTCCCGGCACTAAAAGCCGTATGCCATTTCATTTTTTTTTCCAGAATTCCTCACGGATTTCCTGCTGCGGTATTGTAGATTCCATTCTTACTGGCCTTCCTTGAAATTGTTGTTTTGCAACCAGACATAAGAACTTCCTTACCTATGCAAACTTCGAGTCATGGCTGGCAGAACTTCTTGACCTATGGATATCTTTCAAAAGAAAATATAACGATGAAAAATGAATCCTCCTCTCAGGAAGGTGATTGTCAACTAAGAATATCACTGGTTTATTTGCTCGAATATTATTTGTGCAGCGGAATAACACTGTTACTATGCAATTGTGTTATACACACCTCAGATAGATGTGGTAAAATAACGCCCCACGATAGGACTGTATGCTGTAGAAGTGTAGATCCTCCTTTCGGAGATCCGAGACATGAATAGTGATGTTGAAACTGGTCTGATAAATTTATTCTTCACCAGGATTTTCTTCAGCATTCCGGGGTAGTACATTATTTTAAGCCCACTGGCACCAAATCCACTTTGAGGACGAACATATACTGGATGGCCCACGTACGTTTTTCACCTCAGATATCCCCTGACTAGTTGAAAATACCGATATGTGGTTTTCACTTGGGTGAATAACAATACGCGTCACATGAAAGAACGTTCATTGCCTATCTCAGCCTTTAATAAGTACCGTGGCAGCGATACCAAAGCGCTTTTTAAGATGTCGAACTATACCCATCTGTCGCACACACAGTTCGTTGTAGGCAGCCACATTCAGCGATGCAATTATTTGCACGGTCAGACATGTATATTGGCGAAAAGAATGGTAAAGTGCGAAAGATTTGGTAACTCGAAGTTCAAGAAGAGGGCTCATACCTCGTGTTGAAGTCTGCAGGGAGAGTGAACATTATAACCTCTGACGCATGACTCCCCTCGTCCACCTTCCTTTAACGCTCAAAATGTTGACATCAGACGTGAAGGTTACGTTTGGCTGAATGGTCAGCATAGAGGCCTTCGGTTCAGAGGGTCTCGGGTTCCATTCCCGGCTTGGTTGAGGATTTTAATCGCGTTTGATTAATTCTTCTGGCTCGGTGACTGGGTGTTTGTGTTTGTTCCAACACACTTCATATTAAGACAACACAACACACTACCAACCACAACAGAAACACGCAGTAGTGATTACATCCCTCCATGTAGGGTTGGCGTCTGAAAGGGCATCCGGCCGTAAAACATGGCCAAATCCACATGTGCTACACATTTCGCACCCGCGACCCCACAGGTTTGGGAAAAGTGGTAGAAGACGTGAAGGTTGCGTGGCTCATTGAACTTGACATCTTGGGTAACGTTTTAAGGCAAAAATATAATATGTAATTATTTCTTAAGTAAATAAATCTCAATATACAGTATAGAAGTCGATAGCTTTGTTTTATTAAAGTTATGTACTGAAAGAGAATACAAGTAAACATATTCTGAAAAAAAAAAGATATCAGTGCGGTGTGCAGGTACATGGCTCATAAGAGTTCTTTGGAGAGTGTGTACAAAGCGATTACCATATTACAGTGCAACACGCGTCTGCATGCACAGTCACCGATTTACTCACTGCTGTAAATGTTTCTGGAGGTTTCAGTCAGTACTCATGACCTCCACTCGACCTCAACGGGGAAGACACAGGGAGGGTGATGCTCCAGAGGTGGTTTGTGTATTCTCTCTCCTCGGGGATGTGAACACTACGTTTATGTCATACGTAAACCTTCTCTTCTTGATCTTCAGGTTACTAACTCTCCTAACGGCGCCAAATTTGAAAATTTGCACACTTTAACACTTCTTTTCGCCAATGCTGCATGTCTAACCGTTGAAATAATTGCATCGCTGAATGTGGCGACCTACAGTGAACTGCGTATGCTACTGTAATTTGTGTAACTTGATAGCGCTGCCTCACAGACACCGAGCGTTATTTCTTGTGCTCCTTATTTCTTATTGACGAAAACCGCTTTAACTGTTCAGTTACAATCACTGGCACATAACAGTTAACACACATTTCTAAACAAAGGCACGAAGTTCATGGTCAATAAAGCTCAGGCATTAATAGTACAATGAAATGAAATGTCGTATGGCTTTTAGTGCCGGGATATCCCAAGACGGGTTCGGCTCGCCAGGTGCAGGTCTTTCTATTTGACACCCGTAGGCGACCTGCATGTCGTGATGAGGATGAAATGATGATGAAGACAACACATACACCCAGCCCCCGTGCCATTGGAATTAACCAATTAAGGTTAAAATCCCCGACCCGACCGGGAATCGAACCCGGGACCCTCTGAACCGAAGGCCAGTACGCTGACCGTTCAGCCAACGAGTCGGACAATAGTACAATCATTTTATTCTACCGCTTTTTCCACCCTGGTGTAGTCGCGGGTAGGAAGTGCGTCGCACATGTGGATTTAGCCCGGTTTTGTGGCCTGATGCCCTTCCTGACGGCCATCCTACGTGGAAGGATGCATTCGTTATTGAGTTTTTCTGTGGTAGTTGGTAGTGTGGTATGTTCTGTGAATATGAAGAGGAATATGTTGGGAAAAATACAAACAACCCGTCCCCGAGACGTAGGAATTAACTATACTCAGTTAAGGTCTCCAGCCCAGTCGGGAGTCGAATCAGAGGTCCTCTGAACCGAAGGCCAGTATGCTAACGATTCAGCCAAAGAACTGGACAATAATTCTGTAAATAACAATAATATAATAATAGTGCATTCTGCACTTTGATACCAGAGAGCGGATGTATGCCTCGAGTTTCATTTCTGGATATAAAGGATACTCTTTTCTAGGTACACTGAGGGTCTTGTGTTCGTTAACCAATAAATTGCTAATCATTTAATTGGCATAGTTAAAGACACGATTCTATAGTACCTATACGCAGCCGCTAAATATTCCTATCACAATTCGATGATTTCAACTGTATTTCAAACCACCTGGAACTAGTCCCCTTCATAAATTTTAATTGGCCTCTCCCAACACAGCTAATTAGTCACTGCTCATATATAATTCATAGGGTTGAGAATAATACCGCTAAGATGATTAACATAAGGAGATTCCATTGATGTAAAATCCTTAGCCTATAAATTATTTAGAGAAATCTAGAAATTTGTTAAATTATAATGGACGAAAGGAAAATTGGATGTTTCATAATATGAGGTTTTAGCACACGCATATAAGTAACTTTGGAAGGAGTCAGTTAATAACGTGGTTGGTTAGAATAACACGGCCGACGTCACGATGAATATAGAATACATTTTCCGAGCATGTAGGCTGTGGAATAATTGGGTTCCTTGCTCCCAACGTTTCACTATTACAGTGGTCCACTACTGACCTTCGGAGAGAGCGGACCCTTATGAATGCTGGGCGTAGTTGCCGGTGAATCGTTAGGAGCACGGAACCCAATTGGACAACGGCCTAAAAGCATGGAAAATTTCTTGTGAATACATTAGTACTCATGGGGGCAGGAGGAGGGGACGCTGATGCGGAGGTCACTCATTTCCCAACTCAAGAGTCGCGGCTCGGAATCCCGGTGACATTAGATGGGATTTTTGAGGGGAGCTAAAGCGTGTTGACAGGGAGGGCATCCAGTCTTAAATCCCCAACCAAATCCCTAAATGAGCCTGGGTCCAACTTTGACCCCACGTAAACTTGAAAAAGCGATGCTAATTGCCCACAGGGATCAACACATTTATTTGTATTCTCACCTCCTGTACAGAAAGAAAAAGTTCTCTAATTCATATATGTCGCAGACATAACGCCCTATTCCGTATTTTGGTAGTACTGTATGTGTGAAACTGTTGGACCGGATTATGCGAAGAGAATACAGGTTATGTTTTGCTCAACCTCGCTCTTAACAACTTTCTCTAGCCTGGCCAATGTTTTCGCACGCCCTTTGCACTTGGGAGTTCTCTTGTAATACAAAGAGGTGCTGGGCGTCAGCGCCGTATGCTACTTCTTGGGAGCGGCTTTTCAGGTGGTGTTAGCAGCTTTGGGATTGCGTTTTTTCTTTGTTGTTTCAAGAGCATGAAGCATCACAGTGCCGCATACTACTGGTATGGGTATATGTAATCATCTAGGAACAGAATTAGTAACATGAAGACGTCATGACCTCAGAAAACGTACTATCTTACGATTTGCGTGGAATGGGACTGTGAGGAACAATTGTGTGTTTCGAAAGCATCCTCCCTAAGGGTCCTAAGCTGGAGACGCGAGGGACGAAATGATCAGCTCCTTCTCAGTCGGTGTTTGGTTATAATTACATAGGTTGTGACAGCTATACGTTAATAGTGAATGTCACTTTAACTACAATCAGATGCCGGAATGCCGTGATTTTGCTCTGAAATGGGTTCTCTCACATCTATACTACTGCTTTAGAAGCAGTCCCTTGGTCAGTATTGTTTTACGCTAGTTTTTTGGGAATTTGCGGCATTGCGGGTCGGATCCACTGATGGTTTTAAATTCATATTCATCCATTCATTATTCATCACATTTTGAATTCTGATCGGTGGATGATTTTGAACTAAATTGTTATTACATTTCGTACCATTAGGGGCCGATGACCTAGATGTTAGGCCCCTTTGAACAACAAGCACCATCATTATCTATACTGCTCTTCCCGAGTGGTTTTCGATTTTTACACCAGACAAAAATCAGAGCTGTAGTTTAATTAAGACCCTTTTAATTAAGGCTTTGGCCGCTACCGTCTGTCATAGGCCATAGCCCTTTACTATCACATCTAAACCCTCCTAACTATCGTGCGCTGGGATTCGATACCACCGCTTTAGGGAAAAGGCGAGCATCTAACCTACTGGCCTACGAAACCGGCACCGTGATAAGCTTTTGTGTGGACTTTCCCAGACATATTGTCACAAAATAACTTACTATAGGGCTGGGAGGGGTGGCTCAGACAGTAGAGTGCAGTTCTTCTGAGTCGAAGTAGACGAGTTCAATCCGGTTTAATTCGGTGGTATTTCAAGGTGTTTAAATAATTCATCCTTTTGTTGATAAATTTATCGGCACGTAAAAGAACTGGGGTGGAAACTTCCGGCCCATCGGCGTCTCTGAATATTACAAAAACACTTAGGTCTAATGGTAAGTATTATGAATATAATTATAATATCTATATTATTTTTTGCCAATAAACGTGTTTACTTCCGTTACGGTGGTGGTGGTGGTGGTGGTGGTGGTGGTGGGTTAGAATCCAACAGTCAGCAGCTCTGAGGACGGTTTTCTGTGGTTTCTGATTTTTACACCAGACAAAGATCAGAGCTGTACTTCAAGACCATTTTAATTAAGGCTTTGGCCCGTACCTTAGTCATAGCCCTTACTATCCCCTCGTCACTACCGTTAAACAGATATCAAAACGAAAATCTTCCTTAATTTCTGAGAACAGTAAGAGAAGGTTATTGTTCTCAATTCGTTTCACCGAGCGAGTTGGTCGTGCGGTTAGGGGCGTGCAGCTCTGAACTTGCATTCGGGAGATAGTGGGTTCGAACCCCACTGTCGGCAGCTTTGAAGATTGTTTTCTGTGGTTTCCCATTTTCACACCAGGGAAATTCTGGAGCAGTACCTTAATTAAGGCTACGGTCGCTTCCTTCCCACTCCTAGCTCTTTTCCTATCCCATCGTCCCCATAAGACCTATCTGTGTCGGTGCGACGTAAAGCAACTTGAAAAAAAAAAGTTAATTCGTTTCAGGTGCTTGAAACAACTTTCATTTTCTGCGTGTATTTGTTTGATGAAATTGTATGGTAACTTGTGATATTCTAGGATGTGTAGTAGTGCGACTAGGATTAAGGAAGATGCCCCAAGGCTTTACATACTGTTAACTATAGGTGTAGCAGACTTCGGATAATTTGGAAAATGAATTTCGAAAATAGCATTTTATTCAGTAACATACCAGTCGCCTGCTGATAGAATAAGAATGGTTTATGTTTATACTAGTGGTTTAACGTCACACTAACGACTAACACGTCGAAGGTTTTCGGCGACACTAGGATGGGAAAGAGCTAGGATAGGGAAGGTAGTAGCCATGGTCTTAAGGTACGTCCCCAGCATTTGCCTGATGTGGAAAATTGAAAACCACAGAAAACCATCTTCAGGACTGCCGACGGTAGGATTCGAACCCACAATCTCCCGAATGCAACCTCACAGCTACGCGACCCTAACCACACGTCTAACTCGCTTCGTGCTAAGAACAGTAGCATGATGTAGGGGTGTAACGGACTATAATAGTACAGATTTGGAGCAGAAATTGCAGGCCTCGTCCAAGTCGAAGCTGCCAAGTGCTGGCGAAGTTCTACACATAAGTTACTTATGGTGTAATAGATTCAAATTTAGACCTTGATCGGAAGTCATTATATACACACTTCAGAACTGCACGTGATATACTGTAATTATTCACATGTAACATTAAACATGAGACATGACGACAGCTTCTTCAAACGGTATCTTTGAGTAAAATATCAGTGGCACGTTAATCGCCATCTTGCTCCTATAATAGGTGTACCGAAACAGGGTACGAAACATTGAGTCTCGTACAATATCGATTTTATTGTTCCTTATATACAGTACTGTAAAAGTCATTTTCAATGCTATAGGTTAATTGTACAAATTCAAAAGAAAGCAGCAAGGTTTGTTTTGTGTGATTTCTGACACAAGAGTAGTGTTACGCAAATGTTTCCATCTTTGGGCTGGGAAGACTTGTAAGACGAACAGCTCAACTTAGCGGAGAGATGGCTTGGAATGACATTATAGACGAATAAGCTTCACTGGAGTTTTTAAAAGTAGGAAATATAAAATGAAGATACATTTGGAATTCAAGAGGAAAAATTGGGTAAATACTAGTTTATATGAAGAGGAATTTGGGATTGGAATATTTTATCTAGAGAGATGTTTGATAAATTTCCAAGCAGGGCTGATGGCCTTCGATGTTAGGCTCCTTTAAACGAGCACCATCATCAATTTCCCATTTAAGAAGATACTAGGTAAACAACTCATAGGGAATCTGCCCTGAATGAATTGATTGATTGATTGATTGATTGATTGATTGATTGATTGATTGAAATCTTAACCTATAAGCGGTGCAGCATCCCAGTTTTGTCGTAAAGCGGACAGTACCTCTCGCCTATGAAGGTTGGCGCTTCATTGATACAAAAGCCTGATCTAGACCTTGGATGTTGCACAGTTGGCCTAATGGGATCAGATTGCATGCCAGCTTAAAGTGCTAATTGCTCTCGTGGTCTGTGTGTTGTGGTCATATTAAATGTTCCAATATTTTGAAGTAATAAAATACAAGCAGGATTAGTCAGTGGACAGAGCTATAATCTATAATTAGGAAGTAGAAATGGCTGTACCATGTTCTACATCTAAGCTCGTTGGACTTTCATGGACCTTTAATTAAAAATGGCCGCTCTAGAGCATGAAAATGATCATGGAACCTATCATCGCCCCACTTTTGATTGCGTGGCAAGTTCAGCCTATTATGGACGACTGCTTCCCAACAGATACTGAACTGTCGCCTGGTCAGCTTGGCTTTCATGACCGAGTCCACTACCTCTCACATCAGACAGCCCCTCATTGTTCTCACGAGGCCGAATGACCCCTATTTCAGACCTCAGTTTACAATTAAACTCCGTAGATGAGCCGGGAATCTAACCTAGGGCTTCCGGTTAAGAGGCAGGCACCCTACACCACCCCGGGGATATTCGACATTGCAGTCAATTTTTATTTAAGGTTGTTGGTGTTTATTTTAACTCATTATTTCTTAAGACGACTCGATAAAGAAAGTAATAATATAAGTCTATTCCTGGTTAATGCATATTGGATTTTTGAAAAGTCATGTCCCTTTGGTTTAAATCCTACGTAAAACTGCAGCACTCTGCCTGTAATCACGATATCAACAGTCTCGCAAAACTCGAAGTTTGCTTTAAGAAATTTAGGTCCCATCATTCACTCCCGGAGTCGATACATTAAAGAAAGAAAACAAGAGAAGACAATATTTAGCGTAACTGTGGAAACTATCGTAACTTACGAATGCTGTTGAGGAATTTGACATTGCAGAGACCGACAGTTTTGAACCCCACTGTCGACACTGGAAAGTTCGAACCCTGTTCAGACTCTACAACGGAATTAAGGTTATCCATCCAGAGCGTTACTTTGGACAGACGAGGTGCGAAAGAGCTTACGTGGAGCCCAAGAAGTCTGTGAGGGTAAGACTGCGTTAATTCACCGAAGTGGTTTTCGGGACGTAATTATCCATCGAGAAATAACTTCATCAGCATCATGCTGATTTCTGAGCATCCAAACAGTCTTTGCACTATTCAGATTAAAACCGATATTAAGCCTAGCATGCAGTATAAAGCTGCGTTAACGTATTGCAAAGGAAGTTTGTATTGACCACTTCGGATATTTGAGAATTAATTACTGTTTTCGGTAGGGAAAGGGAGCGAGAGCAAAAATCAATTGTTCCGTCCGAGAAGTGTGTGGCTGGCGCAACACCGTCCTTCTTCCTCCACCCCCGCTTTTCCACCTCTACCAACATACACGCGCACGTTTTACAGCCTATATATTTGCCAAATAGCAAAGGAGTGAGAAATCATCGTATATTTTTTTGTAAAAATGGAGAAACAAATATAAGATTGTGCTGCAAACTGCTGTCTAGATAACACGCTGGGCTAACTTTTACGAAGGCGACCACACACAACCATTGATTTGTTAGATGCTAATTTTAATTAAAGAGAAAAACATTGATTGTAGCCTGTGACTGCAGTAGCACAAATCATGCCTTTATATTGTTTTACTGCCACCTGAGGACTATTTCTTATAAGTTAAATTTAACACACTGTACAAGTAGGCCTGTTATTTTTGTTGTGATGGCGAAGTGGGTTAGTCACGAGCTTCTCAGCAAAGTGGCCACGGTTTGAATCCCGGGCACTGCATGTGGGATTTTTGGAACGAAAATCCACGTCTTAGCGATTTGAATTCCACGTAAAACAGGAGAATCAGAGTTTGTAATCACTGAATCAACAGTCACTTAAAACTGCATGCCAGCTAGTTTGTCCCTTGGATTCCCAGCCCACTTGCGGAACGTACCAGGCAGGTTCGGTTATGAACGTATTTTTTTCTCAGAATAGGATTGAGGATACTTCCTTAGGCTCACACACCGCGATGTCTGTTAAGTCATCAGCCCGGAGGATGGTAAAAATGAAATGGCGTATGGCTTTTAATGCCGGGAGTGTCCGAGGACAAGTTCGGCTCACCAGATGCAGGTCTTTTGATTTGACGCCCGTATGCGACCTGCGTGTTGTGATGAGGATGAAATGATGATGAAGACGACACGTACACCCAGCCCCCGTGCCAGCGAAATTAACCCGGAACCCCTGTGACCAAAGGCCAGCACGCTAACCATTTAGCCATGGAGCCTGGAAGATGGTTAGATGCTCGAAAAGCACAACCAAGGTTTATGCGTAAATCGGAAAGACGGATTGCGCTGCCGTAATGGGACTTTCAAGGCATGTTGAGGAATGAAGTAGATTGCCATTGGTTTCGTCACTGGGTTAGAAAGTGGTATCGCAGCACGATTAGCCGTATGAATAGAACATTTCATAACATCCATACATACTGTCGTTCAGAAGGTATAACTTGTGGTGCTTTCCGCCGCTACACTGGTTTTTAACGCAAGGCACGGCCATGAGGCCACCAATTACAGCTGCGGATCCTGCGCGCTGTCGACAAGTCTCTACTTTCTTACCTCACTGTGTTGTCATGAAGTGCGGGTGAAAGTGGAACTTTACGCACCTAGCGTTGATCGAGTGTATGTTGTAAGTAGTCTAGCATATATTGTTTGAAATGGAGTCTCTTTTACTGATTATTTTATGTTTAGTAAGCGTTACAATTTTTGCTGCAGTAGGTCAGGGGTATACGACCTGATTTTCAGGAAGGGTTGCAATTACTTCGAGGAAGAATTTAATGCTGTGAGAAATAATACCTCAGCAGCTCCCGTACTGTCACAGCCATAAAAGGGACTGAGACTTCGGTGGCATATGCCAACTGACAGTTTCAAACCCCACTTTACGCCCCACTAACTACTTTTACAGTTTTCGGAGACAGCGTTATGCCGGAATTTAGTCCTGTAGGAGTTATTTTGTGTGTCAGTAAATCTACCGACACGAGGCGGACTGATCCAGGATCGAACCTTGAGGTCAGAAGGGCAGCGCCTCAACCGTCTGAGCCACTCAGCCCGGCGAGGATGATTTCCCATGGTTTCGTATTTCCACACCAAGCAGATGCTAGGGCTGTACCTCAAGGCCACGGACGCTTCCTTCTCACTCCTAGCTCTTTCCCGTCCCAACGTCACCTTAATATCTGTCTGTGTCTGTGCAACGCAAAGCGAATTGTATACCAACGGACAGATACAAAAATACTGTATCCATCAAGAAATAGCAGCAGGCTATTACTCCGATAAAAGAAACGAAATATCGGTTCATTACACTCTTCATTCTATCATTACTCTTCGGAGAGTATGTAACATAAAACCTTCCCAGTCTGTAAAAAAAATTCAATATAAATTAAAACACTGTGGAACGAAACGTTTCATTCTTTGTATGAGAGTGTGCATTTTTTACAGGATGTTATAGAGTTGTAATTTATATTGAAATTGTTTGACAGACTCGAAAGATTTTAAGTCGACACTGGGAAGTATCAATCTTAACAAAAAAGAAAAAAATCGTGGTATGAGAGCTCATATTGTATTAACCTTCACATTGCTTTTGGGTCACGGTGATTGTAATTGATGTAGCTGTACAGCCTCACCTCTTGCCAATGAGTGGAAAAGACTAAGAAAGTTGAAAGTCTCACATATACCCCGCGCTCGGTTGCAGACCATTTATGCCGAAGTATTTCCTAACGGTAATCACTCCGTATATTACTTTCGAGAGGCTTCGGCATCATAAAAATTCAATGTGCTGGTGTTCCCTGGCTACAGGATATGCGGTAGAACAATGTTATCAGCCTGGACGTATTATTGGCTAGCATGGTTCGTTTCGCACAATTACGATCGTAAAGGTAGTGAAAATTAGAAAATATTATTAGGATAATTAAATATATTGTTGTTCGCTATTCCCACCGGTTGTGTTTGAATAACCACGTACGGGTTATTTTCTATGTTTTCACGTCGTCTGCTACTTTCTGTGGAATGCTTACACGAATCTAGAAATCCAAATCATATTTGTTGTTTTCTAGTCAGTCACACTCACGATCTCATCATATGACGGTCGAATGAGCGGATAAAGATATTTAGATTTATGCTTTCACGGCCCGTGATATGATTATACGAGAAGCTGTGGAAATACGTAAAAATTTCAACAGGGACACTATCAATACGTGGTTGTCAAGAGAGGTTGTTCTCTTCCCTATCCTTTCACTATTGTTATTTCGTTTCGGTGTTTTCCAAATTCGTACTCTCCTGATCACTAGTTGGTTCAGTCTAGGCTATGTGCTATGGGTCATACTTTCATAACCTGTATACACGTGTTACTGTGTTGTTCTTACTTCTTTTCACTCCCGAGTTTTCAACCTCGTTGTAGTACGTCCCTCTTCTGCCCCCGATCACCCACCCCGCGCTTGTCTCACTCATTTTTCTCGTTTTCTCTGCTACACACTTCTTTTCTTTCCATCTTCAGCTACCGGGCGAGTTTGCCGTGCGGTTAGGGGCGCGCGGCTGTGAGCTTGCATCCGGGAGATAGTGGGTTCGAATCCCACTGTCGGCAGCCCTGAAGATGGTTTTCCCATTTTCACATCAGGAAAGTGCTGGGGCTGTACCTTAATTAAGGCCACGACCACTTCATTCCAACTCCCATGCCTTTCCTCTCCCACCGTCGCCATAAGACCTATCTATGTCGGTACGTCGTAAAGCCCCTAGCCATCTTCAGCTCTATCCTATTCTTCAATCATGTCAGTACTTCGTTGCACTTAATTTTATTTTATTTCTTCTACCACATTCGTCCCTGATTCCTCTGATGACCTTCCTGTTTACTAGAAATATCTTAATTGCAGTTACGATGGTGTCTTCACCTCACACTCGGAAGGCTAGCACACAGTGAGCCATCTAGTGGTGGAACTAGAGTACCACTTACTGAAACCTACGGTAAAACCATTCTTACATTCAAACCTTAATTATTGGAGAAGTGTAAATAATAATTATGTTATTTGCTTTACGTCCCACAAACTACTTTTTATGGTTTTCGGAGACGCCGAGGTGCCGGGATTTAGTCCCGCAGGAGTTCTTTTACGTGCCAGTAAATTTACCGACATGCGGCTGACGCATTTGAGCACTTTCAAATACCACCGGACTGAGCTAGGATTGAACCTGCCAAGTTGGGGTCAGAAGGCCAGCGCCTCAACCGTCTGAGCCACTCAGCCCGGCTTGGAGAAGTCTTGCTCCTGAACTCATTTTCTTCTGAAGACGCAGAGCCAACTATTTTGCGAAACGTAAAGAATTTCACCTTGTTTTCTGATATAGCAAAAGCCCAAAAACTTACTAAGAAGTAAAGATATTATTTCTGTTGGAGTTTATTGATCTTCGTAATTCGTTTATAACAAACTGTTTAGGGAGTCTGGGAATTAATGTATTTATTTTATTGCATGAACTCCATGCCCCAGACTTACAAAGATCTCTACTAAATCTCCTCCGTGACTCAGGCGGTAGCGCGTCGGCTTCTCACCGCTGGGTTCCGTGGTTCAAATCCCGGTCACTCCATGCGAGGTTTGTGCTGGACAAAGCGAAGGCGGGATAGTTTTTTCTCCTGGTACTCCAGTTTTCCATGTCATCTTTCATTCCAGCAACACTCTTCAATATAATTTCCTTTCATCTCATCTGTCAGTCATTAATCATTGCCCCAGAGGAGTGCGACAGGCTTTGGCAGCCGGCACATTTCCATTGTATTCCTGACCCGGTCACTGACAGGAAAACAGGTTGTAAGTTTTTATTTTCTACTAAATCTCTTATGTCCAATAGTTCTGATAAATAATTAATCTAAGATGGGGCATATATAGACCTTTACAAAGGACACACATATATACAAAACGAACTATTCAAGCCTAATGCAAATAAAATCCAACATTTTACATATTTTTATAAAAAATTACATTAAGAACGGAAAATTCACGTAAATATTGTACAACAGAGGAGACAGGGAATGGAAGGACAGGGAAGAACAGAAACAATAAATGAAACTAAGTTATATAAGAATCATGACAGGAGGAAGGATACGATAAAAGATATCTTTAAATTCCTATAAAGTATTATACATGGAAACGAAGGAGTGAAACAAAATGTAATTCTGAATCGGCCATTTGTTTTATTTCATCTATTATTTTTATTTAATTTGTTTATAATCTTCGAAATAGTGTAGAAAGTGGAACGAAAGTATGTCTGCCTAGGAGGTTACATGGAAGGCGCATTGCGTCAGTAATACACATCTTCGTCTGTATATGTTTTCCTGAAAGGAACCTTTCTGGCCTGCAACTTGGGAAAGGATGCCATTCTCACAATAGGTCAAGGTAAACGGAATCTCTGTGCCTCCTTTTGTCGTGACTACTTGTGATGGTAGACCTTGAATGAAGTTCCTTATACTACAATATTTTGCTCCATAAAATCATGGAATTGTTTCAGCGTGGAGTTAACACTTTATTTTAAATGAACAAACTATCTATCTTGCCCAAACTGGCGTTTTAACATTGTGGAAACTGGCAATTTTGATAATTAGAACGACGTGATTTGTTGCGGAGGAAGATCTACGTACACTCCCTAACACAAAAAGTGACCTGCTGAATATTTCCTAGTCTCAGAGTGTAAGTACGATCGAAGTAAAGGAGCACGTTATCAGAGAGATTTCGTGGGTAGTTTATACACGGAAATTTATTTAGAGCTTGCTAATTAAAGGGCCCACTATTATGTTTTTAGGAGCTGTTTAAATTCTGTAATTCGTTACGAATTGCCCTGGATACTACTTACCACTTTCCTATATGAGTAGTCTTCTACACAGCATTCTTCCCCATTCATTGGCGTGCACTCGGTCCTGTTTTACCGCCGGAAGCCCTTCCTGGCGCTAACTCTGCGCAGGTATGTATTCGCAATTGTGTGTTCATGTGGTGGTTATTAATATGTGTTGTGTGCACACGAAGAGAAATTTATTCAGCGAATGACAAATACTGAATCCCCGAGCCAGAGGAATTAATCATATACAGTACTGTTCAAATCCGCCTTGACTCATTGGCTGAATTGTCAGCGTTGAGGCCTTCGGTTCAGATGGTCGCGGGTTCGATTCCCGGCCGGGTCGGGATTTTGATCGCATCTGATTGCTTCTTCCGGCTCGGGGATTGGGTGTTTGTGTTTGTTCCAACACTTTCCTCTTCATATTCAAACAACACGCTATACTACCAACCACCACAGAAACATGCAATAGTGATTATATCCCTCCATAGAAAGTTGGTCTCAGGGAGGGCATTCGGCCGTAAAACATGGCGAAATACATATATGCTACAGTGCGCACCACAGATGTGGGGCAAGCGGTAGAAGAAGTACTGTTAAAATCTCCAATCCGGCCGGGACTCGAACACGGCGCCCTCAGACCATTCTCCCAAAGAGCTGAACTTAATAATAGTAACAATAATAAATGCAATTCGTCCCACTTGACGGTTTTGAGAGGCACCAAGTTGTCGGAATTTTTCCCATTGGGAGTTCTTTTTATGTGACTGTGAGTCTACCGAGACGGTCGAGCACCTTTTTATACCACCAGAATGAACTGGGATCGAACCCACCCACTTTGAGGCAGGTCAACGCTTTACCGTCTGAGCTGCTCAACCCGGTTGTATAAGATTGAGTAGCATGTGTAAAATTGCCTAGATTCCTGTTAACTTGTCGAGATAATCTTGCTCAATCTGCCGTGGTTCTCGTATTCTCTGTCGTGTTGTCCAAGGAGCTGTTAAGCAGCTGTGCCCCGGCAGACACGACAGTCCCAATATAAAGCCTACTGTAATTGAATTGGCCAGTGTACCATCGTGGTTGGAGAGGTTAACCCGGGTTAATGTGGCATTGCTATAATATGGCTCGTCTTTAAATGGGCGCTCTGAGTAGCGGTTAACAGACCACTTATTAAAGGCGTGCGAAAGGAACTATGTACAGTTGAAATATAGAGCAACGACTAGCGAAGGATAACAGAAAACGTGCTCGAGGGGTTTATCACAACCACGTCATGTATTGTTAGTGGCTATTTTTTTTTTTTTTTTTTTTTTTTTTTCCCTGGCCTTATCCCAACTTCTTGGGGTCAGCACTTTGCGCGGATTTGGCCCAGTTTAACCATCAAACACCCTTCCTTTCGAGGACTGTATTCACTGTGGTATGTTTCTGTGGTGTTTGATAGTGTGATGCCTTGTATGTTGGTGAAGACGTGCATTAAGAAGCACACAAACAGCTGGATGTCTTTCCCAACACCTACCTTATATCGGGAGACTATTCACTAATTGCGTGTTGCTGTGGTGGCTTGTAGTGTGATGTGTTGTGTGTTGATGAAGGTGTTTGTTAAGACGATCACAAGCACAGCCCCGAGCTAAAAGAATTAACCGCGACCCAACCGGGTCTCAAACATGGGGCCACGCTCGTCACCTAGGCAAGAAGGTGGACAGTGGCTAGTTAACTGGTAGGCTAGTTTAAACAAATTTCAGATTATTCCTCTTTCGTTTTATTGCGATGATATATAGTATATGGCTATTACGTTTTTACAATTTGCTTTACGTCGCATCGACACAGATAGGTCTCATGGCGACTATAGGGTAGGAACGGGCTAGGAGTGGGAAGGAAGTAGCCATGGCCTTATTTAAGGTACAGCCCTTGTGTGAAAATGGGAAACCACGGAAAACAATTTTCAGGGCTGCTGGCATTGGGATAGCTGACAGCTGCGTGACTCAAACCGCACAGCCACTCGCTTGGTATGACTAGTACACTACAAGGTGTACCTTTCCGCAAACGTAGGGAAGTCACGGAATTTATTAAAATTTTTATGTGCTCACACTTTCTAACAGTTCTTATTTATTGCGAAACTGTTTTCAACCACAACGTGATTATAGACTTCCTTCCAGGCCAGTGAATGTTGGAGATTTTTGAAATGGGATGTTCACGGCCCTGTGCTTGGGATTCCGCGTTAAACTGTGTGTCATGTGATCAGAAGATTAGTTACGTAATGAAAACTTGCTTTTAAGAAACCAGATTTCTGGCTCTACCACAAATTTAAGACCGATTTGTGGGGATGGAATGGGGTGCTCTCTTGCCTAGGGCTGATTTAGGGGAGGCATGAGTTAAAATCCCGCCCTCGGTATCATTGACAGATTTCTACAGTTTTCCATCGAAGCTGTAAGTGAATCCCGGAATGGTCCCTCTAATGTATTAGACATGGTCGTTTCTTTCCCAATCGTGTCTGTCTGTCTGTCTGATGAACAGCTCGGAAGCTGGTTGAATACTCAAATAGCGCCATCGAAGGTTATGCACTTCCAGAGAATCCCGGTCATGTGGGTTCGGTTTCCACGTAAAACTTCAGGTCCGGTGGCTATGATCACCATATCAAGGTCACGTAAAACTACAACCTTGCCTCTTTTTTCATATCTAGTGTAGGCATAGAACTTAGGTTTCTGAAATTTTTGAATTTCTGACAAGGATTCGAGCTCACGTCCTTCCACCTTTTATCACCTCTGTTAGGCAGCCGACTGTTCCTTCTCCGAATTCTCTAATATGAGGGAAAGAAATATATATATGAACGTATACTTCACAGACATGTGCACGTCAGTGCTTCGCGCTCGACGTCAAAGCAAAGATCAGTAATTTCCTAGTTACGTGAATTTGTTCTGTGCTGTAACTTCAGGTTTTTTTTTCAAGTTGAAAGAACATTTTATGCTTTTGGAGAATATTCGCACTCAGTGTCATATTCAGTAGTTGCAGTTCGTTGGCAGATCGATAGTGAAGAGTATTAAACGACTAATGGAAAAGTGTCCTCTTACCAGCCTTGAAGAAACTGGATAAGTACAGTTCATACCAGTACATTACCTTTAAATTCTACCGTAGGCTAAGGTAGTTACGACACAGGCGAGATTAAAGACGAGTGGTTCGATTTATAGGCTTACTATACAGGTTTGTCAGAATCGATACGGCTAATTTACCATGATTTAAAAACCTGAATCAAAATGTATAATGTGAGCTTGCATCCGGGAGATAGTGGGTTCGAACCCCACTGTCGGCAGCCCTGAAGATAGTTCTCCGTGTTGGGGCTGTATCTTAAGGCCACGGCCGCTTCCTTCCCACTCCTAGCCCTTTCCTATCTCATCGTCACCAGAAGACCTATCTGTTTCGGCGCGACGAAAAGCAAATCACAAAATGCATGCAATCAATACAGGAAGTTCTAAGTTTTCCGGACATTTTCGGCTTCGATCAAGGGCATTGACCAGTAGGTAAGATATTGCTGCAATTAGGTGTGAAACCATAGGGAATATTTAGTGGAGAAGGGAAACTCGAGCTGCAAGTAGTTTGTAAACACC
The DNA here is from genome assembly GCF_040414725.1 of Anabrus simplex. Taxonomy (NCBI): domain Eukaryota; kingdom Metazoa; phylum Arthropoda; class Insecta; order Orthoptera; family Tettigoniidae; genus Anabrus; species Anabrus simplex. Next base: position 1,058,250,249 of record NC_090266.1, read on the forward strand.
GAAGTCTTTCCTTGCTCTGTTTGACATGTGTAAAAGATGTAAACATTGCGTATAATGTTCTACATTTATTATGCTCATTTCGATGCAGGCGCTTTTATGAACTGTGGCGGCGGGAGGTGGGGGGGGGGGGAGTTCCGGTATCTGGGCTTATTTTGGAATCTACACCAACTGTAGGGACATTAAACAAATAGCTATATTATAGACTTAACTCTTTATGAAAGCTGAAAATGAAAATCCACATCCTGTTTCCAGTCATTCGACCGGGTCAGGAATAGAACGAATGAAGCCCCCATCTAGCGGCAAGGATAGGAATTGTGCCGGCTGCCGAAGCCTGTCGCAGTCCTGACAGATGAAATATTAATGGCGAATGTCGCCAGGGAAAACAGAAGTACCCCGAGAAAAACCTGTCCTGCCTCCGCTTTGTCCAGTACAAGTCTCACATGGAGTGACCGGGATTTGAACCACGGTATCTAGCGGTAAGAGGCCAACGTGCTGCCATCTGAGCCGCGGAGGCTCTTTATGAAAACTGAACAGTGAAATTAAACTTTACATTAATAAACCTAAAATAATATTTTGCTAATTTTATTGGCTTTTACATTAATGTTAATACATTCTTCGTCAACACTATTATGCACTTTTAATTTATTTCCTGCGTTGTTTTTCTACATTAGGCTGTTCATCCTAGTGGCTAGTTCAGTCTGGATTACTCAAAAGTTAACTATCTGGCTACCGGTTGTAAGCCACATTCCACCTCCTCATCTGGGAAGGAAAAATTACCTTGTGAGTGTGTACATTACTGCCTCTGGAAATAATAGGCCCCACTTCCGATATCCTCTGCTCATCACAGTTCGCTCCCTACTAGGACAATTTCAACCTTCCAAGATGTTGTAGTTGCGCCTCATCGCTCTTTCCGTAGCTTTCTGTGTCTGGAACAAACCATAGGAACTTGATCTACCTCGCAGGACGTGGTCGACACCGAATAGAATCCTAAATATGGCTATTCTACTGCAGTGGGGAAGGTGTCTAACGCAGATTGTAGCTATAGCTTCTCAGACACAGTCCACCGTAGTGTTAAAAGGGGCATAGCCTACTTCAGACGGTGACGGGATGGCTTATTCTTTGTCTGTGAACGGATTGGGGACGAAACATGCAGTGCCGTTGTTAAAGAATGCCCTATGAACTCCTATCCCGACAAACTCGGTGATTTCTTGGACACTATTCGAGAAGAAATAGTCTCCCTAAATAACTTGTCTGCACATTGGTAAATATTATTGTTAAAAGTAAACTACATTACCTTTTTATTTAATGCTAGCAGTTACCCGCGGCTTCGCTCGCGTGGATTTTGCAATTTGTTAAAATCAATCGTTCCCTAGTACTGTTCTGAGACATTATCCGAAAATCAATAAAGTATAAAAACTCACCGAAAAATTGAGTTTCATTTATCCCAGAAACTCTTTGTAAACCACGTTCGTGGTATTACCTTTTGTTGTTAAGATGACCAGGCTACTGGCAGAGCGAATTCTGGAACATGCAACATAGGACTGTACATGTGAGAAACAGTCTTCTGTCAAGTCGAAAACACACAAAAAACATGTTTCTTTATTTTCCAAATACCTATTTCCACGTCTGTAACATCCTCAGTTTTTGACATATACTGTAAATATCCCCATAAAAAGAATTCAACCTCTTTATCTGTCCTTACCCCAACCCCACCCCACCTAAATGGATTTTCCGAAAACAAAAAAATACATTTTTCTTTATTTTAAAGGAGATTCCAAATACCAATTTTCACTTCTGTAACATGTTACGTTTTTTACATATACTGTAGACATACCGGTACTCATTTTAACAGTTCACCCGATATTTCAATTCCTTTCACCCCTCTAAAGTTGATTTTCCGAAAACAATAAATACGCGTTTATACATTTTTAAAGGAGATTCAACGTACAAACTTTCACGTCCATAACATCTTCAGTTTCTGAGGTATAAGTATCCTCATGAACTGAATTCAACTCCTTTACTTATTTCCACCCCAGCACCCACCTTATTTCAATTTTCCGAAAACAAAAGAATAAGTGTTTCTTTACTTTTAAAGGAGATCCCAAATACCAATTTTCATGTGTGAAACATGTTAATTTTATGAGATGTTCTGTAGATATTCTCGTTTTAAAAATTAACCCCCTTTTTCAGTTCCCCGTAAGTGATTTTCCCGAAAATAAATTATGTATGTCTTTACTTTTACAGGAGATTCCAAATACCAGTTTTCACGTCTGAAACAATTTAAGTTTCTGAGATATGCTGTGGATTTAATCTCTTTAAAATTCACCCCCTTTGTCACTCCTGTTCACCCCCATTGATTGGATTTTCCAAAAACAAAAATATACGTGTTTCTTTATTTTTAAAGGAGATTCCAAATACCAATTTTCATGTCTACAACATCTTCGGATTTTTAGATATAAGTATCCTCGTAAAAGGTATTCAATCCATTTTCCCCCTTTTTTTCATCCCCTTAAGGAGATTTTCCGAAAACAAAAAATGCGTGTTTATTTTTAAGGGAGATTCTAAATACCTCGTTTTACGTCTGTAAACTTAAGTTTTTGAGATATAGACATGCTCATTTAAACAATTCACCCCCCTTTTCACCCCCTTACCGACGGAATATCCAAAAAGCCTCCCTTAGTGAGTACCTACACTCTAATATAAATGTATCCCCAAAATTTCACTTTGTTATGTCTAGTAGTTTTAGCTCGGCGGTGATGAATCAGTCAGTCAGTCGGGACATGTTATTTTATATACTGTATATAGATATGACAGTAATGTGTATTGCCGTACACTTAATAATAATAATAATATAATACCCCAGCTGTCTAGAATACAGGGAGAACTCTATATCGGGTTGTTTAACTCTCAAGCACACGCGCCAGATCTTAGGACGCAGACACACACTTGGGGGTGCTTTCCACACCACATATCATTGTATTGTAAAATATAAATTACTATATTAATTGGAGATTTTCAGATAGATTATGTAAGAATGATTCTTTCTGTGGGGATCCAGCCAGAAGGGTACAAGAGCGGGGAGAGCACAGGAAAGTTATTTGTGCATTTCACTAGGAAATAAAATGACCTGGGGAATTCCACCCATACGCGTGTGTTTGAGGGTTAAAAGTTGTTGACCTTTGCAAGGCGGGTTGCCTACCTCACAGGCGGTACACCCCCCCCCCCCCTTTCAGTTCAACCCTTGGAACAGTTTCCTTTACTCATACCGTATTTTCTCTTATTATTATTATTATTATTATTATTATTATTATTATTATTATTATTATTATTATTATTATTATTATTATTATTATTATTATTATTATTTTCACCGAGGTTCTGCTATAGTTCGCATGCTGTAAGGTGCATAGAAGTCCGGTGTTGCATAAAATTCTCCGACAAACCGTGCAGCTAGAAGAGTACAAGCCTGCAACTCGTTCTAAGAATGTAATGTTTTCTATATAGACGTGCTGATGGCTACATTTCAGAGTAAATGACTCACGTCTTCTGGCTGATTACCTTTTGTTTACAACCAGTCACCATGAATGGTGTTCTCTCTGTACGTGCTTGCAGTCATTTTTCTGTTACGTCACTGAGAGCTCAGAAGTACTAAAAGCTCTTTGAAGTAGAGCATGTCAGCGAATACTTTGACAGTTCTGTTTTGCTAAGACCTATTTGTGAGTGCCATCTGCCTTACCACGAAGCTGCCAGGAAGCGGGTACCAAGCTCGCGTATCCGAAATCGCAGCCATATTTGCGGGTATCTTCGATTTAGATTTTCTGCATTCATTTGAGAAGAGTGCCCGCACATTTATAGCTGTGGGCCGCATAACATTAAATGTGTGATTTGTTTAATTTGGCATTTAAAACGTATTTGTTGATTCCTTGGTTGAAGATTTGGAAAAGGAAAATTCTTAGACAAGATTATGGACCGATGAATGATAGAGTTGCCCTCTGAACTGAAAGCCCCGACGCTGACATTTCAGCCAATGAGGCTAACTTTTTGGCACAATGAATACCTAAGTTTCTTTATTTTTCCTTGACATTGTTACCTAATTAGTGTGTGCTGTTTGGTTAGCAATGTAATTAACCGAGTCACAACTAATTACATTACTGTCGCCCCTTCAGATTTAAGCACTTGATTTGAAATTATTGTACCTGTAGCGCGGAAATTGTAAGTTTTCGGACACGGGTTCCCATTAAAAACCGTTATCTACTCAGTTTTCTCTACAAGCTCTAGGAGTCTGTAATGGGAGTTTCCGTACTCATACGCAGGTGACTTTTTTTTTTCCACTAAAGTAATTTCGTGTCCTCGCCCTGAGGTAGTGCAGCTCTTTTCAGGCACAATATGGAGGTGAGTTGCATGTACAATTTCAACCACATACCAGCCCTCCTGCCATTCTTAAATTTCTGGCAATACCGGGAATCGAAACCAGGCCACCGAGGACGGCAGCTAATAGTGCCACTGTTACGCTACGGAGGCGGACGTCTTTCCAGTTATTTACTACAAATGATTTGCATAGATGGCGTGTGTTCATTCACTGACAAAACGGTGTAGATGAACCCATCATTCAGCCCACATTTCTTCATATCACTTTCTCACTTTAGGAGGAAAAGTACCAGAATAATCACTCGTGGCGATTGGTTGAAATCTTGTATCAGTTCTTGTGTTCGTTGAATCAATGGGCAAGAAACAAATGTGAGCCCACTGCATCCAGAAAACGTGCAATGGTTTCGTTTCGTATTTCATGTGGGTTGTTGATCAGTTAAGTCTTGAGACTTCAAAAAATGGCTTGTAGTGCAAAACGAATTCCAAACTTCAACTCGCTGTAGCATAATGTAACTTCTTCCCGTTCATCAGTAGATACCCCTGTAAATCTACTGAGCGACCAGTGTCAAAGATATTCTGATAGCATCATGGAGCTCGTGGGAAGCATTCATTAATTCACGAAATTCACCCCGAAAGCAGATTTGCTACTCATATGCATTTACGGATTAATACCAATCTTAGACCCCTATAATTAAAATTAGACTCTATCCTTCACGTACCACAGGCGTTAAGGTTTGATTAGGTACCTTCTTGGTTGATTAGACCTAGGTTCAATCCCGTGTTACACAAAAGAATCTCACTCTGTCTCGTGATCGATTCTGTCATCTATACACTAGAACATTTAAGACGGCACAGTAGTTACTGGTTTCCAATAATGATAGTCTAATAATAATAATAATAATAATAATAATAATAATAATAATAATAATAATAATACCGGGCGAGTTGGCCGTGCGTGTAGAGGCGCGCGGCTGTGAGCTTGCATCCGGGAGATAGTAGGTTCGAATCCCACTATCGGCAGCCCTGAAAATGGTTTTCCGTGGTTTCCCATTTTCACACCAGGCAAATGCCGGGGCTGTACCTTAATTAAGGCCACGGCCGCTTCCTTCCAACTCCTAGGCATTTCCTATCCCATCGTCGCCATAAGACCTATCTGTGTCGGTGCGACGTAAAGCCCCTAGCAAAAAAAAAATAATAATAATAATAATAATAATTCCGGCTCCATGGATAAATTGTTAGCATGCTGGCCTTTGGTCCAACCGGTTCCGGGTTAGATTCCAGGCCAGGTCGAGGATTTTAACTTTCATCGGTTAATTCCTCTGCGTCGCACAGTGGTCTAAACACCGATTCTAGACGGCAATAAAACGTATCATCTTTCCGGATTTACAAAAGCCCATGAAAATTCGTACTCGGGGGGTTTTCGAGGTCGCTGATTACGAATCCGTTAACGGATTTTCAATTAACGAAGTAGCGGATCCACTACGCGTCCGCTAACACGCAAAACTTAAGGTATCCGGACAAAATTTAGTATTCCGCGAATGGATTCATGGTAAATGGCGCGCTACGCTCCCGTTAACTCTTTAATGAAATTATGAACAGGGTTTAGAAAGAAAAACGTATAGAATCTTTGACCAATGTCTTCATTTTATTTTCACAAGAATTGGTCATCTGAATCCATGATGTAAAACATATCAACGATTGTAAATATTAGGTCAGTTTGGCGAGGAAGGTTACCTGAACAGGAATAAGAATATATTACGTTAAATTTGAAATGTTTCGATTTTTTAGCGCCATGTTACTTATTTTTTAAATGCTATTTTTTCCGGGCGTGGGCCCATGTGGATCATTTAGCCCTATGTTACTTAGTAGTAAGACTACTTAAGAGTCATGCCTTGGGTTCACTATCTGTATTTGACATTTCAACATCCTCTTCTTCTGCTTTGGAAATCTCTTCTTCGGAAGTCTCTTCATCTGTATCTTCATCGAACAACGAGCAAAGCTTGTACTTCAGGGGCCAGTTCATTCCAGTGATTTTCGGCTTTTATGAGGTTTAATTTTAATTTCGTGTGGCTATTACTAGCCGATTGCAGCCCTTGTAAGGCAGACCTTCCGATGAGGGTGGGCGGCATCTGCCATGTATAGGTAACTGCGTGTTATTGCGGTGGAGGATAGTGTTATGTGTGGTGTGTGAGTTGCAGGAATGTTGGGGACATCACAAACACCCAGCCCCCGGGCCATTGGAATTAACCAATTAAGGTTAAAATCCCCGACCCGGCCGGGAATCGAACCCGAGACCCTCTGAACCGAAGGCCAGTACGCTGACCATTCAGCCAACGAGTCGGACTTTGATGAGGTGCCTTGTAACTATTACGTCCGACGAAAATAGGAGACTGTGTATTAGATCAGTTGTCCTTTCTGGAGGTCTTCCGGGTTTGGTGCTCCCGGAAGAATCTGTAATCCTTGTTTCGGGATTCTTGGGCCTCTTCGGACAGCTTTCCGATTGGCAGTAAGGCGTATCTGATCGCCTGAGCACCATGAATTAAGACTTTGTGGACGGTCGGAGGCATAGGATACCTATTATATAAGGACACGTACAATTTTGCAGTGTCTAAAGCGTACGCGCTGAAAGCCTCATTGTTCACCTGATGACCACTGGACAAAACCTAAAACCCAGAGAAGAGTATAAATATCGTGAAGCGAAGGAACTAAGTCGAAATATAGTTGAATTGGGTTTTGTTGTTGTACCTGCAATATAACAGTACATCTGATGATTAATTCTTCGCTGACTTACGTTGCTTCCGCTGCCTTTTTCGGATTGCGATAGAACCTTCTTGAGATGTTGCCGGTGTTTGAGGTCCCAGTCCCTTGAACAACCCTGTCAATTTTCAGGCCCAGCTCTTTCCACAAAGCCTCCTGAATAGTAGATTTTCGATCTTTGACATACTGCTTTTGTTCATCCGTGGTGTTTCGTAAACTACTTTTAAACAACAAATTTCAATGTAAAGAAATACAGTCAGATCCATGGTACAGAAAAGCTTGGAGAGCGGTAGGCCATGAGTTAGACAGTGGGTGTTGCGTTGCGGGTAGAGGGTGGGAGGGGGGAATGACACTGATAAGAAAAAATAGTGCGGTGTCATTTTTTCGGGTTGCTTATAAGCAAATACCGCCAGCAAAAAAAAGTTGCAAGAAGTGGCAGTTGATTTTTGGTGGAAAATTTTTAGTACAGTGTATAATATCGATTATATCAATCAGTAACACATAACTACCTATAACTTCTGTTTCCGGCCCTGAAAACGCCGTAAAATCGGAGTACAGTGAAGTCTGAAATATGGAGAAGTTAACTGGTTGATGCGGTCTTTTTAGCGCGTGCAGAAAGACTTATCCTTGTGAATTTGCTCAACAAATACCCTCCAAGAAGGGGTTCTTCAATATCCTGGTTGGTCCCTATAAGATATAAATGGTTAATTTTTTCAATTTTTTAAAATTGTCACGTTTGTGTTTCATTCCCCGCCACTTACACACTCCAAGCACATTCTGTAGAGCAGATATGAGGTACCTGGGGTGTCCAGAATGAGTTCCCAAACTTTTTTCACCGATTTCTTGACTTCGATTTTATCGATTTTTTTGCCGGCTAGAATCGGTGTTCACAGAGCTCGATAGCTGCAGTCGCTTAAGTGCGGCCAGTATCCAGTATTTGGGAGATAGTAGGTTCGAACCCCACTGTCGCCAGCCCTGAATATGGTTTTCCGTGGTTTCCCATTTTCACACCAGGCAAGTGCTGGGGCTGTACCTTAATTAAGGCCACGGCCGCTTCCTTCCCACGCCTAGCCCTTTCCTGCCACATCGTCGCCATAAGACCTATCTGTGTCGGTGCGACGTAAAGCAACTAGCAAAAAAAAAAAAAAAAAAGAATCGGTGTTTAGACCACTGTGCGTCGGGGGCTGGGTTTTTGTACCGTCTTCAACATAAGAATTCGCCTTAGGTAGGGCCACATCATTACAGACAAGTAGGCCTCCTACAGGACGTCAACTTGGAAGATCTGCATTAAGCCTCTGTGGAGATCACACGATATTATTATTATTATTATTATTATTATTATTATTAACCATTTCAAAAATATTTTTGTGGCTGAGAGAGACGGACGTATCCACACCCATAATCAGTAGGATGAACATGTCGATCGATTCTAAAATGAAACGTTCCAGAGCTAGTTAATATTAAGTACCTGTAGGCCTATAACAGCGGCTACCTGGCCGAGGCGGAAAAGGCGTGCTCGGTTCGCTCGGAAGGACGTGGGTTCGAATCCCCGTCCGGAAGTCGTAAAATTTAAGAAATGGGATTTTCACTTCCGGGGGTGCATATGGCCCTGAGATTTACTCAGCCTACACCAAAAATGAGTACCAGGTTAATTCCTGGGGCGAAGACGGTCGGGCGTAGAGCTAACCACTCTACCCCATCACGTGCCCAGTTTACGTATTATAGAAGCCTTTACCTTCCACCCCTCTAAGTGCCTTCATGGCCTGTACGGAGACGACTTTGCTTTGTACGCCTATGACTGAAATCGAACGATGTCTTGTGTTGGACTTCTACGATTAAAGTAGTTCTAATTTTCTAAAGAGAATTAAACTTGTCCTTTTTTCGTGTAACGGCATTCTTGAGTGCAGTAATTGGTATTGAAAATAAAATAATTTAAGATAAGTTAAATCGTAGAACTGCGAACTATAAAACATCTGACGTGTATTCATTACTGAACATTCTGTTATTATAAGCTATCTCGCTACATAGAGAACGTACAACTCACGATGAACTAAATCGGCTTTTTGGAACAAAGGGCTGCAACAAAAGCCTTCTGCTGGTCCCGTATAGTGGCTAGTGTCAGCAGGTCTGCCCATGATTTGTCAGTCTCCCTCCTCTCTTCCTCCACGCGTTTTGTCCAGGTTTTTCTAGTCTCCCCCTTTGTCTTGCTCCCAGAGAATTCACTCTTAGGGCTTGTGGCTAATAAATCCGCAGAATTTTTCTGAGGAAAAAGTAGATGAAGACTTGGGGGTTCTTGTTCGATGCTCCAAAATGTTTCCAAACCCCCCCCCCCCCCCGCCTCTCAATTCAGAGATGTTGAGATGGTAGTTCTTAATCTCTGAACAGACCTCCTTCACTTTTCCTGTTTGCCGCAGGATTCATACTTTCCAACATCCGATTTTCGTATCCATTTTAATGCCAAGAATGGAACTTTCTTTATCAGACTGGTTTTCCTTTGTTGCAGTTTCGGTAATAATAGTCCCCATAGCAGAGAGGAGGGGCTGCCAAACCTAGGCGTATGTGCCCACCAGTTTTGTCGCTACTGCCTGAGACGGATGGTGGTACTTCATTTGAGGTCCCATCAAGATTTTTACAAGTTGCTTTACGTCGCATAGACACACAGTTTTTGGCGACGATTGGAAAGAAAAGGGGTAGGGGTGGGAAGGAAGCAGCCGTGGCCTTAATTAAGGCACAGCCCCAGCATTTGCCTGGTGCGAAAATAGTAAACCACAGAAAAACATTTTCAGGGTTGCCGACAGTGGGGTTCGAACACACTATATCCCGAATACTGGATACTGGTCGCACTTAAGGATTCAACCAGAGTACATCCCCTTTTATCAACCATGCTTGGGACCGGCTGTGGCTGAGTTATGATAAACTTATTAAAACATAACTTTGCAACAGTAAACAGTAGAACATTCCTAATATTTGAAATCTGACACAATAACATGCGTGTCTTCCTTACGACAAACCATTTAGTTAGTGATACCTGCCTGTAATTAGCTTTATTACAGTACTTCAAAAATTCTGTGATCACTATATCAAGAGTCACGTAAAACTGCAAGCGAGCATTTATCTTCTCTTGGTGATTTAAATCGAGAAATGAATCTGATATTCTCGCTGTTCACTAATACTATAAGTCACTAACAGAAAATCCCATGACACATACAGCCCATTACTGACTTGCCCAGTCAGATGGCCTGCAGGAACTGGAGTGTAACGTGGTCTGTGTTGCGATATCCTTAGCCGTAGTGATTGGTATCCGTGACTCTCGCATCAAACAGCTCCTCAGTTGGTCTCACGAGGCTGAGTGAATCCCGTTCCAGGTTATGTAGCGCATACCTATTTACGAAATGTCACAGTAATATTTGTCCCAAATGGAACATAATAATTCCTTTTGCACACATCAAGTGAAAAATCTCCGGTAAATTAAGAAATACTGTCGTTACTAGAGAAATATCTAGAGGAATATGTATACGTACTTACGGGCTGTAGACAGGAGTCCCTTATGTTGTATTCCGCTGCTCGTTCCATGTTTTGTTCCTTTCTTGAGGTCCAGGGATAGCACCGACGAATGGGAGTGCTATGTCTGTGAATTCTCATTATTTTTGTTCATATGACTAGCGCGGGCAGTTCAAACAGCAAAATAGCATGATCCCTGGAGCAATAAATATATAATTTAATGAATGAGTTAGAGCACAAAACGAATGAGCAACATGAAGACAACGACACCTAATTAATGCAAACAACTTCAATGAAAAAAGATATCACACACGAAAGTGTTAGACAAACAAAACACATACGGAAGCGCTGCGACGTAGCAGAAAAAAATAGTTGTAAGGTAGTAAAGTACGTATATATATCATTCTCTGCAAGTAAAATATTTCGTACTATTTCTTAATTTACCGCAGATTTTCGACTTTATTTGTGTAAAAGGAATTATGTTCCATTTGGTACATTTCGTGGATAGGTATGCACTACGTAACCCCCGTTCCATCCCCCAGTCCAGAATTAAAATCCTTTGACTGGCCGGGAATCGAACCAGAGGCCTCTGGATAAGGGTCAGGCACACTTCCCTACACTGGTGGCTCCGACACTTTTCCAGCTGCCCGTCTCCCCTGAAAACTCTGACAATTCCGTCCCCTCCTTCCTCAATATCGCCATTAAAAATATTTTGTCTTGGGAAACGCTTATAATTTATAGTCATGTAAAATAAATGAGAGGATCACAATAGTAGGGTATGTGGGTCTACTCCTTAGTCCCGTTTCCTGGTGTGAGGTCGGAGATGAGGTGAAATTGCATGACATGTTTTACGGTCGGATGCCCTCCCTGACGACAACCTCAGTTGAGGAGCTAATGAATATGAAATGAATTAGGGTAAATTAAATAGCGTAACGAGATGGAAGGAATCGGCTATGGGCAATGAATGGGAAATGTCCCGGCATTTGCATGGATCACAGTTGTACATTGCCGGTAATTAATTTTTAGAAAAACTAGGATGTCCGCCGGCCTCGTGGTGTAGGGATAGCGTGCCTGCCTCTTACCCGCAGGCCCCGGGTTCGATTCCCGGCCAGGTCAGGGATTTTTACCTGGACCTGAGGGCTGGTTCGAGGTCCACTCAGCCTACGTGATTAGAATTGAGGATCTATCTGACGGTGAGTTAGCGGCCCCGGTCTAGAAAGCCAAGAATAACGGCCAAGAGGATTCGTCGTGCTGACCACACGACACCTCGTAATCTGCAGGCCTTCGGGCTGAGCAGCGGTCGCTTGGTAGGCCAAGGCCCTTCAAGGGCTGTAGTGCCATGGGGCTTGGTTCCGGATGTCCGCCTCTATGGTGTAGTGGTTAGTGTGATTACCTGCCACCCCCGGAGGCCCGGGTTCGATTCCGGGCTCTGCCACGAAATTTGAAAAGTGGTAAGAGGGCTGGAACGGGGTCCAGTCAGCCTCGGGAGGTCAACTGAGTTGAGGTGGGTTCGATTCCCACCTCAGCCATCCTGGAAGTGGTTTTCCGTGGTTTCCCACTTCTCCTCCAGGCAAATGCCGTGAGGATACCTAACATAAGGCCACTGCCGCTTCCTTCCCTCTTCCTTGTCTATCCCTTCCAATCTTCCCATCCCCCCGCAAGGCCCCTGTTCAGCATAGCAGGTGAGGCCGCCTGGACGAGGTACTGGTCATCCTCCTCAGCTGTATCTCCCGATCCAGAGCCTGAAGCTCCTGGACACTGTCCTTGAGACGGTAGAGCTGGGATCCCTCTCAGACTCAGAGGGAAAAACCGACCCTAGAGGCTGAACAGATAAAGAGAAGAAAAACTAGGATGTGTGGCTGAAACATGAATGTCAGTTGAAATGTATAAAAATACTACTTAAGCAAGGTGTCTGTATCAAGATGCTGTTTCAGATCCGAAGTGCCAGCAGAGAAGTTTAAATAAACATGCAACTAAATTAATTAATTAATTAGTTCATTTAAATATATTTTTAAACAAGTTATCTATAAGAAGTATGTAATAATGTTCTTTGTTTTACGTCCCCCTAACTACTTTTGTACGGTTTTTGGAGACGCCGAGGTGCCGGAATTTAGTCCCGCAGGAGTTCTTTTACGTGTCGGTAAATTTTCCGACACGAAGCTGACGTATTTGAGCACCTTCAAATACCACCGGACTGAGCCAGGATCGAACCTGCCAAGTTGGCGTCAGAAGGCCAGGGCCTCAACTGCCTGAGCCACTCAGCCTGGCTCTTTAAGAATTTCATAGAAACTGAGACAAATCTGGAAGAGACGTGTTGCCGTATCTTGCCAGGTATAAGAAATAAAAACACAAAACTACCACCACCTCTCACAAGTTGAATGCCTTGTGTATATTAATCTCTCTGTTTACCTAGTTATATGTTTCTCTTTTCTTCTGATAACTTGTTTCTGTCCCCGTTGTAAATTGTTCGGAACTACTGCCCTATACAATGAAGCTGGCACGAAGGGTCAATAGTCCTTTCATATAGTGCGGTAACATGTAGTAGAATGAATTACATACATTTCAGTTTCGAAAAGAAGTAAAGGTGAAGAACTAGTTAAGAGTACCGATATGAACTATGTCCTGATATTAGCGCTATCTAATATGCAGACTGTGTTCTCGTCTCGGGCGTGGACTGGGGAATGTGTTCGTGTCAGCCCACTTGAGCGACGCGCTTTCAGCCCGCCCCACGTATTTATTGGCATAACGTCCAGGAACCGCTAGACAGGTATAGTCCCCTTCCCTCAGTAGTTGATAACCACCTCCACTTCCTGATGATCATTGATCACATGTTTGGTTAGGGAAGGCTCGGTTAGTATACAGGTATAATAATAATAATAATAATAATAATAATAATAATAATAATATGATGCTGTAATCCCAAGTGGATGGACGTTATGCTTGACATCCCTGCATCACTAGTGAGCTCCGTGAACTTCGCCTCACGGTTTTCTGCTCGCCACTCCACTGCTGGCTTGCGCACAGTGAGGGCTGTATAATACAACCTGCAGCGACTAGTATCACTTTCCTGTCGAAACAGGCAGTTAATATTTGCATGTGGTCTTCTAGTAGCACATCGGTTATGTCCCCGAAATTTCATGGTAGGTTTCACCATGAATGGGGGTGACAGTACCCTTGTTAGTCTGCGTCACCGAGCTCGATAGCTGCAGTCGCTTAAGTGCGGCCAGCATTTGGTATTCGGGAGATAGTAGGTTAGAATCCCACTGTCGGCAGCCCTGAAGATGGTTTTCCATAGTTTCCCACTTTCACACCAGGAAAATGCTGGGGATGTACCTTAAGGTCACGGCTGCTTCCTTCCAACTCCTAGTCACTTCCTGTCTCATCGCCATAAGACCTATCTTTGTCGGAACGACGTAAAACAACTTATGAAAATAAGTCTAAATTTACGCCAAGGATCGCCCTGCTATCGTCTTCTAGATGCATTGTTTTGAAGCTGCCACATAGTAGGTCAGGTGTGCAATTTACGCATAGATTTGTAGGCATTGTAAGTCATTCACGACGTTCATCTGTCTTGATCTGTATCTTATTGTATTGCGTTAATTTGGATGATACACTTATCTCTCTATACTGGGATAGGTCACACATAGAATATGCATCGGTTGCGCTGAGTTCCGGTTCTACCAATATTGCTACCTCGTAGTCCTTTTGTGGATCTTGAGTTAATACGTTTGGCTGTGAAGGTAGATGAAGCAGTAGCATATTTCGACGAGCTTTCTAAGTTAGTTCCATAGTTTACTATCTTATCGGTATACAGAGTGGCGTCATTCCATTGGATTTGCGTAAGAAGCCACTAATTTGTCGGTGAATAACAAAAGCTGCTATAAATTCGTCGTACCGTCCTGTTCCAGGATCTTATGGATGTTTGTGCTTCTGTGATAGCTCACTAAACATTTTATGAGACTTGCTCGCTTTTCCGTCCGTCATTGTGATTTGTACTGCCACTTTATATAGGTCTGATGATGAGCCAGAGTTATACACATTACCAGTGCGAGAAGTACTCACCGATAAGCAGTTTTGGTCTGTGGTTTCAAAAATGTTGATGTGAAGCCTCGTCTGCTCTATTCATCTCGTGAAATTTAATTTCATATTCATTAATTTTTATAGTTTAGTGCTACTCCCTTGTCGCATTGGCTCGCTAATATACAAACAGGACGAGACAGACTAGACCTGACGACCGCTAGACTCTCAAGTTATTTGAAACCTCGGTTGAATTTTTTTAAAGTCACTGATTTTTTGAATTGTTGCCTTTTTCACATGCGGTGTGTACAGAGAAATGAATATTATTTGTATTTTAGAAACAAAAAAATCAACCGAGCAAACTCGCTTGGATTTAAAAAAGAGAGAATAAGGAGCCTGCACAAAGTTCCACGCTATCACAGTAGATTTAATATAGGTCAGATAGAGCATTAGAAGAGTTTTAAATCTTAAGCACCTCGTGCGTTTTTATAACAGCTCCACTACATCCTCGATTGAACTCTTGTCACCTATATATCACGCGATTTTTTTGTCTATAATTGTGGCAATATGGGATGGAGGAAGATCATTGCCTCCTTTCACTGACATGAAAAATGTTGAGGTAAGATTCACTTCCTTTTATTATGCTCATTTTGATCCAGGTTGCATCCACTCTGGTTTTCTCAGGAATGAAAACTACCTATCCTCATGATCGAAATTTGAGTTTTCCCAACATCAACAACAACAACAAAACCGAAAAGATACTACTTACGGCTTCATAGGAGTTTTTCTTCAGTGTCCGAGAACAAAATTGAAGGGTGAGCAAAATCCGTGAAAGATATTCCTGAGGCCTTGGTTGTAAGTAGTGATGAACTTTTCTGCCGGCGCTGGGGATGAAGTGGTGCTTCTTGATTCCAAAAGTGGCAGATTCTGTCTTGGCTGAAGGTGATGGATTCTTGTTAGTCGGAGGTATCCCTAGCTTGCCTTGTTCATGCCGGCATAAACCTTGATCAGTATATATACTCTTTTGGTAACTGATAGGATTAGAAAAACAGAGGGGGACCCAGAAGACAGTGGTTAGATTCGGTCTTCGATGATTTCTAAATAGGTGCAGTAGCAGATGAGACCACAGTGCTAGCCGCAATTAGATAACTAATAGTTTTATTGGTTTTACGTCTCGATAACTCCATTGACGGTTTTCAGAGACGCCGAAGTGCCAGAATTTTGTACCGTAGGATTTCTTCTACGTGCTGGTAAATCGAACAACACGAGGCTGCCGAGTTGAGGTCAGAAGGCCAGCGCTCTACCGTCTGAGCCACTCAGTCCGGCTCATTTCGTTTCCTCTTCCCCTTCCGGGTGCTTCATTTTTTGTATGTCAGGCAGTGTGTGTATTTTTAAAAACATTAACATGCTCCATTACAAAAAGTGATACTACATGCTTGTATATAATTACAGTATTAATTTAACCCTATATAGAATTAATCACCTATGTCCGACTCACTGGCTGAATGGTCAGCATTGATCTTTCTGTTCAGAGGGTCCCGGGTTCGATTCCCGGCCGGGTCGGGGATTTTAATCGCGTGTGATTAACTTTCTGGCTCGGGGACTGGGTGTTTGTTTTTCCCCCAACACTTTCCTCTTCATATTCAGACAACGCACTACACTACCAACTACAACAGAAACACGCACTAATGATTACATCCCTCCATACAGGGTTGGCGTCAGGAAGGGCATCCGGTCGTTAAACAGGGCCAAATACACATGCACTACACAATTCGCACCCGTGATCCCACAGATGAGTAAAAAATAAAAAAGAAGAAGGAGAAATTAACTGTTTGACCGTTGTATGGTGTCAAAATTATTTTATTTGTAAATTTAGAAAATTCTTTGTACCTTGTAACTATACAGTGTGCAGCTTTGCTGCCGCAAAACATACGAGAGCAATGGAGTGGGACTAAGTACACACCTTGACTCGTCGTGGTGTTGTGGATGCTCGAAGTAACTCCGTAAGCACAGCTGCAGCATTCTGAAAGTAATCGTTTTTTGCTGCATTCTCTTAAGTGTGTGCAGAAATTAAAATGTCGTTCCATAATACCCTCTCCTTATTTGATTTATTTACCCCTAAAAGTATGATTAAGCGTAAGAGCATCTAATATCTTTGCTCTGAAAGTCAAAAGGATTGTCTCGTTCTTCCTGGAATCTGTGCTTTCGACTCTTTTGAAAAGAGATTTACACGCCCACTTCTCTAGTGACAACTACATGGTTGTGGTCCGTGCTCTGGTGGGTGGTGTGGGAAGGGGAAGGTATGCCTGCATGGAGCATGGCGTTGTTGATTCCTGAGTCCACTCTTACCTACGTATGCCTTAGACCCCAAATGAAGCCGCAGTGTCGGTTTACGATTGAACTGCTCTTTATCTCTAAATCTTGAAGGAATACTTCGTGAACATTTTTCCTATTCGCAGAATCGTCCATAGTTAGCTGGCCCGGATTCCGGTATATTTTATCGAATGCCAGAACTTCACCTTCTTTCCTCCTTCTGGCCACTGCACTGTCGAGCTGAGGGTATCTGGTTATAGAAGTGCTAGCCTTCTGATCCCAAATTGGCGGATTCGATCCCGGCTCAGTTCGGTAGTATTTGAAGCCTGTCGAATACGCCAGACCAGCGTTGCTAACCTCCGAAAATTGAAAAACCGTACAGACATTCAGAATAACCCGTATTCTTGATCGTAAAACCGTACAGTACTAATACTCACCTAAATACACTAAAATATGATAGAATGCGTGCAATAATATCAAAAGGATGATGATGATGCTTGTTGTTTAAAGGGCCTAGAACTTTGGCCGGTAAGGTTCTGTCACCTAAGGTGCAGTATGGTCAAGGCATTCTCGCTCTTCATAATGTATGTGCTGCGGGTCAGTATATCTCCAAAAATATTATCACATAGGAGGTTTTGTCCCGGCAACGACGATATACAATTTGCCCTTTCTTCACTTGTTGGATCAGGAGGCAGCCACTTCCTATACTGTTTATACTCTCCCACGATTTCCTGTACTTTTTTTCCTTCTGAGCGTTTTAACAGAAAGTTTTAACTTTTTGGGTGTCGAAGGACCTGTTTTATTTGTGGAATCGGAAGTTAAGCGCATCTTTACTTTTAGATTCAAAATAACCAACGAGAAATTGAAGCACTGCACTGTCACGCAAAAGAATTTGTAAGTACATCACAATATTATTTGTAAGTCTGACGAACATAATATTTACAGCTAGACGCTGCACTGTTGCATGTTTGATGTTACACCACACTTGACACTGGTTAACAAACGATTGACGGAGTTCGGTGTGGGCTCTTTCAAGAGTGTGACTGTGAACAACTGTACGACTATGAGATCCACAGTTGATAACGTCTGAAATACGGTAACCCCGGCCGCAGAGCGAGACAGAAAAATATCATGTGTCAGGACTGAAACCAGCTCGGAGGTGAATCACAACATTCAAAACTTGGGAGTCTATTGGAGAAATGAAGGCCACGTCATATATGTCCAGGAAAAAGGTATGTTCAGTCACGAGAAAAAAATTATTTTGCATACAAAATCTGAACATTTCCAATAATAAAAGAATGTTCATTTAGGAATTTCGAAGAACCGTACATAACGCGTACGAACCGTACACCGTACACACAGGGTTGAAAACCGTAAATGTACGGCTCAAACCGTACGGGGCCGATGACCTTCGATGTTAGGCCCCTTTAAACAAGCATCATCATCGAGCATCAAACCGTACGGTTGGCAACACTGCGCCAGACTCTGCCGATTGATTTACCGACACATAAATGTACTCCTACAAGAAACAATTCCGGCTCCTCGGCGTCTCCAAAGTTCGTAAAAAAGTAGTTAAGTGCAAATTATTTCTGTATTGTAGTTACAATAACCTACACGCTGCTCTTTTTGGTAACAAAAACAAGGACATTTGCAATTTGATTTGATTGTTGTTATCGTAACCGTAGCAATAGGACTTCCAATTTTAGGTGCTGTCTGAACCTAGGGAGATGAATTCTCATTTTGAAAATACAGCATGCTAATATAATGCTGGGATTCAAATTTCGACTGCCTTGGTGAGAAGTCAGTGACGATGTCAAACATAAGGGAATTGTGTGGGTTGGACCAGACGGATCGCAGTAGAACTTTATAGTAGGGTAATAAACTAAGACATATATACTTACCGGTAACATTAATTCTGCCGTTAAATACTATTTGTGTACACGCATGCACAGAAATGGCGTCCCGAAATAATCAACATTTCCCCATTCCAGTACTGAAAAGCAGGGGTGGGAGTGAAGGGGTAGCGTTGAAGGCCAATCCAGTACCGTAAAGGAGGGAACTGGAGTGAACACGTAGTGCTGAGAGTACAGTGTGTGTATTGCTATACATCCACCGCTGTGCCCATATCAGTCACAACAGTCTTGTAGCGGACTGTCTACCTGCACGAATGCGTTAAGCGGGGAGGTGGGGTGGAGGGGAGGAACCCCAAGCTTTGTTTACATCGGGATACCATTTCTATGCATGCGTGTACTACAAGAATGATTTGTTGCTGCAAAAGTATTAAGTTTGCTGCTACAGATTTAAATGGAACGTGGTATACCAAAGGCATCATTTACAGTGAAACTTGATAGGACGATCAATTAAGACATAAGAACATCACTGCACGCCTTTGGTTGTTACATAGGCTGGCCACAGAGCATGACAAACTGAGTGATTCCGAACAGGATCTAGCAATTTTCTTGTTTGTACTAATAAAAAAATGTTCATTGCTTGCACGTTTGCATAGACCCTATAGATGTCTCAAATATATGGTACACGCATGCACATTAATGGTGTCTCGACATAAACAATCAACACTGCCCCCACCCCAGTGCTGTAAAGGAGGGGAGAGAGTAAAGGGATAGTGTTGAAGGCCACTCCAGTACTGAAAAGGAGGGGAAGGGAGTGAACAGGTAGTGCTGAATACACAGTGTGTGTATTCCGGCGTTATACTGTAACATTGTAATAAGCTGGCTCCTATCGTATCACAGGTGAATCGAGGCCGTATTATTGGCACGTGGGAGGCTCACATGGTCCCCCAAGCAATGGCGCAAGCAATACCATGCAGTCTTAAGACAGTTTGGAGATGGATAGAAATATGGCAAGAACGAGGTGAAGAAGGATTGGTAGACCCGATATAACGCAGCTACAAAATATTCCTATATAGTATAAAATACTTTTCCGTTAAAAACCTCCCTTACCCCTTAATACTGTAATTATCAGAGTAGGTTACTTTTTAATTTTTTAATGTTAAAATGCTATTTGTTCGGGGCGTCGACCTATAGAGTTCCTTTGCCCCTACTTGCACAATATATGAACCTGCATGTAATTGGAACTGCGGAAGTGTTGAGTGTTGAATGTGAGAAACGTTAAGGACGACACAAATATGCAGTCCCCAGGCCAGGGATATAATCATTTACAATTAAAACCCCCTGACCCAGCCGGGAATCGAACCCGTACACCGCGGGGCTGGACGAGTAGGTAACCTAATGCTGTACTTCAATACATTCACCACTGTGACCATTTCGATCAAAACGAAGTCTTGTAGCACTCTGTCTGCATGCAGTCCATGCAGCAATGCGTTAAGCGAGAAGGTGAGTCATTGTGCCTTCAACACTACCCCTTCACTCCCTTCCCCATGTTTTGTACTGGATTGCCCTTCAGTACTACCCTTTTACTCTCTCCCCTTCTTTTCAGTACTGGAGTGGGGCAGTGTTGATTGTTTATCTCGAGATACCATTAATGTGCACGTCTGTACTACATATTATTTTAACTTCCATTATAAACGATTAAGAAGTATGAAAACCCTAATATTGTGTTACATTCATATACTGTACGTGTTAGTACGTTCATTCTTTGACGAAGGGATTGGAGTCCCACGTCTCTTCATAGATGTCTGTGTGTTGTCAAAATATCACTTTCAGCATAAGATGTTTTAGGTAAGTTAGTGATAGATCTGTCGGTATATCTTCATAGTGCAAACGCATTATCAGCGAAATGCTCCACGCCATCCTGCTATATTTCAGCAGTTAATTATAATACTGCCGATGATTTTGCGTCAAAATGTATATCATCATTATATTTAGAATGTTGTAATTGATCATTCACCAAAGTTTCATTGAAATCTGTGGTCCATCCCAAACGGTTCCCTCGTCAGCTATCAGGCCCGCGCTCTGATGACAACTCTCAAATACTAAGCACTTGTGTGCTCTACATATTATTTGACTTTCCATCTCTCTCTCTCTCTCTTACTCGCCAGTGATATGTCAGCCATGTAACCTTCATCGGTGCCCGAACGTTTCGTTCCATTACTTTCACCCCGAATTTAGTTTGCCTACACTCATTTCACCCCGGTTTTTTCTTCTGATATTTTTTCACCCTAAATTATTTTCACCCACTGTTGCTTGTTACCATACTTGCTAACGAAATTTTCAGTGGCACCTTACATGCAATTTAAAAGGGGTGGAAACATTTTGACATATGAAGGATACACATACCATCGACACTCCTTTGAGACCTTAAAATGGGTATGCACGAGAAAACGTGATTGTGAGTGTAAGTCTCATATAAACACTGCAAATGGAGCTTTTGGCATTATGAAGGTGTGTGAGTATGAATACGCTCAAAATTAAGATGAAATTATTGTGCGCGAAGTAAAACGAAGTGTGAAGAGTGGCAGAAACACATCCTGAGGTAGGATTTGGATGTTTAACGAGTAGATAATTGGGAAATTGGCCATCACATTCAGGTACTCTTGCACGGCTACCAGAAATGTCAACTTTGGTAAGACTTATAAACTGCACTCGTGAATCGCACCTTCCTCCAAGTCCGAGAACCCTGTTAGAACTTGGCGAAATCTTACCACTGTATAGGCCTACTGTGACTTCGAAAGGTGGAAGTTTTCTTTTATCCGAAGATCTGGATGAATTGAAGAGGATGATGACAGGGTCGTTGTTTTCACAAGAAAGACAAATTTCAGTACCCTGCAAGATCGAGCACATGGTTCATGGACGGAACTAGTAAATTCGCCCCCGACATTTTTTCGTAGCGTTTTGCAATTTACGGTCCGGTATGTGGCAGTAGCGGCGATTGGGAATTGGAAGTGTGTGTGTGTGGGGGGGGGGGGGGGCAAAATGTACAGACAACAAAAGGTATCGGGGATTGTGGGATATAGCGGAAGGGGGTATATATACATGCAAACTGAAAACAAAGCTACAAAATGGTACGTTTTTTATACTCTGAGCGAATTTTGACAGAGAGGTAAAGATTGACAGTATACCAAAAATTAAGTGGGGTAATAATAGATTTTTGAGTCCGGCTCCATGGCTAAATGGTTATCGTGCTGGCCTTTGGTCACAGGGGACCCGGGTTCGATTCCCGGCAGGGTGGGGAATTTTAACCATAATTGGTTAATTTCGCTGGCACGGGGGCTGGGTGTGTGTGTTGTCTCCATCATTTCATCCTCATCACGACGCGCAGGTCGCCTACGGGAATCAAATCAAAAGACCTGCATCTGGCGAGCCGAACTTGTCCTCGGAGATTCCCGGCACTAAAAGCCATACTCCATTTCATTTCATTTCATTTCAGTATATTTTTGAGATTTTGATTCAATACCATACAATAAAACATTCACCAAAGGAACACGTGTCACAATTATATAGAATTCCGGCGTGATTATTAGTATTTGACTACACACTACGAAACTAACGGACACTAACGAATGCGTGGGGCAAGCGGGTGAATCACACCTGTGTCCATGACCTTGGCAAAAATACATACCCCTGCTACCTTTCCTCAAAGCACATGCAAGGTGTCCACACCTTGCTGTAGCGCTATACAGATCGGTTAGCCACGATGAACGATATTTTCGCGTATTTCCGCCAATAATTTTGTTAATAATTCAAGAAAATTAAAGAAATAATTAGCTGATAAGATGAAATATCGTATGGCTTTTAATGCCGGGATATCCCAGGACGGGTTCGGCTCACCAGGTGCAGGTCTTTCGATTTGACTCCCGTAGGCGACCTGCGAGCTGATAAGATAACAAGGCTTGTACACGTGGCTTGTTTTAATAATTCCTAGTTTCAGCCGGCTAAAATGGAATAAATATGTAAATGTTTTCTCCACAAAGTGGGGGGAGGGGGTGGGGGTGCTGTCCAGTATGTGGTACAGCGTTCCCTTTTCTTTGTGCACTTATGAGAGTCAAAAACAGGAAATAATGAGTTTATTCTACAAGAGGTAAAAGAGAAGAGTAGAGAAATGAATATACATCCATTGTCCGGTTTCGACTGGACATAATAAATGCATATAGCACGATATTTCCCGATGTGACGCCGCGAGACAGGTTTGGAGACATTTGCAGTCAGGGACTCCTGTGTGCTTACGCCGATCAAGAAGACCGAAGCATAAAAACTGCAGTACATCAATTATTTAAAAAAACCGCAAAGTCATCTCCGTACAGGCCATGAAGACCCTTGGAGGCGTGGAAGGCAAAGACCGCCTCGGCCAGGCAGCCCCTACATCAAGCTTTGCGTTTATTCCTATAGGAGACTCGGAAGGCACTTTTGACATCCTCTACGAGTTGTCTGAGGAAGTAGTTGATATAGCTAAGAACTTCCATCGCACGTATATCCGTGGGCGGTCTAGGCGCAAACAGGGTCAGAGAAGGGGTAGAGATCGTACTCGACCGCCTCGCTATGATCCAAATATGTGGGATCAATTCCATTCTGCACATCATGGCTAACAGAGAAGTAATAACCTAACTGAAGGTTGGCACAGTCGGTTCCAATGCAAGATAAATAAGCACAACCCCACATTCTACGATCTTATTCGCGAAATTCTTAGTGAACAAGATGTCGAACGTATGATTGCTGAAGTTGAGGCTGTAAAGGTGACAGAGGCCCAACATAAGAAATATGCAAAACTGTCAGAGATTGATGAACATTACGCTTCGATATGAATACTTGAAGCAGAAAGATCATGTTCAGTAACCGGTCAGAACCTGTGGTCATCTATTCACACAACAATAATAATATTAATAATAATAATAATAATAATAATAATAATAATAATGGCGTGTTGGTGCAGGATTTTCGTGTTGATGCCGTATAGGCGACCTGCGCGTCTGTAAAGATGGGGCCCTACCTAGGATGAATTCTAATACTGTAGACGGCACAAACACCCAGCCTCAGAGCCAGGGGAGTTAATTACTGAAAGTTAAAATCACCGGCCCAGACGGGAACCGAACCCGGGATCCCGTGGACCAAATGCCAGTATGCTAAACATTCAGCCATGGAGTCAGACATCTATTCACACTTCAGCTTGATAAAATGACATGCAGTGTTACGTTCTGTTTTACATATTGATGTAAGAGTTTTCCGTTTAATTGCCAATGAACGAAAAAGAATGTTCACCATCACTTTAAAACACATCTGGGATGAAAAGAACCTGGGGACAACGACTATCAGGGTGAACATTATGGGGCGAAGGGTACGGGGTAAAAGTGACTACAGAGGCCTGCTATCGGAGTGAAAATGTTGGGGTGAAACGTCAAGAAACCCCTTGATACCTTTCCACCGCCCGTTTCCTAGCCATAGGTTGGAGCTCAACTAAGAACTCGTATTTTACAAAGACAATGTATTCGCGAAACACTTTACATCCCTCTTTGTGCAGTACGGAACGTTTACTAAAAGCCTTAAAACTTGGAAAAGTATTCTTGCTATTTTCAGACAACAGACAGTAAGTTTTCAGATGTTTCAGATTCAAATTACTTGAGTATATGCACCTATTTTTGTACCTAATGTCAGGAAAATAGAGCCAGCCCCGTGGTGTGGTGGTAATGTACCTGTCTATTAACCCCCAGACACCTCGGGTTCGATTTCCGGCCGGTCCAGGCTGAGGGCTGGAGAGGAGTTCACTCAGTCTCGTGAAACCAATTGAGGAGCTGTCTGATATGAGAGGCAGCGGACCTGGTCACGAAAGCCAACCAGTAGGACTGAGGATGTTCTCGCTGATCTCATGACACTCCAGTATCGGCGGGCTATCTGCATTTACTTAATACTGCAACATTTTTAATGTGCCATCGATTTTCTATGTTGGTAAAATGAATGCTATTATATTATCACGTACACATTGAAAAGTACCACTCTTTAAATGATTGCATTTGATACTTGCGTTTATGACCTCCAGTAGTTACAGAATGTATTTGTTGGCTGCATTAAGACTGTACTGTATTTAACAACCTTGATATAGAGAAGAAATCGAGAAGAATAACCGTAGTCTTTTTAATTTTTGTCAGCTGTGGCATTCCCCACAGACATCACGCCGGACGTGGTTACAGACTCTAGTTTGGCGATCTAGAACATTTTTCACGTGGGTGATAGTCAATTTCCCATTCATTCTTTGACGAAGGGAGTCTAGTCCCACGTCTCTTCATAGACGTAATAAAACTCCTTGTTAGCAGCGCAGCATGATAGCCATGGCTGGACTACCCTGCTCTGATTTTGTTTTAAATTGTTTTAAATTCGTTTTAATGGAGTGGTAGGGCCATGCTGGAGAGCAACAGGGCGAGAGTGAGTGATAATTAGTGTGCCCTGTTGCCACGTTGTATCCACTCAACTACGCCTGACGTAGTCGGAACTCAATTCCCGCTGCTATATGTATTTTTTTATTTATTCTCCTTTTTTAGGTAAATCCGTGTGTAAATAATTCATTTTTAACACATTTCATGGAATTTGTCATACTCGTCTTTTCTCAACTTCTGATGTAATTTTTTTTTCTATTAAGGAAATAATGATGATATTTTTATTCCTCCTGGCCTCCTTTCCAGTTATTTGGCACTATATTTCACGGCCTTATGTCATCCCTGCGTGGAGGGATGTTTTCCCTGTTACGTGTTTCTATGGTGGATGGTAATGTGATATGTGTAAATGAACATCCAGTCCCCGAGCTAGAGGAATTAACCAAACGCGGCTTAAAATCCCAAATCCGGCTGGTAATCGAATCCGTGGTCCTCTGAACCGAAGGTAATTGCTCTGATCATTCAGCCAAAGTGCCGGACTAAAGTAGTAATAATAATAATATTATAATTATTATTATTTTACGTCCCACTAACTACTTTTTACGGTTTTGGAGACTCCAAGGTGCCGTATTTTGTCCCAAACCAAACCCTGTGGGTCAACAGCCCCGAAGAGCCTTGTCCTACCATGCGACCGCTTCTCATCCCGATGGCCTGCAGATTACGAGGTGTTATTTGGTCAGCACGACAAATCCTCTCAGCCATTATTCTTGGCTTTCTAGGCCAGGGCGACCATCTCGCCGTCAGATAGTTCCTCAGTTCTAATCACGTAGGCTGATTGGACTTAGATCCAGGTAAAAATCCCTGACGTGGCCGGGACTCGAACCCGGGGCTTCCGGGTAAGAGGCAGGCACACTACCTCTACACCGCGGGACCGGCTCCGAATTTTGTCCCACAGGAGTTATTTTACGTGCCTGTAAATCTACTAAGGTCTTCAGTCCGGCGAAGTGGTTTGTTGTGGTCTGTTGCTTACCAGTGCAAGAGTTTGTGTCCTACACCTGTTAACTTAGTTTGTCATATTTTCTTTAAGTAAAATTGAAACTAAAAATAGCCGGTAGAGGAAACCCCTGTCCAACATCCTCAGCCGGAAGAATCTGCCGTTGCCACGCGTACGTGGAATACAATCTGCAAATCACTGTTCGAAAGCCCGGGAAGCACTGGCCAGACCCTAGATATTTCGTTGTGAAAAAGAAACTACTCGTGCCTCAGTAATACTTGATATCCTATTCTCAGCCATACCCTCGGGGTTACATCCGGCCTGCACCACCAATTACCACCGCCTCCTTCAGAGACCCTTCGATAAACCTGATGGCATAGAACACAGTCGGCCAATTACGTAATGCGCTAATCATTGCCATATGATGATATCGCAGACTAGGAAGTTCCACACGCTAGCACAGTTTTGACTTCTAGAATTTACTCCTGCAGTATGTTAATCCCAATTTCATTGGCTCTTACCATTCATTCTGAGTAGAATAGCTCGCTCACTCTAAATAGGAAGGAAGGAAGGAAGGAAGGAAGGAAGGTCTCTTAGTTTTATGATGTACCGGTACTGTTGATATTGTGATCATAGTTTCCAGGCCTGTAGTCTTGCGTGCAATCCGAACTACAAAGACGTGGCATTTTATTTCCAAACTCTAGCATGTAATGGCCGAATCCGGGATAGAAGGCCTCGGCCACTCAGCTAAGGAGTCGGACGGATGGGTTCTGCGGCTGAGTTAATGTAATGTCGTCGGATACCACTGAATGCACCACAAGGGAGAGCTCCCGTGTCAGGAACTATTACGTGGAGTGCCAAGGTTTTTTATCTCTCTTGAAAAATTGACCACCTCAGCCGGGATCATGAGTCAGCCATTCTACCACTCATCCCGTATGATGCATTATTTCAAGACTGTGGATTCATCTCCCAGCCCTTGCCCGACAGGCGATATTCTTATACATTAAAATATAAGAGCCTAGCGACCGTGTTCTCCTAGCCCGTTAAAAGGTAAGTCACCCACTGTGGGGGGGGGGACATAGGCAAAGAATACACCCACGGTATCCCCTGCCTGTCGTAAGAGGCGACTGAAAGCGACCAAGGGATGATCGGATTAGAACCATGAGACTACTTGTAATTAGTACCACCACGCGGTGAACACCATGGGTCGCTTTTACTTGAGAGTAATACCACTGTTAGGTACACAATAGGTTTGTAATTAGTGATGATGATGATGATGCTTGTTGTTTAAAGGTGCTTAACATCGAAGGTCATCGGCCCCGTTTGTGATTAGTAGCGACAGTGTGTGAATCAGGGTAAGTTTTACAGTAGCTGTGATTGGTACCACTCTATGAGCGACACGATGGGTCTGCCTTGCCTATGATTAACACCATAGGTCTGTGTTACATGTGCGCATTATATTACCTGCGAGTAGTACCATAATGTGTGGAATACCGCGTGTCTATGCGACTTTTGATTAGTACCGCAAAATGACAAAAGCCATGGTTCTACTTTACTAGCGATAAGTACCATTATGAGGGGCCGATTGCGTGGATTTTGGACGCCTTTAGACTACAAGCATCATCGATTCAGGACTGTGCTTTAGAAGCAGCCCCTTGGTCAGTAATACTATTGTTTAACGCTAGTTTCTGGAAGTGTGGGGCATTACGGGTCGGATCCACTGATTGTTTTAAATTCATATCCATCCATTCATACTGCATCACGTTTTGAATTCTGGTCAGTGGATGATTTTGGACTTTTAAATTGTCATTACATTTCGTACCAATAGGGGCAGATGACCTAGATGTTAGGCTCTTTAAACAACTAGCATCATCATCATCAGCAAAATAGTCACAGCACGAATAGCCTTCCCAGAATTTGTTTTTGTTACGTACAGTGGTGAGAAAGCAGATCTGTTGATATGTGGTGAAACTTGCGGTCCACAGTTCCCATCCTGTCTAAGTAGAAAGTGGCGGATGTGTGCTATAGTGAGAGGTTCCTGGAGGCGAGTAATAATGTAACTGAAGGCGAACAAGATGATAGGATCGTATGTCAGTGGGATTAAATGAAATAACATACCAAGTAATACTGCTCTGTTACGCACTTAATGCATTACGGAATAAGGAGATCAGTTTGTAATTTGATTAATTGGAAGTACATTTCCGTGAAGTCTCTTCTAGTACCTTGCTGGCCTCTCATGTTATGTTTCTTGGAACGATGTTTTTACAGTCGACTAGATCACAACTCCATGTTCATCATGCAGCACTGGCGGGGGTTCAAATGGGAGTAGTTATGGGGGCAGCTCGACCATGTTATAGATTAGCTAATTTATCATCATTTGAGCTGCTACTAACCAGCGTCTGATGAAAGTGACTACCATAATCGTTGGCTTGTCAGCTTATAAAAGGTTTCTTTGTACTGCAGTAGGTAATAATAATAATAATAATAATAATAATAATAATAATAATAATAATAATAATAATAATAATAATAATGTATGTTCAGTCTTCAGCCCTAAGGCTGGTTGGATCCTCAACAGCTCTGCCATCAGCTGTCATAGATGGCCTAGGCATCACTGAAGAGGAGTACTAGGGAATGAGGAGTGAGGTAGTTTCCCGTTGCTTTCCTCACCGAGCCAGAAGTTGCTATTACATATCAGTCTGCCAAGCCCACTGAAATGCATGCACCAACCGACCCTGTGAGCAACATTTTCACACCATCCATAGCAGGGACTGGCTGCACAAGGAATGGCATTACTAGCATCGCTCATACCTCAGTCACTTTCATGTTGTCAAAGCCAAATATAAGACAGAGACAGGTCTATGGAACAAAATTGCTCTAGCCCATACCAGAAGACATAGTGCACTGTAAACAGTAGGTCCTGCCAGCAAAGGCATATAATAATGATAATGATAATGATAATGATAATGATGATGATGATGATGATGATGTTATAATATATTAATATGTTGTTATTATTATTGTTAGGGTTAGGTAGTTTATGACCTAAAGAAGTACAAAATATGCAAGCAAATATGCCCTAAAAACTAGCTAAATATGACCTAAAACAAGGTAAAAAAAAAGAAAAGTATTTCAGGGATAGGTAGCAAATAGAGTACCGTACTACTAACATTAAATATGCCAAAAAGTTATTAGCGATAATACAACCGACACATTTAATCATGCAAACTGACAGAGCTGCAGTAGGTACGTTAAAACTTAATACATACATTCAGTATCATAGTCTTGAGGCGCAGTTCGCATTCTGTTTTCTTAAAAAAATGAAGTATTAGCATGCTCTTTTTGGTATCTGTCGTCGTACGTCGTACAGCATCTCCTTCTCTTAATTATATCTTCTAAACCTGCTATCTATCTCTTTTAGGAAAAGAAAGAAAAATGTATCTACTACAGTATTTTGAAACCCTGTGTTTGAAACTTGACGCAGACAACATGCCCCTCGTTAAAAACGACGCCCCATTTCAAACAAAAATATAATATACAAGTTATATAATATCATAAAATAAAACCAAATATGACTTTATATTACTAAAATGAAAATATGACCAAAACAGTCAAAATAGCCGAAATATGCATTTATATTCAACATAAAATTGCTTTAAAGCGCTTCAGGGACCCATCATTTAGTTATTTTCCAAACTTCTGGGAAAATGAGCTCAGGAAAGAATGACTTTTTCCTTAACAACCGAATTATTATTATTATTATTATTATTTTAATAATAATTTAATTTAATTTAGTGAGTGTTGTAAATGGTATCTTTCTTAAACCGTGCCTGCGCTAGTTATTCTGACATGCGGTATTCGTGATAATGCGGTGTTTTTTCTGTTCTCACCTGCTACCCGTCTTTAGGGG
This sequence comes from Anabrus simplex, assembly GCF_040414725.1. NCBI lineage: Eukaryota > Metazoa > Arthropoda > Insecta > Orthoptera > Tettigoniidae > Anabrus > Anabrus simplex. Next base: position 1,058,280,387 of record NC_090266.1, read on the forward strand.
GACACTGGACTGCTGGAATTTTGTCCCGATAATGGGTTCCTTAACGTGTAAATCCCAAATGCTAACCGTCGACGCTGGATCGTAGGAACTAGCGTCTAACCAGCTGCGCTAGGCAGCCGGTCATAATAGCAGACTGTCTTAATTAAATTAAATTACATTAAGTAATAATATTAATATTATTATGATTATGATTATTATATTCGCGTTTCAACACTTTTCAACGCCCTTCCAGTTGCTGTGGATTTTAAGAGTATTTTCGTCAATGCTAGTGGTTTATATCGGCAAGAATTTCACGGCCGTAATTAAGCTACAGTCCCAGCATTTGACTGGTGTAGAAATGGGAAAACAAGGGAAATCATTTTGAAGGTTGCCAATTGTCGATCTCGAACCCACCGTCTCCCGAATAGGTCACAGTTATGCGGACCGTTCCATGCAGCCAGCACGCCTGGTTTTAAGGGACGTCTTAAATTTACTAACACAGGTCTTTTGTGTTTAACCACTGCTTAATGTCAACCGACTGCGCTAGGTTTTTATCCCATAAACTTGAACCTTAGAGGCACGAATGTGGTAAGGTCATGGCGGTCTATTCTCCGGGAATTTACTTGTGCGAATGATCCTTGAACGCGTGTTTTAGTCTGCTATTCTGACCAGCTGCCTAGCGCAGCTGGTTAGACGCTAGTTCCTACGATCCAGCGTAGATAGTTAGCATTTGGGATTTACACGTGAAGGAACCCATTATCGGCGCAAAATTCCAGCAGTCCAGTGTCCCCCTAAAGACAGGTAGCATGTGAGGACAGAAAAAAATACCGCATTATCACGAATACCGCATGTTAAAGCAACTAGTGCAGGCAGGGATTAAGAAAGATACCATTTACAACACGCACTAAGAGAGTAGACCTACTAGGGTGTTAAACTTACACCAATGCATCTTTCACCAACCATTCTGATTGTAATTACTCAAGTTTTTTCATGCTTACTCAAGATAAGTGCTGAAAGGCTACCTTATTCGGCTGCTAGATCCATATCCCAACCTCTTTTTTCCACCGCTTTTCCCACTCTGGTGGGGTCGCGGACGCGGACTGTATCGCACGTGTTGGTCTGTCCTGCTTTTACAGCTGGATGCCCTTCCTGACGCCAACTCTTTATTCACTATTGCGTATTTCTGTTATGTTTGGTAGTGGATGTGTTGTGTGAATATGAAGATAAATGTGTTGAGACAAACATAAACACCTAGTCTTGAATCCATATGAATTAACCTTCCACGGTTGAAATCTCCGGTTCGGCCTGGAATCGAACCCGGAACCCTCTGAACAGAAAGCAAGTACGTTGAACATTCAGCCAAGGAGCCGGACGATAACTGTGATGGAACACAGAAGTAGTAGGCCTACAATGCATCGTCAGAATGTGGTACTATCCTCGAAATAGCATTGAAACTCAAAGGAAAAATTGTATAATACTCTCTGGTTCAGATAGCTTGAGACTCAACATAAACACAGCTTAACCACTTGCGTAAGTGTAGGGGGCAACGCGTCCACCTGTCACCCGGCGGCCCCGGGTTCGATTCCCGGCTGGGTCAGGTGTTTTAACTGTAAATGATTAATATCCCAGGCCTGGGGACTGAGTGTTTGTGTCTTCTTTAACGTTCCTCTCCTTACATTCAACTCTACATTTCCTCCATTCCAATTACACGCAGGTTCATATCACATGGTCCAAGTAGGGGCAAAAGATCTCTATAGGTCGACGCCCCGAACAAATAGCTGTAAAAAAACTACTTGCGTATAGTGCTACTGACCTTGTGCTAACATTCACTGCCTCACCCGGTACAGCAACACATTTAACTACATTTTACAATATTACTTTGAAAATGTAAACCTAACAGGTATACTATTTAACGGTAGTTTTTATTATTTTCTTGGAGATTCCAGTATCGCACATGCTCACAAACTGATCAGTCACAAACTAGCCACTTACAAGGAAATGTTGTGCGGCTAGAAGAGTACTTGCGCGGGGGATGTTCTAACTCGTGAATACTCTGCAGTTTCATAGTCATAGTACGAATTTAAAAACTAAAAATAACTAGATTATTAATGAAAGCGAAAATATATTCTTTGTGCAGATTATTTGCATGTAGTACCAACTATATTCAAATTAAAATAATGTGTATATTTTCTCACTTAGTGGGTATGTATTACATTGGCAACCGACCCTCTATCCCTGTTCTTCAATCTCTCGCTTCACCATGTCTCAAGCTCTTTGGTATACAGAATATAGTAGATGTGTCTGACCCCGCCTCATATATGAACTGGAAACTGTATACCTCACAAAAGCCAATGAGAGGAAAGCCCAGGTAGCAAAAAATATGTGCAGGAAGAGCAAGACAAATAGGATCAGATAGGCCATGAGGAACTTGCTAAAGGTAGGCAAAAAGATAAAAAAAAGTAACAAGGTCTTGATTGAGATGGTCTCGTCATGTAGTTAGAATGAGCGTAACAGATCGCCCAAATCAGTGTGGAACACTGAAGACAGAAAACGACGACGTTATGGACCCAGAATTAGGACTTCGCACAAGTCTGAGCGGAGCGAAAATCCTGAGAGGCGAGTGAATGAATTGGAGAACAATTATCTGGAACCCTGACCCCACGAAATGTGAGCTAAGTGAGATAATAATAATAATTCATTATTTCCTGTGGCTGTTACCAGCCTGATGCAGCCTTGTAAGGCAGACCCTCCGGAAAGGGAGGGCGGCGTCTGTCATGTATAGGAAACTACGTGTAAGTGTGGTGAATAATAGTATTTGTGTGTGTTATGCGAGTTGCAAGAATGTAGGAGACAGCAACAACATTCAGTCCCCGAGGCAAGGGTATTACCGTTTAAGATTAAAATCCTTCGACCCGGCCGGAAATCGAATCCGAGGACCGAAGGTAAAGTCGCTGATCACTCAGTCATGGAGCCAGACAAGTCGACATGCACATCTGAGACGCTGATAAAAATGAGAACTTTTTAATAGGCGAATTTCTGTGAATCCGCCGTTTGGAAACATATTGTTGGAAAGTTATTGTATACTTTTTATCATTGAACTTCATAACCTCCCTTTCTTTCGTGGTCAGTATTACAGGGAGCCACGCCTACGGCTTCACGAATCTTAGAGCCACCACTGCCATCCATAGTGATGTCGAGACTGATGAAAAGCACGTGTCTCAAGCACGGTCCGCTCAGTGTGTATTTATAGTGATCTGACACTGCCGAGACTTATGATCGTGTGATTTTAATGACACATAAAAAGAAATGCTTGCTTGCCTGCATGTGTCCGGGATTTTAATTGTCATTGTGTCCTTGGAGAGAACATCAAGGGGTCACAGTGTATGGTAGTGCCAACGATGACGGTGAAGCCTTAATTCACAAGTAGTGTTCATGAATCTTCAGCTAGCTGATAAAAAATGAAATATTGCTGAGATGAGCGTGAAGGTCCAAACTGGTTCACGATTACACTAGCAAAGCTATAGGTAGAGGCTGTGAAGATCCTTGGAGGAATAGAAGGTAAAGGCCCTGTTTATTTAATCTGTTACAAGAACTCTAACGCACTGTTTGTTGGCGTTAACAATTTAGCAGCATATTAAGATTCTTGCGTTTTTCCTGATATTTCCTGGGAACTGTTACATAACGCGGTCTTAATTCTCACAAGAATCACGATCATTGAGAATCTAGAAGGCAGTGGCAGAACCATGCAGTTTTTTTAGCGTGTTCCGTTGTGCTTTTGTTGGAATACAGCTGTAAACAAAGGCGCATTAAGTCAACATTTATTATAATGTTTTGTCTTGACTGTGAATTTTCTGTAGCTCTATAGACCAGTATGAAACAAAAAACCGAAAAGAGAATGCGTGGTCCAAATTTCTCTTCTTTTGAAAGTTATTTCAGAGTGTATAGGCCTACCTGTTATAGAAAGAAAGCAAACTAATGGATCCGTGCTCAAAGTTAAAAGTGACACTTGGCAGAACATTTGTAGTGAATTCAATGTACATACCGACATTAGGCAACTTACGATCAAGCAACTGAAACAGAGTTAAAATAATCTCTTCTGTTTCTAACTCTTTCTGTAAGAAGCCTATCATATTCCAAATATTCAAGATACAGAAGTTATATGCTTTTGCTGGCAAGACCTAGTGTTTACAGTGCACTATGTCTTCTGGTATGGGCTAGAGCAATTTTGTTACTTTCATTGATCTGTCTCTGTCTTATCCTTGGCTTTGACAATATGAAAGTGACGGAGGTGTGAGCGATGCTAGTAATGTCATTCCTTCTGCAGCCAGTCCCTGCTATGAATGGTGTGAAAATGTTGCTGAAAGGGTCGGTTGGTGCATGCATTTCAGTGGGCATGGCAGACTGATATGTAATTGCAACTTCTGGCTCAGTGAGGAAAGCAACGGGAAACTACCTCACTCCTCATTTCACTAGTACGCCTCTTCAGTAATGCCTAGGCCATCTATGACAGCTGATGGCAGAGCTGTTAAGGATCCAACCAGCCTTAGGACTGAAGACGTTATGCATCTAATGCACCTACCATATTTTGAGCTAACAGAGAATTTAACTGCTTGAACGTGGGTAATTAACTGAGAGTTGAGCAGATTTTAAATCTCAACCAATGTTGATTAAATGCTAATTTGCTTAAGTTCACTGCTAAATTATTTCAACATGCCGTTAAATGTTGACTGAGGTTGAACAAGGCTTCCACTATTCGTAACCTCGGCAGTAAGTGGGATAGAGCGGTTGCCTCTACGCCTGACCACCTTTGGCCCCAGGAATTAATCTGATACTCTTCTTTGGTTAGGCTGAGTGAACATCAGGGCAATGTGCCTCTCCAGAAGTGGAAATCACGTTTCTACACCTTCGACTTCCTGAAGGGGAATTAAACCCACGCCATTCCGAGTGAACCGAACACGCATTTACCGCCTCGGCACTGTTATGTGTTCAGAGTAGTTGTAGTTTTACAAGTCTGTTGATATCGTGATGATTATACACATCACTCGTGCCAGTCTTCTGCTGTGTAGAGTGGACGGACGTTAACATATATATCCTATTTGCAAAGAACTTTAAGCTTTCGGCGATGCTGTGTCAACAATATTTCCTGGGCAGCAGTTATTTGTATGACAACACAGTGGAGTGCATAGTGATTTTTCTTTTAATATTTTGAAAATGAAAGTTAAAGAACCTGGGCAGTTTCTGTGACAGGCGTGGATGCTGTGTGGTGTAGAATTAATGAGTGATGTGTCCAAGATCTGTCACCTTTTGCGAAACTTGTAACAGTTATTCAAACATAATTAACAAAAATGTCATGTGCACAAACGAGCATGAAACAATGGCATTATTTGGAAGATAACAATTCTCATACTGACCATCATCGTACAATCCAGAGGAGTAGCCTTCATTCGAACATTTTACAACATGTAATATACCTTAAGTGCATATTAATATGTAATTTATTTTGGTAACGTTTCTTCCATGTTATGCGTTTATTGGCCTATTATTGCATTTCTTCTGCCAAATTAACGATAAAAAGTCCCGTATCAATAGTGTAGGACTTACACACGACGGAGAAGACTTAGCACTAAGCGTGTGGCGTCACAACTCTTAGTAGCAGGCTTATATCTTAAGATGGCTGTGACTAAGGCATATGGTTGAATGCATAGTCGTTGATGTATTTCTTCTTGAATTTTTTCTTTATACTACGAGGCACTTGTCTTTTACCAGGAAATTAAAGCTATGTTTTACCGAACGTGTTGGCCGTACGGTTAGGGTCGCGCAGCTGTGAGCTTGCATTCGGGAGATAATGCGTTCGGCAGCCCTGAAGATGGTTTTCTGTGGTTTCCCTATTTCACTCCAGGAAAATGCTGGGGTTGCACCCTAATTAAGGTCACGGCAGCTTCCTTCCCACTCCTAGCCCTTTCCTATCCCATCGTCGCCATAAGACCTATCTGGGTCGGTGCGACATAATGCAAATTGTAGAAAGAAGAAAAAACTATGTTTTTTGATACCGTGATAATTTCGGGATTCATTATGAATGGAAATACTTTACATTAATGAGAATAATTTGTTAGTAGTTGAACTCTTTCTGTCACACGCGGTCTGTACGTTTACTTATTTCCCTCCCATCGGTTCTTTCGCACTCTCTCGCACAGCCTGGACAGCCATGTTGCTCCTTCAGCTTGGTGGCCCTATATTAAGTAATATTTAAATGGCCTTATGCATAATTGATGTGTAGTCTGCGAGGACCATATATATGAGAGATATTAAAATCCGGGTGAGCTTGTGGATACAAGAGACCCTTAGCGTTCTGATGAGCTACCAAGTTTCAGAATCCGGAAATTTGCAAACCAAAGTAAGTGTGTACTCAGAGTGTGTTCCAAAATGCAGAATGACGACAATAGAGCCAAATATCCTATCATTGAAATTTCTCGTTATTAGTAGATGTATGGGATCTGTTGTATTTGGTCCATAACTTCAGCCAAGGTTGTAATATCTTATTACAGCACGAGCTCACAACAGATATTTTGCAGAAATCTTCTGTTAGGTTACAGCAATAGGACCATGATTTTGGGGTATTAGGCGCTTAAAAAACGGGGAATTACTTCTCCTGTAGGCTCTCTCCGCAGTTATTGGTTATCCGTTACTTTGAGTGAAGAGTTTCCTTTGTTTTTCATGCATGCATGAATTCTACCCATTCATTCGGAATGGGATAGCCTCTCCGTAGCTGCCGGTGCTTCGTAGCTATAGGCAGAGTGCATTTGGTTCATCCATTCATGCATTCATTCATAAATTGATCTATGCTCATTCATTCATTGACGCATTCAATTAGGAATGCTATCCGTGACTGGGAGACAAGTGTTTAAGCATTCATGCATGAATGCAAGTTCAGTCATGCATTCATTCATTCATTCATTCATTCATTCATTCATGAAGCCATTCATTTATTCAATTCATGCATAGTGTTTCTTGAATGTGGAGAAGGACTCTGTACAAACTTGTGACAAATAAAAATAAATATTTACTTCTCCTCTAGCAAGTTAGCATTCCTTATTTGCTAAAACGAAGGGACTGTGCAGTCTGCACAGAGCAGAATGGGATTCGGCTCACAGCGGCTAGTTTTACTAGCCTTGCAGCTCTGCATTCGGGAATTGGAGGGGCTGGTCCCCACCGTCAGCTATCTTCAGAATGGTTTTTCCTGCTTTCCATTCAGTAAGGCAAATGCCAGGACAGATCATTTTATAGGCCACGGCTGCCGCACCTCAAATCGCCGCTACAAATCGCCTTGGCCTGAGAGGGTGTTACCTTCTAGTAAGCCCGACGTACACTTCCAGGGTACAGGATGAAAGCTTTAAAAAACAGCCAAAAATACAGTCTGCCACTGCTAAGCAGCGTCTTCGAAGGGTGTAGCAGTCAAACTGATGAGCCCAAATGGCACGTTCTGGGCGAAACGCTGCACACGCACACGGCCTAACAAGGCTTGGTTCTATTGCTGTGATTTTTTAAATCTGTGGTCGTGAAATCTTTGACTAAGCGCCTGTTATTCAAAACTGACTGTCCACTGAAATTCTGTTGGAGCTACTAACAGTATCTAGAGCAATAATTTCTACATATCAAGGCTGAGAGCAATGTAGTTGTCGGTTCTAAATTTTTAAGGGAGACAGAATCTGAAAAGGTTTTCATGAAAAAAATCATGCGCAGAACAAGTTCCTTATAACAATCGAAGGACACAAACCTGTATATGAACATTTTTGATTTCTAATATTTTATTAAGGAACTTTCATTCCTCCCATTAAGCTCGGACGTTATTATTTTGTATCTGGAATCAACGCCGATGTAGATTAAGTCTAGTTTTAAGGTCATATGCCCGTCCTGACGCCAACCATGTATGGAGGGATACATTCACTAGTGCGTTTTTCGTTGGTGGATAGTAGTGTGATGTGTGTAAATGATTGTGTTTATCAACGATTACAAACGCCCATCCCCAAAGCTAGAGGAATTAACCAAACGTGGTTAAAATACCTGATCTGGTCGGGAATCGATCCAGAGGTCCTATGAACCAAAGGCCAGTTACTACGCTGACCGTTCAGCCAAGGAGCAGGCCTAATTATTACTACTACTACTGAAAAAACCTACAACCTGTTTTCCAGTCATTGACGGGTCAGGGATGTAATGAATGGATCATATATAGGCTGTTAGTACGATGGGGTCGCCACTCCCAAAGTGATCTATTAATTACTGATGGAGAGTGTTGCTGGAATGAAACATGACAGGGAAAACCGGAGTACCCGGAGAAAAACCTGTCCCGCCTCCGCTTTGTCCAACACAAATCTCACATGGAGTGACCGGGATTTGAACCACGGTATCCAGCGGTGAGAGGCCGACACGCTGCCGTCTGAGCCACGGAGACTTTCTTACTACTACTACTACTACTACTACTACTACTACTACTACTACTACTACTACTACTACTACTACTACTAATTATTATTATTATTATTATTATTATTATTATTATTATTATTATTATTCATACATACATAATCATTATAATTATAGACCGTTATGCCTTTTGGCGTTCAGTCTGCAAGCCTCTGTGAATATACTAAACGTCGCCACAATTCTCTATTTGCACCTAGTGCTGTGGCCTCATTTAGTTCTATACCTCTAATCTTTAAATCGTTAGAAAATGAGTCTAACCATCGTCGTCTTGGTCTCCCTCTACTTCTCTTACCCTCCATAAGAGTCCATTATTCTCCTAGGTAATCTATCCTCCTCCATTCGCCTCACATGACCCCACCACCGAAGCCGGTTTATGCTTACAGCTTCATCCATCGAGTTCATTCCTAACATAGCCATTATCTCCTCATTCCGAGTACCCTCCTGCCATTGTTCCCACTGTTTGTACCAGCAATCATTCTCGCTACTTTCATGTCTGTTACTTCTAACTTATGAATAACATATCCTGAGTCCACCCAGCTTTCGCTCCCGTAAAGCTGCTGCTTTATGACAATGGAGTTAATTTACCATCCTTTCCACTTCCTCACGCGTAATTTCACATCATTATTTTCCTCCTTCCCATGAACTTGCCTGTTCGCAACACCACCAGGAAGATTTCCTTTTACGTTGTGAAGATGTTCAAAATATTCCCTCCACCTCTCCAGTGATTCCCTGGGATCTATTATGAGTTCACCTGAATTACCAAAAACACTGTTAATTTCCTTTTTCCCTCCCTTCGTAAGATTCTTTATTACTGTCCAGGAAGGTTTTCCTGCTGCTTGACCTATCCTTTCTAGGTTATTACCAAAATCTTCCCATGACATCTGTTTGGATTCAACAATTATTTGTTGCGCTCTGTTCCTTTCATCTACGTACACTTCCCTGTCTGCATCAACCCTTGTTTGCAGCCATTTATGATAAGCCTTCTTTTTACGTTTACAAGCTGCTCTCACTTCATCATTCCACCAAGATGTTCGCTTTTTCCCATCTTTACACGCAGTTGCTCCTAAGCATTCCCTTGCTGTTTTTACTACAGCATCCCTGTATGCCACCCATTCTCTTTCTATATCCTGAACCTGCTTACTGTCGACTTTATCACTAATCATATCCATGTACTTCTAATTTCCTCGTCCTGGAGATTTTCTATCCTTATTCGTTTGCAGACAGATTTCACTTTCTCTATCCTAGGCCTAGAGATGCTTAGTTCACTACAGATCAGATAGTGGTCTGTATCGTCGAAAAATCCCCGGAAAACTCGTACATTCCTAACAGACTTGCTGAATTCGAAGTCTGTTCAGATAGTCTATTGCGAATCTGGGTTATCTAGCCTCCCATGTGTAGCGGTGAATAGCCTTATGCTTGCAGAATGTATTTGTAACTCCTAAACCCATACTAGCACAAACGTCCAACAAACGCCTTCCATTCCCATTAGCTTCCGTATCTTACCAACATTATTCACCATATTATTATTATTATTATTATTATTATTATTATTATTATTATTTGCCCTAACGGTGTTTAAAATACACAAATAGATTAGGAGGCTTCTTTTCCATACTCTGGAGTTGTACTTAACAATATTGTTTATGGTAACTGATTTATGAGGGTCTGCCTGGCCGTGGCGGTAAAGGCGTGCTCGGTTCGCCCGGTAGGACGTGGACTCGATTTTCCGTCAGGAAGTCGTAATATTTAAGAAATTAGACTTCCGGAGGTGCACATTTTCCTGAGGTTCACTCAGTCTACACCAAAAATGTATACCAGGTTAATTCCTGGGGGCAAAGGCGGCCAGACGTAGAGATAACGGCTGTACCCCATCAAGTACCGAGGTTAAAGATAGTGGAAACCTCTACCTTCTACCCCTCCAGGGGTCTTCGTGGCCTGTATGGAGATTACTTTCCTTTTGTTAACTGATTTATGACCACAGTAGAGTACAGGTATGCGTTGTACGACTGTTGATAACGTTATCCATGTGTCGCTCCTCGCCAAGTCAGTCCTCCGAAGTAATCTATTCTACGTTAAAATAAGAAAACTTGAGATCTTTATATTTTCTTCTTACGAAATAATCTGAAATTTCGTTTAAAAATGAAGTAGTATTTGTTAAGAAACCCGACTCAAAAACAGGTCTCTTAACGTTTACAAAGTTACAATTGTGCCTTCTTTTAATGTGTTGCTTTTGAAATTTCTCAATTTCCTAAACCATTTCAGTTACGTGTACTGTTGAAGGTCTCACAATATCACCATTTATCAGATGGTCAGCAAAAAAGCATCTCGCATAAATAGACGTCACAAAGAACATAAGACGATGTACTGGACCGTAATGAATCATTCAGATGCACCCTCAGTGCTCATTGTCGCATTCTGACACAGTACTGGATATAAATGCTCGTAGTACTGCTCTTATTTAGTAAGACACTGGCTAGCTGGCGAGGGGAGCTCACTTTCCTAGTGAAGGTAAAAAGTGTATGCATATAAATGCGTTAGGAGAATAAATATCCGGTCGATGGAGTTTTGGAATATCAGGAACTTCAACTTCGCAATCGCGATATTGTTTCTACGAATTTCCCACTACAAGATGATTGTGATCCAGAATTCTGATATGCAGTCTCTTTATATATTAGATTATTTAAAAAAAGGAATCCAACTTTTTACACATAAAAGATGCAAATGGGTGTCCCAGTATAATAATTTCTTGTGGCTATTTCTAGCAGAGTGCAGCCCTTGTAAGGCAGACCCTCCGATGAGGGTGGGCGGCATCTGCCATGCGTAGGTAACTGCGTGTTATTGTGGTGGAGGATAGTGTTGTGTGTGGTGTGTGAATTGCAGGGATGTTGGAGACGGCACAAACACCCAGCCCGCGGGCCATTGGAATTAACCAATGAAGGTTAAAATCCCCGACTCCGCCGGGAATCGAACCGGGGACCCTCTGAACCGAAGGCCAGTACGCTGACCATTCAGCCAACGGGTCGGACGGTGTCCCAGTGAGTGTGGTTAAGCATCTTTCTCTTTCCTCCACTTGATCGCTACGGGTATTTTGGTGGTACGGAAATAAAGATCTAATGTTTCTAAAATGGGTCACAGATCACTGCAGAACCGAGGACTTAGCGGGGCCAGAATGCAATGATCCACAGGGTTGGTAGATATAAAGCTGTGCTGATAGATTACTGGAAGATTGTACCCATTGCTAAACTATTATTTCGCTTGAAATGTGCCTAGAGATGTAAATTTTCCCTTAAAGTCCTAAGTTATGAGTGCTAGAAATATTTAAATGGCTTTTTGAAGCCAGAACTATTTCAGTTACATCTTACATTATCTTTAACTGACATGTCTTAGTGTTACCATAGACTTCCCTTGTCATCGTTGGGGAGGAGATATTTTGTTCTAAATCCCTGGGCTGTCCCGTTTTCAAAATTTTGCGTAAGTGAGATCGAGAATCACCCCTGTTGCTCAGTGTTACATGTTTGTGAGTTTTCACTAATTCCACTATCAAGAAGAAATTGGTAAAACCTGTACTCTTCCTTGTGTTGATAACACTTTACGCTTAGTGGCAATTTTCTCTTTGAAGATGATGACCATCTTTAGACGAAACCAACATTATACATTGGAGAATTGACCTAGGGATAAATGGCACCACCTGAAAACATGCCAATGCTACCTGTAAAATAATTTACTAGAAATTCACAATCGAAATGAGTGGTCGCAGAAATGTAATTCCAGTTTGAATACACGAGATCGCTCGAACCCGTCACTGAGTGAGAAATAACATGCCATTGATAACTGCTGTACCCATCATTGTAGAAGAAAAAGTTAAAGTGAATTTGTATTAATGGTTGAGTAGTGTCTTTTTAGAGTAGTGTCTTTTTTTTCAATACAGAAAGTTTTCTTAAAATAAAATTTTACATTGTACTCTCCATGGAACCACTACAGACTTCTCATCGACAAAAGTTGTCAGACAAAACAGACGCTGAGTTCGTGGCATTGATGAACATGTTCCAAGCTTCTTCCCTAACGCAGCAACAGAAACTACTACTACTATTACTACTACTAGTACTTTCATCTGAGCATAGGAGCCGGGTTTCTTATACTTCTAGAACGTTTCGTGAACTGCAGCAAAATGACTATTTAAACTATTAGAAAATTATATTTGATGACCTTGCGGGATTAATGTAAACTCCTAGACTTATTCCGCACATACTACAGTGTAATCTCGGAGGAATTTTGTGTACTGTAACACTGCATACAATATGAACTTTCACAAATGTTTACTAACACGATACATTTCTTTCCAAATATATCAGACTTAGGACAGTCGATGACAGTCGATTGGATACTATGTTTTAATACTAACAAAAATCCATACAAATATGAGTAATCGGCCAGTACTTACTAACATCTTTAGTATAACACTGGTGTGGTTAAAGATGTATGCTTCTCTGAAATGGAAATGGCGTTTGGCTTTTAGCGCCGGGAGTGTCCAAGGACATGTTCGGCTCGCCAGGTGCAGGTCCTTTTATTTGACGCCCTTAGGCGACCTGTGAGTCGTGATGAGGATGGAATGATGATGAAGACAACACATACACCCAGCCCCCGTGCCAGAGAAATTAACCAATAATGGTTAAAATTCCCGACCCTGCCGGGAATCGAACCCGGGACCCCTGTGGCCAAAGGAGAGCACGCTAACCATGGATCCGGACGTATGCTTTTCTGTCGTTATAGAATAAAACATTAAATTTAAATACGATTGCAATACCTTGCTGTAATACCGTATTCCTTTTACATATGAAGATCAATGTTCTGGATTTTTCTTATTTATCAAACTCCGTTTTTTTATGATTTGCTTTACGTCGCACAGACATAGATAGTTCTTATGGCGACGATGGGCTACGAAATGACTAGGACAAATAGAATAAAATTCTTTGTAGCAGCGTGGGTAAAATACTATCTTATGTTCTTCACGAAGCCTAGTAAGTACTAGACTTTCCTACATTGAATGTCGGTAGGCCCGTAAAGGATGTGCCGACGTATTTCGCATGCAAGCGAATACACCCTCTAGCTTGAAGCGAGAGAAAGTGTAACCGCCTGGCCATCATCGAACAATGTACTTGGTTCTCAGGCTCTTAGCTCGGTTGTGCTCCTCTTGCCCTCGTTAGAGTTCCAGCAGCACGTTCGACCCAGAAATAAGCAGGAAGTTAAGTCAGGTCTGTCGTTGACCTGCTATTTCTTCCCTCTGCCTGCTTTAGAGATAAATCATATCATTTACTCCCGTACACCATAACTGATGGCCCAAAGCTAATGTCATCTTCGCTGTGTAGAAAAGAAAGGCATTTTAAATCCAGACTCCTTAAAGTGATGAACTTCCGGTTTAGTTAATTACGTTGAATATCTGTCCGGAAACATAGGGAACTAAATTTCTCTTCCGTCCGGCACACTTCATACTGAGACAGTACTTTCCCATAAGATAACACTAACCATTGTTCAGTATCCTCTGGTTGTCATCATAGGAGTAACATCCATTGACTACCGAGCTCGATAGCTGCAGTCGCTTAAGTGCGGCCAGTATCCAGTATTCGGGAGATAGTAGGTTCGAATACCACTGTCGGCAGCCCTGAAAATGGTTTTCCGTGGTTTCACACCAGGAAAATGCTGGGGCTGTACCTTAATTAAGGCCACGGCCGCTTCCTTCGCACTCCTAGCCCTTTCCTGTCCCATCGTCGCCATAAGACCTATCTGTGTCGGTGCGACGTAAAGCAACTACAAAAAAAATCCATTGAGGAAGGTACTTTATTCCACTGAATGATTTATGAAATGTAACTAACATTAATTCGTTTTACTGCAAGTAATCCAGATATAGCCAGGGTTAATGTGCGAAAATATATCAATAAAATCGGCGAATATTGAAGGCACATTCATTTCGAATACTCTATTTCACACAACGTTTCAAATTTTCTTGTATTATATTTTATTATACTTGTTGTTAATCTGAACCTACAGTATTTTAGATTTCAGAAATATATTGCTCAATATATGTAGTTTTACGCGAACATAGGATTCATTTTATTTCTCAGCAATCATGAAGATATGAATACGTGAAGTAGGAAAAAATAATTATTCATGGCTCATAGTATCAAATTTGATAACATTCGAATGGGCAGAATAGGAAAATTAGATCATTAACAATTGTGGATGGGGTAGGACCGATGACGTCGATGTTTGGTCCCTTCAACGAGTACTCATCAAACATTTTGCTAAGGTAAATTAAACTAATTTTGGTCTCTCATTTTAAATCGATAATTTTCTTCTGTGATAACTGCAAACCAACAATGTTTAGTTAGATTCTTATAACATGTTTTATTGCTATCAAATGCATTAAATTGGGAGATATCTTGGTAACAATATCTGCTTGTAGTAGCATAGTAAAAAAAATTGAGAAAATACATAAGAAGAAAAACTACAAGTTGCATGAAAAAAATAAGAGATTTTTCTATCAAAACCATTTTGTGATAACGAGATAAATATAAAAAGGAAAAACATGAAAACAATAAAGTATACACGACAGATAAAAGTGAAGAGTAGTGTAACATCATATTACTTCTCTTCATATACACTACCAACAACCACAGAAACGCGCAATAGTGAATAGATTACTCTACATAGGTTTGGCGTCAGGAAAGGCATCTGGCTGTAAAAGTGGATCAAATGAACATCCAAGTACTTACCCCAGTAAATTGGGAAAATGGTCAAAGAGTAGTAGTATAACATTAATAATAAAAATGGTATGGCCTCAGCTATCGTGTGCAGGCATTTTAATTTGACGCCATCTGGCTGCCAATTTCGACGTTTCGTTTTACTCCAGGCCAACCAGATGGCAGAGTAAACTGAATCTCTCTTGGTGTCTGTAGCTAAGTTTTAATGACTTTTGTCGGGTAAAGATCATATGGATTACCAGAGATCTTTTATGTACCGACATCGTACGACGTGCAGTGTCCAATGGACTTTTCTCCGCCCTTCAAAAATCAGACTGTCTCTGCCGGTTAGGGGGACTATTTTCGCAAGTGTTTGAACGTCATTCCGACTCGGGTCATTTAGCGACGATGGGATAGGAAAGGGCTAGAACTGGGCAGGAAGCGACCATGGCTTTATTTAAGGTTCAGCTCCAGCATTTGTCTGGTGTGAAAATGAGAAACCTTCAGGGCTGTCGACGGTGGGGTTAGAATTCAGTATCTACCGAATGCAAGCTCACAGCTACGATACCGGAACCTCGTAGCCAAGTTGCTCGGTTAGTGAGACGTAAAACGGTTATTCTTCTTCTTCTTATTATTGTTGTTGTTGTTGTTGTCATACGCCTGTTCTTCATACATTATCACTGAATAAAAGAAAGGTAGAAGAGTTGGTGATTCGAGGTGCAGAAATGTTTCTTTACTGGATCTCCATGCACTGATTTAGATTTGCAAACCATGTCAGAATTCTGGTGAACGTAGTTCAATTTATTACGATAGCAGAATGGACGATGTCATACAGCCGAACTAGGATTAGATCAACTGGTCATCCGTAATATTCTGCTGGAGTTTGTTTTGAAAATAATCTCCCCTGTAAGATTTGTTTAAATTTCTAAATATTGATGAGGAGCTGCTCAGGCCAGTAACATTTTCTAGAATATTTAGACGCATTAAGAGTTAAGGGTTATTCTGCCTCCTGGAACCATCTGAATAAAGCAAGGAAAACATTGCCATTTGCAGTTCATTCGGTATTCGAATCCTTGGTCTGTGAATAAACGACTTCTATCAGGTGTTATTTACTAATTTGTGCTAAGTCACTGTTGTAAACAACTTAGTATATTATTGTCATTATTAAATTAGTACCTCGAGAGTTCAGTGATAAGGTGTAACTTAATTTTCGTATAAGTGGCCGAATTGTAGAGAGAATGTAGAAAATTTGTTCTTCATGATGTTAGCAACGCTACCCCGCAGTATAACACTCTACCATCAAGGATGTCGCGAATTTTACATTTTCAAACTCAGTATGAATAACTGTGACGTATGGAAATAGTGTTAATTAACTTCCAATTATGAATATTAAATACACCTGGTCGAATACAGATCATAGACGTTAAGCAGTGCACCAGGTTTCGGCCAGTGCCTGAAGAAGTAGAAAGTGGTTTTTAAAAGCTTCCAGAGATATTTACTATGGCATGGAGAATAATTTTAAAACCTTGATCCATAAATCACTTGGTACACCTGACATAAGAACTCTAATAGAATGACTTTTGATCAGTTGTGAACTGCAGTTGGTGAGGTTTTCATCTCCTGTGCTTAGGAATGCAGGATCAAATCCCGTTACAGTCGGTTGGTAAATCAGTCATTAAGAGAAATAGGCCCGTATCTGTAGATTTACGGGCACATATATCCTCCTTACCCCCTACCCCACTGAGCGAGTTGGCTGCGCAGTTCGGGGCACGTAGCTGTGAGTTTGCATTCGGGAGTTAGAGGATGTGTACCCCAATGTTGGTAGCTCTGAAAATAGTTTTTGGTGGTTTCCCATTTTCACACCTTGTTCAGTCAAGGCCACGGTTGCTTCCTACCCAGTTCCAGACCTGTCCTATCCCATCGTTACCATAAGACCTTTGAATGGGTGCGACGTAAAGCAAGTAGCAAAAAAAAAAAAAAAAGAAATACCCCTTCCCTCGCTCTGGCGCCTGTTATGACCGATAGAAGTTGAAAAGACATATAAAGGTATTATTATTATCTTTGGTTTCGGTGGATTTTTTGAATCTCCCACGAGTGTAAGACTTGACTGAAGGACTAACACGAGTGCATTTAGCCTCGGGTAGCACAATTGAGACGAAAAGTTGGTTGAAATTGCACTTCAACTCCGAATGATGGGATGATGCACACCATGCAAGGTACACGATAAATGTCAAATAATCACCAAGGTTATTACGACAATTAAATTGATAAAAAAGTCAACCCTCTAACTCGCAATTTCCATCCAGAGTCAACTGGGACAAGTAACGCAATGTAGTTTTCGACGAGGTCTGCGGTTCAAATATCCCTTGAAGGGACCCCCGCGATGTCTAAACCATACTTATGTTCTGAAACCCACTCGGCACGTATGTAGGGGCCATGAAACATCAAGGAAGTCAAAAATCGGAGGACAAATACAATACTTCTTTCACTCCTATCGTTGTTCGAAAGTTTAAAAATTGGAATAGACCAAGAAAAGGAACAGTCGCGGAGACTCCCTCGTGATAAATTGATGATTGCAAAAATCTACGTCACGTTACTTCCCTCAGTTGAATCTCGATGGATGTTGCGAGTGAATTGTGGGTTCCTATTCTCATTTTAATTGACCTGGTCCTCATGACCAGTGATCATTTGACGGTACTTTTCGTACACACTGTATAGCAACAGTTGGTTCCTTCTCAGTCTTAACTCTATTTAAGTAGAAGTACACTCACCAAAAAATCCACAGTTCTAGCTCTTCAGGCAAGCAACTCGATGTTGAAAACATCCTACGGATATGAGCTACGAAGTTTAGGTAAATAAAATAAAATAAATTACGAGAATATATTCTTTATTTATTCCTTAAAATTACAATCCTTTTCTTAATCATTGTAATCCAGTCGATTAGATTAGCAGTTTGCCTTTTTCTAGCACTACGAGCGCTAATGTTAGTCAGTTCATTGTTTCACTTAAGCACCAATACGAACGCTAATGTGCGTCAGTGTAGAGTTTCACTTAAACCATTATAACTACATTCGGTGTAGAGATTTTTCAAAAAATCAGAAAAACGCCTGAGGGTATTGAACAAGGAACACATTACAGAAATAATTATGTAAATAAGTAAATTTGGCTAGGGTATGAATAAAACAGAAAACTAATAAATAAACAAGCGATTTTAGGCTGTTTTTCCGGAACTGCATTTAGACCGGAAGTGATTTTCGAAATTTTTTAAAAGTTTTATAGAGCTATCAAAGACACAATTTGAAATCTTTTCGGGCCATTTCGCCCTTCAACTTTCGGCACAATTGAGGAAATTGCTTAATTTTAAATTTTTTCGTAGTATGGAGACCCTACTTTGCTAAGAAATGTTTTCAACGTTAAAAAGAAAATCAATAACCGTAACGACAACATCATATCTTTGCGAACATATTTTGGGCTCACAGTAGACGTTCCGACTTCGAGACAGTTTTAGAGCATGTAACGTAGAATTCAAATGACACGAACGTGATATTACATTATGCATATTCCACGTGTATTGGCCACTATTTCAGTCCCTGCCACTTCCATGTGGAGCAATGGCTTTCCTGAATTGCAGGTAGCGGGAAGGTGATTCGATCTAGAGCAACCAGGGCTACGGACAAGTATACGTCGTCACAGAAGTGGATGAAGTACTCGCTCGCATTGTAAGCTCCTGTGTCATGCCTCACCACTCCACTCAAGCGGTAGCGTTGAGAGTTTTCACTTCACGTATCGGAGTGACCCCTTTGGTCCTGTAATGAATAACCCTGTAGTTCAGAACATGGCTGAAGAATATATTCAGTCACTCTAATTCTGCATTGTAGAGTATGGTCATACATCTCCAATGTCGTAGCCTTAGCAGATCATCGTATCAGAAGAGTTCTGAGTTTTTAGGTAATATTGGACGTAGGCAATTCTTGCGTTTGTGACCGCATGCTGTTGGTCGTGGGAGAAGCCGAAGGGAAGTGGCCACGGTAATGTAGGTTTACATTCGGCTTAGGTTGCTTGTTCTGTGTTCCTTTGGTTTAACTAGAGAACATTATTAAGATGCCTACATACAAAATAGTCAAAGACATTTGGTAATTAATTTATGTAATCGTATTATCGGTAATTATTGGGGTAAGTTATTTTGCTACACTGCATCACGCATCTCTTGATATCTTCGCTCCCCTTATCTTCTAATGTTGGGCCGATGACCTTCGATGTTAGGCCCCTTAAAACAAACAAGCAAGCAAGCAAGCAAGCAAGCATCTTTTAATGTTTAATTTATGAAGGCCATTTAGATTGGCAATAGAATTGTGTTCACGGGATCATTATGAACGTTACACTACTGTTCACTTAGACCAAGGGTTCTTAACCTGTTCTGATCAAGATCCATACTTAACTGGGTGATAAACTTGCACCATCGACGTATTTGTTTTGAAGGTAAACAGTGATAAAATTTTGTTTAATTTACTGTACAAATTGTTTATTATTAAGTAGAGTTGTACTTTATCCGTGAATAGCCTGTGCCACAAACGAGATTCCGAAGTTTAGAATTTCCTGAAAAAATAATTAATGGTGAAACTGATGTTTCAGAATGTTCCGATCAATCTCTTTCTACACACCATTGAAATTAACTCTACCTAGAAATACAGTAGACTATTTTATTTACTTCAGAGTCTGTCTGAGAATTCATAACAACTCTCCACTTAATAGAGCAAAAGAGACTATGCTACATTATTCATCCATGCGTTAATATTTTGAGTATGACTGAAGCTTCATTTATTTCTTCTTATATACCTCTAAATAGTATTTATTAGAGAAGGCGAAATTTAAAATACTTCGTGTTTCACAATTATGTCCTTTGTGAAATATCGTGTTGCGTTATCCTTTGTTTACAGAATGTATTACATCTTAGCTTTTCTCCTTATTAAATTTTTTTTTTTTTTTTTTGCGAGTTGCTTTACGTCGCTCCGACACAGATAGGTCTTATGGCGACGATGGGACAGGGAAGGGCTAGGAGTGGGAAGGAAGCGGCCGTGGCCTTAATGAAGGTACAGCCCCAGCATTTGCCTGGTGTGAAAATGGGAAACCACGGAAAACCATTTTCAGAGCTGCCGACAGTGGGGTTCGAACCTACTATCTCCCGAATACCGGATACTGGCCGCACTTAAGCGACTGCAGCTATCGAGCTCGGTCTTATTAAAACTAGCACCTTATATTGTGATATAAGAGACTAGCAATTACCCGCGGCTTCGCTCGCGTGGATTTCGTAATTTGACCAAAGTAATCGTTCCTCAGCATTGTACTAAGACATAATCTGAAAATTCCTATGTATAAAAACTCACCCAAAAATTGAGTTTCATTTACCCCAGAAAATCTTTTTATACCATGTTTGTGGTATTACCTTTTGGGGCTAAGACGACCATGCGACAAAGAACTGTGCATGTGAGAAACAGTCTTGAGACATACATAAGTATCCCCATAAAAATAATTCAACCCCTTGATCAGTGCTACCCCCACCCCTATCTAAATGCATTTTCCGAAAACAGAAATACATGTTCCTTTATTTTTAAGGGATATTCCAATTACCAATTTTCACGTCTGTTACATCTTCAGTTTTTAAGATATAAGTATCCTCATAAAACATAATTCAAATAATTTTCACATCCTTTCACACCCCCCCCCCATTAAGTGTCTTCTCTGAAAACAAAAAGGTACATGTTCCTGTATTTTTAAAGGACTTTCCAAACACCAAGTTTCATATCTCTAACATGTTAAGTTTTTGACATATAATGTAGATATACAGGTACTGATTTTAAAAATTCACCCGCTTTTTCAGTTCTTTTCAGCCCCTCAACTGGATTTTCCGAAAACAAAAAAAAATACGTGTTACATTATTTTTAAAGGAGATTTCAAATACCAGTTTTCATGTCTGTACGTCTGTAACACCTGTATACTATTAAGAATAATTTAATTTCTTCTTCTTCTTGACTTTCCACCCCTCTCTCGCCTTAAGTAGACTTTCCGAAATTTAAAAATACCTGTTTCTTTATTTTGAAAGGAAATTCAAAATACCAACTCTCACGTACGTAACAGCTTCAGTTTTTAAGATAAAGTATCCTCATAAACATATTTCAAATCCTTATTTACTTATTTTCAACCCCACACCCCTTACGTCGATTTTCCGGAAAAAAAATGCGTGTTTCTTTATTTTTAAAGGTGATTTGAAATACTAATTTTCACGTCTATAACATCTTCAGTTTTTGAGATATAAGTATCGTCATAAAAATAATTCAACTCCTTTTTTACCCTAGCCCGTTTAGTTGATTACCCCCTCACGGCCCCCCCCCCCCCCGCCTTCAAAAATTTTCACGTGTGTAACCTTACGTTTTTGAGATGTAAGTTTCTCCATAAACAGAATTTAAAATTTTCACTTTATTTCACCCTCCCCGTTAAGTGAATTTTCCGAAAACCAAAAAAAAACTTTTTTTCATTTATAAAGGAGCTTCCAAATGCCAATTATCAAGACTGTAACATCTTCAGTTTTGATATATATGTATCCTCATAAAAAGGAATAAACTCCTTTTTCACCGCCCCCGGCCCCAAGTTGACTTCACCTCAATAATGCTTGTTTCTTTATCTTTCAAGCAGATTTCAAATACTAATTTTCACGTCTGCAACGTCTTTAGATTTGAGATATAAGTATCCTCATACAAAGTATTCAACTAATTTTTCAATTAGTTCACCCCCCTTAAGTGGATTATTCAAAGACAAAAGATTACGCGTCTCTTTACTTTGAAAGAAAATTCCAAATACAAATTTTGGTGTTTGTAACATTTTCAGTTTTTGAGATATAAATATCATCATGATACGAATTCAACTCCTTTTTCACTCCACCCCCGCCCGTTAAGTTGGTTTCCCCCACCCAAAAAATGCGTGTTTCTTTATTTTTAAAGAAGATTCTTAATACCAATTTCCACGCCTGTAACCTTCAGTTTTGAGATATTCGTTTCTACAGAAAAGGAATTCAATTTTTTAGTTCCTTTCACACTCCCCACTCAAGTGAATTTTCCATAAACAAACAGTACCGGTTTCTTTAAAAGAGCTCCCAAATACCAATTATCACGACTGTAACATCTTCAGTTTTTGGGATATATGTATCCTCGTAAAAGGTATTCATTTCCATTTTCATCCCCCGCCCCCTACCAAGTTGATCCCCCCACCAAATGCGTTTTTTTTTATTTTTAAGGTGATTCCAAATACCAGTTTTCACGTTTGTAACGTCTTTAGGTTTTTGGGTATATACAAATATATACATTCTCATACAAATAATTCAACTAATTTTTCAATAATTTAACCCCCCCCCCCCCGTTAAGGGTTCTTTCCGAAAACCGAAGAATACGTGTTTCCTTATTTTTAAAGGAGATTCCAAATACCAATTTTCACGTCAGCAACATGTTAGGTATTTGAGATATACTGTAGATACGCTAATTTTAAAAATTCATCCCCTTTTTCAGTTCCCCGTAAGTGGATTTTCCGAAAAATTTATGCTTCTTTACAGGAAATATCAAATATCAGTTTTCAAATCTGTAATATATTACGTGTCTGAGATAATTTGCAGACATAATCTTTTTAAAAATTAACCCCGTTTGTCATTCCTGTTCACCGCCTATTCTTCGGATTATCCAAAAACGCAAAAATACGTGTTTGTTTATTTTTAAAGCATATTTCAAATACCAATTCTTACGTCTGTAAACTTTTAAGTTTTTGAGATATAGATGTCCTCATTTTAAAAATTCACCCCTCTTTTCACCCCCTTAGCGACGGAATATCGAAAAATCCTCCCTTAGCGAGCACTTACATGTTAATATGAATGTATTCCCGAAATTTCATTTCTTTGTGTCCAGTAGTTTTGGCTCGGCGATGATGAGTCAGTCAATCAGTCAGTCAGGACAAGTTACTTTATATATATAGACTAGCAAGATACTCGTGCTTTGCTACGGTATTATACTGAAATTTATAATTGAATGCTTATTGTTTTAGATATATAATCCGCCGAAATTCGCGATCTGACTCGTTTACTGCGAGAATCCGCCAAAATACGCGATCTGACTCGTTTTCTAATAGATTACGGCAAGTTTCCTCCCATTCTTCAATCTTTCTCTCCAACAATCGATTTCGTACTTCCCGGGCTAGGTCCAGGTATTCCACCCGGTCAGTTGGGTCCCTAAATCTTTTGACATCTTTTCCTATAAGCATTTTTAATATGGATAAAATCCTTCAGGAGATCCGGCGTGGTGTCGTCTTGGGTGCCTTGGCGGTACTGAACTCGCGGCCGGACTGCATTCTTAGTCAGTACCCATCCAGGACTCGTTTCCAACGCGGTCCGCACGTTTGACGACGGTCCAGAACATTATTATTATTATTATTATTATTATTATTATTATTATTATTATTATTATTATTATTATTATTATTATTATTATTATTATAGATGCATTGTCATTGTTGAGATTGTGACCAGCATCATTGTCGCGCGTAGACAAGTGTGCGGGATTTCTGGCGATACGAATGACATACTTCCGTGCATTATTGACATAGAGGTGAAAAATTGGACGGTCAGTCTCATTCCCATCGATTATTTCAAATCTGTTTAAATTTTTATTTATGTGCCAGGAGAATCTTTTGTACTCTAAGAACGTTCTCCGAAGGAAAAGATGGCTCTTGAAAACGAACCCAGGAAAAATTAAAAATGATCGTTTTATGATCAGAATAAGCACATCGAAAATCTACAGCCTGTTTCCAGTCATTCGACAGGGTCAGGAATGGAATGAATAAAGCCCCCATTTAGCGGCGACAATAGGAATCGTGCCAGCTGCCGAAACCTGTCGCAATCCTCTGGGGCAATGATTAATGAATGACGAATGAAATGAAATTATATTGGACAGAGTTGCTGGAATGAATGATGACAGGGAAAACCGGAGTATCCGGAGAAAACCCTGTCCCGCCTCCGTTTTGTCCAGCACGAATGTCACATGGAGAGACCGGGATTTGAACCACGGAACCCAGCTGTGAGAAGCCGGCGCGCTGCCGCCTGAGTAACGGAGGCTCCTTATAAATACATTATGAACAGTAAAAATCAATTGGTCTCACCTCCTTATACACCCCACCGCTGTTAAGTTTATTTACCCCCTCCCCGCAAAGAAATTAAAAGAAGACTTGTTTCTTTATGTTTAAAAGAGATTTTAAACGCCAATGTTCACGTCTATTACCTTCATTTTTTAGATCAAAATAATTCACTTTTATTCATTTTCACACTCCTCCCCTCCCCCTAAATGAATGTTCCGGCAAAAAATACTTGTTTCTTTAATAGTAAAGGATCTTCTAAATACCAATTATCACGTCTGTAAATTCTTCAGTTATTTATTTATTTATTTATTTATTTATTTATTTATTTATTTATTTATTTATTTATTTGTCTTTTTGAAAGTACACAGGCAGTAAGCCCAATACAGTACCTTCTTAACACAACAGTACTTATAATGCATACATGTAAGTAAAGATAAATACATAATAATAATAATAATAATAATGCTGAAGATAATAAAGACAAGGAAGAAGAATGAATGGAAACGCATATACAGAGAAAATGACAATCCAGAGTACAACAATGATTATTTCTACACTATAAAAATACAGGAATTGAAACAAGGATATAAATAAAGTAGTAAGCGACTATATTAATAAGTTAAAGAGCACCTATTATATAGAAAAGGAGTCTGAATTTATAAATTAGAAACACAGGCCTTTAAATGTGTATTAATGACAGTGTGTGATTCTGAAAATAAATCTATTCCTGCAGCAAATCTGTTGTAAAATCGTAGCATTTTAATAAATGGCGAGTTCAAGTGATGAGATGTTCTAGATCTTGGAACTTAAAATACTGTGTTCATGCGAGCTCCAGCTCGTGGAACATGAAAAGAGATAAAATTGAGCAGTCCTGTGTAATTACATTTATTTCTTACGATTTTGTTTAACGTTTTTAGAGAAATAATGATTCTTCGGTTGCGCAACGACGTAAGGTTAAAGTTACTTCTTAAATACCGTGTTAATGTATCAAAAGGGCAAAATGTCTTATTTGTTTTATAATACAGATACCACAAAAACTTGTTTTGAACAACTTCAATAGTATGTATTTGTTCGTTAGAACACGGGTGCCAAATTACAGATGCATATTCTAATTTACTCCTAACAAGGCTAGTAAATAACTGAATAACAATCGATGATTGAGTAAATAATTGAGAACTCCTTATTATAAACCCGAGCATACGGTTGGCATCGTTCGTTATTTTTGTAATATGGGCGTTGAATGTTAATTTTTCATCAAATATTACTCCTAAGTCTCTTATTGCCGAAACTGTTTCTAGTTTGGTATTTTTTATATAGTACGACGCAATCGTACCTTTCTTTTTCCTGGTAAAAGTTTCTAATTTACATTTCTTTACATTAAGAGACATGTGTCTTCATGAAAGGAATTAAACTCCTTTTCACTCCCGCCCCCCAAGATGATTCCCTCCAAAACGGGGTTTTCTTTATTTTTAAAAGAGATACCATATACAAATTTTCAGTTCTGTAATATCTTCAGTTTCTGAGATATATGTATCCTCATTAAAGGTATTCAACCCATTTTTCACCCTTTTCCACCCTTCCTATTGTGATTTTCCGAAAACAAAATAATACATGTTTCTTTATTTTTAAAGGAGATTCTAAATACCAATCAGACATCTATAAACTTTAAAAGTTTTGAGATATTGATACACTCATTTAAAAATTTCACCCCATTTTCACCCCCTTAGCGACGGAATATCCAAAAATCCTCTCTTAGCGAGCACCTACATCTTAATATGAATATATCCCCAAAATTTCATTTCTTTATGTCCAGTAGTTTTGGCTTGGCGATGATGAATCAGTCAGTCAGTCGGTCAGTCAGGACAAGTTATTTCATATATATAGATATGTTGGGTTATGTTTAATGTTTTTAACCTTGTTTGTGTGTACCAAGCGTATTTAAAGAATAAGTTTGTTAATTATTGTACATATAGTCTATTTAACAATTGTCGGGAATATTGTAATTGGTATTCGTGACCTCTTATATTCGCAATTAATAAATTAAATAAATAATCCCAGTGGAGAAAAGGTGTAAATTACATATTATGGAACAATTAATATTTTATACAGTTTGAAAATTAAAATATTTTATAATGCTAAATGTCAGAAGTTATTATTCACATTTCATTTCTGAAGTGAGTCTAAGGCACACCAGAGCTTATTCCAGGCCAGACCACAACCAGTTAAATTCCATTACATATCGAACAGGTAATTATGAGGCTTAATTTGTTTTCATGTTCAGAAACATTACCCTGTAGGTCGAATATCTTTAGGTCAACCCAATACAAAGTAAAATCCTTGACGGAGCTGGCAATCAAACCCGTGTTCTCCTGGACAGAAGTTGGAATGTTGTCTGCGGTGTTAGTCATGTGACATTTGAACACCCTCGATCTGTGCTCATGTTCTCAGTTTAGAAACATGACCCACTAACCTATTGGAGATATTGTTAACCTCCACCGTGTGGCGCAGGCTATTAAGCAAGTACACTGTCTATTCACGTGCGTGTTCCGAAACTTGTAATATGGTGTCATCCATCACTTTACGGGAATTGGTGTTGAAATGTCCGTGAAAATCCTCGCTGAGCATTGTCATACGGACCAGAGATCCTAAACGTTCATTTTAGTCCTTTTTTTCCATTCACAGTTTCATTGCTATAAACTGGAGCGAACAACATTCATTAATGTTTCACTTGTAGCTGTGATAGACCTAGTATGATATTCAGAGCACGACAGGGTCACTGATGCTCTGCAGCACTTTCTAGCTCAGAGAGGAAATGAATCGCCAACTACCTCATTCCTCGCCTTACCTAGTCTGCTACCTGCATTTAGATTTCACTAGGAGGTGCATTTTGAGGGTCTGTCTTAGGGGGTGATGATCGTGATTTAGCGAATTCTCTTCATTTTATGAACCCTTCAATATCTCATTCCCGTTCATTCTCTACCTGTGGTGGTCTTGAATTTTAGGGTCTTGGGATATTGTAGTCGACACATCCGTGGTTTCAATGTGACTGTGTTAAGACTCTCTGTTAATCTGTTCGATTGTAGGGTTTGTACTGGTGTGTGTTTTTAATTAACTGGAAAACAGCTATAGGCTAAATATTAGTTCATGTCCCAGTATTTGTTAGCAGTTCAAGACTGACAGACATTTATACTCACTTTTCAATTTTCGTTAATATTTCAAGCCCCCATGATAAGAGTCGGGAATCGAATCTGAACCTACTGGGCGTGAAAAAACCCGTACCTGACCAGTCTTAAAATTAATATTGAGAGAAGATTTAGTATTTTTGCTTGGTTGAATGGTAGGCACTGAGGCCTTCGGTTCAGAGGATCTCGGTTACGGTTTGTGGCCGGGTCGGAAATTTTAGCCGCGTCAGGTTATTCCCCTCGGTTAAGTGACTGAGTGTTTTAACATTGAAAAATGTTTCTTGGATCACACAGTATAGGGCCCCACTAGCAAAAACGTAAAGTTGAGCTATTTCACTCAATTTTGATTAAAGTATTGAAGGCAGAGAAGTGGTGAATGTGTCGAATGCGTGTTTTGGAGAGCTCTATCAATAATGGAAAAAAGGAAATTTTGCAAATCACATCCGGTCCAAATTTTAATCACAAAATACTGCTAAAAACGGACAATTTTTAAAAACGAACTTGTTCCACAATTATTATCCGATGATCAAAATAAGTAGATTGATCCTTTGTTAAAAATGTGAACGCCAGATTTTTTTAATTTCGCAAAACTAAGGTCTCCAGTTCGATTTGAAGGGGGCCATGTATGATGTGACAATAGCGTTGCTAGTGATAGTCAACCAATGAGTTTCCGATTTGAGGTTGATACCTTTATTGTCCCTTGATTTTATGTGGAGATTTCAACTTTGACTTCAGTCATTAATTATTTACACGAGAAGCATCGTTTAACTTATACTCGTACTCGTAACGAACGACTCTCGATGTATTTTTCAGCAACACGATACCACTCAAAATTATGTATTATACGCCATACTTTAGCACTCACAGAACTATACTTGTATCGGTACTCAAACAAAAGAAATGACATGTTGAGGATAAATCACTCACGAGTCCGGCAGCTGATGAGACGATCGACGTTTATAGACATAGTTAGTGAGGAGTTCGAGAAGTAAGCTCAATCATTTGAAAAGAGAGAAGCGCAGGTATATCTTACAAAAGATGTGTGTATTTGTATATACGTATAGAAGAAAAGATTGTGTACATTGTAAGCCATCCCATAGTTCACTCCTCCTTCACGTCCTGAAAGTTTCCTTTCCCACGTTTCGTGAAGGAACTTTTTCAATGTTCGGTTGTTTGTCCACAGGACTAGAACTGTGGATTTTTGCTCGTCATAATACACAGCCCTTCATGTACACACGCAATAGGGAATACCTCTTTCCACACGGGTTGGCATCATGAAAGACGTTCGGCCGTAAAACTGGGCCAAACTCACATCTAATGCCAACCCCAGGTAATCGGGAAAAGGCCAGGGAGAATAATTTCGTTCCTTAGGTTTCTTTCCCTGTATTATTGTGAGATTCATGTAAGTTAGTTCGCTATTTATTTAGGATTTAGATGTGAATACCCAAAATCTCCTCGAATACGGTGTTTTTGACGCTGAAATGAAGTTTATGTGCATTCAGAGTTTTACGTCATGAATATCAAAAAGGAAATCTGAAATATATTCTTCATGTTGAGCAACCTTGAAATCTTTCAAGCAAATTACATTTTAATATAATAATAATAATAATAATAATAATAATAATAATAATAATAATAATAATAATAATAATAATGCTTTTATATCGCGTTAATTACTGTTATGGTTTTCGGAGACGTCTAAGTGCCGGAATTTGGTCCCAAGGAAGTTCTTTCACGTGCCGGTAAATCGACCCACACAAGGCTGGCGTATTTGAACTCCTTAAAATACGATCGCACTGAGCCGGTATCGAACCCGCCAACTTTTAAATCGGAAGCCCAGCGCTTTTCCATGTGAGCCACTTTGCCCGGCAAAACTAAATTTTATTCAGCTGTTGGGTCGATTAGTCTTTAAAGCTGCTGCTGGAGAATGAGTTCTGTTATCTGGAACGACAAACACAGATGTCGTATTGCATTCAGCTATTTTGCTACCGTTTTATCCTTAGCTTATTCTGTATTCCATGTGCCTGGTTCACGGGCTAATGTTTTTAGATAACTTCAAATCATTGGGCATGTACTTACGTAGTCGGTGAACCTCATCTCCACTTGTTGACCTATGCAGTATAGAGAAGAGCGAGAGATCCCAAAGTCCCCACTGTAATTTGGCTTCGGCGCCGTGCCTTCTTCCCTCACTTGCCTTCGGCCATGGCTAGGTTGTTCCTGCACTGCTTACTCTTTTCGGCTAATAAACTTGAGTAGTCACTAACTGCTACATTTAAGGATGAGGGTTGATAGACGTGCACAAAGTAAGAAATAGCATTTAAATATTATTATTATTATTATTATTATTATTATTATTATTATTATTATTATTATTATTTACGTGCATTCAATTATTATCGGTTTCAGGAGGGACAATAAATCTAAATCCTGTCTCTCACAGTATTTCTTCTTCTTCCTGAACTGTTTTCCAATTAAGTTACTTGAAATCGCCACTACATAGGATTAAATTAAGTTATACGACCGTATGCCCTTCCTAACGCCAACGCTATTTGGACATATTGTATGTATTCTCTATCACGTGTTTCTGTGGTGGTTGTTAGTGTGATATGTAAGTAAATGAAGATATATATTAAGGGGATTTATACATTAAAATATACTTGTTTAGGTTCAACTAGTGGATCACATCTTCCTTCGGCTGTGTACCATTTTTAACTCAATAATTTCCAGTTTTCATTCAAATGTCGTTTGCTCCAATCAGAGCAGTGAGAATGGCATGTGAGTACAACACTGCTCTGTAGCTTGCGTGACGTTGGTTGTTTGATTTACTCTCTTGGTCAGTGAATAAAGCAAGAATCTGACCTCATATTTCGTAACTTAATTGGATGATTCGCTTACAATTTTTCGGAATTCCTTAGATGAAGCTCTTCTTGCGGATGAAGCGAAATGGTCGCCTTTACTTAAAAACTAAAGGGCTTAAGGCAATAAATCACAAAAATAGCAATACTTTCAAAATTAACGTTTGAATTAAGGTTTTACTTTCCTTTTGGGGATATTGTGTCTTTTTGAAAAAAATGTGAAAAGTATTTTTAACAGCCATTATTATTCAGTTAAATCAAATAAAATAAATTTGTGTACACTGTACAAAGCACTAAATAATGTACATGTCGGCCAAATTTCAATAAACTCCCTGAAATAATTGCAGAGATTTGTATATTTTGGGAAATATACGTCCGCTACAGTGAAACTCCTTAAAACGAATACAAATACCCAGACTCCGAGCTAGAGGAATCAACCAGAGGCTGCTAAAATCCTCGGCCTGGTCGGGAAACGTGCCTAGGGCCCTCTGAATCTACGACCACTACACTGACCATTCAGACAAGAAGCCGGACTGTCCCTCATATTATTTAAACACACTTAAATGTCAGCCTGCTATGGTGTAATTCGATCCCGCAACCTTAAACACAGGAAGCGATTCGCTTACAATTCAGCAGTGCATACTGGAGTTATTGCAGTTGTGTGTTTGTTTTTCTAATATAGATTCGAAAAGCACTCCGCCATAATATACTCAGCTGTGTATGAACTACATCGCAGCCACACTTTGGGGAGTAAAGTTCCATTTATCTGGAATTGAAATGAGCAGAATTATTTCCAGGACGGCCTGGAATCGCATTAATACCTACTCGTCTCACGAAACAAGACTTCGCAGGTGACATCAATGCTCTTACTTACCTAGCCTAGCCGGCTTTCTCAAATGTGAAAATAGCTATTTCTTTTTTATTGAGAAAATATTAGGCAGCATATGCATATTATATTGTGAAGTACGAGAAACTTAGTGTTTTCCTTGTACCCAGTATGAGTACATAATGTTTATTTATCTTTGTGGGGACTGGAGTCTTCATTCTTGGTTTACTTCTAGCACCGTTCACGTATGCTTTCAGGTTACCGGTACTCATTTATCGTTCGGAAAACCATGATCATCAGTCTGGTGGCTTGTGATCCTATGGCATGAGTGTATGTGTAATTAATTGGGACTAGAATTTAGAAAGCCGAGCTCGATAGCTGCAGTCGCTTAAGTGCGGCCAGTATCCAGTATTCGGGAGATAGTGGGTTCGAGCCCCACTGTCGGCAGCCCTGAAGATGGTTTTCCGTGGTTTCCCATTTTCACACCAGGAAAATGCTGGGGCTCTACCTTAATTAAGGCCACGGCCGCTTCCTTCTCACTCCTAGCCCTTTCCTGTCCCAGCGTCGCCATAAGACCTATCTGTGTCGGTGCGACGTAAAGCAACTAGCAAAAATTATATATATATTGTTTTTTAGAAAAGTGGCCGTAGGTTTGAAATATCTCCCAACTATTAATTTTTAACTAATAAACGTGGGATTTTTTATTATGATGATGATTGTTGTCTAAAGGGGCCTAACATCTATGCCATCGGCCCCGAATGGTTCGAGGTGAAACGAAATATAACAATAATTACAATTTTAGAATGTATCCACTGACTAGTATTTAAATTAAATGATGATGAAAACAATGTTTATGAATTTAAATTAATCAGTGGATCTAATTCTCAATGCGTTATTTTCTTATAAAATAATATAAGAATAGAATAAGTCATTGCCCTTGGAGTGAAATCATATGTATCATTCAAATTAAAAGTTAAAGAACGCGTTGAAATGCACAAAGACTAAGAGTCAATAGAATAAAACGTAGTTAAAAATACAATAGAAATGTAAAACAAATAGAAAATACCGTTTTATACACTATATAAGATTCCACTATCCCTCGTAAAACAGATGAGGTCTGCTGACTGCTCGTCATCTCTGTGGGATTTTTAATTGAAGTTCCGTTCCTATGTTTCAGAGTTTTTAACGTAAAACGGTAAACCCCGTGGCTAGTGACAAAATTGAATGTCTAATCTCTCTCTCTCTCTCTCTCTCTCTCTCTCTCTCTCTCTCTCTCTCTCTCTCGATTCAGTATTAGTTGTTTAGTATCTTGAAAATATGCCCATGATCAGGAGGCACCGCTTGGAAATTCCGCTCGCATTATGAACATCGACACATTTAATGGCGCGAAAAATCGTCACATTAAAATGCTCAAGTATGTTATCCGCTTCACGGCTAAGTTGATGTTACGATCCCGTCATTCCAGTAGGCCGCGAGCTGTACGTGGCACGGCGAGTATTGAGCGATTACTCGGCATACAACTATTAATATTGGTCACTCACGTGACAGCCGCCTCTATTCCTATTGTAGCTAAGCGGATCCGCTCGCCGGATGTTCTGATTTAACAAATCCGCACGCCGCTCTGGAAATTGCCAAGTGTGCCTCGTCTTTCATAATGACGCCAAGAAACGAAAGCACCTCCTGTCCTACAGATTACCTAATATTTTGAAAAATCATATCTAAGTGTTCTGGTAATATCTGTGGTGTGGAAAAGATTAAAATATCGCTGCAATAAGTGAGTTGTAGTTAATAACGCTTCAAAGTGACAGCAGCCTAAGGATGGTATTCCGTGGCTTCTAATTTCCACACCCGAAAAATACTGGGGTTGTACCTTAAGATCACGGGGGATTCCTTCCCAGCCCAAGCGCTTAACAAACAGCGTCTCAGGAAACCTGCGGGTGTTAATAGGACGTTAAACGGCTAGCAAGGAAAAACATCTATACTAATACGAATTATAAAGAGAAAGATTTCTATTGTTACAAGTAAAACTCTGTTTCATTACTCTAATTTATTTCAGTATGACTTAATAAATGCACACACACATATATAAACACACACAATTCAACCAGCTATGAATGGCCACACTTACTATTTACTGTCTATTTACAATTCTCTTTTCTGTACACACACCAGGAAGTTCCGGCCGATGGGAATTACCTGGGGATGGCTATAATCCTTACTTTGACTTTCCAAAGTCCAGTCAATTCGTGCAGCAGCTGTGTGTAGACCGCTGGATTTGAACACAGTGCCACTGGCAACACAATACACGACGACTGTTCGTTGGTTCAACTCCACAGATAGTCCAGTACTTTACAGAGTCACATGCAGCGAAAAACTAAACAACTCAACAGGATTCAACAGCAGGACGATACTCACATCAGCGAACATTAACACAGGCCCTTTTATTCTCGCACTCACGATAGCGGGTTTCCTCGCTGGCTCACGGCGATCCTCAGTCCACAGAATTACACGAACACACAGTTCATCTCAGCGACCCTGAAACCTATGGACTCGACAATATTTTCGATTATTTTATATGCCACACCTCCCCACATCCACCCATAGGGTGGCTTACCCCCACACTGCTTTTTTTCAGACGGTCATATGTGTAACAGAACCTCTCCTTGGTCTCGCCTACATTTACGCACGTGCCTACTTCGAACCGCAGGCCTGTATTCTACTGTAGAATCATTGAGCAGACATTGCCATGGTTACGGCTGGTCATTTCTTCATCCGATTGCTAGAGAGGGATAATGTGATGGCAATATCTCCATCCATAAAGGTTGGTTTTAGGCCCTTAAAACTTGATTTTCGGAGCCCGGGCCTTACCGAGTTTTGTTCTTCGCGTCGTGTAAATCCAAGTTCAGCCCACATCGGCATGGGGGTGAGAAAGGGTGAGAAAGTCCAAAATGGCCTTGATTATGGATTTATGTGTGTGCACCCCTCTGGGCGAGGGTGAAAAGGGGGTGAAGTATCAGTCAACGTCACAATAACGAAATCTACAAACATTCGCTGCACTCATAATTAACAGGTAATAAAGTACCTAAAAGTGAAGAATCAATAAAATGCCCGGTCAGTGCCCGATAATATACCTAGTTATTTATAGTTAGGAGAGAGACTGCTGTAATTCTGTGGTTTTGAATTATTGTTATTATAGTAATTTCTTTCATGGTGGGTTTCGAACTACGAAGCCATCCATTTTGTCAAACCATAAATAAAAAGATGTAACATTTCTACTATAATGTGGTTCAAACCTCGATCACTCCATATGAGATTTGTGCTGGACAAGGAGGAGGTGGGAGAGGTATTTCTCCGGGTACTTCGGTTTCCCCTGTCATCTTCAATTCCAGCAAGACTCCCATGAAAGTGACTGAAGTACGAGCGATGCTAGTAATACCATTCCTTATGCAGCCAGCCCCTGTTATGAATGGTATGAACATACCGATCATAGGGTCGGTTGGTACATGCATTCCAGTGGGCTTGGCAGACTGATATGTAATAGCAACTTCTGGCTCAGTGAGGAAAGCAAGTGAAACTACCTAACTCCTCATTTCCCTAGTGCCTCTCCAGTACATGTACTGCCTTACTAAGCGTGACTGACGATAGAAGACAGGCTATTAATGAGCAAAAACTGACAATTCTAGTATTATTGGACTTCAGTAAAGCATTTGACTCTGTAGATCATGAGTTGCTCCTATCCAAACTTTATCGCCTAGGTTTCTCCTACAGTACTCTGAGATGGATGAGAGCCTATTTACACGAACGTCAATAACGTGTCGTCAATCAAGGTACATTTTCTTCATGGCAATATGTGTAAACAGGTATCCCACAAGGGTCAACCCTAGCTCCTTTGCTATTTTCTGCCTATATCAACGGTCTAGCTAAACAACAGACACATTGCAAACGTCAGATTTATGCTGACGTCGTATATTGTACATCCATGCAAAACCAACAGACGTTTCGACAGCAATCGAGCAAATTAACACGGACCTAGAGGCCGTAAGGAAATGATCTTCCCAGCATTAACTTATTTTAAACCCGAAAAAATCCCAAACCATAGCAATTGCCCACCCATGACTTATTTCCAGTAATTACCACATGTCCATCCCTGACGTACGACTTCAAAACCAAGCTTTGCCCTTCTGTAAGAGCGTAAAATATTTGGGAGTAATCGTTGACCAGCACCTCTCGTGGACGGATCAGACAATATCTGAGTAGACGAGTTTTTGCCATGTTGCACACTTTGAACTATTTCAAACTGACTTTCCCGTTCAGTTTAAAGAAGAAACTAGTCGAAACGCTCGTTCTTCCAATA
Source organism: Anabrus simplex (assembly GCF_040414725.1). Taxonomy (NCBI): domain Eukaryota; kingdom Metazoa; phylum Arthropoda; class Insecta; order Orthoptera; family Tettigoniidae; genus Anabrus; species Anabrus simplex. The sequence continues at coordinate 1,058,315,969 of NC_090266.1, forward strand.
TTCGATTATTGTGACGTAGTTTACAAAGACTCGAAAGCCGAACTTCGGGATAAACTACAACGTGCACAGAATGCATGTGTAAGATTTATATGTAATTTGAAGTTTTCATATCATTTTACTCAGTCTTACGTCAATTCTCGGATGACTACGCCTCGAAGACAGGCGCACGGTGCATACCCTGACTTCATTGCACCGAATCCTTATCTTACAATCCCCATCTTACCTGTATGAACGATTTCATAGCCTTTCTGAACACCATGATAAAAACACCAGAATGCTAAACACGACATTGCTCACTATTCCTAAGAATAAATCCTCAACCTACAACAATTCCTTCACTGTTGTGGCCAGCCGTAAATGGAACTTCCTTCCGCAGGAGTTCAGAGGGATATCAAACCGCAGATGATTTAAAAGTAGGCGCTCAAAATATCTCCATGAGACGAGCTCGTAGTGTGACAATTCTTCTTCGTCGTATTATTATTATTATTATTATTATTCAGTAGTGTTAGAGTACTCAGCTGTAGTTCCCTGCATAGTTATCATGATCCCCATCTTGTAATGCTTTTTGCCCACATTAGTAACATGAAAACTGTAACATTCGTCAGTTTGAAAATTGTTTGGAATTGGACAAATTAATTGAAAATAATAGTAGGTTTATTTATATTATTGTAATTCACTGTATTTTAATCTCTTCGTAGGCATTATTTTATTGTACTTAGGAAGCAAAATGCTCATATATATTGTGTATTTTATGTAGGCCTACAGTAGGATAGCGTAGTAACTTCTCTTTTTTTTCATTTATTCAATATGTTAATATTTTTATTTTGTTATTTATGTATTTCACTGGTTAAGTTTAAGACAGGGACACGTGTCCCTAACCTTGCCAGTAAAAATATGTCTATCAAGGCTATCTATGACAGCTGCTGGCGGAGCTGTGGAGGATCAAACCAGCCTTCAGGCTGAATACCCAACATACTGTCAGTCATTAATCATTGCCCCAGAGGAGTGCAATAGGCTTCAGCAGCCGGCACAGTTCCTATCCTCGCCCCTAGATGGGGGGGGGCTTCATTCGTTGCATTCCTGACGCGGCTGAAACTGGAAACAGGATATTGATTTTCATTTTATTTTCCTACAATTATATTTCTGTATATATTACTAAATCTCTCTGCGTTTAGATTATTATTGTTCACTGCCGTTAAACTTACTGTAATTTTTCAGCTTCAAAAATGCGACTGCGGCTCTTTCTTCGTGTTACTGTATGTGCCATTTAACTGTAATTCGTTCCCGCAAACTTAAACGTTGGAAGCGGGCTCCTAATCAGCTGTGCATGTTGGACTTCATGCAAAATATCTTAGTTTTCGTAATATGGACTCGGAATGTACTACCCTACAGTGTGCTAAACTATCTGCATAAATTTGCTGCCAAATTTTGGGGAGGAGAGCTGCATTTCACCGGAACAGAAATGAAACGCTTTTCAGAATGCCCATGAGTGTGAGTTAATACCTTCAAGACTTCCGCAGTTACCGTCAGTGCTCTTCTAGTTATCTGTATAAAGTATGAAAGTAGTCGATTTTAATTGAAAAATTAACCAGAATTAGTTGAACATAAATAATAAAATAATCTTGGGTTTTTGTATAGGTGATTTCATTCAGGACATCATTTTGAGAACTTGCCGTCACAGGTACAAATGTGCTGCTGAGATGAGTGAAGATGGTCATGAAAGATCGTCTCAATAACCTTGAATGAATTCTACTTGTAGGAGAGAGAGGTATTTAAAGTCTGTTCTGAGGTCATCCGGTTTACCCGTTTGAACGTATATCAGCTGTTCAAGAATATAATTTTGCTGAAGGATAATAACCGTGCTAAGCGCTGCCTTTCTGACGGAACCTTCGCGAAATACCTAACAGATATTGGTGAAATATTCAATACGATTGGAACTTCAGCTGTAAAGTATTCATTGCACTAATTTTAACCGGCCGTAGTGGTAATTACAGATGCTCGAGTGTTGATAAAAATATTGTGATCATAAATACGCACGACAATAAGCACACCATTGTGCCATTGTTATGATCACGATACCAAGAATCAAGTAAAACTACATAATTTCTTGCTTGCATGCTTATGAAGTACGGTGCTCTGTTCATGCTATCCGTTAAACCTGAAACCTTCACACGGTTCGTTTCTAGAAGGGTTACTTAACTTTCTGTTAAGAGGTGATGATATTTTCCAAATATATTGGAGAATTCTAAGCGAATATAAGCCTGAGAGGATTTCTCCCTTTTTTTTTTTTTTTTTGAAGGAATCTATTTTGAAGTTACAAGAATATTAATGCTTCATTTCGAAAGATATTTTATGATTTATTGTAAGTTCAACAGTTTATTCATCACTGTATTAATGCAACCGTGTCAGCGTTGTACCTACCCGTACCTACACTAATTGACATCATTACGGCTGGTTACACGCGTCATGTATTGTAAGTATATTGTTAGAGAGAAGTGGAGGAAAGAGTTTTGATTAGTTTATTTATCACTAACGGTGTAATTTACTGTACCCATTACATATGATGTTATAATAAAAAGTAGGGAAGCAACGTCCAGTTCTTACATATTTACAAGATACTCATATGTAAAAGACAGCACGAATAAACAACTTGAAAACTACAAATACGTTTGAGAAGACTGGCGGATAAATGAATGAAAACCTACAACCTGTTTTCCAGTCATTGACCGGGTCAGGGATGTAATGAATGAAACTTATATAGGCTGTTATTACAATGGGGTCGCCACTCCCAAGGTGATTTATTAATGAGTGATAAATGCTATGAAATGATAATGGAGAGTGTTGCTGGAATGAAAGATGACAGGGAAAACCGGAGTACCCGGAGAAAAACCTGTCCCGCCTCCGCTTTGTCCAGCACAAATCTCACTTGGAGTGACCGGGATTTGAACCACGGTATCCAGCGGTGAGAGGCCGACGCGCTGCCGTCTGAGCCACGGAGGCTCCGCGGATAAATGAATATGATTTCTAATTAGTCTACGTAGCATACAGCAGAAAGCCAGGAGCACAACAGCTAGTTAATACCAGCTCTTGTGTATGAACCTAAGCCATAGTTACGTAATAGTTGGAAATACCAGACATGAAAGTAGCGACAATAATGAATGTGGGAACAATGACAGGAGGGTACTCGGAATGAGGAGATAAAGGCTAAGTTAGGAATGAACTCTGTGGATGAAGCTGTGCACATAAACAGCCTTCAATGGTGGGATCATTGTGAGGCGAATAGTGGAAGTTAGGCGATTTAGGAAAAATATTGGACTCGGACATAGAGCGTAAGAGAAGCAGAGGTGACGATGTCTTGGCTTTATTTTTTATGATTTTACAATAAGTGCTGTGGAGCTAACGAGGCCACAGAGTTTTAAATAGACGATTGTGGAGGCGTTTAGTTATTAACCGAGACTTGCAGACAGAATGCAAGAACGCTGAAAAGCATAACAGTCTATATTGAAAATGTATATATAATATATGTGAACGTATTGTAATTCGATAATGAAGAGAGATTACTTAGAGGGGTCCATGTGATGCCTGCGAATTTCATAAGCTGACGGGAGTAATGTATCCACCGACACGCTGATTTTATTCAGTGATCTCGGTGCATGTATAAAAATTAGTTCCTATTTTTTCGATTTTGTACGTCCGTAGTGGGAATGTAACAATTTGTTTCGTGTTGCAAGTATGCGGCAGTCACTTCAGTAAATTAGGGCAGTGCAGTTAGTTACAAACACAATTGTGTATCAAACTTGCATTTGGGTACCTTTACATAACATTGTAAATCTCAGAAATCTGAATGTAGGCCTATGCCTTATGCTCTTTTCAGTTTAAAAAAAAATCTGATGTGTATGGTAGACGCTGGCTTAACAATGTCCAAGATTTTAGAAGTGACTTCTAACTTCGGTACAGACTGTAAACCTATGACTAGTTCCGTAACATCGAAAACAATTGTTAACAGTTGTGTTTCACTGTTGGATAACTTATGCCCCTTTTATAATCTGATCATTTAAATTGGGACTTCAGTTCCAGAATGAAAGTAAACTAGTGAAACTACGTGGTGTAAATTAGCGAGATATCGAGAAGAGCTTGACAGTTCGGGAGAGGCTGCCGTGGAGAAAAGGATAGAATGCTTTCCAGATAACAATCAGGAGGAAAAAGTGCAATGATGATTTTGAAAAAGTCGAATTGCAAGTCACAAACGAGAGACCACTAACTACTGTAAGGTTTGGAACACTGCGGACAACATGTTACATAAAGGGTGCCGGGCCGGTTGGTTGTGGTAAATTGCTAGTTCACGGTACATGAATTAGAGCACATTAAAGGTCAACAAGCTATTACCTATACAGCAAGGTGACTTATTCATGATCCAACCGTAGTTCTTTGTAGCAATCGCTGAAGTCACTAAAGGCATTATACCTTCCATTATAAAAAGCAATAAGCTACAGTAGAAATAGCATTGAACAGTTTAAAATCATTTAAATTACACAAAAAAATTTACTTAGGTGTTTTACTTTCAAAGAACCGTGCATCTTCACTCGCGAGAAGATGAAGAAGGCAAAGATTAATGTCTCGATCCCATACCGAGTGATGATGATACAGTATATCATATTTAGCATATTTGAAATACGAGGTATAGGAGCAAAGGGTGCTCCAGTACTGACTGAAATATAAGATATAGGATATCATGTGAGTGCATTTTTTCAAAAATATTACCAACCGACTACAGAAACAACACGGGACTATAATGAAAGGGAAGCAAGACCAAACTTTCACTTTTTTAGTGATTGTTGATACCGTGATCATAGCTATCGACGTAATTAATGAAATATATGTGTGTAAGGTGAAATATTACTTTATTAGTTTACTCTGTCAATATATGAACTCTGTCACTAATTTAACTCGAAAATCACATAGTTATTAAATGACTCTATTAAACAAATTCCTTTTAATATTTTTTTCTCTATGCTTTTCCACACTCTGCAGGAATCACAGGGGGGTCTTTACTGACACCAATCTTTTGTGGTGGGACGTATTGAACTTCTTCGCATTTATGTGGTGGTTGGCAGCGAGTTATGTTGTGTGTAAATGAAGTAGTGTGTTTTAAGATAAGCACGAATATCCAGTCCCCGAGTCGAAGGAATTAGCCATGCGTGACCGAGAATCGAAAGTGGAACCTTCTGAACTGAAGGCCGCCGCGCTGACCAGTCAGCCAAGGAGCCGGGCTGTGATAGGCAGTTTTAAAGTATACAAAAATATTAACTCATCTATATGTAAATCCCTGAGAATAACTTCAGAATAACATCGTTGATTGATCTTTCCACAGACTAACCTTTATTCTGCTTTTTGTCTGGGATCATAACCACAAGGAATGGTACAGATCGTACGGAGAACGGAAATCCATTTGCACAAAGTAACATCAATTTAACTTTCTCCTGACCAGCGGAAAGTTGAGAATTAATTCGTGAACCTAGAATGTTTCTTTCTACATTGTTTCTGGTCAGTACGTACAGGATAGAATATTTCAACACTGATGAAGCAGTAAACATCACAACTTTCCAGAAGGTGATTTACTAGAATTTATCGCCTCGTTTGGAGGTAATTCCTGATGACATTTTGAGCTTCTTATAAGCCTTGGTACGTAGATATACAAAGAGTTGTTCATTTTGTCGCAGATAAGTAGAAATTAACCGGCTGTGTAGCGTACCTGATGGAGGCGCTCACTTTCTATACGCAGGCTTACAGAATCCGATCCTAGCGCAGTCAGTTTACATTTACGGGTGCTTGGAACGAGAGAACCATTTGAGTACATTTATTGACACTTTATATAATTCCTTCTAAGAGAAAATATCCGGTACCCCGGTGTCAAAATTTATAGCAATAAACAAAATTTTTGTACAGTCTGCTTTACGTCGCACCGACACACAGGCCATGGCTGAATGGTTAGCGGGCTGGCCTTTGGTCACAGAGGTCACGGGTTCGATTCCCGGCAGGGTCGGGAATTTTAACCATAATTGGTTAATTTCCCTGCCGCAGGGGACTGGGTGTATGTGTCGTCTTTACCATCATTTCATCCTCATCACGACGCGCAGGTCGCCTACTGGAGTCAACTCAAAAGACCTGCATCAGGCCTCTCCGGAGGCCACACGCCATTATTATTTACAGGTCTTATGGCGACGATGGGATACGAAAGGGCTAGGAGTGGGAAGGAAGCGACTTTGGCCTTAATTAAGGTACAGCCCCAGCATTTGCCTAGTACGAAAATGGGAAACCACGGAATACCACCTCCAGGGCTGCCGACGGTGGGGTTCGAACCCACAGTATTAATTATTTACGTAGATTTTAACATATTTTTCAAAGTTCTTGACCCTGTGCTTTCGTTAACCTTTGACTTAGGTGACGAGGTATTTGTACAGTATCTGTGGCATTGCTCCTCCCGACTTCGATTCTTAACAAATAGTCTAGGGCGTGGATCACAAATTTATAGGCCCTATTCATTGAGGTCTAATTTACGAAATCCTAATACTGTTTTAAGGGCCAGAAACATCAGTGTTTCAGTACCTCCGTAGTCTGGTCAGATCAGGAACACCCTGCTACCGTGTGTGACAGACGGTACTACCTGCGACTGTCTGGCTCAGGGTCAGGCGGCCAGTACCAGACCTGGCAAACTAGGGGTGAACCAACGGCTACGGGTGGATGAACTCTCCCTTAGTAGGTTTGATGAAGCCTTTGTGTAGGAAATGACACGTAAATCAATCATAGTTCAAGGTACTCTTGCCCTTGGGGCGGAAAACTTCCCCTAAAGGCGGATAAACCATATTTGGTCAACGGCATAGGAAGTCCTCAACGGCGGACCAGGCGTAAGTATTGTAAGTCCCTACTCGGCTGGAATGGCGGACGAAGGCTGCAGTAACTAGGAACCCTATAATCGTCTCGCATCTGCTTGCCATTGAAAACGGTGCCTTAGTCGTCAAGTACAGTGCGCTTGTTGAAGTGCAGCAACACTCTCACTCTAAAAGAACCTCACACACAGCAGTCTTCCAACAACAGATTGACTCTTCCAAAAGTCCTGCGGCGATCGGGAAGTTGTGACGGGGGCAGGATTGTGATGTCTGGAAGTCTCTAGTGATAACTTGGCACGTAGGCGGTAGATGTGTGATCGGTCGTCTTGCTTAGGATTGTGGCTGTAGAGCAATTCGGTTGCTGCATCTACCTCTGAGCAGTCCTATTTAGGGTCCATTCTGCTCACCTCACATGGGGAAGGGGCTAAAAAAGGTGCCCTAAACATACTCAGCCATTTCTAGTACCGATTGGATAGCTGCGTCCAATGGTATCAACTCAATGTGGTCGAACAAGAAATAAATTATATGTTGCTACATGCAACGTAAGAACACTTAATGATGACACTTCAAATGAGAGACCGGGAAGGAGAACAGTTCTTGTGGGTAGAGAGTTACAAAGATATAGACATAGCAGCACTCCAGGAGACCCGTCTTTCTGAAGGTCAGTTGAATGAAAACTGTGCTGGATACACTTTCTTCTGGAAGGGTAAACCTACCAATGAACACTGAATACATGGAATCAAGAATAAGTTTCTCAGAGACCTGCTGGAGCTTCCAACTGGACATAATGAACGCATCATAACATTAATACTTTGATTAAATGGCGACCAGCATGCCACAGTAATTTGCGCATATGACCGCACATTAGACTCTGATGATGACATCAAAGGAACATTCTATTCAGATCTGGACGACATCCTACCAAACATCAATCGCCTAGACAAAATCATCTTGCTTGGTGATTTTAATGCCAGAGTGGGAAAGGACCACAAAGTATGGAATGGTGTCACTGGCAAGGAGGGAGTTGGCAGTGAAAACTCCAGTAGTATTAGACTCTTCTCAAAATGTGCCTAACATGGATTGATAGTTACACACACTATCTTTCGCCAAAGGGATCGCTTCAAAACATCATGGAAGCATCCTAGATCGAAACACTGGCACCTCATTGACTATGTAATCGTGCGCAAGCAATATCTACGGGATGTTCTCATCGCCAAAGCAATGACGGGAGGTTATGACTGTTGGACAGATCACCGACTTATTAGATCATTGATGCTTTTGTCACTGTCCACCTAGAGGAGGAGACAACAGAAGAGCTGCAGACATTCTTTTGACACCGAGAAGTTTGGCAGTACAGAAATAACTTCAAAATTCAGAGAGCTTCTTCATCGGACTTTGCCGAAGGAATATCAATCTGATGTAACGCAACACTGGGAGAGTCTGAAGACCACTATTCAAGATGCTCGCAAAGAAACATTAGGATATATGACCAGGAAACCTCAGGATTGGTTTGATGAAAATGATGAATAAATTGAAGCATTGATCTCAGAGAAGAGCCTTGCAAGCATGTCGAAGGGACATGAACCTCACTCTAAGAAACAAGCTGTAAGCATTGCCAACGCAAATGTCCAAAGAAAAACTCGTGAGCTCAAGAATGCATGGTGGACAGCAAAGGCAAAAGAGTTGAAGTATCTAGCAGATAAAGATACACGACAGTTCTTCCAAGTGACAAAAGCAGTTTATGGTCCCACCACCTTTGGGAGGAATCCCCCTTGGTCTAGCGATAAGAATACACTTTTAAAAGATAATACTCCATCATGAATAGGTGGAAAGAGCATTTGAAGACGTCTTGAACCAGGAATTGATTATTGATGAACGAATGTATGATATATTAAAACAAGCTTCCATCAATGAAGAACTTGACTCCCCGCCAACACTAGATGAAATTAAGCATGCTGTCAATCGAGCAAATTGTCACAAAGCCTCTGGTCCTGATGGTATACTAGTGGAAGCTTTCAAAGAAGAAGGTGAGGAACTCATAATACACAGACATGAACTGATTGTCAACATTTGGAGTACTGAAGAAATGCCTCCTGATTTTTAGAGACAGTCTGGTAGTTTCCATATTTAAGAAACTGCAATAACTATCGGGGAATATCCTTACTGTCGTGCCTGGGAAAGCTTATTGCTCGAATCTTGGCAAATCGTATTGTACCCCTGGAGGAGAAAATACTTCCAGAGAGTCAGTGCGGCTTCAGGCCTTCTAGAGGAACCACAGATATGATATTCACAGCTCGTCAACTCCAGGAAAAATGTAGAGGAGAAAACAGACCTCTTTATATTGCCTTTATTGATTTTACCAAGGCATTTGACTCTGTGAACCGAGAAGTTTTGTGGAAAATTTTAGATCTATATGGCTTTCCGCAGAAATGTATTGCCATCTTGAAATTGCTCTACACTGATATGATGGCAGCTGTCATTGGCAACGGCTCTATTGGAGAGCCTTTCCATATCAATACCGGTGTTAAGCAAGGCTGTGTGATAGCCCCCACTTTGTTTTCCTTGTATGTTGCCGCTGTCATGGAACTTGTCAGAGATGATCTCCCTCCAGGAATACATATAACTTACAGGGTGGATGGTCAACTATTTAATTTGAGCCGTTTAAAGGCAGACACTTGGACATTCTCTGCACCATTAGTCGAGTTACAGTACGCTGTCATAGCTCAAACACAAGAAGAGCTTGTGGTAATTGTGAATGCTTTTTCCGCTGCGTACAACAAGATCGCGCTCAAACCGAATACCAGCAAAACACAGGTCCTATTCCAACCAGCCCCTGGGAAAGGTCAAAGAGATATCAGTGTCACAAATGATGGAGTGAGCCTTCAAGTTGTAAACACCTCTCCATACCCAGCACCCTCTCATCAAGCGCAAATATAGATTCAGGAATCCAACACAGAATTAACCGTGCCATGAGCATCCTTTGCTAAGTTAAGATCTCGAGTTTTTTACAATCATGATGTCAATATCGCAACAAAGATTCTTGTGTACAATTCTGTTGTAGTTCCAACATTACTCTATGGATCTGAATCCTGGACAATGCCACAGTTGACACCTTAAGAATCTTGAATAATATCACCAGCGTTGCTTTAAGAGAATACTGCAAATAACTTGGCAAGGCAGGCGTACAAATATCAGCGCTCTTAAAGAGGCACACACCACCACTATAGAATTGATGGTTTTAAGACGCCAGCTACGATGGACAGGGCACGTAGTTCGCATGCCCAATAATCGCATTCCCAAACAAGTGTTTTACTCTGAGCTATCAGTAGGTAAACGCTGTGTAGCCGGTCTGAGGAAGCGATTTAAAGATGTAATGATCGCTAACTTGAAGAGATTTAACATTGATGTTGATAACTGGAAGAACTTCGCCCTTGACCGTTCATCCTGGAGATCACTAGTCCATCATGGCACACTATCTTTTAAAGAAAACCGCCGATGTAGGTCCGGCTCCATGGCTGAACGGTCAGCGTGCTGGCCTTTGGTTCAAGGAGCCCCGGGTTCGATTCCCGGCTGGGTCGGGGATTTTAATCTTAATTGGTTATTTCCGCTGGCTCGGGGACTAGGTGTGTGTGTGTGTGTGTGTCGTCCTTAAGCAGAAAATGAAACGAAAACAAGGAAAGAATGAGAAAAAGAGGAAATATCGGTAAAAGTAAAAAAATTCTAAAAATATTTTTTTTTAATGTACAGCGAATGACAAGAGGCAACGTAGCAAAGAAAGAGAAATGCTGAGGAGAAATATATACATGACTGCTCCACCTGGGACTACTGTCATCACTGTGGCAAATTGTGTAACTCCCGCATTGGACTGTATAGTCGCCTCCGAACACGTGGATGAAGAGGCATCCTGTCTGGAAGACAAACCTATTCGATTACGAGTGTTTGCTATCATCAGTCTGAACGATCAATAAATGACAGTTGACTGCTTCCTGTAACATTGCCTGCCTTTTCTTAATAATGTAACAATAAAATTTACTGTTAAAATATTATGAAATATTTGTTAATTTGGTTATATGAAATTTGCCGTTTGAAATTACAAGTATTTTCTTTATCGAGCGGATTGGCTGTGTGGTACGGGCCTCGTAAATTTAAGCATAGATTCAGGATGTGGTGGGTTCGAATCCAATTATCGCAAGCCCTGAAGATAGTTTTCCGTGATTTCCCGTGTTCACACCAGGAAAATTCATTAAGGACATGGCCGCTTCCTTTCCAGTCCTGTCCCACCGTCGCCGAAAGGCCTGAGTTGGTGTTCCTATGAATATTGTTACCGAATTCATTCATTTATAAAATGTCAACTATGTAGCCTTAACGTCTGTTAAGAATAAAACAATTTTATAGTTCCACTGACAGAAGTTGCATATTTCGAACGGAGCAATTTTCATAAAACTTAACATAGACTTAATGCTGTGCTAATTTACGATGTTTATGCATCTTAGAAACATAGTACACGGAATATTATCATTTCACTTACACATTGAAATTAATTATCCAGCATTGCACCGGAATGAACCCTGTGAACTTGATCCGACCCTAGGGCTACCAACTTTTATTTATTTATTTATTTATTTATTTATTTATATATTTATTTATTTATTTATTTATTTATTTATTTATTTATTTATTTATTTATTTATTTATTTATTTAGTTAAACAGCGAGAAGCGAATTACAGAGTTCCGCAGTGAAAAATACATTTACAATGGAGTAGCATACTGCAAACATAAGAAATAACAAAGTACAATGAGGAAAAATGATCTAATCATAAAAGTAGCGGAAGAAAATTAGAAACTAACAAAATAGCAGTAGACACACAATTAACAATAAAACATAAAGGCAAAAGAAAATAACGAGGAAAATTAAAGATTGAAAGTAAAACGAAGAGAAGAACTTAGAGCTAGGCACAGTAAGATAAATACAAATATAACAAAAGTGTAACGGTATAGTGCAGTAAAAAATGAATAAATATTACATTATGTACACTAGAGGGGGCAGCAGTGAGAAGATAAAAAATTAATATGATGAAAATGAGCTAGATTAAGTTAAGGAAGAATCGATTAAAGGAAGTGCATAGGTTCAGCAAAATTCATATTAGAAACCCCCTGGGGTAGCTGCCATTCATAGCGAATTAATAAATGACCAGTTATTGTACTCACTATCTTGAATAGCTGTTGTTTTAAGGAACATACAAGACGGAAATGTAACTGTAATGTTTTATGTTTCAGGTAAGGCTGTGGATGTTCATCGTGGTCCTAGTATCTCCAGTTAATTGTAAGTGGTTGACATTTATGTAGAAATAGTAACTGAATCGCTGTGTTCCAACATGTACATAGTCACCAATTTATGGGTATTGAATTTCAGCCAGATGTCTAGTTTATAAGCAAGAATAAATCTTTCCCGATTCCATCGGTTTTATAACCTACTGTATCGTGTGAAATATGAAGAAATGTAAAGTGTGGCGTCAGCAAGGAAACGACAATCTCGGATCAAGGTAAACCAATCTGCTCTCCGGTGACCCTGAAACAATGTTAGTGCTGATACGATCTTTCTAAAACTGTAAATGCCAGACTGAGTAGCACAGACGCTAGAGTCTGGCCTTCGATCCCAGCTCGGGCGAGTAGTTTTTGAAGTTGCTCATATACGTCGGTCACGTGTTGGCAGATTTACTCGCACGTATTTAGCGGGACGTACAATGAATAATACATAAAACTACAAGTTTGAAATTCGGTTCATAGTCTGTTCTATACTTCCTTTTTAACAGATCATTTAGAAATTTCATTTTCCTTTCGCTTGCTTCTCGTGATACGATAAATGTACCCAAACTATAAGAATGCCACAGTATTTAATTCTGAAATTGACGTATGTTTTTATTAATTCACTGCATTGCTGTTATTTTCAACTATTGGAATTTTCATAAGAACTTTAGCAAATCGTTCTTTGTCAAAGCCGTAGTCCGTTTTTTTCTGTATTCCTTTTAAAAATAGAGAATGATATGTACTCGTTCAGAATATGGCGGTTCGTTGTTTCATTTATGGTTATTATTGAACTGTGAATTTCCCTCTAGAATCGTGTTCACTGATTATAGAAATAGTTCAGGATTCATGCTAAGTAATCCCTGTGGCTCTGTGGAAGAATATTTGTAGATTTGAGCTGGAAGCTGATCATTTCACACTTCTCGTTCCCCGTGTTTAATTTTTTTTTTTTTTCAGACTGGGGAAGTAAATGCTGGTTTTAAAGACTGTAAGACCGAGCTCGATAGCTGCAGTCGCTTAAGTGCGGACAGTATTCAGTATTCGGGAGATAGTGGGTTAGAACCCCACTGTCGGCAGCCCTGAAGATGGTTTTCCGTGGTTTCCCACTTTCACACCAGGAAAATGCTGGGGTTGTACCTTAACTAAGGAAACGGACGCTTCCTTCCCATTCCTAGGCCTTTCCTGTCCTATCGTCGCCATAAGACATATCTGTGTCGGTGCGACGTAAAACAGATAGAAAAAATCTAGGTCTAAGGCAAAAAGGAGTTTGATCTCGCTTGTAGCCTAAGCTATCAGGGGCGGGTTGAATATAAGGCCATTTGGGCTACCTCTGCTCGGGTTGCCTTTAATCAGCAAGCCAAGCTACACAACTGGTATGAGGCAATGTTATGGTAGAAGATAATACATATACGTAGCATTTAATCAGTCTAGCCAACACCTTCTAATACTAGAATCAGTCTAACTCCACTTCTCGGTCAGCGGACGAGAATACTCCGAGTGAAGTAATAAATGAACATGTACCGGAAAGCAATTTAATGTGTAAGATCGATCGCCGATTTGCTTGCAAGTTACAAATCGACATTAATTCGCTTAATTTCATTTAGTTTTGAAGTAATGCGAAATTCGTATAAATGTATAATTTTCAAAACAAAAATACGTGTAATCATTTGAGTGACGAGCCGATTATTTCCTCTTAACGACCGATAACTTGACTGGTGATTTTCTTAATTTATAATTACTCGTTTCCTAAGCTGCGTTGCATGATTTTTATGGAAAATAACGATCAAGAAGAAAAGTATGCATTTCTGAGAATAATTCTAGTTATAAAACTGAGGAAGAAAACCTGTAGAAGTCAGCGAAGAATAAGCTTCTCTGGTTGTTTTTTTTTTTTGCTAGTTGTTTTACATCGCACCGACACAGGTCTTATGGCGACGATGGGATAGGAAAGGGCTAGGAGTGGGAAGGAAGCGGCCGTGGCCTTAATTAAGGTACAGCCCCAACTCATCATCATCATCATCATCATGATAAGTACAGTTTTGTCGTATAGAATTGGAAAGCTTGGAAATGACTTCCATGCCAGAAGTATATGATTGCCAGTAACTATACAAGCCGTGCACCCGCAAGCACACTGGACTAATGACCAGGGATGTCCCCATCTCATGAAAATAAGCGAATGCTACAATATTATACATAATGCGGTTTGAGCTGATCCGTTTCTGAAAATGAAATTACCCCCTCGTTAATTCATTCATCTGCAGTCAGCTTCACAGCTTCATCTGTTTTTATATCCTTCACATAACATTTTAGGGTTTCATTACGATGTTTTAATGCGAGTTACTTATACGTCAAAATTCTGTAGTCACACCATAATTCTTTAATAATAGTAATCATTAAGAATGAAATCAAGCGTAACTTCATTAAGGCCTACTGGATCGAAAGAGGAAGAGGGGGGTGACGGCTGACACGATAGACACAAATGAGAATTATGGCAGATCTCAGACCCTCTTGCAATAAATAAAACTCCTAAATCGTGGCTATCCATTCACTTTTTATACAATGCTATATTATTTCGTTGGAAACTCTTTTACTTGCAGTATAAACATGCATATTTATGGCTTTGCGACGAAAATAAATGGAAAGTAATTACGGGACCCGTCGCACGTCGGTAATACAGTGATCTGCCGTACGACCCCTTGCTATGTTTTTAGCGAGCCACTGTGGAGTTTTGCTCGTCTTTCTAGCTTCTCAACATAACTGCCCGTGCTTCGACACGCCATGCCGTGTAATTCGAAATGGAAATGAATTGCCCTGTAGTTCGGATTCCACGCAATACTGCACTATAAGTGCGAGTCGAGTGAAAACGAGCTAGGACGATCTTTATAAGGAATATACAGAGCTCGATAGCTGCAGTCGCTTAAGTGCGGCCAGTATCCAGTGATCGGGAGATAGTGGGTTTGAATCCCACTGTCGGCAGCCCTGGAGATGGTTTACCGTGGTTTCCCATTTTTTCACCAGGAAAATGCTGGGGCTGTACCTTAATTAAGGCCACGGACGCTTCCACACGTGGATTTCCAGAAAGATAAGCATAATTATTTACTTACAGTTGTTGGAAGTATAATCCTCCAATATTTAGTATTTTGTAACGTGCCTGCATCTTCTTTTATATGTTTAAGTGGTATAATGGCTGTGTCCATCTCTGCAGCTGGCACAACCTTCTCTTTGCTCCATCGTTTAACAGTGGGCAATGACACATAGTGCCATGAACACACGGTTTAAATCGGTAGATTCTAAAAAAGTACAAACTTGACTCGCTATGAAAGGACGAGCACGAACAGTAATGCTCTCAGATTTCATTGGAACTCCATTTCCAACCAGCGTACCAGTTCTTCTTTCAGATTATATGCGATTTTAGCCTAATTTCTCAAAAATACTGATTAAAATATATAATTCGTATTTTTTACCTGTCTTATTTAATAAAAAACTTGTATGACCTGTAAATGTTTAATGACTGCGTGGCTGATAGGGCCAAAACCAAAATTCATTTTTTTAAATTGAAAAAATGAAAGAACGAATACTTCCGTTGCGTATCATAGTCTTCCCTAGTGTTCCTAACTTAAGAAATACTGGTGTAATAATGTCATCTCTCGGAACGCTCACTCAGTCATGCAGAGACTACAGTAACGCAGGACTGTCTGAAGTTATCCCAATGTACCAAGTATATAGGACGTAAGCCGATAATCGCCAGCTCCCGTCAAGATCCCTGATTTAGGCCCGAAGTTCGTGAATGTTCCTTCACTTCACCTGCCGGCCAGACAAGGCAGTAGGTATTCCTCGCTTGTCTCTGAGGACAGTGAGATGCTGCCGTATCGCGTCAGGTGTTTAAATGACCTCCAGGAGAGGTATGTTGTAAAGGACCCTTAAATGGATGATGATTCTAAGTCCTTCACTGAAGGGACATCCTGTATTCTGAAGGGGTTCAGTTAGTAAAAATGTTGTTTAAACATTGCTCCTTGATTAGACAGAGAGAGAGTGAGAGTGAGAGTTCGGCAAATTCTAGTGAGTCACTATTCGCGTTTGTGCTGGATGAGTGACGTTTTTAATTTATTTTTGCCTATTTCAGTCATATGGCCCACTGTCCTAAACATCTCTTGCTTTGCTTCACCATGATCAAAGTAGATTTCAATTTGCGACTTAAGACTGTGGCCAGGGGCAGGGAAATATTATGGAGACTTCAACATTCTTGAATAAAAGCGATAAAATTGTGTGCTAAAAGAGAGAAATTGCTAGGTCTCGTAGATTGCATGACTGATATAAATTCGAAGTGTTTCTTTTCTTCTTAAATCAGGCTTATTCCGTGAAATTCTCTTATAACAGAAACTAAACTCGTTTATTTTCCCTCGATTTGATCATTTGATCGCTAGAAAACTGTTTCACGTACACTGCCAGAGTGATATCTGGCAGGATTGAACTTCACAGTTTTTATCCACACAGCACTTAATAGTGGCTATGAGCAATAAGGCTTTCAACTTCCGACACCACCCGATAAAAATTAGGTATTTTATTATAAACTGGTGATCAGTTTCGGATTACCTATCTATAGTTGATGTAGTTTCTAGTTTAACTAACCGATAACATATAACGATGTATGCACAACTGCTACACCAGTGTCCAGAAGTTAAACATAATCACTAAACGAGGCCATGCAGCCTGATAGGAATGTCAGACGGATCGCTGAACTCACACACCATATGTCACACAACTTGTCCAAGAAAACAGTGTCAGAAACATTCTGATAGCTAAGATACACCTTTGACAACAACTAACAAAACTTGGCAATGTCTTTCACAACAGATACGGTGTATGGTTACCCCTAACGGCCACACATGCTTCGCATGGTCCAAGAGCTCTTGTGGCAGTCGATACCATTCCTCCGAAAGGGCAATGCGAAGGTCTTGGAGGGTCCTTGGTGGAGGCTGACGGGATGCACTTCGCCTCCCCAATGCAACCCAGGCATGTTCTATAGGATTCAGATCCGTAGACCTCGCTGGCCAGGCCATGTGGTGAATGTCTTCCCCAGCCAGAAATTCAACCACCAGAGCAGCGCGGTGCGGTCGGGCATTATCGTCCATTAAGAGGAAGTGTGGACCAACCGCACCTCTGAAGATTCGAACATGTGGTCCCAGTACCTCATCCCTGTATCTCCAAGCGTTAAGTGTTCCTCGGGCCACCCATGAAGATGTGCAGGTCCTTACGGCCATAAACATGATGCCGCCCCACACCATAACGCCACCACCACCACCACCATACTGGTCCCGTTCCACGATGTTCCTGTGGTTGTATCGGCTACCCGGTTCTCTCCAGATTAATGTGCGACGGGAATCGTTCTGCAAACCGAAGCGGGATTCATCTGTGAAGAGGACATGCCTCCATTCATTCATGGTCCAGTTTCGATGTTGACTGCTCCACAGTAAACGGGCCCGTCTCTGTGCTGGAGTGAGCGGGACGCTCAACGCTGGACGTCGGGCAAGCAGCCCTGCTGTTCTGACTCTCCAGTACACAGTTTGCCGGGAAGCCCTGAGATGGCTGCAAGCTCCGTCGACAATTGTCTTGCAGGTGCACTCCGATTTCGACGGGCGGTTACGGCCAGATGTCGGTCCTGCTGTGGGGTGGTTTCCCTTCGTCGACCTGGTACTGGCCTACGACTAACATCTCCTGTGTCTCGAAATCGTCTCCAAAGCCTGGTAATGACACGTTGGCACATTCAAGGATACGGTGACTTCGGTCTGTGTCTAGCCTGCTTCCAGGGGGGTCGAGTATTCTATTCTGCAAAACGGGATCCAAATGGCGTCGTTGTGCCATTATGTTGTCACGTTCACCACGAGGCAGTACTCTGCACACTATAACAGGGCAAACACGACTGAGAGAATATGGGGCGCAGGCACTGGCTGTGTTTACCTAGCGATTATGCCGCTAGTCGAAGCAGGGAACACTCCTTTCCTATACAGAACGAACACGGAAGGTTGGTAGTTGCATATGTCGTGCGATTTGCGGTCTATTTCCTGTTGGCCTGCTTACTCGTAACTTACGCTTATTTTTTGGATACTAGTGTATATATACGAAATATTTCCGTTCATTTGGTTTCAAGTCTGGAGCTTGGTGTGAAGTCTGGTTCGCAGTAAGAAGAGCGTCAACTGTTCCTGTCCACAACGTCAACAAGCAAACGTTGTTGTTTTACGTGACTGCTTATGATGTGATCGAAGTCACGAGGTCGCTAGTTTTGCCTGGAATCCGAACCAAAATTATGTGACTCCCGCATATTCTATATTAGCCGGGGACTGAATCATGGCTGCCTCCCCAAAAAGGCAAAGACGATTTAATTTGGCGTTTATGTTACCCTTAGTCTTCCATTTCGGAAGAATAGGGATTCGTAGGGGTATTCGCTCATATCGTGCATCTTTTATTGGGGCGATTTTCCCCTGTGTGTCGTTACGATTAATTTTTAATTTCCAGATGTACATAAATATGATCACACCAACAAAAAAAATACGATGAGCGTTGTATAATTAAACTGCTCACCGCACTGGGATTATAATAGTATGTTGTTCTTAGCACCAGAATCTGATACCACTTTTGCTCCGGCGGGCTGAGTGGCTCAGACGGTTTAGGCGCGGGCCTTCTGACTCCAACTCGGCTGGTTCGGTCCTGGCTCAGTCCGGTGGTATTTGAAGGTGCTCAGATACGTTAGCCTCGTGTCGCTAGATTTACTGGCACGTAAAAGAACTCCTGCGGGACTAAATTCCGGCACATCGACGTCTCCGAAAACCGTAAAAGCAGCTAGTGGGACGTAAAGCCATTATTATTATTATTATTATTATTATTATTATTATTATTATTATTATTATTATCTTCATCACTCTTGCTCCTTTCAGAACTCTATCCGATAAGGTTTGCGGATCCACCAGTTCCATACAAGGGATTGAGAATCTCCTTGTTTTGCCTCATTAAAACCAGAGAGCCCAATCAAGAGCCATTAGCCTTGCGAATAAAATAACATTATGAGTTTCAAAAATTCACTATGAAGAGGACAATAAACAAGAATACATCGCGATACGAAACAAGGAGATATGTTGATGATAGGGTTCATATTGGCCCCTTGTTCCATTCAAGCATTAAAGTAGTTTAGAATGTCAGCAGTCTTCTAATAAATTGCGGTGTAAACTTTGGGCTTCAAGGTAGGAATTATTGCAGCTTCATTGTATGTGTGATATGGTGCCATTAATATTTAAGGCAGCTAAGAGAAACATTTTTTTATGAAATTGTGTCGCATACCTAAGATTCAGATTACTAGAAGTCCTGTGGCTGTTGTCACGATAATAAGTCCCGTAAAACGGCTGGCTGGCTAGCTTGCTTGCAATACCATTTGGAAATCTAATCTATTTTTTTTTAAATAGGTTAAATTCATAGATAAATGAGGTTTGGCGATGTACTTGCTTAGCTGTCAGTTACCTTTTCATGCTTTCTTTGTATTACTAACGATGAATATTATAAAAGTGGCCGATGGGGCCTAATATAACATACAAAGAACTAAGTGTAATTGTACCTAAGAACTAAAATTATATTTCGTGTGAACCAACTGAGGGATAAACAGCCTAATAAAGGAAAAGAGGGGATAGGTACATTCTCTAGAACATAAATACACCAGCGCTTTCTTGTGGACTTTTCCCAGGCTAGTACGAGTCTAGGTGAGAGTTGTTGGAATTAACGTCGCACAATTCAGACGCGGCATATCTGCAGTATGCCCGTAAATTATTCCTAAGATTTAAAAAAAAACTCTTGTCCTCATTCCGAGGTGGTGCAACTCTTTTCAGGCACACCCCTAATGGAGGTGAGCTGCATGTCCCATTTCAACCACATACAAGCCCTTATGCCATTCTTAAATTTCTGGCAGTACCGGGAATCCAACCCGGGCCCCCGAGAACGGCAGTTAATAACACTAACAGTTACGCTGAGACGGGTGCTCCTAAGATGCCATGAACCATTATCTAGGCGGTACAAGTCGCCTGGCGATAGTGTAGATGTTGTCCCGGACCATAGCAGAATTTAATATCTTTAATAATTTGCACCTTTATAAAGCGGTGACAAAATGTTTGAGCGTACGTGTTATATTAACATTCTCGTGTTGGAAACATAAAGCCTTCAGTTTTCATGCTAATTTATTAAATAGTACCCCCTGTAGGGGGGGGGCACTGACGAAGTATCCACCCACGGTATCCCATGCCTGTCGTAAGAGGCAACTAAAAGGGGCGACCAAGGGATGATCAAATTAGAACCATGAGACTGCATGTAATTAGTACCATAACGCAGGGAACACCATGGGTCGCTTTTACTTGCGTATAGTACCACTATGTTAGGTACCAAACAGGTTTGTGATTAGTAGAGACAGTGTGTGGCTCAGGATGCATTTTACAGTACCTGTGATTCTGTACCTATATGAGCAACACCATGGTTCTGCCTTGCTTATGCTTAGTATCCACTATGTGAGGAACACCACGGGATAGTGCGGGTCTCTGTGGTTAGTCCCTTTATATGAGGAACGCAATAGGTTAGCGTTGCCTGTAAATAGCGCCGCAGTGTGCGAAACACCATAGGTCTGTGTTACATGTGCGAATTTCATTACCTGTGAGTAGTACCACTATGTGTGGAATACCGCGAGTCTACGCTACTTTTGATTAGTAGCGCAACATGACAAATACCATGGTTCTATTTTCCTAGCGATAAGTATTATTATGAGGGGCCGATGACCTGGGTTTTGGACCCGTTTCGACTACAAGCATCATCGATTCAATATTGTACTTTAGGAGCAGTCCCTTGGTCAGTAATACTCTTGTTTACCGCTAGTTTCTGGGAATGTGGGGCATTACGGGTCGGATCCACTGATTGTTTTAACTTCATATCCATCTGTTCATTCTTCGTCCTCACGTTTTCGCATTCTGGTCAGTGGAGGATGATGGATTTTTAAAATGCCATAATATTTCGTCTCATTTCTTATAATTAGGGACTGATGACCTAGATGTTAGGCCCCTCTAAACAACAACAATAATAATAATAATAATAATAATAATAATAATAATAATCATAATCAATTTATTAAATCTTAAAATTAAAACATTTTCCTGAAGTAGTATGTGTTGAAACCTCTGCAACATTCAGTGCATTTTAGGTGTCCTAATAGAAATCTTCGCGCCGGTCTGAGTGGCTCAGACGTTGAGGCTCTGGCCTTCTGACCCCAACTTGGCAGGTTCGATCCTGGCTCAGTCCGGCAGTATTTCAAGGTGCTCCAATACGTCAGCCTCGTGTCGGTAGATTTACTGGCACGTAAAATAACTCCTGCGTGACTAAATCCCGGCACCTCGGCATCTCCGAAGACCGTAAAAGTAGTTAATGGGACGTAAAGCCAATAAATGTTTTTATTATTATTATTATTATTATTATTATTATTATTATTATTAATCTTCCTTGGACACAGACGACACTGAAACATGTGTCTTGTGGTTTCATCTTCTCCACACCAAACACTTCGAATCTTGCTTTGAAAGTCCCCATTTTTAAGGTTGTCTTTGGACCTTCCAACTACTGATCTCAGCCTGTTAAAGGGATTTCGAAGTTCTCCAAATTTCCCTAAACCCAGTGGGAAGACGAACGTCTTCAGTCATCCGTCCAGAGACATGTGAAGTGGACATCTTCCACAGTAATAACCTTGCCTTCTCAGACGGGACGGGAGAGTTTTACATAATGTTCACAGGAAACCCTTCCTTAGCCTTCATAGTGTCAATGACCTGGCAGTGTACAGTCGCCTATCCCCCCCCCCCCCGCCCCCTTCGCCCCGCCCAACCAGAAAAACCCGCAGGTACAATTTTCTCAAACAGATCAACCTATAGATATGTCTGCTTTTTAGGCAAATTATATTTTGATAATTAAAATGTTAGTCTGACAAAATATTAAATGGAAGGTGCATACATGCAATGCTATGCGCTCTTTTATCTTTTTGAGAGACTTTGCAACTTTGAACATCTTTGTTCGCGGCCATTTTTCTCCGGGTACTAGGTGGTGATATAGCAACCAGATAATGAAGTTTCTAAGTTGGAGTAGACTTGTCAACCCGCAGGTCTCGTATCTGCACCCGAACGGTACCAGGATATTGGTAAGCGTGTATTCATTAGTTGAATAACACAGGCATTGCGGTATTTTGAATGGTTTGAGGTTCTGTGCCTCCCTGTGACTCAGCTAAACTGCATAGCACATTAAGAGTAGAGATTTTCAGCTTCTTGATGATGATGATGATCATAATAAATAATAATAATAATAATAATAATAATTTCGTGTAGCTATTTTAACTTTGATTTAGTCCTCCTTATGCATGGTGGGTGGCGTTTGCTGTAGGAGGTACTGCTTGTACCTGTAGTGGTACAACATCTCAAATGTTGTGAGTTTCAAATAAGTGACCGTAGAAACAGAACAGTCACCCAGTCCCCGAACCTTTTTTAACCATCCGCGGTTAAAATCCACAGCCCGACTGGGAGTCAAACTCGGGTTCGCTTGGACCAAAGTCTAGCGCGCTACCACTCAGCCAAAGAGCCGGACAGTTTGTTGTCCTTGCAGAGCGTCTTAACTGCAAAAACTCTGTCGAGAGTTGCTCGTAGGTATCTGGAAGTGTGGCGGTGTTGTAATTCACTGCCTGAACATCCAATTTATGACTTTGCAATTGGCTTTAAGTCGCACCGACACAGATAGGTCTTATAACGACGATGGGATAGGAAAGGCCTGGGAGTGGGAAGGAAGTGGCCGTGGCCTTCATTAAGGTACAGCCTCAGCACTTGCCTGGTGTGAAAATGGGAAACCACGGGAAACCATCTTCAGGGCTGTCGACAGTGGGGTTCGAACCACTATCTCCCGAGTGCAAACTCACAGCTGCACCCCTAACCGTACGGCTAACTCGCCCGGTCTTTAAGCTTTCAACAAGAGGTACATGCATGAGTGAACTATTTATGTAGAGGATTTCAAATTAAGTGTACGCAAAGAAGAGTGCACACATTACAACTCAAGGCAACATCCCTAGTCTAGTGATTCAAGCTCCCTTCATTCTTCTTTATAAAAGGCATAATCAAAGTCAAATTCTCAATTTTTTTTTCATGGTTCTGTGAACAGTTCATCCGATTAATACACAACAACCAATAAACCTAATCTAATAATTTCAGGACGATTGATGCAGTAGTTTTGAGATAATGTACTATATTCTCATGGATATGAAAGTATTGAAAAATAGCCATGGAGGACAGTCGTCAACATTTTAACAATAATTTTTATATTTTAATTTTTTCCTGAAAAAATAAATTAACATATTTAAAATCAGCCTTACAGTAAATTGTGATAATTTTTACCCAAACTTAAGTTAGTGCACCGGGTGGCTATGGTCGTTACGGTGTCAAAATCTGTACGGTCGACATCGCGGATAGCTGGTTCGAGGCCCTTCGGTGGAGAAAAATCATCAGAATGTTGGCCGGCTGGGTAGGAGAGGTGGCGGAATACAACTTCTAATCATTAGATTACGTGCCAAAAGCCTGGATTGAAGTCCGAACCTCTCCGCAGTGTTCATATGGAGTGAGCATATCACACTTGGTGATTCGTGCGTCGGATGGAAACTTTAAGCCTTGAGCAGACCTCTTGATGTTATTCACTAAGAGAAGGCTATATGCCGACAACGGGTTTCATACCTTATTATCATAATCTGACACAGAAGTGCAGGTCTCCCATGGGTGTCAAACATAAAGGCCTTCACCAGGTGAGCCGAGCATGTCCCCGGACATGTGCCACATTAAACAAGTAAAGTTGTACTGATCTAGGCTTTCGCGAACAGCTAGTAAACTCTAGTGTAAGGCCGCGTCCAACATTTAATCTTTTCTGACGATTGTAATCCACTATTACTTTCCTGGTGGCGTTGGTTAGTTTCAGCACTGTGTTCAACTTACAAACTCAGAAGACGATTTACTCGTGAAGCCGCAGTTTACTCTAGCAAAGTCCTTAAGCCTTATGGTTTTACGAGAGATTACGATGGCATTGTCCAAATATTGAAATTGCGTGAAGGTAAACAGCCTTTCCTCTGCCTCCCACACTCCGAGCTGTACAGCAGTATCTCTGGGAATCAAATTTTATTAAACATAAGCTGTTTTTAGCTATTTCTCTAAATAAAGGTCAAATAGGCTACAACGTATGATAGCACTGCAGGTCCAACATATGTCTACCGGAGTCGCTCAGACAGGTGGAGTGATTTTATGTTGGAATTTGGTGGCCTTTCTCCAGGGCGAAATTCACTGTTCCCTTGTCACTGGGAATTATTATTATTATTATTATTATTATTATTATTATTATTATTATTATTATTATTATTATTATTATATTATTATTATTATTATTATTATTATTATTATTATTATTATTATTATTATTATTATTATTATTATTATTATTATTATTATTATTATTATTATTATTATTATTTAAAGTACTGACCTGTTATGTCAAATGTTTGCATTCTTTGCCTCATGTTCCATCGTTTTACACCACCTGATTTTACTCAGCACCCATCAAGCAACATCAAGCGAGGAAACGGTCAGCTGTTGATGGTGCTGTGTCTTTCAGTTGTGATAAAGTAGTTGTTACTTGGAACAAATTGGTGTATGAGTGATCCAGTTAGTGGAATAAACAGTTTGTATTGGCGTTTGCAGGTGGTAATCAAGATTAGTTATTTTTTACATTTTATATTAATTAATTAGTTCGTTCGTGTTCGGTAGATTAGGCACTGTAGGTTACTTAGGTTAGGTTTGCTATGTTTCGTACCTAGGTTGGGAGAAACGGGAAATATTATTCAGTTTTCTGATTTTGTTTAAATATCTATACTTATAGATAGGTTATTATACGGAGTGCCGGCCCCGTGGTGTAGGGGTAGCGTGCCTGCCTCTTACCCGGAGGCCACAGGTTCGATTCCCGGCCAGGTCAGGGATTTTTACTTGGACCTGAGGGCTGGTTCGAGGTCCACTCAGCGTACGTGATTAGAATTGAGGAGCTATCTGACGGTGAGACAGCTGCCCCGGTCTAGAAAGCCAAGAATAACGGCCGAGAGGATTCGTCGTGCTGACCACACGACACCTCCTAACCTGCAGGCCTTCGGGCTGAGCAGCGGTCGCTTGGTAGGCCAAGGCCCTTCAAGGGCTGTAGTGCCATGTGGTTTGGTTTGGTTTGGTTTTGGTTTATTATACGGAGTACCTTCCTCACTTTCTACATTTATATTCGTATAGGCACTAGACACGATATTTTGTATAGCACTTTAAGATCCGTTGCGCCTATCACCACAGTTTCTTTAAATAAAATAAAATAAAACAATACCGGTACCATTGTAAATGTAGTTAAAGAAAAAACTTCAAGAGAAGAACTTACAAGGTGTTTTGCTGCCAAGATAGGTAACATTCTTTGCTTTGTTGGTGCACTGCTGCTCTTCGAATTCAAATATTCCGCTTTTGGTACATGGTGGATTGACTCAGGTGATTGGTATATTTCCATATTCGTATTTCACATCTGCGACATAGTTTCGACAAACGTTATTGAGCCACTGTTGTAGATGACTTCCCTTGTACTTTCGTTATTTCGGCATTTAAGGACAGTTCTTATTTCTGTTAGCGCGTAGGTAACTCTGAAGGTAGTTTTCCGTGGCTTCCCATTTTCACAGTAGGCATATGCTGGGGCTGTACCTTAATTAAAGCTACAGCAGCTTCCTTCCCACTCCTAGCGCTTTCCTATCCCAAAGACCTACCTGTGGCGGTGAGACATGAAGCCAGATGTTAAAGAAAAAAACCGCCTAATTGAGGACTGTGTTCAAAACGTTATATAACTTTTCAATGGTATAGGCCTGTGCGGTGTTTTGTCTTCTTAAAGATAAGTACACGGGTGCCATAACCATACAGGATGCATAGGGGCTCCCTAGTGTGGTTAAAGAAAATTACAGTATGCTGCAAGCTTACATTTAATAATAATGTTATTTGCTTTACGTCCCACTAACTACACTTTTACGGTTTTCGGAGACGCCGAGGTGCCGGAATTTAGTCCCGCAGGAGTTATTTTATGTGCCAGTAAATCTACCGAGACGAGGCTGACGTATTTGAGCACCTTCAAATACCACCGGACTGAGCCAGGATCGAACCTGCCAAGTTGGGGTCAGAAGGCCAGCGCCTTAACCGTCTGAGCCACTCAGCCCGGCAGGCTTACATTTTGGTAGAAAATGACTGCTTGATGTTAACTTACTTTGTTAATGCTATGTAAGTCAAAGGAGCTTTCTATTAGTTTTGTTTCAAATTCCAAACCGAATTCGCGGTGGTATTCTTGATGTTATAACACTCCTCCCATGGGTTCCGCGGCACACACTTTGGAAAGCTCTGTGCTAGGAAAATCCACCTTGCAGACTGATCATTTACTGTCTACCTAAACGAATCAAGGGGCCGATGACCTTCGATGTTAGGCCCCTTTAAACAACAATCATAATCATCATCTAAACGAATGAAGAAGGGATAATCTGGAGACATGCCCCCAGTTTCCCACTTTCTGCAGGATCATTCCAGCGACATACACATGGATTTCCTCATTCTATAAATCTTAGTCTCAGACTGTGTTTCTTAATGATTGTGGAGCTTGGTACGAGGCACCTCATTTTATCGATCAATTAGACAATAAAGGATATAGCATATTTTGGATTGATAAGATGCGTACCAGTCTGTATTCTATACTTTCATTAATTGCACGTAATATCAATTTTAATTCCCCTTAGTAAATTAACTCCGTGAAATGACATTTTAATGGGCTGTAGTCCATAGAGAAATGCGTCAGTCATAGCAACAACGTGATGTTTAATGGTGCGCCTACCTTGTGATGGAATGCAACCGGTACTAAAGAATTGCAGTTACTGACGCGTGAGTCACCTCTGGTTTCCGGTATGTTGGATTCGATAGTGCAGAAAGTTAGGACCAAGTCGAATTTATTAAAAGTATATCCTGAAGAGTCCGGCCCCGCGGTGTAGTGGGCAACGCGTCCGCCTGTCACCCGGCGGCCGCGCGTTCGATTCCCGACCGGGTCAGGGGTTTTTTAATTGCAATGATTAATATCCCTGGCCTGGGTGTTTGTGACGTCCTTAATCTTACTTTCCTCACACACAACATTCCACACTACCGCCATTCCAATTACACGCAGGTTCATACAATATGGTGCCAATAGGGGCAAAAGATCCACATGGGTCGACGCCCCGAACAAATAGCATTTTTTTATCTTGAAGAATGACGCTCGCAATTAGTAGTATAATAGACGGGTTCGGCGGCCTCCTCCTCCTCCGGCTCTCGGAAGAGGCCTCCTCCTCAGCCAGTGGCCTCCTCCTCCTCCTCAGCCAGTGGCCTCCCAGTGGCCACCTCCTCCTCCTCCTCAGCCAGTGGCCTCCCAGTGGCCTCCTCCACCTCAGCCAGAGGCCTCTTCCAGTGCTGCCAACTTAACCTAACTAGCGCGAGATAAACAAAGCCACGTGCTTTTTGACAGACAACAACGCACCGCTAACCTCAGTACTGCCATCTTGACGGGCCTAAACCTCAGTAGTGCCAACTTAACCTCACAAGCGCGAGGTAAACAAAGCCACGTGCTTTTTGACAGCCACGTGCTTTTTGACAGATTTGTAAACAAAGCCACGTGCTTTTTGACAGACAACAACGCATCGCAAACCTCAGTACTGCCATCTTGACGGGAATAAACCTCGGTGGTACCAACTTAACCTAACTAGCTCGAGATAAACAAACCTCAGTAGTGCCAACTTAACCTCACAAGCGCGAGGTAAACAAAGCCACGTGCTTTTTGACAGCCACGTGCTTTTTGACAGATTTGTAAACAAAGCCACGTGCTTTTTGACAGACAACAACGCATCGCAAACCTCAGTACTGCCATCTTGACGGGAATAAACCTCGGTGGTACCAACTTAACCTAACTAGCTCGAGATAAACAAAGCCACGTGCTTTTTGACAGCCACGTGCTTTTTGACAGCTGTCATCCGCCATCTTTAAACTACAGAGCGCTGTGCTGCCCTCTTTCGTCACCTGTCATCGGCAGTGCTGCCATCTTGGCGGGCCTAAACCTTAGTGCTACCAACTTAACCTCACTAGCTCGAGATAAACAAATCCACGTGCTTTTTGACAGCCACGTGCTTTTTTGACAGCTGTCATCCGCCATCTTTGAGCACAGTGCTGCCCTCTTTAGCTACTTACCTTTGAAATGTGGTGGCGGATAATTTGAAAAATGCTTTTTGACAGCAGCCATCTTGCATCGCAAACCTCAGTGCTGCCCTCTTTAGCTAGATACCTGTGGTAGCAGACAATTCCACGTGACAGCAGCCATCTTTAATCAAGAGAGCACCGTGCTGCCCTCTATGTGGTGGCGGCAAATTGAAAAATTCCACGTGCTCTTGTTTGGAAACAAACTCACGTGCTTTTTTGACAGCTACCATCCACCATCTTTAATCAACAGAGCACAGTGCTGTACTCTTTAGCTAGATACCTTTGAAATGTGGTGGCGGCAATTTGAAAAATTCTATGTGCTCTTGTTGGGAAACAAAGCCACGTGCTTTTTTGACAGCTGTCATCCGCCATCTTTAATCAATAGAGCACCGTGCTGCTATCATGCGGGCAATTTCATCACCTATCACCCGCCATCTTTAATCTACAGAACACCGTGCTGCCCTCTTTATGGCTACTACCTTAAGCATGTAGTAGCGGGCAATTTGAAAAGTTCTGTTAGCTATCATCCGCCATCTTTAATCAAGAGAGCACCGTGCTGCCATCTTTAGCTAGATACCTTTGAAATGTGGTGGCGGCAAATTGAAAAATTCCACATGCTCTTGTTTGGAAACAAACTCACGTGCTTTTTTGACAGCTACCATCCACCATCTTTAATCAACAGAGCACAGTGCTGTACTCTTTAGCTAGATACCTTTGAAATGTGGTGGCGGCAATTTGAAAAATTCTATGTGCTCTTGTTGGGAAACAAAGCCACGTGCTTTTTGACAGCTACCATCCGCCATCTTTAATCAACAGAGCATAGTGCTGCCCTCTTTAGTTTGAAATGTGGTGGCGGCAAATTCTACATGCTCTTGTTTGGTAAACATAGCCACGTGCTTTTTTGACAGCTATCATCCGCCATCTTTGAGCACCGTGCTGCCCTCTTTATCGCAGTAGATGTAAATTCGTCACCTGTCATACGCAGTGCTGCTATCTTTAGCTAGATACCTTTGAAATGTGGTGGTGGATAATTTAAAAAGAAAAATTCTACAGCAGTCCTCTCTCGACGCTAATTGCATAAGATGGCGGCTATACATGACTCCTTAAGGGTGCTTACGCAAGATGGCTGCTATACACAGGTTCTTATGAGACGCCCTTGGGATGCTTGCGCAAGATGGTGGTTATACAAGGCTCCTTATGAGACACCCTAGTGATGCTTGCGCAAGATGGCGGTTGCTCTTATGAGGCGGCTTAAGGGTCCTTGCACAAGATGGCTAGAGACGCCCTAAGGATGCTTGCGCAAGATGGCGGACACAAGATGGCGGCTATACACGTCTCCTTATGAGACGCCTTAAGGGTGCTTGCGCAAGATGGCTGCTGCTCTTAGCTTAGAGGCTAACGTGTCGTGCTAGTTCGATTCATTAAATTTAGGGCTTAAATGCAAAATGTTAAATATCTCGAAAGCAGTGCACCGTAGAGCAAAACGGACAAAATTTTTCTGCCTAATACCTAGGTTCGCAGTATGAGGAACAAGAAAATCATAGTCTAATGATGGGATCAACGGTTCGGTTCCTACTTAGGCCCTTTGGCATTTGCTCTGTTTTAGCTTGTATTGAAGCGAGTCTTCGTAACATGATCAGGTTTAGCTATGGTAGAGAGTATAACGTGCCGTGCAGGTTCGATTCATTAAATTTGGAGGCTTAAATGCAAAATGTTAAATATCTCGAAAACGGACAAAATTTTTCCGCCTAATACGTAGGTTCGTAGTATCAGGAACAAGAAAAAACATAGTCTATTGATGAGATCAACGGTTCGATTCCTACTTAAGCCCTTTGGCATTGGCAGCTATCTATTTCTACAAGATGGTGGCTGCTCTTATGAGACACAAGATGGCTTGAGACGTCCTAGGGATGCTTACGCAAGATGGCGGACACAAAATGGTGACTATACATAGCTCCTTATGAGACGGCCTAGGGGTGCTCGCACAAGATGGCGGCTACTCTGATGAAGAAAGCTAGCTTAGAGGCTACTGCGCAAGATAACAGCTGCTGTCATGCATGCGGTGGAGGGCAATTTGAAATTCTATGTGCTTAATCAACAGAGCACCCTGCTGCCCTCTTTAGCTGAAATGTGGTGGTGGATAATTTGAAAAATTCTTTTGACAGCTATCATCTTTAAAAACAACGGCGACTATACATAGGCTGTTAAGGCCTTATCATTCTCCTCCTCCTCCTCCTCCTCCTCCACCTCCTCTACCTCCTCCTCCGCCTCTTATGTCAAGGCATAGCTTTATATCGAACAAGTTTAAACCTGCATCGCGAAGGCAAGCGTGTGCAGCGATAACATTATTGTGCATGTTTAGACTTTCGAAACATAAGAAGAGTAGAATCAAACGCTGTACTCGATACGACATGTGATCAGAACATTGATTGATGCGTTCAGAAAAACAAAATAAGTGATCAAGACTAGAATCGAACAATGTACTCAATACATCATGTGTTTAGAATATGTCAGGGGATACGCTTGTTCTAAGAAGATCAGATTGAAACATAACAAGACTAGAATAGAACACTGTAATCGATGTTGTTAACTTCAACATGTGATCAGAACATTGATTGATGTGTTCAGAACACAAAATAAGTGATCATGACTAGAATCGAACACTGTACTCCATACAACATGTGATCAGAACATTGATCGATGTGTTCAGAACACGAAATAAGTGATCAAGACTAGAATCGAACACTGTACTCAATACAACATGTGTTTAGAACATGTTAGGGGGTACCCTTGTTCTAAGAAGATCAGAATGAAACATAACAAGACTAGAATCGAACACTGTAATCGATGTTGTTAACCTCAACATATGATCAGAACATTGTTTGATGTGTTCAGAGCAAAAGTACAATTTTGATGATTTGCGCAGCTAACTCGCTCGGTAAACGATATAGCCAAAGTATAACTTCAAATTATTTACCTTCCATCATTCGTCTTGTGTGTAAAAATCAGTCGAACAAGTTATCGCATAAACATGGCTGAAAAAAAAAATCGTGATAGGGTATGGAACCTAGGGGTTACATCTTGTCAGAAGAGCAAAAAGGATGAAAGGACTCTTCCTCCTCCTTACCGCACATTCCTTGGCTAAAGGGCTAATGGGCTAAAGGGCTAAAGGGCTAATGGGCTAAAGGGCTAAAGGGCTAAAGGTGCAACAACCTCGTCGATCGCTATCAGCAAGAACGCTTGTACTTTGTAGAAAATTAATCTTTATTTGTAAATGGTTTCATGTTCAGAACAAGGAATGGAACCTAGAGGTTACGTCTTACGTAATAAAATCCCCGAGGTGCGATGAATTACGTTTTTCGAACTAGTGTTTGGAACACTGAACTTTTCAAGATGATAGCAGAGAGTTTAGCAATGTTCTGTTGTTGGATTTTAAATTCCGCGCTACAACATGCATAAGGTGGCAGCCCTTGAGGTTTACTCCCGTAAAGATGGCAAGAGTGAGGTTAGCAATGTTCCGTTGTTGGATTTTTAAAATTCCCCGCTATAACATGCATAAGGTGGCAGCCTTGAGGTTTACCGCCGTAAAGATGGCAGCAGTGAGGTTAGCGACGCTCTATTGTCCTTCAAAGTGAGGTTAGGGTTCGTCAAGAAGACAGCTGTCAAAAAAGCACGTGGCTATGTTTACCAAGCAAGAGCACGTGGTCGTGACGTCACGGTCACGTAATCAATCCTTAGCTCGACGTCGCTAAGAGCAGCATTAGGATTAGCTATTCTTAAAAGTCTTGGGAACAGAGCAGCAGTATGAATTGCTATGTTTCAAAGCGTGTGCACATCACCTATCGATTTTACATACATCGACCATCGAACTAAACTTCATCCGCTAGATCGTGCTGCTATCTTAGCATGACTTTAAAGTACAATGAATAGCCATGTTTCAAAGCGTGTACACATTACCTATCGATTTTGCATGCATCGACTCTCGTACTAAACTTCTCCCGCTAGATTGTGCTGCTATCTTAGCATGACTAAGATGCATGAACTGAAAGTACGAAGAATAACCATGTTTTAAAGCGTGTACACATTACCTATCGACTTTGCATGTATCGACTCTCGTACTAAACTTCTGCAGGTAGATTGTGCTGCTATCTTAGCATAACTTATACGCATGAACTTAAAGTACAGAGAATAGCTATGTCTCCAAGCGTGTACACATTACTTATTGATTTTGCATGCAACAAATATCGTACTAAACTTCTTCCTCTAGATTGTACTGCTATCTTAGCATAACTTATACACATGAACTTAAAAGTAGAAAGAATAGCCATGTTTCAAAGCGTGTACACATTACTTATTGATTTTGCATGCATCAAATCTCGTACTAAATTTATTCCGCTAGATTGTGCTGCTATCTTAGCATAACCTATACCAATGAACTTAAAGTACAATGATTAGTCATGTTTCAAAGCGTGTACACATCAACTATCGAATTTGCATGTATCGACTCTCGTACTAAACTTCTGCAGGTAGATTGTGCTGCTATCTCAGCATAACTAAGACGCATGAACTTAAAGAACAAAGAATAGCTATGTCTCAAAACGTGTACACATTACCTATCGATTTTGCAAGCATCGACTCTCGTACTAAACTTCTTCCGCTAGATTGTGCTGCTATCTTAGCGTAACCTATACGCATGACCTTAAGGTACAAAGAATAGCCATGTTTCAAAGCATGTACACATTACCTATCGACTTTGCATGCAACAAATATCGTACTAAACTCCTTCCGCTAGGTTGTGCTGCAATCTTAGCATAACTAAGACACATGAACTTAAAGTGAAAAGAATAGCCATGTTTCAAAGCGTGTACACATTACTTATTGATTTTGCATTCATCGAATCTTGTACTAAATTGCTTCTGCTAGATTGTGCTGCTATCTTAGCATAACCTATACCCATGAACTTAAAGTACAATGAATAGTCATGTTTCAAAGCGTGTACGCATCAACTATCGATTTTGCATGTATCGACTCTCGTGCAAAACTTCTTCAGGTAGATTGTGCTGCTATCTTAGCATAACTAAGATGCATGAACTTAAAGTACAAAGAATAGCCTTGTTTCAAAGCGTGTACACATTACCTATCGACTTTACATGTATTGACTCTCGTACAAAACTTCTTCCGCTAGGTTGTGCTGCTATCTTAGCATAACCTATACGCATGACTTTAAGGTACAAAGAATAGCCATGTTTCAAAGCGTGTACACATTACCTATCGACTTTACATGTATTGACTCTCGCACAAAACTTCTTCCGCTAGGTTGTGCTGCTATCTTAGCATAACTCATACACATGAACTTAAAGTACAAAGAATAGCTATGTTTCAAAGTGTGTACACATCACCTATCGATTTTGCATGCATCGAATCTCGTACTAAACTTCTTCCGCTAGATTGTGCTGGTATCTTAGCATAACTTATACCCATGAACTTAAAGTACGAAGAATAGCCATGCTTCAAAGCGTGTACACGTCACCTATCGATGTTTCATGTCTCATACTAAACTTCTTGCGCTAGATTGTGCTGCTATCTTAGCATAACCTGTACGCATGAACTTAAAGTACAAAGAATAGCCTTGTTTCAAAGCGTTTACACATTACCTAATGATTTTGCACGAAACGACTATCATACTAAACTTTTTCCACTAGATTGTGCTAAAATCATGTAAGTGTGCTGCTATCTTAGCATAACCTATCGATTTTACATGCATCGACTATCGTACTAGACTTCTTCCGCTAGAGCATGTAGCAATCGCTTTTGTGTATCCCAAACCCATGTGCACGAACTTAAAGCATAAAGATGAGCTATGTTCTAAAGCGTGTACACATCACCTATCGATAATGTATGCATCGACTGTCGTACTAAACTTCTCCTGCCAGAGCGTACGACTATCGCTTGTGTGTGCACGAAATTAAAGCATAAAGAATAGCAATGTATAAAAATCTTGTAAACAAAGCAGCAGCATTACGTATAGTCAAGTTTAAATGCGTGCACACATCATGTATCCATGATGCACATAGTACTAAACTTATTCCACTAGAATGTACAAAGTTCGCATGTGTTTGTGCTGCTATCTTAGCATAGCATATGTGAATGAACTTAAAGCATAAAGAATAGTTATGTGTAAAAAATCTTGTGAACATAGCAGAATGTTTACTACGTAGTTGTAGACATTAAACTTTGCATGCTGAGGCGGCATACTACGTGACCGTGACGTCACGACCACGTGCTCTTGCTTGGTAAACATAGCCACGTGCTTTTTTGACAGCTGTCTTCTTGACGAACCCTAACCTCACTTTGAAGTACAATAGAGCGTCGCTAACCTCACTGCTGCCATCTTTACGGCGGTAAACCTCAAGGCTGCCACCTTATGCATGTTATAGCGGGGAATTTTAAAAATCCAACAACGGAACATTGCTAACCTCACTCTTGCCATCTTTACGGGAGTAAACCTCAAGGGCTGCCACCTTATGCATGTTGTAGCGCGGAATTTAAAATCCAACAACAGAACATTGCTAAACTCTCTGCTATCATCTTGAAAAGTTCAGTGTTCCAAACACTAGTTCGAAAAACGTAATTCATCGCACCTCGGGGATTTTATTACGTAAGACGTAACCTCTAGGTTCCATTCCTTGTTCTGAACATGAAACCATTTACAAATAAAGATTAATTTTCTACAAAGTACAAGCGTTCTTGCTGATAGCGATCGACGAGGTTGTTGCACCTTTAGCCCTTTAGCCCTTTAGCCCATTAGCCCTTTAGCCCTTTAGCCCATTAGCCCTTTAGCCCATTAGCCCTTTAGCCAAGGAATGTGCGGTAAGGAGGAGGAAGAGTCCTTTCATCCTTTTTGCTCTTCTGACAAGATGTAACCCCTAGGTTCCATACCCTATCACGATTTTTTTTTTCAGCCATGTTTATGCGATAACTTGTTCGACTGATTTTTACACACAAGACGAATGATGGAAGGTAAATAATTTGAAGTTATACTTTGGCTATATCGTTTACCGAGCGAGTTAGCTGCGCAAATCATCAAAATTGTACTTTTGCTCTGAACACATCAAACAATGTTCTGATCATATGTTGAGGTTAACAACATCGATTACAGTGTTCGATTCTAGTCTTGTTATGTTTCATTCTGATCTTCTTAGAACAAGGGTACCCCCTAACATGTTCTAAACACATGTTGTATTGAGTACAGTGTTCGATTCTAGTCTTGATCACTTATTTCGTGTTCTGAACACATCGATCAATGTTCTGATCACATGTTGTATGGAGTACAGTGTTCGATTCTAGTCATGATCACTTATTTTGTGTTCTGAACACATCAATCAATGTTCTGATCACATGTTGAAGTTAACAACATCGATTACAGTGTTCTATTCTAGTCTTGTTATGTTTCAATCTGATCTTCTTAGAACAAGCGTATCCCCTGACATATTTCTAAACACATGATGTATTGAGTACATTGTTCGATTCTAGTCTTGATCACTTATTTTGTTTTTCTGAACGCATCAATCAATGTTCTGATCACATGTCGTATCGAGTACAGCGTTTGATTCTACTCTTCTTATGTTTCGAAAGTCTAAACATGCACAATAATGTTATCGCTGCACACGCTTGCCTTCGCGATGCAGGTTTAAACTTGTTCGATATAAAGCTATGCCTTGACATAAGAGGCGGAGGAGGAGGTAGAGAAGGAGGTGGAGGAGGAGGAGGAGGAGGAGGAGAATGATAAGGCCTTAACAGCCTATGTATAGTCGCCGTTGTTTTTAAAGATGATAGCTGTCAAAAGAATTTTTCAAATTATCCACCACCACATTTCAGCTAAAGAGGGCAGCAGGGTGCTCTGTTGATTAAGCACATAGAATTTCAAATTGCCCTCCACCGCATGCATGACAGCAGCTGTTATCTTGCGCAGTAGCCTCTAAGCTAGCTTTCTTCATCAGAGTAGCCGCCATCTTGTGCGAGCACCCCTAGGCCGTCTCATAAGGAGCTATGTATAGTCACCATTTTGTGTCCGCCATCTTGCGTAAGCATCCCTAGGACGTCTCAAGCCATCTTGTGTCTCATAAGAGCAGCCACCATCTTGTAGAAATAGATAGCTGCCAATGCCAAAGGGCTTAAGTAGGAATCGAACCGTTGATCTCATCAATAGACTATGTTTTTTCTTGTTCCTGATACTACGAACCTACGTATTAGGCGGAAAAATTTTGTCCGTTTTCGAGATATTTAACATTTTGCATTTAAGCCTCCAAATTTAATGAATCGAACCTGCACGGCACGTTATACTCTCTACCATAGCTAAACCTGATCATGTTACGAAGACTCGCTTCAATACAAGCTAAAACAGAGCAAATGCCAAAGGGCCTAAGTAGGAACCGAACCGTTGATCCCATCATTAGACTATGATTTTCTTGTTCCTCATACTGCGAACCTAGGTATTAGGCAGAAAAATTTTGTCCGTTTTGCTCTACGGTGCACTGCTTTCGAGATATTTAACATTTTGCATTTAAGCCCTAAATTTAATGAATCGAACTAGCACGACACGTTAGCCTCTAAGCTAAGAGCAGCAGCCATCTTGCGCAAGCACCCTTAAGGCGTCTCATAAGGAGACGTGTATAGCCGCCATCTTGTGTCCGCCATCTTGCGCAAGCATCCTTAGGGCGTCTCTAGCCATCTTGTGCAAGGACCCTTAAGCCGCCTCATAAGAGCAACCGCCATCTTGCGCAAGCATCACTAGGGTGTCTCATAAGGAGCCTTGTATAACCACCATCTTGCGCAAGCATCCCAAGGGCGTCTCATAAGAACCTGTGTATAGCAGCCATCTTGCGTAAGCACCCTTAAGGAGTCATGTATAGCCGCCATCTTATGCAATTAGCGTCGAGAGAGGACTGCTGTAGAATTTTTCTTTTTAAATTATCCACCACCACATTTCAAAGGTATCTAGCTAAAGATAGCAGCACTGCGTATGACAGGTGACGAATTTACATCTACTGCGATAAAGAGGGCAGCACGGTGCTCAAAGATGGCGGATGATAGCTGTCAAAAAAGCACGTGGCTATGTTTACCAAACAAGAGCATGTAGAATTTGCCGCCACCACATTTCAAACTAAAGAGGGCAGCACTATGCTCTGTTGATTAAAGATGGCGGATGGTAGCTGTCAAAAAGCACGTGAGTTTGTTTCCAAACAAGAGCATGTGGAATTTTTCAATTTGCCGCCACCACATTTCAAAGGTATCTAGCTAAAGATGGCAGCACGGTGCTCTCTTGATTAAAGATGGCGGATGATAGCTAACAGAACTTTTCAAATTGCCCGCTACTACATGCTTAAGGTAGTAGCCATAAAGAGGGCAGCACGGTGTTCTGTAGATTAAAGATGGCGGGTGATAGGTGATGAAATTGCCCGCATGATAGCAGCACGGTGCTCTATTGATTAAAGATGGCGGATGACAGCTGTCAAAAAAGCACGTGGCTTTGTTTCCCAACAAGAGCACATAGAATTTTTCAAATTGCCGCCACCACATTTCAAAGGTATCTAGCTAAAGAGTACAGCACTGTGCTCTGTTGATTAAAGATGGTGGATGGTAGCTGTCAAAAAAGCACGTGAGTTTGTTTCCAAACAAGAGCACGTGGAATTTTTCAATTTGCCGCCACCACATAGAGGGCAGCACGGTGCTCTCTTGATTAAAGATGGCTGCTGTCACGTGGAATTGTCTGCTACCACAGGTATCTAGCTAAAGAGGGCAGCACTGAGGTTTGCGATGCAAGATGGCTGCTGTCAAAAAGCATTTTTCAAATTATCCGCCACCACATTTCAAAGGTAAGTAGCTAAAGAGGGCAGCACTGTGCTCAAAGATGGCGGATGACAGCTGTCAGAAAAGCACGTGGCTGTCAAAAAGCACGTGGATTTGTTTATCTCGAGCTAGTGAGGTTAAGTTGGTAGCACTAAGGTTTAGGCCCGCCAAGATGGCAGCACTGCCGATGACAGGTGACGAAAGAGGGCAGCACAGCGCTCTGTAGTTTAAAGATGGCGGATGACAGCTGTCAAAAAGCACGTGGCTGTCAAAAAGCACGTGGCTTTGTTTATCTCGAGCTAGTTAGGTTAAGTTGGTACCACCGAGGTTTATTCCCGTCAAGATGGCAGTACTGAGGTTTGCGATGCGTTGTTGTCTGTCAAAAAGCACGTGGCTTTGTTTACAAATCTGTCAAAAAGCACGTGGCTGTCAAAAAGCACGTGGCTTTGTTTACCTCGCGCTTGTGAGGTTAAGTTGGCACTACTGAGGTTTAGGCCCATCAAGATGGCAGTACTGAGGTTAGCGGTGCGTTGTTGTCTGTCAAAAAGCACGTGGCTTTGTTTATCTCGCGCTAGTTAGGTTAAGTTGGCAGCACTGGAAGAGGCCTCTGGCTGAGGTGGAGGAGGCCACTGGGAGGCCACTGGCTGAGGAGGAGGAGGAGGTGGCCACTGGGAGGCCACTGGCTGAGGAGGAGGAGGAGGCCACTGGCTGAGGAGGAGGCCTCTTCCGAGAGCCGGAGGAGGAGGAGGCCGCCGAACCCGTCTATTATACTACTGCAATTGTTCTCTAAAAGACGCTGATGAATTAGGATGGGAGAGTTAAAAGGTTCTTGCATAGCCATCAGTATAATTCACTTAATCATTCCAAACCGATATTGTTTTTGTTTTAGGTGTATTAACCCCGAAAACATGAAATAGAGGTATTCACGGGTAAAGTGGTTTGATATTTTCTGATGCTATAACTCTCGAATTAGTAACAAAATTTCTCTAATAGGGAAGGCATTGATACTAATTGTTGTTTTATCTTTTCATTTTTAAAAGATACTATATGATAATGGTGTATGACCTCCGGAGAGGCCAGGTGCAGGTCTTTTCAGTTGACGACCATGGGCAACCTGCGCTTGTGTGAGAATGGTGGGTCCTATTAAAGATGAAATCTAATGTTGAGGACGGCACACACCACACCCAGTACCCGAGCCATAGGAATTAAACACTGTCCGGCTCCTTGGTTGGTCAGCGTAGTGGCCTTGGGTTCAGAGCGCCCCGGGGTCTATTCCCGACCGGGTTGGGAATTTTACCTTTGTCTGGTGAATTCCTCTAGCTCGGGTGTTTGGTGTTCGTGATAGTCTTAATACACTTCCTCATCAAACTACAAACCATCATAAAAACATGCAATGGAAAGGCATCCGGTCGTAAAACCGGGCTAAATCCAAACAAAATGCAGACCCCCAGGTAATTTGGAAATGGTCAATGGAAATGCATTTTGCCGTGCCCCTTGTCCATACTAATCGCATTCATAATCATTCACATACACATGTACTTTTCTGCTAATCAAAGCAAAGCAAAGTCATCTCCGTACAAGCCATGAAGGCCCTTGGAGGGATGGAAGGTAACCTCGGCACGTGATGGGGTAGAGTGATTAGCTCTACGCCCGGCCGCCTTTGCCCCCAGGAATTAACCTGGTACTCATATTTTATGTAGGCTGAGTGTACCTCAGGGCCATGTGCACCTCCGGAAGTGGAAACCTCGTTTCTTAAATTTGACGACTTCCTAACGGGGGATTCGAACCCATGTCCTTCCGGGCGAACCGAGCACGCCTTTACCGCCTCGGCCAGGCAACCCATTTTCTGCTAATCAAAGCCGGTGTTAAGATTTGTGAATCTGAGAACTTGCTCTGCAGGGCAATCATCACTGCCCGGATTTTTATGCAGAAAGATGTTGGATTATGCTTACATCCTTATTTACCTAATGTCTCAGAGTCCGCAGTACAATTCTTTTGCAAGAACTGCGTAAATAGGTGGCGTCCTAAATTCCAACGTTTGTGCAGATCTTTTTACGGAACTGGGGTAAGGGCTGGGGCACCTTTTCTGGTTACTGTATATAACACTGTAATTCCAAACCGAATTATACAGTGTTGAAAAAATGTTGCTTTTAATAAAATAAATACTTTCTTTAATCTCAAGGTATTGTCCTATGTGTGATTTGAACGCTTCAGCGTGTCATTTTTGACGAGAGATATTTGTAACAATGAGTAATAAACAACATAGAAATATGTTTATTCAAAAGTAATATTAATTCATACGGAGCCTCCGTGGCTCAGAAGGCAGCGCGTCGGCCTCTCACCGCTGGATACCGTGGTTCAAATCCCGGTTACTCCATGTGAGATTTGTGCTGGACAAGGCGGAGGCGGGACAGGTTTTTCTCCGGGTACTCCGGTTTTCCCTGTCGTCTTTCATTCCAGCAACACTCTCCATTCTCATTTCATAGCATCTATCAGTCATTAATAAATCACTTTGGGAGTGGCGACCCCATCGTACCAATAGCCTATATTAAGGTATTAAACATCTCTTTATTGCCCACCCTAGTTTACACCTTCGGTTTACAGGCAATAAAGACAACGAAGGCAAACATACAAACATATAATATATGTTATAACTCTCCTAAAACTACCTAAGTACCTCACTAAATCTACTACGATGCTCCTAACAAGGGCGGATGTCCTGTCCACATGTTAGGGCACCCACTAGCAATAGCCTATATCTGCTTTATTCATTCCATCCCTGACCCGGCCAATGACTGGAAAACAGGTTGTAGGTTTTCATTTTTAATATTAATTCATGACTTTGTAATTAGAAACGTATATATTTTCTACACTGTGAAAAATAAACCTGAAAATTATCATCTTGTATGTTTATATAAGAAACTAACAAACTAACCCCATGGCACTACAGCCCTTGAAGGGCCTTGGCCTACCAAGTGACCGCTGCTCAGCCCGAAGGCCTGCAGATTGTAAGGTGTCGTGTGGTCAGCACGACGGATCCTTTCGGCTGTTATTCTTGGCTTTCTAGACCGGGATCGCTATCTCACCATCAGATAGCTCCTCAATTCTAATCATGTAGGCTGAGTGGACCTCGAACCAGCCCTCAGGTCCAGGTAAAAATCCCTGACCTGGCCAGGAATCAAACCCGAGACCTCCGGGTAAGAGGCAAGCACGCTACCTCTACACCACGGGGCCGAATATATAAGAAACACTGACATAAAAATATCGTTCAAAGCTCATGAAAATTAGCAATAGGCCTACAGTCCTACTGTACAATATAATTACCCGTGTTAAACTTTCTAAATAATCTATTTGGCCAGTGTATAAAATATCATTGGTTGAATGGTCAGCGTGCTGGCCATCGGTTCAGAG
The DNA here is from genome assembly GCF_040414725.1 of Anabrus simplex. Lineage (NCBI taxonomy): Eukaryota > Metazoa > Arthropoda > Insecta > Orthoptera > Tettigoniidae > Anabrus > Anabrus simplex. The sequence goes on from NC_090266.1 coordinate 1,058,357,773, forward strand.
AAACGTGGGTTCGATTCCCGAACGGATTGAGTATTTTAACTGCGTATAGTTGATTCCTATATTTCGGGGATTTGGTGTTTATGTTCGCCTTAGTACCTACACATCTTCATTTACACAGTCCGGCTCCATGGCTACATGGTTAGCGTGCTGGCCTTTGGTCACAGGCGTCCCGGTTTCGGTTCCCGGCAGGGCCGGGAATTTTAACCGTCATTGGTTGATTTCACTGGCACGGAGGCTGGGTGGATATGTCGTCTACATCATTATTTCATCCTCATCATGACGCGCAGGTCACCTAAGGGCATCAAATGAAAAGATCTGCACCTGGCGAGCCGAACATATCCTCGGTCACTACCGGCACTAAAAGCCATACGCCATTCCATTCTTTTCCATTCATTTAAACACATGACATCACACTACCAGCAACACCGAGAGAGTTGGCCGTGTAGTTAGGGTCGCGTAAATATGAACTTTCATTTGGGAGATGGTGGGTTCGAATCCCACCGTCGGCAGCCCAGTAGTTGCTTTACGTGGTTTCCCATTTTCACACCAGGCAAATGCAAGCAGGCATTTTCACACCAGGCCATTACGCCCACAGCCGCTACCTTCCAAATCCTAGCACTTTCCCATCCTCGTGTGTGTGTTATATGTAAGTTACGCCGGTTCGCTAAGAATGTAATTATGGCGCTGCCGCTAACTTTCGAAATAATACTGATCACGCCGCTCTTATGTTCTTCTTGAAGAAAGTGTTGTGTTATTGTAAAATGCAGTGGGGAGAGGTGATGCATATCTGGACTTAGCCAACAGTACGTAGAAAGCCTGTTACCGATTACACAGTGTTGGACACCTAAAAACCCCTGTGTTTCGCAGCCGAGAACAGACCCGTTCAATCTCTCTGTAAACCGTATTCATCCCTAGCTTTTTTGGACACGCAGGCTCAACATATGCCATGTTGACACAATGAAATGAAATGGCGTGCTGGTATGGCTTCTAGTGCCGGGAATGTCCGAGGACATGTTCGGCTCGCCAGGTGCAGGTCTTTTGATTTGACTCCCGTAGGCGACCTGCTCATCGTGATGAGGACGAACTGGTGATGAAATACGACACATACACACAGCCCCCGTGCCAGCGAAATTAACCAATGATGGTTAAAATCCCGACCCTGCCGGGAATCGAACCCGGGACCCCTATGACCAAAGGCCAGCACGCTAACAGTTAGCGATGTAGCCGGACATGTTGACGCAAGTTTACTGTGACAAAATGTGAAACTAGCTTTTAAAATCCCATTTTCATCTTGTTAAAGACTTCCGTGGCTAGTTGTGTGAACCGTTCCAATAATGATAATCAGTTCACTTGGCCAAGTATTTGAAACCATTTCTCACTGTTATCTGTGGATCTTGTATATTTGCGAGATGAAACTCCATATTTTTCATTGTTATTTCCCTCTGTTACCTTCAGTCATTTGTGTTCCTGTATACTTAGATTGTATGGTGCTGCAGGACATTACTCAGACGAATTCATTCACAGACAGATCCATGCACTTCTAATCAAACCTTGTGTTGCTAGTTATATTTGCGAATGAATGAACATTTGGAATGGAATGATTCCCATATTTCAACATAAAAGGTACGTATTTGTAAAATATTATGATTGGTCATGTCGTTTTAATTTGACAATTATAGCAGGCATAAAATAACGCAAAGTAGTCATAAAAAGGGTATTACCACGAGTTGGCGTTTGCTTGCCATAGAGTTACATTAGTGATATTAGAGAAGTGGTGGGCGTGTGTAGATGTGTGTGAATGTTTGATGAATAGTAGTTGGTGTCCTGCCTGCAATTCTCCCGCCGGACTACGTGAATGTTAGTGTTATTACAAACTATATTAAAAGTTGTATCGCAGTTTAAGTGAAGTGAACTGCGCCGGTAAACATGGTAGCTGTGGTAGCGGAGCGGAACGCGAGGGGGTACTCATAGAAAAACAAAAATTGTATTCGGAAGCAGATGATATCGCCAACAGGCCATATCGAGTACAGTTCTCGCTTTTTGTCTGTCGTTATAAAACAGAGTTCTGCGTGCTGGACAAGGCGGCCCAGTGGTATGGCGGACTTAGCCGATTTGTAATAAACAGATACTGGTGAATGGAAATATATAAATCGGATCCTTGATACGTTGACAGCCTAGATCAAAGTATAGGATAATTGAATCCAGACGTCAGTGTAGCTGGAACTCTTCTTCACATGGCTTCTATGCTTAGCTGATGCAGTACCAACCTCTTTAGTGAAGTTCTACATTCCCTCGCATGTTGAGATTGCCCAACGCTAAAGAGAACCAAGGGACACTAACATGATTACGAGAAAGGCTGAGAAAACTTCCGACACATTCCTAAAACTTATTTACTTTCAGTATGATCCCATTGCATGGATGCAGTTGTGGAAGGATTTACCTACCATTTACACACAGCAGAATTTGTGGAGCAATTTGCTAATAAGACGAGAATGCTTGATTTTAATTATTTCATAATTAATGTATTAATGATTGAATTTGAGTATTTTACACTCAAACCTTGCTATGCACTACGGAAACCTAAAATTTAAAACACTTCTGGGTAGATATGTGCATTAAAATGCCCTGTTACTGTTGTTTTTAATTTTTATTTTTGCTATTTGCTTTACGTCGCACCGACACACATAGGTCTTATAGCGACGATGGGACAGGTTAGGCCTAGAAATGGGAAGGAAGCGGCCGTGGCCTTAACTAATGTACAGCCCCAGCATTTGCCTGGTGTGAAAATGGGAAACCACGGAAAACCATCTTCAAGGCTGCCGACAGTGGGGTAATCCCTATTATTGTAAGAGCTGAAGTATTTGTATTGTACCTACATTAGTACACTAAATAATACAACTGATTACTGATCAAACAAAAATTAAACATTTTTATATTACTGAAGTATTTTTTAATGCCACTGAATAATGTAAATTAAATTGTCCTTCATCGCTGAACCTTCAGTTAACCTGCATTAGCGTGGTCATCATTTCCTGTTTTTAATTCACTTCCTCCTGTTGGAGTAAAAACTTCGTGGTTGTTTGTAGCATGGTCGAGAGAGTGCTTTATGTTTTCGCTCGGTGTCATTAACTCCTTTTTAAACAAGGAAAAACGTTGGTTCAGTTCAGCCTAAGATCATTCCTTTTTTAATACATTATTATGTTAGTTGGGCTTAGTGTGATGGACATTTCATGAAAATCCAGGATGTGGTGTGGAATGGAGTGGTTGCATTATTCAACAATATTTCACAAAGTGATTGACAGATTTGGGCAATCAGCGGTTTTTTTCCTATACATTATCAGCCTTTTTTTTGTCTTTCGCAGTTCTGATCGATAGTAAAACAATACCATGTAACATTGAGTTGTGGTGTACAGTACTAATTAGATTATGTATTCACTGTGTAACTTCCCCATGTTATTTAGATGACCATACGACATGCTATTAAAGTTTTGAGTCCGCTGCCTTAGTCTGGGAAATGAGTTAATACTAACTTCCATAAACAGCGATCGTTCAGTCGGAGCGTCCATTGTTGAGGGGTAGGCTAAGGTAATACAGGGTTAAGATTGTTTTTGCTAGTTGCTTTACGTCGCACCGACACATATAGGTCTTATGGCGACGATGGGACAGGAAAGGCCTAAGAATGGGAAGGAAGCGGCCGTGGCCTTAATTAAGATACAATCCCAGCATTTGCCTGGTGTGAAAATTGGAAACCACGGAAAAACATTTTCAGGGCTGCCGACAGTGGGGTTCGAACCCAGTATCTCGTGGATGCGATCTCACAGCTGCGCGCTCCTAACCGCACGGCTAACTCGCCCGGTCAGGGTTAAGACAACATCGACCTCTTTTTAATGTTGAGTCCTCGGTCCGAGGCTGGTTGTGTCATAAAGAGTTCCACCATTAGCTGCCATAGAACTTCAGAGAATTGCCGAAGAGGCATACTAAAGACATTATGAGTGAGCTAGTTTCCCGTTGCTCTCCTAATCTAACCAGAAGTTGCTATTACATATTGCCCCCTTGTAAGGTGCCATCTTACCAAATTCACTGAAATGTGCTCACCAACAAAGTCTACAAGCCATACTTCCACACTTCATCAGAGGGACTGACTGCATAAGAAATGGTGTTATTTTCACATTACGTAAGTCAAAGAATCAGCCTGAAACAGGTCGATATATATATATATATATATATCCCGTATCAGATGGATCACCGGACGAGTTGGCCATGCGGTTAGGGGCGCGTAGCTGTGACCTTGCATCCGATAGTGGATTCGCACCGCGTTGTCGGTAGCCCTGAAAATGTTTTTCCGTGGTTTCCCATTTTCACATCAGAGAAATACTGGGACTGTACCTTAACGAATGCCATGGCCACTTCCTTCCCATTCTTAGCCCTTTCCTATCCCATCGTCGCCATAAGACCTATCTGTGTCGGTGCGACGTAAAGCAAATTGAAAAGGAAATAAATTCCAAATCTCATCGACCCTATGTTTCTATTGATGCGTGGAATAGAACAGGAAGTATGTCGCATCAGAGTAAGTTTTGTGAAATTAAGATGGGTATTTTCAAAAAATATATACAAATTGAAATACTAACGAACTTCCTCTCTCATTAGAAATGATTCTACTATGTTCAGTGTAGTGGAAAGAGAACGTGATGATGAAAATAATAATAATAATAATAATAATAATAATAATAATAATAATAATCAGCATCATAATAATTTATTATTGATAACTCGCCGTTGACGTTTTAGTCTTTGTACAGTTGCAGAGAATGTATCTTAACCATTCCTTCAGCAGTAATGTAATCTAGCGGAAATGAGTTGCAACTGACAGAGGACAGCTCGACTAACGTAAGTCAGTGTACAGTTATTGCCATCGCAGTTAACGGGGAGGTTCGTGGAAAGTAATAATCGTAAATGTCTCCGTTATTATTCCTTGCATTGTGAAGACTCATAAAGCAAAATATCTGAAATTATATTTTGTGCATCTTTCTATTGTATAGAGCCAGTTTTTCGACACAGCTAATATAAACGGAGAAATTAGATATTTCTTGTTTTGGCCCCATTAATATTGCTACGCCTCAGTATACTAATGAAGATATAGCCTAGAATACAATCCCAGCCATTCCTGAACTTAAATACTGTATAGGGTTTCGAAAAATGTTAAGCAGTTTTCCCGTGATGTGGAATAGACAGACAACCCTTTCGACTTTTGCATATTTAATCAGAGATAAAATCTAAGTACGAGGCAAGATTTTCAAGTTTACACAAACAATTATAATTTTACTTACATTATTATTATTATTATACGTAGAGTTGTTCACGCTGTCTCAAGTCCCATAAATGTAACTGGAACAAGTACATTCTACAGCATAAACTCAGAGGGTAACACTTGCGATTCTCCTTAGGCATTGTCTTCTTGATTTGGCTTCACCTCGTGACATCTGCTTAACCAACCTGTACCGTAAAGATTACTCCTCCTGCCTGAGTCACTTTCTCTTTGGCGGATCTGAGAGGTTGAAGGCCAAGTTAGCTCTGAGCTATTGGCTCGGTGAGGCCTGTCTTACGATTCTGGGGTGATGACTAAATCATTCAGATATGTCCCTAAAAATGTACTCTTCGAAATAATTTAAGAAGATATTAGGTAAACAGCTGCCAGTCCATGTTGAGGCTGACCGTGGTGCACACTTTGAGCATCTCCTGTGGTGTGACCACAGTGCTGTACGTCCTGTAACTCGCTAATAACTATCCTAGGAATCACTCCACCCCCAACCCCGCGACGTTTGTTGCAAATGTTTAGATACATTCTCTGTGCCCCAAACCTGCCATCTTCTCTTGATATCAGCTACTATATCCATTCCTTTATAGAGGGCTTCCAATTCGCGGGTTTTACGTATCCTGCAATATCTATCGTCCACCACAGTCCCATAAATACGTCTTAAGATTTTTCTTCCCCATTCTTACATTCCCACCGGGCGAGTTGGCCTTGTGGTTAGGGGCGCGCAGCTGTGAGCTGACATCCGTGTGATAGTGAGTTCGAACCCCGCTATCGGCAGCCCTGAAGATGGTTTTCCATGGTTTCCCATTTTCACACCAGGCAAATGCTGGGGCTGTACCTTAATTAAGGCCACGGCCACTTCCTTCCCATTCCTAGGTCTTTCCTGTCCCATCATCGCCATAAGACCTATCTCTGTCGGTGCGACGCAAAGCAAATAGCAAAAAAACTTACATTGCCATCATATCGTTTCTGTCAATGGTCGTGTTTCTCGCCTTGTCTTATACAGTGTATTCGCATTTTGACTGATGTAATAACTGCACTACGTTTGAAGATATTTTTAATGATATAGTAATATCTGCTACTAGCAACAATCCTCTATCCTTTTCCTTCACGTCATTCTTAAACACGAACTACCTTAAACTTCGTTCCTGTGGCTAAAGCAATGAAATGACCAACATGCGGTGGCCAGTGTCCCTGGAATCAACAAAAATTTTGGTCTTGAACTTATGTAGAGGTTGTTTTAAAAATTCCATGCAATAATAACAGGCCGTGATAAAGGGAATCAGAACAGTTAAAATGAGAATAACTCGCAGTTATCACCCAAATTCAAATTTCCCCAGTCGACTTTAGATGAGAATTGTGAGTTGGAGGGTTGGTTCCTAAAATCATTTTCATTGTTCTGATCCCCTTTACACCATCAGTGATGATTGGACGGTAATTTTCCTTCATCCTGTATATAATATACTGTATGTACTCTCGTTGGGTAGTTTGACGAAGCCACTGCGTTCATTCCCATCAGTGAATTCGTTCCTCCTCGACCTTTATTCATTACTTGTGGCCGCATTGCGTCCAGCGAGAGAACTATGTCTGTGATGAATAATTTGCTGTCTCGGTATTTCACAATTCTCCCACAACCGAAGTCTGAAACTAACTGGTATGGCTCTCGAATTAATCGACGGACCATAAGTTAAACAGTGTGTCTTCTCAAATCAAGAATACTATATACCTGCGACTGTCGGTTCTCCCTTCTTACAAGGCTTCTCAGAGGAATTTTACGTAGTATCATGCCATACCTCTAATCCACGTATTCTGCTAATTTCCGGTCGATGCGGTGCGTCTTTTTGATGTTCCAGTCTTAAAGTTAGACATTCTTTTCTCGTACTTGTAATACCTTGTATGCGGAACCTGTCAATTTCTACCATCGAAGTCGTACGTAATGAGAAATCAAATTGTATTCGGAGTAGGTTTCTAATTGCAAGACCTCTGCTGCACACACTGCATGTAGTAGGAATAATTTTGTCGTACAGTGGCTGACAGTCTCGAGATGGCACAAACTGCAAGCTGTGCTCTTTCTGCTTGGAATATATCGCTGCACTTCCACTAACAGAGTTGCGTTGTCGGTGGTTATGAAAGTGAATGAGCCACTATAAATCCCTTTAACCTCACTGTTCAACTGAGCGCAGTTAGCAGGCTCTAATGAACTCGTACCCAAGTGTTCATTCAGGCACAAAAAGTTATTGGTGGAAAAAGTTGAAGTCCCGTGGATAGTACAAGGCAAGAAAACATTACGTGAAGAATGACCTTCTGAACTATGACGGAATTGTTAACATGGAACTTCCCGCTCCCACTTTTAATGATAAAACATTAGCTAATATCTGGTTGTTGACTGGAAAATTGTATATGAAAGATGTTAATGAATAAGCCGTCAGAATGTACACGCGACGGCAAAAAAATTGGCACCGGGCGAGTTGGCCATGCATTAGGGGCGCGCGGCTATGAGCCAACATCCGGGAGATAGAGGGTTCGAACCGCACTGTCAGCAGCCCTGAAGGTGGTTTTCCGTGGTTTCCCATTTTCACACCAGGCAAATGCTGATGCTGTACCTTAATTAAGGCCACAGCCGCTTCCTTCCAACTCCAAAGCCTTTCATATCCCATCGTCGCCATAAGAGCTATCTGTGTCGGTGCGACGTAAAGCCACTAGCAAAAAAAATGGCCGTCGCAGAATCCTCTTGTTTGAAATAGGATGGGAGTATTATGCAGGTGGTAGGATTCCAGTATCTTTTCGGCCACCGGCTGTCTGCAATTTACGAATTTGCTCGCATTTCTAGAATTATAAAATTAAATATTCCCTTATAGGCCAATTTTTATGCCATTTAGTGGTGCATCCTTCGTTTCAGCTACTTAATCTATGACTAGAAATAAATAAAGCTCGGAGTGTGACCTTACCATTAATTTCAAGTCGTAAGGCACGAAACCTACAGTTCTGTGTAGAAATACGAACCATTGAGACGTGACTTTTCACTTCGATAATCTCGCCTATATTTTCCAGGTCTTTTTGGGACAAGCTAGTGATAATAGCACTGACCTGTCATGTCTAAACATAAAAGTACTGTAATAAATGTATTCAGTGATACAGTATATTGTGTCTTGATAATACTATTAATAATAATAATAATAATAATAATAATAATAATAATAATAATAATAATAATATAATAATAATAATAATAATCGTTATTTCAAGAAATTACACCTCGGTTTCATGTTTTTTGTATCACTCGTCTTTGGTACGGACCCAGCTGTATAGCTGAGCGTATTTTCAGGGGACTCAGACGTCCAGAGTGTCATTCTAGGTCAATAGCCGGTCGAGTGTAAATGTAATCACAGTATAAGTAACGCAGTTATCGGGACGTTCACCTCCTGGATTCAAGTTTGCGTGATGGAATCCCGACGCAATCCGATGTCTTTTAAAAATATTTGTATATGGGAACCATGTCGGTAGATCTACTGTGTTTCATTAAGGAACACCTATTCAGGACAATATCAGTCGTTTCTTAAGACTGATAGTGATTGAAGGGATGTTACACATTCTTCTTGTTTCGTTTCGGCCAACTAAGGACCACGTCATTCCAACTGTTTCCCTTGAGCTTTAATGTTGGTCCAGTACTCCTTCATTCGTATACGGTGTTGCTCCTTTCGTTCTTCTGTCCATGCCTTTCCAGTTTTCATCTTCGGCTTTGGTAGGAAACTCTGATGTTCTTGGAGTTTTTTCTTAAGTGGGACACGCTCCTGGATATCTTCAAATGAGATCCCAATCTCCTGCAGATCTTTCTGTACCTCACTGAACCATGCCCCCTTTGCCTTTTTCTCTTGGAGGAAAGTGAAAATGCGCTTGGTTAACCGTGTTGAATTCATTAGGGCCATGTGTCCATAAAAAGTAATCCTCCTCTTTCGCATCACATCAGTTATTTTCTCCACATGCGAGTACAACTACTGGTTGTGCCGTCTCCTAAACTTGCCGTTGTCTTTGACTGGACCTAAGATTTTTCTCAAAATCTTTCTTTCCTTGGCCTCCAATTTCTCCATCTTGCCTTTTTTGTTCATGGCGAGACATTCCGCAGCATAAAGCCTCTGGCCGGATAACAGTGCAATAGTGTTTGATTTTTGCATTCAGAGATATAGATCTTTTGTTATAGACATTTTTAGTCAGATGGTAAGCCATTTCCATTTTATTCATGCGTGAAGAAAAGGCTTCATTTTCGGACAAGTTAGGTTCTATCCATTCACCAAGATACTTATATTTTTCAACTCGCTTGACTTTTCCGTGAGTCCCTTGTAGCTCACTTGGCGCCAGTTTGATGTTTGTAATGAATTTCGTTTTCTCAAAGGAGATTTGGAGGCCCACCTTTGCAGCTTGTGTTTGAAGCTGGTTGATCTGCTTCGTGGCCACATCCAAGGAATCAGCGAAAACCGCGAGATCATCTGCAAATGCTAGACAGTCAATTGAAAGGTTCTTGTTCTTGTGGCCTAGTCTGACTCCGCTTTCGACTCCTTCATAACTCATTTCTCTGCGCCATTCACGGATCACTTTCTCAAGAACGCAGTTGAACAACAGAGGCGAGAGACCATCTCCTTGCCTAACTCCTGTCCGTATTTCAAAGGCCTCTGAAATCTCTCCTCTAAACTTCACTTTTGAGATGGTGTTGGTGAGAGTATGTTGAATGATCGCTCTTGTTTTACCGTCCAAGCCAAATTCCTTTAAGATCTGAAGTAGGGTATTTCTATCAATTGAATCATAGGCCTTCTTAAAGTCTATGAACGTTACTACAAAAGGCTTGCTCCTTAGTTTAAGATACGAAAGGACAGATTTCATATTCATAATCTGCTCCACACATGACCGTCCTTTCCTGAAACCTCCTTGGTAATCACCCAGCTCTGGATCTAGCTGTTCTTCTGCCCTGATTTGAAGAGCTTTCGAGAGAATTTTGTAGGTTATAAGTAGGAGGGAGATGCCGCGATAGTTGTTAACATCCGACTTGTCGCCTTTCTTATGAAGTGGGTGGGTTAGGGCAGATGTCCAGTCATTTGGAAGTCTTTCAGTGTTCCAGATTTCATGTATGATGTCCGTTAATTTTTCCACTGCATTGTCACTAGCAAACTTCCACAATTCAGCTGTTATCGAATCTTCACCCGGCGCTTTATTATTTTTCAAGGATTGGATAATCTGTCCGACTTCCTCTTTCGCAGATGGAGCTGAATCTCGGTGAACTGTTGTTTTATCTTCAAATGTGAATCTGGACATTGGGGCCTCGCAGTTAAGAAGGGATTCGAAGTATTTTGCAAGGATCCGGCAGTTTTCCTTGTCATTATGGGCTAGGTTTCCATTGGAATTTCTGAACTGCAGGCTCGGTAGGTCGTATTTCCTCAAGTTGCTTTTAAATGTTTTATAAAAGTCGCGTGTATTGTTCTTCTTGAAATCCTGCTCAATTTGAGCCAGCTGGTGTTTATCAAAAGCACGTTTAACGCTGCGGATGGTTTTGGCTGCACACACTCTCTCATTCACGAAGTTTGTCCAGTTGACTTGGTTCTTTAGCGAGTTCCATTTCTTCCAGGCGAACTGTCTTTGCCTTATCGCTGCATCGCATTCACTGTTCCACCAAGCATGCTTCCTGGGCTTAGTAAGCTGAACCGTCTCTTTAGCTGTTTTGACCAGGGCCTCGCGCAGTTGTTCCCAGTTCTCTGCATCCAGCGATTGTAGTTTCTGAGTGAAAAACTGTAGAATGGGGTCGGTGATATTTCGCACCGACCAAGGTACTACCAAGGTTGTGAGCCTTGGAGCCCCCAGCACTGATCGGTTCACCGACCCAGTTTCCCGCTGGGATTGGTTACCCAACCTTCCACTGGGTTGCTCGGCTTAACAGGGGCACCTCTTGTAGGTTACGTGCTGGAGTTGGAGTGAAAGAGGCTAGTTGGATTCTCTTGCTGAATCCAATAGTTTATTGTTGCAGATGGTCGCAACGACGCATTTCACTCCCATTTGCCAGGGCCGTGAAGTCCCTTCCTAGGTTGACTCCTAGGACCCGGATGTTACACATTATTATTATTATAATAATAATTATTATTATTATTAATATGAGATATTATACACACATATAACACATGTTATATGTTCGGTCCCGCAGGAAGTATCCTGGATGTTCTTTACCAATGAAATTAACTAGCCGCCGCCAGCTTTCGATATGTTGGTTTTAATGGTGACACGTTACAGTATATTCTTACTATTGTGTGGATGACCATCAAAAATACACTGCGCCAATATTTGCAGCCAATTTTGGTGATTAACATGTGACAAATTCAGAACCCTTCCAGGAGAACATACAATAGTGGATTTCAGAGGGAATAAACCTGTAGAGTTGCTGTTGCTTTCTTATTGTAAGCGGCTTTAGAGTATTGTCTTACAGAGAGAGTTGTCAGCGCTGAGTAGTTCAGATGGCAGAAGCTGAATCCAGGTTAGCGGATTCAATCCCGACTCAGTCCGGTAGTGTTTGAATCTGCTCAAATACGTAAGTCTCGTGTAGGTAGATGCAGCAGTATGTGAAAACTCCTACGGGGCAAAATTTCGGCTTGTGGGCATTTTTGAAAAAAAAAAACGCAAAAATAATTTGTGCGACGTAAAACAAATTATTATTATTATTATTATTATTATTATTATTATTATTATTATTATTATTATTTAAAGATTGGCGTTCGTTTTTCCGCACAGAAGACCGCTCAGGAAGTGTCCTTCATTAAGGGTAGGATTCAGTAGGAAGCGGTCGTAATCGGTATGTTAGGAGTCCGGCTCCATGGATAAATGGTTAGCGTGCTGACCTTTGGTCCAAAGCGCCCTGGGTTCGATTCCCGGCGGGGTCGGTGATTTTAACCTTCATTGGTTGATTCCGATAACTTGAGGGCTGTGTGTGTGTGTGTGTGTGTGCCATCATCACTAGAATTCATCACAGATAGGGCCCCATCCTCACAGACGCGCAGGTCGCCTCTGCGGCGTCAACTCTAAAGACCTGTACCAGGCCTCTTCGGAGGCCACACGCCATTAAATTATTAGTATGTTAGGAATCATCCAGGCATCAGCCTCGAGTTGGAGCTAGGACAGCTGGAAATGAAAATGTTACCCATGTCTGTTCCCGAGACTGAATGCACCCCGTTCTAGGCACTGAAACCAGTCTTAAATTCGTGGATGAACCAGGAAGCGAACCGGGGAAAATCAGACGAGAAGCTACTCTAGAAGCCCTTAGACTGAAGAAATGGTGTATTTTATTACTCATTTCTGTAAGAGTTTTTACATCCTTTGTTACCCTCATCTTTCATAAGAACGTGTCATTAGAAATGTATACAATCTTTCTTTCTTTCTTTCTTTCTTTCTTTCTTTCTTTCTTTCTTTCTTTCTTTCTTTCTCGTTATTTTTGAAGACTAACTGCCACAGTCAACCACATTGACAGTAGCAATTTGTGCTGGTAAAATGTAGCATGGGTTCACACGAAGGAAGTGTTACTCTTTACGAGAACCGTTTATCTAAGGTAATGGATAGTTAGGATCGTACAAGTACACCATAGTATGTACCTACAAATTGTATTTGTAGCTATTGCTTGCCACATCCATCCATATTGCGGTAGGAAAGGAACTTCCTCAAGCCATGTTTCACTACGATACATAGACCACTGCTTTTTCTTCTATTCTGGAATGAATGCTCTTGAAGTCTAACAGCAGTCCTTCCTTTTCAACTCATTCGGCGTCCGTTGGTAAGAGAAAATTTGTATGGAGGAGTTTATGAAGTCGCGGATAATGGACTTCTTGCAAAATATGATGATGATGATGATGATGATGATGATGATGATAATAAGAGGAAGAAGAAGAAGAATAACAAACATCATTATAGACCGTTATGCCTTTCTGCGTTCAGTCTGCAAGCCTCTATGAATTTACTAAACGCCGCCACAATCCTCTATTACAACAAGTGCTGTGGCCTCATTTAGTTTTAAACCTTCTTCTTATTCCTCCGCGTTTCCCACGTCTGTGGGGTAGCGTAGCGGGTGCGAACTATGACGCACATGTGGATTTGGTCATGTTTTACGGCCGGATGCCCTTCCTGACGCCAACCCTATACGGAGGGATGTAATTACTATTGCGTTTTCTGTGGTGGTTGGTAATTTAGTGTGTTGTCTGAATATGAAGAGGAAAATGTTGGGACAAACACAAACACCTAGTCCCTGGGCCAGAAGAATTGATCAGACGCGATTAAAATCCCCGATCCGGCCGGGAATCGAACCCGGGACGCTATGAACCGAAGATCTCAACGCTGAAAATTCAGCCAATGAGTCGGACTATTTAGTTCTATATCTCTCATCTTAAAATCGATAGAAACTGGATCTCACCATCGCCGTCTTGGTCTCCCTCTACTTCTCTTACCACCGAGCTCGATAGCTGCAATCGCTTAAGTGGGGCGAGTGTCCACTATTCGGGAGATAGTGGGGATAGTGGGTTCGAACTCCACTGTCAGCGGCCGTAAAGATTGTTTTCCGTGGTTTCCCATTTTTACACCAGGCAAATGCTGGGGTTGCACCTTAATTAAGACTATGGCTGATTCCTTCCCACTCCTAGCCCTTTCCTGTCCCATCGTCGCCATAGGACCTATCTGTGTCGGTGCGTCGTAAAGCAACTTGTAAAAAAAAAAAACTTCTCTTACCCTCCATAACAGCGTCCATTATTCTCCTAGGTAACATGAAAATGAAAATCCACAGCCTGTTTCCAATCATTCGACCGGGTCAGGAATGGAATGAATGAAGCCCCATCTAGCGGCGAGGATAGGAATCGTGCCGGCTGCCGAAGCCTGTCGCACTCCTCTGGGGCAATGATTAATGAATGACAGATGAAATGAAATGATATAGAAGAGTGTTGCTGGAATGAAATATGACAGGGAAAACCGGAGTACCCGGAGAAAAACCTGTCTCGCCTCCGCTTTGTCCAGCACAAATCTCACATGGAGTGACCGGGATTTGAACCACGGAACTCAGCGGTGAGAGGCCGGCGCGCTGCCGCCTGAGCCACGGAGGCTTCCCTAGGTAACATATCCTCCTCTATTCGCCTCACATGAGACCACCACTGAAGCCTGTTTATGCGTACAGCTTCATCCATCGAGTTCATTCCTATCTTTGCCTTTATTTCCTCATTCCGAGTACCATTCTGCCATTGTTCCCACCTGTTTCTACCAGCAATTATTCTCTTTACTTTCATGTCTGTTACTTCTAACTTATGAATAAGATATCCTGAGTCCACCCAGCTTTCGCTCCCGTAAAGCAAAGTTGGTCTGGAAACAGACAAACGTAAAGATAGTTTCGTCAGGGAGCTGACTTCCTTCTTACAGAATACTGTTGATTGCAACTGCGAGCTCACTGCATTAGCTTTACTGCACCTTGATTCAATCTCACTATTTTACCATCCTGAGAGAACACACATCCTAAATACTTGAAATTATCTATTTCTTCCAGCTTTGTATCACCAATCTGACATTCAGTTCCCTTGGATTTCTTACCTACTGACATCAATCTAGTCTTCGAAAGGCTAATTTTTATACCATACTCA